>NW_027362769.1:174399464-175142798 GCF_046119375.1 Phyllobates terribilis
TTTCAAGATTTCTCTGTATTTTCATGACTATGAAAATTGTACATTCACACTGAAGGCATCAAAACTATGAATTACCACATGTGGAATTATATACTTAACAAAAAAGTGTGAAACAACTGAAAATATGTCTTATATTCTAGGTTCTTCAAAGTAGCCACCTTTTGCTTTGATGACTGCTTTGCACACTCTTGGCATTCTCTTGATGAGCTTCAAGAGGTAGTCACCGGAAATGGTCTTCCAACAATCTTGAAGGAGTTCCCAGAGATGCTTAGCACTTGTTGGCCCTTTTGCCTTCACTCTGCGGTCCAGCTCACCCCAAACCATCTCGATTGGGTTCAGGTCTGGTGACTGTGGAGGCCAGGTCATCTGGCGTAGCCCCCCATCACTCTCCTTCTTGGTCAAATAGCCCTTACACAGCCTGGAGGTGTGTTTGGGGTCATTGTCCTGTTGAAAAATAAATGATGGTCCAACTAAACGCAAACCGGATGGAATAGCATGCCGCTGCAAGATGCTGTGGTAGCCATGCTGGTCCAGTATGCCTTCAATTTTGAATAAATCCCCAACAGTGTCACCAGCAAAGCCCCCCACACCATCACACCTCCTCCTCCATGCTTCACGGTGGGAACCAGGCATGTAGAGTCCATCCGTTCACCTTTTCTGCGTCGCACAAAGACATGGTGGTTGGAACCAAAGATCTCAAATTTGGACTCATCAGACCAAAGCACAGATTTCCACTGGTCTAATGTCCATTCCTTGTGTTCTTTAGCCCAAACAAGTCTCTTCTGCTTGTTGCCTGTCCTTAGCAGTGGTTTCCTAGCAGCTATTTTACCATGAAGGCCTGCTGCACAAAGTCTCCTCTTAACAGTTGTTGTAGAGATGTGTCTGCTGCTAGAACTCTGTGTGGCATTGACCTGGTCTCTAATCTGAGCTGCTGTTAACCTGCGATTTCTGAGGCTGGTGACTCGGATATACTTATCCTCAGAAGCAGAGGTGACTCTTGGTCTTCCTTTCCTGGGGCGGTCCTCATGTGAGACAGTTTCTTTGTAGCCCTTGATGGTTTTTGCAACTGCACTTGGGGACACTTTCAAAGTTTTCCCAATTTTTCGCACTGACTGACCTTCATTTCTTAAAGTAATGATGGCCACTCGTTTTTCTTTACTTAGCTGCTTTTTTCTTGCCATAATACAAATTCTAACAGTCTATTCAGTAGGACTATCAGCTGTGTATCCACCTGACTTCTGCACAACACAACTGATGGTCCCAACCCCATTTATAAGGCAAGAAATCCCACTTATTAGACCTGACAGGGCACACCTGTGAAGTGAAGACCATTTCAGGTGACTACCTCTTGAAGCTCACCAAGAGAATGCCAAGAGTGTGCAAAGCAGTCATCAAAGCAAAAGGTGGCTACTGTGAAGAACCTAGAATATAAGACATATTTTCAGTTGTTTCACACTTTTTTGTTAAGTATATAATTCCACATGTGTTAATTCATAGTTTTGATGCCTTCAGTGTGAATGTACAATTTTCAAAGTCATGAAAATACAGAAAAATCTTTAAATGAGGTGTGTCCAAACTTTTGGTCTGTACTGTACATCAAAAGGCGTATGCCTCTTAATGAATTGGGTGCATCTGAAAAGTGAGGAGCGCCTCACCACAAATCTTACTCTATTCGGGGAGTGGAGTAAGCTTTCTGGCATAAGGAAAACTGCATGCTCGTCATGAATTAGATGACCTGTGGCATCACACCCCTGCCCCAGCTCCACCAATCTTGTAGGGGCTGGGTAAAACTGGTGTGAAAACACCATAATTTGCAACATTTTTGCACAAACATTTTATGATTTATCAAATATGCAAATTGCCCATTCAGAGAGGAAGAGGACTTAAACTCTATTGCCACCTATTGGGTGTAGTAATCCTAAAAGTCAGTAATGACCCTTTAAACTTTTAGGATAGCTATACTCAATAGGTGGCGCTAGAGTTCTAGTCCTCTTCCTCTCTGAAGAGGCTATTTGCATATTTAAATTTCCCAGCATTGCAGGGCTTTTAAAGGAGTTGTCAAGGACTTGCTGGTTGACATCAGCAGCCACACCTCATCAACAGAGCAGAGCGGATGAGAAGCAGCTGCTCTGTCGACATGACGTCACCGGAAGCCGCTGAATCGCCAACTAGAGCCGTGTGTGACCACTCTGTGCCGGCAGAGATCGGCACCGCACAGGACAGACAGGTAGTTAGCAACAACCTGTCTGTAAATTCTAAGGCCATTAGTAAAAAAAATAAATAATCCTGGACAACCCTTTTAAGTCTACTTATTCCGGCTTTGCACTTTCCACAATCTGAAACATTCCCGTATGACTTATCAAAGTGTTTTACGCCAGCTTTCTGGTGAACACACTGTGACAAATCAGGGGCTATGTTTTAGAAAGAACTGCCATAATTAGAAATCATGGTACAGCTGCTGCAGAACATCTTGACAGCTCCAGATCATGAAAATAAATTCCCTTATTGGAAATCAGACTATAGTAGTTGCAGAACCTCTTGGTCACTCAAGGTTAGGAAACCAGTGCGGTAAACTACATAGTAGCACAGATTCAACTGCTGCAGAACCTCCCAAAGTTTAGGGTCAATGTTCTACATGGTGAATGCTACTAATGAAGTTCCATATGCTACAGAGGCAGCTGTCACAGGTTCTCTAGATCTAGAAAGTCAGGTATAGTAGGACTTGAATGGTCCTGCTGCGAAGGTAATGAGTCTAGTGCAGAACTTCTTGGAGATCAGAAATATCTGGAGAAAGATACAAATAGGTTAAAAACCTCTTATACAGTGAGTACAGAAAGTATTCAGAACCCTTTACATTTTTCACTCTTTGTTTCATTGCAGCCATTTGGTAAATTCTAAAAAGTTTATTTTTTTTCTCATTAAAGTCCACTCTGCACCCCATCTTGACTGAAAAAAAACAGAAATGTAGAAATTTTTGCAAATTTATTAAAAAAGAAAAACTGAAATATCACATGGTCATAAGTATTCAGACCCTTTGCTCAGACACTCATATTTAAGTCACATTTCCTTGTGATCCTCCTTGAGATGGTTCTACTCCTTCATTGGAGTTCAGCTGTGTTTAATTAAACTGATAGGACTTGATTTGGAAAGGCGCACACCTGTCTATATAAGACCTCACAGCTCACAGTGCATGTCAGACCAAATGAGAATCATGCGCTCAAAGGAACTGCCCAAGGAGCTCAGAGACAGAATTGTGGCAAGGCACAGATCTGGCCAAGGTTACAAAAGAATTTCTGCATTACTCAAGGTTCCTAAGAGCACAGTGGCCTCCATAATCCTTAAATGGAAGAAGTTTGGGACCACCAGAAGTCTTCTTAGACCTGGCCGTCCAGCCAAACTGAGCAGTCGCTGGAGAAGAGCCTTGGTGAGAGAGGTAAAGAAGAGCCCCAAGATCACTGTGGCTGAGCTCCAGAGATGCAGTAGGGAGATGGGAGAAAGTTCCACAAAGTCAACTATCACTGCAGCCCTCCACCAGTCGGGCCTTTATGGCAGAGTGGCCCGACGTAAGCCTCTCCTCAGTGCAAGACATATGAAAGCCTGCATAGAGTTTGCTCAAAAACACAATGAAGACTCCCAGACTATGAGAAATAAGATTCTCTGGTCTGATGAGACGAAGATAGAACTTTTTGGTGATAATTCCAAGTGGTATGTGTGGAGAAAACCAGGCACTGCTCATCACCTGTCCAATACAATCCCAACAGTGAAACATGGTGGTGGCAGCATCATGCTATGGGGGTGTTTTTCAGCTTCAGAGACAGGATGACTGGTTGCAATTGAAGGAAACATGAATGCGGCCAAGTACAGAGATTTCCTGGATGAAAACCTCTTCCAGAGTGCTCTGGACCTCAGACTTGGCCGAAGGTTCACCTTCCAAAAAGACAATGACCCTAAGCACACAGTTAAAATAACAAAGGAGTGGCTTCAGAACAACTTTGTGACCATTCTTGACTGGCCCAGCCAGAGCCCTGACCTAAACCCAATTGAGCATCTCTGGAGAGACCTGAAAATGGCTGTCCACCAACGTTCACAATCCAACCTGACGGAACTGGAGAGGATCTGCAAGGAAGAATGGCAGAGGATCCCCAGATCCAGGTGTGAAAAACTTGTTGCATCATTCCCAAGAAGACTCATGGCTGTACTAGCTCAAAAGGGGGCTTCTACTCACTACTGAGCAAAGGGTCTGAAGACTTATGACCATGTGATATTTCAGTTTTTCCTTTTTAATAAATTTGCAAAACTTTCTACATTGCTGTTTTTTTCAGTTTAGATGGGGTGCAGAGTGTACTTTAATGAGAAAAAAAATGAACTTTTTAGAATTTACCAAATGGCTGCAATGAAACAAAGAGTGAAAAATTTAAAGGGGTCGGAATACTTTCCGTACCCACTGTAAGTGGAGATACTGAATTTGCCTGGCACTGTTGAAGAATGGTGGAGCTGCTGCTGCACCCATGGCGGGACCCCCTGTAGGGATCAGTTGTAAAATCATCACTGGGTCCCACAAGAGCAGGGCTTGTTATAACAAAGAAATCTGTTACACTGTAGCGAACCATGAACCACTACGGAATGGAAGGGCAGATTTTCATTCGGAAATGAGAATATTCCCATTAACTAACAGCAAGCAGAGATCTTAATAAATATGTGGCATCCAAACTTTTTTTTTTCCAACTACTTTTTTGTTAGAAGGGTTTACCAAATCCACGGCTCTGCTCACTCCTGTGACGGGGGAGGGATGGGGAGTTTACCACTGGAAAGGAAAACCACAATTCAGATGCACCACACGATGGAGGTCAACCTGCCCTAGTGACCACCTGTGATCAGCGGATATTAGTGGAGGGAACCCGTCCTATATCCTGCAGAATTCTGGCTCAAAACTGTTTAAAATGTTGCTAAATTTTTGTGCATTCTGCAGTTTTTCGTCTAGTTTTGGCAAGTGGGTGGAGCTCAGCCAGAAGAGGTGTGGCTGAGCACGGCCAACAAATTAAATTATGACAGAAATGGGCTCCTCTCCCGTCCAGGGCACGTTTTGGAGAAGTTTCATTGTTGCCTTTGCTCTTATTTATTTGTACGTTTTTTGTTATTTGCGGCAGGTTCTTCTTTTGAGTTTGACGTCTGCTTTCTTCCCGCTCATCTGTTTTTTTCCTCTGTTCACCATTGTTGGGTTTTATATTCCAGATGTTTTCGTCCGATTCATTATTTGCAACTTACATTTGTTTTAATGTTGACTTTTTTTGCTCTAAATTATTCAAAATGTCGCGCTTAGGGTCTTCGAATCTTGTGCAACATCGAAGCTTCTTGTCCCCGATTCATCACGACCGGTCGCAGATTTCGGGGGTCGTTTGTATATGATTGCTGGTTGTTAAGAGATTTTACGTTTTTGTAGTTTTTGCAGAATTCCGCACCTCCTGTGTCTTTAATTTCCGAACTATTTCTGCAGCTTCCATGTTCCCCATCACCATTGCCCCATTTACAACCTCTGATGCCAACCAGTCGGTGGGCACAGCTGGCACCACAAGTTACAGGCTCGTACCCTGCACATGGGCAGCTCAGGAACGTGGGAGGGACAAGAGGGGCCCAGCACTCAGCGTCGCCCCTTTAAGACTTCTGACATTCTTCAGAAAAACAAGTTGTTTGATGGTGAAGTGCTGGATTCCTCTGGGCCTCCTGCATCAGGGGGAGTCCTGCTCTGCCTCCAGCCTCCCTGACAGGGGCCCTCTTGGGGAGACCATGACAAGACCCCGGGGCCCCTGCAGGCTGCAGAGAAGGTTTTATTTTTTTACATATATACTTTGCTCCAGGAGGAGGTTGGCTGAGGGGGAGCCTGAAAACCGACCAGGGAGCGTCTGCAAAGCTCAAACCTCAAAGAGAGGCGCAGGGCGGGAGAAGAGCAGAAGCAACAAGCAGCGAGCAGGCACCGTCTGCAAAGCACTGCTGCGCCTGCACTGACTGGGTGCAACATAGACATGCAAGCTCAGTGACTGGAGTAATGCTGCTGCCCCTGGTTATCTATAGGCTGATGCATGCTCAGTGACTGTCACTGGAGTAATGCTGCTGCCTCTGGTAATATATAGACTGATGCAAGCTCAGTGACTGGAGTAATGCTGCTGCCCCTGGTTATCTATAGGCTGATGCATGCTCAGTGACTGTCACTGGAGTAATGCTGCTGCCTCTGGTAATATATAGACTGATGCAAGCTCAGTGACTGGAGTAATGCTGCTGCCCCTGCTTATCTATAGACTGATGCAAGCTCAGTGACTGTCACTGGAGTAATGCTGCTGCCTCTGGTAATATATAGACTGATGCAAGCTCAGTGACTGGAATAATGCTGCTGCCCCTGGTAATATATAGACTGATAGACGCTCAGTGACTGGAGTAATGCTGCTGCCCCTGATAATATATACACTGATGCACGCTCAGTGACTGGAGTAATGCTGCTGCCCCTGGTTATCTATAGGCTGATTCACGCTCAGACACTGGAGTAATGCTGCTGCCCCTGGTAATATATAGACTGATGCACGCTCAGTGACTGGAGTAATGCTGCTGCCCCTAGTAATGTATAGATTGATGCAAGCTCAGTGACTGGAGTAATGCTGCTGCCCCTGGTAATATATACACTGATGAACGCTCAGTGACTGGAGTAATGCTGCTGCCCCTGGTTATCTATAGGCTGATGCAAGCTCAGTCACTGGAGTAATGCTGCTGCCCCTAGTAATATATAGACTGATGCAAGCTCAGTGACTGGAGTAATGCTGCTGCCCCTGGTTATCTGTAAGCTGATGCATGCTTAGTGACTGTCACTGGAGTAATGCTGCTGCCTCTGGTAATATATAGACTGATGCAAGCTCATTGACTGGAGTAATACTGCTGCCCCTGGTAATATATAGACTGATGCAAGCTCAGTGACTGGAGTAATGCTGCTGCCCCTGGTAATATATAAACTGATGCAAGCTCAGTGACTGGAGTAATGCTGCTGCCCCTGGTAATATATAAACTGATGCAAGCTCAGTGACTGGAGTAATGCTTCTGCCCCTGATTATATTTAGACTAATGCGCACTCAGTGACTGGAGTAATGCTGCCGCCCCTGACTGATGCACGCTCAGTGACTGGAGTAATGCTACTGCCCTCGGTAATATATACTGTAGACTGATGCATGCTCAGTGACTGGACTCAGTAATACTGCTGCCCCTGGTTATATATAGACTTATGCGTGCTCAGTGACTGGAGTAATACTTCTGCCCCTGGTTATACACTGCTCAAAAAAATAAAGGGAACACTCAAATACCCCATCCTAGATCTGAATGAATGAAATCTTCTCATTGAATACTTTGTTCTGTACAAAGTTGAATGTGCTGACAATAACATCACACAAAAATCATCAATGGAAATCACATTTATTAACCAATGGAGGCCTGGATTTGGAGTCACCCCCAAAATTAAAGTGGAAAAACGCACTACAGGCTGATCCAACTGTGATGTAATGTCCTTAAAACAAATCAAAATGAGTCTCAGTATTGTGTGTGGCCTCCACGTGCCTGTATGACCTCCCTACAACACCTGGGCATGCTCCTGATAAGGCTCAGTATTGTGTGTGACCTCCACGTGCCTGTATGACCTCCCTACAACGCCTGGGCATGCTCCTGATGAGGCTCAGTATTGTGTGTGGCCTCCACGTGCCTGTATGACCTCCCTACAACGCCTGGGCATGCTCCTGATGAGGCTCAGTATTGTGTGTGGCCTCCACGTGCCTGTATGACCTCCCTACAACGCCTGGGCATGCTCCTGATGAGGCTGAGTATTGTGTGTGGCCTCCACGTGTCTGTATGACCTCCCTACAACGCCTGGGCATGCTCCTGATGAGGCTGAGTATTGTGTGTGGCCTCCACGTGCCTGTATGACCTCCCTACAACGCCTGGGCATGCTCCTGATGAGGCTGAGTATTGTGTGTGGCCTCCACGTGCCTGTATGACCTCCCTACAACGCCTGGGCATGCTCCTGATGAGGCTGAGTATTGTGTGTGGCCTCCACGTGCCTGTATGACCTCCCTACAACGCCTGGGCGTGCTCCTGATGAGGCTGAGTATTGTGTGTGGCCTCCACGTGCCTGTATGACCTCCCTACAACGCCTGGGCATGCTCCTGATGAGGCTGAGTATTGTGTGTGGCCTCCACGTACCTGTATGACCTCCCTACAACGCCTGGGCATGCTCCTGATGAGGCTGAGTATTGTGTGTGGCCTCCACGTGCCTGTATGACCTCCCTACAACGCCTGGGCATGCTCCTGATGAGGCTGAGTATTGTGTGTGGCCTCCACGTGCCTGTATGACCTCCCTACAACGCCTGGGCATGCTCCTGATGAGGCTGAGTATTGTGTGTGACCTCCACGTGCCTGTATGACCTCCCTACAACGCCTGGGCATGCTCCTGATGAGGCTGAGTATTGTGTGTGGCCTCCACGTGCCTGTATGACCTCCCTACAACGCCTGGGCATGCTCCTGATGAGGCTGAGTATTGTGTATGGCATCCATGTGCCTGTATGACCTCCCTACAACGCCTGGGCATGCTCCTGATGAGGCTGAGTATTGTGTGTGGCCTCCACGTGCCTGTATGACCTCCCTACAACGCCTGGGCATGCTCCTGATGAGGCTGAGTATTGTGTGTGGCCTTCACGTGCCTGTATGACCTCCCTACAATGCCTGGGCATGCTCCTGATGAGGCTCAGTATTGTGTGTGGCCTCCACGTACCTGTATGACCTCCCTACAACGCCTGGGCATGCTCCTGATGAGGCTGAGTATTGTGTGTGGCCTCCACGTGCCTGTATGACCTCCCTACAACGTCTGGGCATGCTCCTGATGAGGCTGAGTATTGTGTGTGGCCTCCACGTACCTGTATGACCTCCCTACAACGCCTGGGCATGCTCCTGATGAGGCTGAGTATTGTGTGTGGCCTCCACGTGCCTGTATGACCTCCCTACAACGCCTGGGCATGCTCCTGATGAGGCTGAGTATTGTGTGTGGCCTCCACGTGCCTGTATGACCTCCCTACAACGCCTGGGCATGCTCCTGATGAGGCTGAGTATTGTGTGTGGCCTCCACGTGCCTGTATGACCTCCCTACAACGCCTGGGCATGCTCCTGATGAGGCTGAGTATTGTGTGTGACCTCCACGTGCCTGTATGACCTCCCTACAACGCCTGGGCATGCTCCTGATGAGGCTGAGTATTGTGTGTGGCCTCCACGTGCCTGTATGACCTCCCTACAACGCCTGGGCATGCTCCTGATGAGGCTGAGTATTGTGTATGACCTCCACGTGCCTGTATGACCTCCCTACAACGCCTGGGCATGCTCCTGATGAGGCTCAGTATTGTGTGTGGCCTTCACGTGCCTGTATGACCTCCCTACAATGCCTGGGCATGCTCCTGATGAGTATCAGTATTGTGTGTGGCCTCCACGTGCCTGTATGATCTCCCTACAGCGCCTGGGCATGCTCCTGATGAGGCTGAGTATTGTGTGTGGCCTCCACGTGCCTGTATGACCTCCCTACAACGCCTGGGCATGCTCCAGATGAGGCTGAGTATTGTGTGTGGCCTCCACGTGCCTGTATGACCCCCCTACAACGCCTGGGCATGCTCCTGATGAGGCTGAGTATTGTGTGTGGCCTCCACGTGCCAGTATGACCTCCCTACAACGCCTGGGCATGCTCCTGATGAGGCTGAGTATTGTGTGTTGCCTCCACGTGCCTGTATGACCTCCCTACAACGCCTGGGCATGCTCCTGATGAGGTTGCGGATGGTCTCCTGTGGGATCTCCTCCCAGACCTGGACTAAAGCATCCGCCAACTCCTGGACAGTCTGTGGTGCAACGTGACGTTGGTGGATGGAGCGAGACATGATGTCCCAGATGTGCTCAATCGGATTCAGGTCTGGGGAACGGGCGGCCAGTCCATAGCTTCAATGCCTTCATCTTGCAGGAACTGCTGACACACTCCAGCCACATGAGGTCTGGCATTGTCCTGCATTAGGAGGAACCCAGGGCCAACCGCACCAGCATATGGTCTCACAAGGGGTCTGAGGATCTCATCTCGGTACCTAATGGCAGTCAGGCTACCTCTGGCGATCACATGGAGGGCTGTGCGGCCCACCAAAGAAATGCCACCCCACACCATTACTGACCCACTGCCAAACCGGTCATGCTGAAGGATGTTGCAGGCAGCAGATTGCTCTCCACGGCGTCTCCTGACTTTGTCACGTCTGTCACATGTGCTCAGTGTGAACCTGCTTTCATCTGTGAAGAGCACAGGGCGCCAGTGGCGACTTTGCCAATCCTGGTGTTCTGTGGCAAATGCCAAGCGTCCTGCACGGTGTTGGGCTGTGAGCACAACCCCCATCTGTGGACGTCGGGCCCTCATACCACCCTCATGGAGTCAGTTTCTAACCGTTTGTGCAGACACATGCACATTTGTGGCCTGCTGGAGGTCATTTTACAGGGCTCTGGCAGTGCTCCTCCTGTTCCTCCTTGCACAAAGGCGGAGGTAGTGGTCCTGCTGCTGGGTTGTTGCCCTCCTACGGCCCCCTCCACGTCTCCTGGTGTACAGGCCTGTCTCCTGGTAGCGCCTCCAGCCTCTGGACACTACGCTGACAGACACAGCAAACCTTCTTGCCATAGCTCGCATTGATGTGCCATCCTGGAGGAGATCCCGCAGGAGACCATCCGCATCCTCATCAGGAGCATGCCCAGGCGTTGTAGGGAGGTCATACAGGCACGTGGAGGCCACACACACAATACTCAGCCTCATCAGGAGCATGCCCAGGCGTTGTAGGGAGGTCATACAGGCACGTGGAGGCCACACACACAATACTCAGCCTCATCAGGAGCATGCCCAGACGTTGTAGGGAGGTCATACAGGCACGTGGAGGCTACACACAATACTCAACCTCATCAGGAGCATGCCCAAGCGTTGTAGGGAGGTCATACAGGCACGTGGAGGCCACACACAATACTCAGCCTCATCAGGAGCATGCCCAGGCGTTGTAGGGAGGTCATACAGGCACGTGGAGGCCACACACAATACTGAGCCTCATCAGAAGCATGCCCAGGCGTTGTTGGGAGGTCATACAGGCACGTGGGGGCCACACACAATACTGAGCCTCATCAGGAGCATGCCCAGGCGTTGTAGGGAGGTCATACAGGCACGTGGAGGCCACACACAATACTCAGCCTCATCAGGAGAATGCCCAGGCATTGTAGGGAGGTCATACAGACACGTGGAGGCCACACACAATACTGAGCCTTATCAGGAGCATGCCCAGGCGTTGTAGGGAGGTCATACAGGCATGTGGAGGCCACACACAATACTCAGCCTCATCAGGAGCATGCCCAGGCGTTGTAGGGAGGTCATACAGGCACGTGGAGGCCACACAATACTGAGCCTCATCAGGAGCATGCCCAGGTGTTGTAGGGAGGTCATACAGGCACGTGGAGGCCACACACAATACTGAGCCTTATCAGGAGCATACCCAAGCGTTGTAGGGAGGTCATACAGGCACGTGGAGGCCACACACAATACTCAGCCTCATCAGGAGCATGCCCAGGCGTTGTAGGGAGGTCATACAGGCACGTGGAGGCCACACACAATACTGAGCCTCATCAGAAGCATGCCCAGGCGTTGTTGGGAGGTCATACAGGCACGTGGGGGCCACACACAATACTGAGCCTCATCAGGAGCATGCCCAGGCGTTGTAAGGAGGTCATACAGGCACGTGAAGGCCACACACAATTCTCAGCCTCATCAGGAGCATGCCCAGGCATTGTAGGGAGGTCATACAGACACGTGGAGGCCACACACAATACTGAGCCTTATCAGGAGCATGCCCAGGCGTTGTAGGGAGGTCATACAGGCACGTGGAGGCCACACACAATACTGAGCCTTATCAGGAGCATGCCCAGGTGTTGTAGGGAGGTCATACAGGCACGTGGAGGCCACACACAATACTCAGCCTCATCAGGAGCATGCCCAGGCGTTGTAGGGAGGTCATACAGGCACGTGGAGGCCACACACAATACTGAGCCTCATCAGGAGCATGCCCAGGTGTTGTAGGGAGGTCATACAGGCACGTGGAGGCCACACACAATACTCAGCCTCATTGTGACTTGTTTTAAGGACATTACATCAAAGTTGGATCAGCCTGTAGTGTGTTTTTCCACTTTAATTTTGGGGGTGACTCCAAATCCAGGCCTCCATTGGTTAATAAATGTGATTTTCATTGATGATTTTTGTGTGATTTTGTTGTCAGCACATTCAACTTTGTACAGAACAAAGTATTCAATGAGAATATTTCATTCATTCAGATCTAGGATGTGTTGTTTCAGTGTTCCCTTTATTTTTTTGAGCAGTGTATATATACTGATGCATGCTCAGTGACTGGAGTAATGCTGCTGCCCCTGGATATATATAGACTGATGCATGCTCAGTGACTGGAATAATGCTACTTCTCCTGGTAATATATAGACTGATAGACGCTCAGTGACTGGAGGAGGAATGCTGCTGCCCCTAGTAATATATAGACTGATGCACGCTGAGTGACTGGTGTAATGCTACTACCCCGGGCAGAGACGCCATCAGGACATTACTGCCCTTACTGCTGTATGAGGCCCGTTGAACAGAGGTAAAGAGCGGGGGCCTGGGCCCGATCAGGGGGCCCCCATCTTGTGATTCTGCTCACCGGGGAATCGTGTGTCAGAACGCGGCCACCGGTGACGTATATCTCGGCGCCGGGAGCCTTGGAGCTCTCACAGCCGTCCATACCGAAAGGCCATGCAGCGCCAAGGGAGTCCCTCCGCCTCGTCTGTGACGCGCTGGTGTTGGCGTGTACTCTCCGGCATCGAGCGCCAGGATGCCAGCCCGGAAGTGGAGCTTTCACCTGCGGGGAACGTATGAGATGTAAGTATGAAAAACTTTTTTTAATACAATTAATTAAATGTTTTTTGGGGGGGGGGTGGGGAGAGAACATGATGAGCTAGGAGGTGAGGCGAGCTAATGATGAACGGGGAGTGAGGGGTGGAAGAGCAAATGATGAACTGGGGGATGGGTAGAGCAAATGATGAACTGGGAGTGGGGGATGGGGAGAGTTAATGATGAACTGGGGGTGGGAAGAATGAATGATGAATGGGGGGTGGGGAGACCTAATGATGAATGGGGGGTGGGGAGAGCCAATGATGAATGGGGGGTGGGGAGAGCCAATAATGAATTGAAGGTGGAGGGGGAGAGCAAATGATGATGAATTGCGGGTGGGGGAGAGTAAATGATGATGAAGTGGGTATGGGAGAGAGAAAGGACATGACAAAATGAATTGGGGCGGAGGGGGGCATGTAAAAATAATGAATCAGGAGAGTGGGGGGCGTTGAGGGTGACGGAGTGTGGTTGGTAATGAATTGGGGTTAAGAGTACAGGTGCTAATGTGGTGGCGCATTGGTGCCACAGAACCCAGAAGGGTGCATGGATGGACTTCTCCACAAGAGGCCCTCACACATTCACACACCTCCACCCTACCACCTCAGACCACCAGAGGGAGCCCTGATAGGGATATATATAGGGAGGGTGGAGCCAGGCAGCTCAGTTTTTCAGTTTCGTGTTAAGCAGAGAGCGTGCTGACGCTCAGAGAGCAGCAAAGAGGCAGCACGCTGGCTGCTGTGCTTAGGCGAGCCAAGGCCTACAGCACGAGTGAGGGCCCTGAGTGTGGCCGAAGGCGAAAGGAGAAAGAAGAAGTAATGAGGGGGCAGAGGAGCATACCAGGCTCACCCCGAGATATATATCGGACACCGGGTCCGCGCCTACGGGGTCCCTTATACCCAGTAGGGACCACCGGAACCCCTGGAGGACTACAGGTCCCAGGTTTACCAAACGCTGACTACAGTACCAGGGCTAGGAATCACGGATGCCCCAGCAACCAGGGAGAGTGATCTCCAGGAGAAAGCCCTACCACCAGGTCAGCAGGTGCAAGAGAGAGACAGTAACCAAGCTAGGCCTAGCTCCAGGCAGGTCAGAAGCTTAGCGAGTAAAGCCACGGATCAGGAGGCCCTATACCCCCTCACTGGGGGGAGTCCAAAAGTGCGCCCTTCGTCCGGAGTACCCTGCACCGTGCCTGCATCATCACCAGTAAAGGTACTGTAGCTTACCCCCGTGTGAGTGTCCGTCTTTCCTTCGGGACCGTCCTGCCGTCTCTCACCCGCATCCACCATTCACCCCTACACTGCCCTGGAGCAAGCTCTACCTGTGGAGAGCCACACGATCCCTGCTGCCGTAACACCAGCTCCAGAGGACTGCTCTGCAGCGGCGGCACCCTTTAGCCGCAATCCACAGGTGGCGTCACAAACACTTTCCAAATCCCCTATAAATAATATTCTCCTTTTACTGACCGCCCTGGGTCATGGACCGGGCCAGCCACCGTGATATCCCCCACCGGCATCCACAGAGGCCCGGCTGACGAGTACCCCACGACCCAGGGGGCGTGTCAGCCTTGGCGTCACGAACAGGATTTCGTGCCCATTGCCACCGGGTACTGTGCGCCTTAAAAGACTGCAGTACTCACTGTGGTGAAGGTTTCCCACCATTCCCGAGATTTCCCGACATTGTCCGCCATCTTCCTGTCGCCGCGCGGGAAGAAGAGGGGTGTAACCGTGGGAATCGGAGAGGCGCAACCCCTTGGAAGTCCGCGAAGCCCAGGACACGCCCCGCCACTGACGTCGAACCAGGAAGCGTCAGGTCCTGGAAGTAGTCCAGAGGACGCTCTGACGTCACACGTGAGCGACGCAAGGTCCTGGAAGAAGACCATCGCCCGCGGGGCTGCGGCCTACCTGATAAGAAGTGAAGAAGGTAGGCTCCGGTTCACTAGGGGGGCGCAACCATGGCCGACGACCAGCAAGCCGCCGGAGCACCGGTTAACGCTCCTGATGCCCAACCTGCGCCCGGCGCTGCACAGGCCGGAGCGGCCGCTCGACCCGCAGGGGTCGTGACTCCGTTGATACCCATGGCCCTGCCGGACATCCCTGGAGCAAATGGCTTCCCCAGTATAATGGCAAACCAGACACCTTGTCCGGATTCAGGAGAAAAATATGCGGTGTGCTAGACATGTATTCTATGACTGGTAAGCAGAGAGCTGCTGTTGTGCTGGGACAATTGACTGGTGCCGCAGAGCAGGAAGTTGCAACCTGGCCAGCCGCAGACCAGGAATCAATATCCACTATCTTTAAGAGACTGCAACCGTGTTTGAAAACCGCACTGAGACAGATCTCCGGATGAGGTTCTACCACTGTGCCCAGAAACCTGAGGACAGTATCCGGGACTATGCCTGGCGCTTAGAGGGAGCCCTGCAGTCCCTGAAACATGTTAGTCCAGCCAGCATACAAAATGAAAATAAAATGCTGACGGAACAGTTCATCCGGGGGTTGAGGTCCCAGAAGGAGAGCAGAACTGTACGGTGGTGGGCCTTAGACCATCCAGATGCCACCTTTGACACCCTTAAGGACATGGCTATAAAGGGGCTGCAGCCCCTGGAAACAACAGATACTGCTATCCAGTGTTACCCCCCAGTGCCCGCAGCACCCACTACTCCTTCCTTAACGGCTGAAACAAAGATGCAAACAGTGCCCCCTAGCGAGCTGGACAGCCTATGCTCTGAAGTGCGTCAGCTAAGTAAAACCCTGGCCACTGTCCTGAGCACCCTGCAGCTACAGGAGGAGCCCGAGCCGGAAGGAAGGATACTACTCGCCGACAGCCCTGAGGATGTCTCCTGGATGAGAAGAAGAAGGAGGACAACGCCACCCCGGAGGAGGACAACGCCACCCCGGAGGAGGACAACGCCACCCCGTGGGAGGACCAACGACCAACCA
This sequence comes from Phyllobates terribilis, assembly GCF_046119375.1. NCBI lineage: Eukaryota > Metazoa > Chordata > Amphibia > Anura > Dendrobatidae > Phyllobates > Phyllobates terribilis. Next base: position 174,415,404 of record NW_027362769.1, read on the forward strand.
GGAGAATTCATCTGCTACCGCTGCCACAAGGCAGGCCACACAGCACGGTACTGTCCTTTAAACGAGCAAACCCTGGGGCCGAGGGCCGACACCCAGGAGTAAATCAAGCAGGCCCATCAAGCTGGTACCATCAGTTCGTGGGAGGAAGACCTTTCCTGTCCATCGTGCTGGATGCGATAGCAACACCTGCGTTGCTGGACACCAGCTCACAGGTAACCATCATATCTGATGTTCTTTACAAAAGGTATTGGTCCATAGATGAACTACACCCGCCAGCCGCGAACCTCTCTGTGTATGCCACTAACGGCCTTCCTCTTAACCTAGTAGGGGTTAAGGATGTGACAGTGAAGGTGGGGAGAGCGGAACTAAAGGACCAAGGACTGATTGTTGTTAGAACCCTCCTGTTTGTTTTTGCTATCTTGTGTTTTGCGGTCACATGACCAGCTGCCTATATATTCCAGCTCCGCCCTTCTGGCTTTGCTCGACTTCAGTGGTTTTTGCCTGTCTCTCTAGCCAGGTGCTTCGGTGCCTATCTCTGTCTAGTTTGCTTGGTCCTCTGGGACCTCTAGTACTTTTTTTCAGTTTGTCTTTTTGCTCTTCAACAACTTCTGTTAGGAGGTGTCCCATTTTTGTCCCAGTCCTTAGTTCTTTTAGGGACCCCTCCCTTTATTCTATAGGTCTCCGTTCAGACTAGCCGAGGACGAAGGTGGGTCTGTTCACAAGGATCAGGCTGCCCGCTACATCATAGGGATTCAGCTTAGTCTTACTGTAGGGACAGCTTTTCCCATTCTTTCCTTAGTTTATGTTGCAGATCATAACAGTAAGTCCAGCCCAAAAAAAAAAAACTAAAAGGAAAGAAATTCGGGGATCAATATGATTTACATCCAGGAGTTGGCTCAACGCCTGCAGGAATTGTCTCTGGAGGTGGCCGAGCTTCAGCAACACGTGAGTAGCTGTCCTGGAGCGCATTTTGTGGAACCGAAGTTAGGACTGCCTGATATTTTTTATGGTTAACAGCAAGATTTTTTATCCTTTCAAATGCTTGTTTGTTATATTTTCGTTTGAGACCGAGGTCCTCTGGGAATGAATCACAGCGCATTGGTTTTATTATGTCACTTTTGCGCAAAGAACCACAGGGTTGGGCCTTTTCTCTCCAACCTAGTGATCCGTGTTTAAGTTCTGTTGAGGAATTTTTTTCTGCTATGGGGCTATTATATGACGATCCTGATCGAATCTCATCTGCTGAATCAGAACTTAGACGTTTGAATCAGGGGTCAGATGATGTTGAAATTTATAGCACACACTTCAGGAGATGGGCTTCAGAAGTGAAGTGGAATGATTCGGCGCTGAAAAGTTTATTTCTTGCTGGCCTGAGTGAAAGGGTTAAGGATTTGCTAATTGCATTCCCTGCACCTCAGACTCTACAGGAAGCTATGCAGTTAGCTGTTCATGTGGACAGGAGAATAAGGTCCAGGGTCAATGATGTAAAAACTCCTGTAACTTCAGGTCCTAGTTTCCAGAAAATCTGCTCTGACAGCGGAGAACCAATGGAGGTCGGGGCGATGTCACTCCGTTCTCAAGAAAGAGATCGGAGATTCGCCGAAGGTTTGTGTCTTTATTGTGGATGATCATTTGATTAAGTATTGTGAGCGTCGTTTAAGTAAAGGAAAAAAAAAGGTCAGATACGCCCGTATAGCTTGTTTACGCTCTGCAGGAGTGTTCCTTTCTGGGTGTACTACTCTGCAGGGAGATTTGATTGAATTTCAGGTATTTGTGGATTGTGGTTCAACACTTAATGTGATTGATAAAGGGTTTTTGGAAAAACTTAAATTGAAATCCAAACCTTAGTCATCACCTATTTCTGTGGTTGCTATTGATAACACTCCTTTGAAATGTATTACTCACAAGACTGCTGCATTTCCTCTCACTATCAATGGTGCTCACCAAGAAATTTTGGACTTCATTGTTTTGGATAATTTACCCTCTCCAGTTGTTTTAGGTTTGCCTTGGTTAAAACTGCACAATCCTTTATTGGACTGGTCTACCAATGTGATTAAGTCTTGGAGTCCGAAGTGCTATGATAAATGTTGTAATGGTCGCATTGTGGCTGTGGAAAAAGGGGAATTACCTGTACCTGTTCAAGATTTTTGGAGGTTTTTTTCGGAGGAGGAGTCGCAAGTTTTACCTCCTCATAGGGATTATGATTGCACCATTGAGTTTGTTCCGGGTGCTACTCTTCCCAAAAGTCGCTTGTTTAATCTGACTATTCCTGAAAGAAAGGCCTTGGAGGAGTACATACAGACTAGCCTGGCTGCTGGTCACATTAGACCTTCTAAGTCGCCTGTGGCAGTCGGATTCTTCTTTGTTAAAAAAAAGGATGGGGGTTTACGTCCATGTCTGGATTTTCGTGAAATTAATGAGATTACCGTACGCAATTCCTACCCATTGCCGTTAATTCCTGACTTGTTTAACCAGTTAGTGGGGGCCAAGTGGTTCTCTAAAATTGATCTCCGGGGGGCATACAATTTGTTACCAATGAAGGAGGGTGATGAATGGAAAACTGCTTTTAACACTCCGGTAGGTCATTTTGAGAATCTGGTGATGCCTTTTGGTCTTACCAATGCACCTGCATTTTTTCAGAACCTTATTAATGACATCCTGAGACCTTTGATTGGTAAGAATGTGGTTGTGTATTTGGATGACATTTTGATTTATTCACCAGATCTGGAGTCCCATTGGCAGAGTGTATGTGAAGTTTTGCAGTTATTGAGTGATAATTCACTCTTTGCTAAGCTGGAGAAATGTGAGTTCGCTGTGCAGAAAATTTGTTATTTGGGCTACATTGTCTCCAGCGAGGGCTTTGAGATGGACCCGGTGAAGGTTCAGGCGGTGCAGGAATGGCCTAGGCCTATTGGTTTGAAATCGATACAGAGATTTTTGGGTTTTGCCAATTATTACAGGAAATTCATTAAGAATTTTTCTGTAATTGTTAAACCTCTAACCGATCTCACCAGGAAAGGTGTGAATATGGTCCAGTAGACTACTGAGGCCATTGAAGCGTTTGAGTATCTCAAAGAGAGGTTCAGTTCTGCCCCTATCCTTATGCAGCCTGATGAGACCAAGCCTTTTTTGGTCGAGGTCGATGCTTCATCGGTGGGGGTCGGAGCATTTTGTCTCAGGAGAGCAGGGGTGGAGTACATCCTTGTGCCTTCTTTTTGAAAAAAATTTCGGAAACCGAACTGAATTATGATGTTGGAAATCGGGAGTTGCTGACTATTAAACTCGCGTTTGAACACTGGTGTCATTTTTTGGAAGGCGCTAGATATCCTATTCAGGTTTTCACAGATCATAAGAATCTGATCTATCTTGATGCTGCCAAGCGCTTGAATGCCCGTCAAGCTAGGTGGGCACTTTTTTTTTCTCGGTTTCATTTTTCTGTTACCTGTATCCCTGGTACTAAGAATGTTAAAGCCGATGCTTTATCTCGCAGCTTCTCTCCTACGGTCGGTGCCGAGGAGGAGGAGAGCATTTTACAGAAAGGAGTTGTGGTGGCGGCATTGACCTCCACTTTAGAGAATGGGATTCTGAATGCTCAAGATGATGCTCCATCTAACACTCCCCATGGGAGGTTGTTCGTGCCTAGAGCCTTTAGGAGAGATTTGTTTGTGGAGTGTCATGAGTCTCGGTTGGCAGGTCATCCAGGAGTTTCGGAGACTAAGAGACTTATCAGTCGCAGTTTTTGGTGGCCTGGATGGCAGAAGGAAGTCATCAAGTGGGTGCGTCAATGTACTGTGTGTGCTAGGTGAAAGGCTTCACATACCCCTGCTGCGGGGTTGCTTTGCCCTCTGGAGGTTTCTAGTGCTCCTTGGACGCATCTGGCAATGGATTTTATTACTGACCTTCCTGTGTCCGAGGGTTTTACTGTCATCTGGGTGGTCGTGGACCGTTTTAGTAAGATGTGTCATTTGGTTCCATTCATTAAGTTGCCCTGCGCTAAGACACTCGCTAAGGCGTTTGTTAAGGAGATTGTTAAGCTGCATGGCGTTCCCACGGATATTGTTTCTGATAGAGGACCTCAGTTTGTGGCTCGCTTTTGGCGTGCTTTTTGTGACAGGTTGGGAGTCCATTTGTCATTTTCGTCTGGTTATCATCCTGAGTCTAATGGACAGACTGAAAGAAAGAACCAGGATGTTGAACAGTTTTTGCGTTGTTTTGTGGCGGACAATCAAGAGGTGTGGTCGGAGTTTCCGCCTCTCGCAGAATTTGCTCTTAACAATCATACATCCTCCTCTGCTGGGTGTTCTCCTTTTTTTTGTTGTACTGGGAGACATCCGTCTTTTGGTTCGTTCTCCAAATTGGGGTCGGCGGTGCCGGAGGAGGAGAATTTTTCCGGTGATTTGGAGAGAGTTTGGACTAATGTATGTTGTAACCTGCAAGAGGCTAACAAGAAGTCCAAGAAGTATTTTGACAGGAAACGTAAAGAGGTTTTGTTTACTGTGGGTGACATGGTTTGGTTGTCCTCGAAGAACTTGCGGTTGAGGATTCCTTCTAAGCAATTGGGTCCTAAGTTTGTGGGTCCATTTAAAGTGCTTCAGGTTGTTAACCCGTCTGTTGTTAGGTTGGATGTCCCTACTTCCTGGAAGATTACTCCTGTGTTTCATGTTTCCTTGTTGAAAAAGGCTGACGTATCTAATAGGGACGCCACTGTCACAGTTCCCCCTGTGGTGGAAGACGGCGAATATGAAATTTCTCGTATCTTGAATTCTAGATGGCATAGAGGGAGATTACAGTATCTTGTCTCCTGGAAGGGTTTCGGTCCCGAAGACAACTCCTGGGTAAGGATGGATGATGTCTCTGCTCCTAGGTTTGTTAAAGCTTTCCACAGGAAGTTTCCAGATAGGCCCGGGCCTGGAGGATCCGGAGAATCCTCATAGAAGAGGGGGTTCTGTTAGAACCCTCCTGTTTGTTTTTGCTATCTTGTGTTTTGCGGTCACGTGACCATCTGCCTATATATTCCAGCTCCGCCCTTCTGGCTTTGCTGGACTTCAGTGTTTTCTAGACTGTCTCTCTAGCCAGGTGCTTCTGTGCCTATCTCTGTCAGTTCGCTTGGTCCATCTGGGACCTCTAGTACCTTTTTTGTCTGTTTGTCTTTTTGCTCTGCAACAACTTCTCTGTTTAGGAGGTGTCCCATTTTTGTCCCAGTCCTTAGTTCTTTTAGGGACTCCTCCCTTTATTCTATAGGTCTCCATTCAGACTAGCCGAGGACGAAGGTGGGTCTGTTCACAAGGAACAGGCAGCCCGCTACATCGTAGGGATTCAGCTTAGCCTTACTGTAGGGACAGCTTTTCCCATTCTTTCCTTAGTTTATGTTGCAGATCATAACAATTGTAGTGGAGTCTAAACCTGGTGATACAGACTTGTATATGATACTTGGTACAAATATTGTTGGTAACTGTTTGGGAGAAGTGTTGTTTTTGCTCCAACAGATTGTTGACACCGCCAGACCAGGGCAGAGGAGGGTGCTCCAGAAAGAGATCCGAGCCCTCCTGTACCAGCAACAGATAAAGCTATCAGGTGGTGAAATCGGTAATGTACGGGTGACAGACCCGATACCCATTGTGATTCCCCCAATGACTGAAATGTTGATTTGGTGTACGGCAGCCATAGGTCTCAAAGGACAGAACTACCAGGCGGTAGTGGAGCCCATTAGCTCAGAGCACAGACCTACACTCTTGACTGCCAGGTGTTAGAACCTTGCTGTTAGGTTTTTTTCCTTTGCTGGTCACATGACCTTGTTGGCCTATTTAATCCTGCTCCGCCCTTCTGGCTTTGCTGGACTTCATTGTATATCTACTTTCTAGCTAGCCTGTGCTCTGTATCTAGCTCTGTTAGTTTGCTTGGTCTACGGACCTCTATGTTCTATCTATTTTGTTTGTTCGTCTGTCTGCTACTATTTCTGTTAGGAGGTGTCCCATATTCCTCCCAGTCCTTAGTACTTGTAGGGATTCCCTCCCCACATCTATAGGTCTCCGTACAGACTAGATTAGGACTTTAGCAGGTCTGATCGCAGGATCAGGTTCCCTGTTACATCGTAGGGATTCAGCTGAGTCCTATAGTAGGGACAGATCTCCTCTCTTTCCTTAGCTTTGGTAGCAGAACATAACAGTAAGTCCAGCCTGCAAATTCTCTAAGGAAAGATTTTTTTTTTTTTTTGTTCCATCATGGTGTCGGTTCAGGATTTGGCTAAACACCTGCAGGGACTCTCTCTGGAAGTGGCCGAGCTCCGTCAGCACGTGAGTAACTGTCCTGGAGCATATTTCTTGGAGCCTAAGGTATGTTTGCCGGATTTATTTTTTGGTGAACATCGAGAATTTTTTTCATTTAAAAATGCTTGCTTATTGTATTTTCGTTTGAGACCCAAGTCCTCTGGGGATGAATCCCAGCGCGTAGGGTTCATAATGTCACTTTTGCGCAAAGAGCCTCAGGAGTGGGCCTTTTCTTTGCAACCTAGTGATTCATGCTTCAGATCAGTGGATAGTTTTTTTTCTGCTTTGGGACTATTATATGATGATCCTGACCATGTCGCATCAGCTGAGACTGAGTTGAGACGTTTAAAACAAGGATCAGGTAATGTGGAAAAATATTGTACACATTTTCGTCGTTGGTCCACTCAAACAGGGTGGAACGATTCTGCTCTGAAAAGTCTATTTCTTGCTGGGCTCAGTGAAAGGGTTAAAGACCTGCTAATTGCTTATCCTACACCTGAAGATTTGCAACAGGCTATGCAATTAGCTATACGGGTGGATAGAAGACTGCGTGCTAGGGTTAATGAGAGCAAATCCTCTGCTATGTCAGTTTCTGGTTATGATAATGTGTGTACTAACAGTGGTGAACCGATGGAGATTGGATCGGTGGCACCTCGCTCTCAAGAAAAAGACCGTCGTTTTTCGGAAGGCTTGTGTTTCTATTGCGGAAAATCTGGTCATTTGATTAAAGGCTGTGAGCTTCGTATGAAGAAAGAAAAAAAAATGGTCAGTCACGCCCGTATTGCCTGTTTAAATTCCAAGGGTATATTTTTAGCTGCTTCCACGATTGCTCAGGAAAAATTAATGGAATTTCGGGTGTTTGTCGATTGCGGGTCTACACTGAATGTAATTGATGGGGGATTCGTGGAAAAACTCAATTTAAAACCTGAACCTTTATCATCCCCCATTGCTGTGGTTTCTGTGGATGGTTCCCCTTTGAAGAATATTACTCTCAAGGTCAGTGAATTTCCTCTCACTATTAATGGTGTTCACCATGAGAAATTGGATTTGGTAGTGTTGAATAACTTGCCTTCTCCAGTAATATTGGGTTTGCCCTGGTTAAAATTTCACAATCCTGTACTGGATTGGTCTACCAGTGAAATTAAATCCTGGAGCCATAAATGTTATGACAAGTGTTGTAACGGGCGTATTGCAGCTTTGGATAGGGGAGAATTGCCTGTTCCTATTCAGGATTTTTGGAGAGTTTTTTCTGAGAAGGAATCGCAGGTTTTGCCTCCCCATAGAGACTATGATTGTTCTATTGAATTTGTCCCTGGAGCGACTCTTCCTAAGAGTCGTTTATTTAACCTTACTATTCCTGAGAGGAAGGCTTTGGAGGAATACATACAGACAAGCTTGGCCGCCGGTCACATTAGGCCCTCTAAGTCTCCTGTGGCGGTTGGATTTTTTTTTGTAAAAAAAAAAGGACGGCGGTTTACGTCCTTGTCTGGATTTTCGTGAGATTAACAAAATTACGGTACGCAATCCTTACCCACTGCCATTGATTCCTGATCTGTTTAACCAGTTATTGGGGGCCAAGTGGTTCTCTAAAATTGACCTTAAGGGGGCATACAATCTGTTGCGCATGAAGGAGGGTGATGAATGGAAGACTGCTTTTAACACTCCTGTGGGTCATTTTGAGAATCTGGTTATGCCTTTTGGTCTTACTAATGCTCCTGCATTTTTTCAGAATCTGATTAATGACATCCTTAGACCTTTGATCGGTAAAAATGTGGTTGTGTATTTGGATGACATTTTGATTTATTCGCCAGATCTGGAGTCTCATTGGCGGAGCGTGCGTGAGGTATTACAGTTATTAATGGACAATTCGCTTTTTGCTAAGCTGGAGAAATGTGAGTTCGCTGTACAGAGAATTAGTTTTTTGGGTTACATTATCTCCAGCGAGGGCTTTGAGATGGACCCGGTTAAAGTTCAGGCTGTACAGGAATGGCCTAGGCCTATTGGTTTGAAATCGATACAGAGGTTTTTGGGTTTCGCCAATTACTATAGAAAATTCATAAAAAATTTTTCTAGTATTGTCAAACCTCTGACTGATCTCACCAGGAAAGGTGCTGATGCGGTTCAGTGGTCTTCTGAGGCCATTGAAGCTTTTGTGTATCTCAAGGAGAGGTTCACCTCTGCTCCCATCCTTATGCAGCCTGATGTTACTAGGCCGTTTTTGGTTGAGGTTGATGCTTCCTCTGTGGGGGTTGGCGCAGTATTGTCTCAGGATAACGGGGATGGATTACATCCCTGTGCCTTTTTTTCAAAAAAATTTTCGGAGACTGAATTGAATTACGATATTGGTAATCGGGAATTATTGGCTATTAAACTCGCATTTGAACACTGGCGCCACTTCTTGGAAGGTGCGGAATTTCCCGTTCAGGTTCTTACGGATGCCCGTCAGGCTAGGTGGGCACTGTTTTTCTCGCGGTTTAATTTCTCCATTACTTACATCCCTGGTACTAAGAATGTTAAGGCGGATGCCTTGTCTCGCAGTTTTTCTCCCATAGTCGGTGCTGAGAAAGAGGAAAACATTTTACAAGAAGGTGTTGTGATAGCTGCTTTAGACTCCGTTTTGGAAGATGAGATTCTTAAAGCTCAGGAGAATGCCCCATCTAACACTCCTCATGGGAGGTTGTTTGTGCCTGGGACCTTTAGGAGAGATTTGTTTGTTGAGTGTCACGAATCTCGGTTGGCAGGTCATCCCGGAATCTCTGAGACCAAGAGACTGGTGGGTCGCAGTTTTTGGTGGCCTGGATGGCAGAAGGAAGTCATTAAGTGGGTGCGCCAATGTACTATATGTGCTAGATCTAAGTCCTCACATACTCCTGCTGCGGGGTTGCTTTGTCCTTTGGAGGTCCCAGGTGCTCCTTGGACACATTTGGCTATGGACTTTATAACTGACCTTCCCCCCTCTGAGGGTTTTACTGTCATCTGGGTGGTCGTGGACCGTTTTAGCAAGATGTGTCACTTGGTTCCCTTCGTCAAACTGCCCTGCGCTAAAACTCTCGCTAAGGCCTTTGTCAAGGAAATTGTCAGACTTCATGGCGTTCCTACTGACATTGTTTCTGATAGGGGTCCTCAGTTCGTGGCTCGTTTTTGGCGTGCCTTTTGTGACAGGTTGGGAATTCATTTGTCGTTTTCGTCCGGATATCATCCTGAATCTAATGGCCAGACAGAAAGGAAAAACCAGGATGTTGAGCAGTTCTTGCGTTGTTTTGTGGCAGACAATCAAGAGGGGTGGTCTGAGTTTCTGCCACTTGCCGAATTTGCTCTGAACAATCATACATCTTCTTCTGCTGGTTGTTCGCCTTTTTTTTGTTGTTCTGGGAGACATCCGTCGTTTGGGTCGTTCTCCAAGTTGGGATCTGCCGTGCCTGAGGAGGAGAATTTTTCCGGTGATTTGGAAAGAGTTTGGACGGATGTGCGTGGTAATCTTCAGGAGGCCAACAGAAAATCTAAAGACTACTTTGATAGGAAACGACAGGAGGTTTTGTTCGCTGTTGGTGACATGGTTTGGTTGTCCTCTAGGAATCTGCGGTTGAGGATTCCTTCTAAGAAATTGGGTCCCAAGTTTGTAGGGCCCTTTAAGGTGCTTCAGGTTGTCAACCAATCTGCTGTTAGGTTGGAGGTTCCTACCTCCTGGAGAATTAATCCGGTCTTTCATGTCTCTCTGTTAAAAAAAGCTGTTGTGTCGGATGGTGACGCCTCTGCCTCTGTTCCTCCGGTGGTGGAGGACGGGGAATATGAAATTTCTCGCATCCTTGACTCTAGACGGTATAGAGGTAGTTTGCAGTATCTTGTGGCCTGGAAAGGTTTCGGACCCGAGGATAACTCTTGGGTGAGGTCAGATGATGTTTCCGCGTCCAGACTTATCAGAGCGTTTCACAGGAGATTTCCTGATAAGCCTGGTCCTAGGGGATCCGGAGGATCCTCTTAGAAGGGGGGGTACTGTTAGAACCTTGCTGTTAGGTTTTTTTTCCTTTGCTGGTCACATGACCTTGTTGGCCTATTTAATCCTGCTCCGCCCTTCTGGCTTTGCTGGACTTCATTGTATATCTACTTTCTAGCTAGCCTGTGCTCTGTGTCTAGCTCTGTTAGTTTGCTTGGTCTACGGACCTCTATGTTCTATCTATTTTGTTTGTTCGTCTGTCTGCTACTATTTCTGTTAGGAGGTGTCCCATATTCCTCCCAGTCCTTAGTACTTGTAGGGATTCCCTCCCCACATCTATAGGTCTCCGTACAGACTAGATTAGGACTTTAGCAGGTCTGATCGCAGGATCAGGTTCCCTGTTACATCGTAGGGATTCAGCTGAGTCCTATAGTAGGGACAGATCTCCTCTCTTTCCTTAGCTTTGGTAGCAGAACATAACACCAGGGGGGTGGTTGATGTACGCAATGGCAGGGTACCCGTACGTCTCCTAAATTGTGGGGAGGATGAAGTTAAATTACTAAGATACGCCACTGTTGATAGATTGTATACCGTGAATGATGATGCCATACACACAGTGGAATCCTTGACCCCACCAGATACAGTGGAGGACAATGACTCCGAAGCTCAGCTGGAGGATTGGTGTCAACAGCTCCATGTTGGGACTGACGCCACCCCTGTCCATCAAAAACAAGGTGTATACAGGGTGGTCCAGGAATACGAACAGGTATTCAGCAAACACCCACTTGATTTTGGGAGGATTAAAGGGGTACAACACCATATACCCACAGGTGACCATCCAAGAACGTTACAGGCCCATGCCACCAGCACACTACCAGAAAGCGAAGGAAATGTTGCATGACATGAAGAAGGCAGGGGTAATAAGAGATAGCTGTAGCCCCTGGGCAGCTCCCCTGGTCCTGGTCAGGAAAAAGGATGGAAGCATGAGGATGTGTGTAGATTACAGACAGGTAAATCACATAGCACACAAAGATGCATACCCTTTGCCCATATAGAGGAATCCCTGGCTGCACTAAAGTCTGCAAATTAATTCTCCACCCTTGACCTCACTAGCGGGTACTGGCAAGTAACAGTTGCTGAGGAGGACTGGGAGAAGACGGCCTTCACTACTCCGATGGGACTCTGCGAGTTCAACAATATGTCGTTCGGACTCTGCAACGCCCCTGGAACGTTCCAGAGATTGATGGAGTGCTGTTTGGGACACCGTAACTTCGAGACCGTGCTGCTATACCTGGATGACGTGAAAGTGTACTCCAAGACATACGAGGACCATTTGAAGCACCTGGCGGAGGTATTTGAGTAGTTGTCCCGGTAATGGGATGAAATTGAAGCCCTCAAAGTGCCACCTGCTCAAGCGAAAGGTACAGTACCTAGGGCACATCGTCAGTCCAGAAGGAGTAGCACCAGACCCGGAGAAGGTCACTGCCATCCAGAAATGGCCGGAACCGAAGAATCTCAAGGAGGTACGTCAGTTCCTGGGACTGGTCGGGTATTACCGGAGATTTGTGAAGGACTACAACAAGAAGGCAGCGCCTTTGCAAGATCTCCTGGTAGGACAGTCCAACAGAGGCAAAAACACCCCCCTTCCAGTGGGGTAAAGAGCAGGCTGAGTCCTTTGCAGTGATGAAAGAGATCCTGACCGGCGAAGAAATCCTGGCCTACCCTGACTACAGCCAACCTTTCCTGCTGCACACTGATGCCAGCAACGAGGGACTAGGAGCTGTGTTGAGTCAGAAGCAGTATGGCAAAGAGAAGGTGATTGCCTATGCCAGCAGGAAGCTCCGTCCAACCGAGAGGAATCCAGAAAACTAAAGCTCCTTCAAGTTGGAGTTCCTGGCCTTGGTCTGGGCCATCACTGAACGATTCAAGCACTACCTGGCCTCCACTAAGTTCACGGCCTATACTGACAACAACCCCTTGGCACATCTAGAGACAGCCAAGTTGGGAGCCATGGAACAGCGTTGGATGGCCCAACTGTCAAACTATCAGTTCACCATCAAATACCGGGCAGGCCACAAGAACCATATAACGCCGATGTCCTATCCAGAATGCCACACCAGTCGGACACTGAAGAAGAAGTGGATGACCTGGAGGAGATTGAGTTACCTGCCTTCCATAGAAATGGGATGGTCCACGAGCAGCACACCTCCAGGAGGTATCGTGGTAAGACACTAAACCCTTTACCTCACCACAGTTGGAAGGAGACCCAGGACAGCGACCTGGTTGTCAGCCGTATCAAGGAACTGATAACCCAAAAAGGTTATCCACAAGCCAAGCAACTGTGGAATGAGGGAAGCCGGCTGTTCATCTATAGAGAGAAGCTGTGCCAAATGTTAACCCCAGGACCCATGAGATGGTATGGCAGATCGTAGTGCCCAGGACAGACATCCAGATGGTGTTGGAGGCCTACCACGATCAAGCAGGGCACTTTGGCTGGAAAAAGCTGGAAACTCTCCTGAAGAGTCGGTTTTATTGGGTTGGAATGCGGAGCTCCATAGAGAGGTGGTGCCGGGACTGTGGACCCTGTAGCCTCAGAAGAAAAGACTACAGCAGCCAGAAAGCACACTTGCAATCTATCAAGACAACCCAGCCCCTGGAGATCGTCACCCTGGACGACGTCAAGCTATCACCCAGCAGGTCAGGCTACTCGTATGTCCTGACTATGGTGGATCACTACTCCCGGTTCCTGGTGGTAGCCCCCGTCAAGGATCTGACAGCAGAAACTGCAGCAAGGACGTTTCAAGCCTATTTCTGCAGGCCCCATGGATACCCGGATAAGGTGCTGACGGATCAAGGCCCTGCCTTTGAAGCCGAGCTGTTCAAGATTTTTGCCATCTGTACGGGTGTAAGAAGATCCGGACTACACCGTACCACCCCCAAACCAATGGGTTATGTGAAAAGATGAATAACATAGTCATTGACCTGTTGAAGACCTTACCTCTAGAAGAAAGAAACCAGTGGCCAGACAAACTACCTGACCTGGTAGATCTGTACAATCACATACCTGTGAGTTCCACCAATTGTACTCCAGCGTACCTCATGAGAGCAAGACCCAGAAAGTTGCCCATGGACCTGAGCTTGGAGTGGTAGAGCCAGAAGCAGATATGTCCACTGAAGACTGGGATGCGACTCGACAGGAGCAGTACAAGAGAGTACAGGCCTGTGTCGAAGATAGTCTAAGTAGGGTGAGAGATAAGCAGGAAGCACAGTACAACAAGAGTGCACCAGCCGAACCCTTGACACCTGGAGAAGTTGTGCTGAAACGAAAGAGAAGAAGCCGCAAGCTTGACGACCAGTGGGAAAGGGAACCTTACACTGTGTTGAATTCCAGATTCGACAATAGAAAAACCTGTCTAATTAGCAAAGACGGAGGAAGAACAACTGCAACGGTATCGAGAGACCATCTGAAGTTGTGCCCAAGTCCGCTGAAGCCCCAGGAGGAAGTGCCTCTCACGGTACCGGAGGAGCCTAAAGAAGAAGTACTCCATACTGTCTTAGGAGATTTCCCGGCAGATTGGCCTCAACTGGATGGAGCGGTAATAATACCTGTGATACACTTCTACCAACAGCCAGAAGACTCTCCACTGCAAGTAAGACCTGTAAGTGCCCCGGAAGAGCCTGCTCAGGAAGAATCCCCGGAAGAAGGATCACCGGTAGAAGCAGAGCCAGTAGGCCCGGTAACCAGTGTACTTGCCAGTCCCGTAGAAAGGTTAAGGCAGTTTTGCAGTCCACCAACACATAGAGCCGATAGAGCGGAAAATAGCACAAGCACCCACACTACACGCATCCCAGTACTACGTAGGTCATCGCGTAGCACAAAAGGCCAGACCCCTGTCAGGTATAGGGAGTGAATAGAGAAACACTGACAGTGTAAATAGTTACCCCGTAGGGTATGTTCTTGTAATAAGTTCATGTGTTTATTTATTGATTTATTTTGCCTTGCTAATTGACAATTTATGTGACACTGACACTTCTCATTGCATTTAGTTACCCATAAGGGTATATATAAAGGACACGGTGGCTGAGGACTGAGAGCAGCCCAAAAAAAAAAAAAACTGTCATGTACATAGTTGCACTCCCTGGAGTGCCTTTTAAGCGACCTCAGAACAAAAAACTGTTTGGCGTGGCAGAAGTCGTGGTCCGACTCCAGATCGCCTGTGCCCTGCAGCCACGCCCAGGGCCTACGTGGAGGGTTTACGGACAGGTCCCTCAAGCTACCTTTGCACTTTAACCGGTGAGAGGGGATACCCTGTTGGGATCTCTCTGGAACTGATTTGAGAAACTTTGAAGATACTTTATATTATTGTATTATAATGTTACCTGTAACGTTCAAGAAAAGTGCCTCCCATAAAGGGAAGAAATGTTATTGTTTAACCTGTTTTGAGAAAAATCCTTCAGTCCAGGAGTACTGAGTTTTACTAGGGGGGGGGATGTGGCGCCCTGCTGCGCATTGGTGCCACAGAACCCAGAAGGGTGCATGGATGGACTTCTCCACAAGAGGCCCTCACACATTCACACACCTCCACCCTACCACCTCAGACCACCAGAGGGAGCCCTGATAGGGATATATATATATAGGGAGGGTGGAGCCAGGCAGCTCAGTTTTTCAGTTTAGTGTTAAGCAGAGAGCGTGCTGACGCTCAGAGAGCAGCGAAGAGGCAGCACGCTGGCTGCTGTGCTTAGGCGAGCCAAGGCCTACAGCACGAGTGAGGGCCCTGAGTGTGGCCGAAGGCAAGAGGAGAAGGAAGAAGTAACGAGGAGGCAGAGGAGCATACCAGGCTCACCCCAAGATATATATCGGACACCGGGTCCGCGCCTATGGGGTCCCTTATACCCAGTAGGGACCACCGGAACCCCTGGAGGACTACAGGTCCCAGGTTTACCAAACGCTGACTACAGTACCAGGGCTAGTAGTCACGGAGGCCCCAGCGACCAGGAAGAGTGATCTCCATGAGAAAGCCCTACCTCCAGGTCAGCAGGTGCAAGAGAGAGACAGTAACCAAGCTAGGCCTAGCTCCAGGCAGGTCAGAAGCTTAGCAAGTAAAGCCACGGATCAGGATGCCCTATACCCGCTCACTGGGGAGAGTCCAAAAGTGCGCCCTTCGTCCGGAGTACCCTGGACCGTGCCTGCATCATCACCAGTAAAGGTACTGAAGCTTACCCCCGTGTGAGTGTCCGTCTTTCCTCCGGGACCGTCCTGCCGTTTCTCACCCGCATCCACCATTCACCCCTACACTGCCCTGGAGCTAGCTCTACCTGTGGAGAGCCACACTATCCCTGCTGCCGTAACACCAGCTCCAGAGGACTGCTCCGCAGCGGCGGCTCCCTTTAGCTGCAATCCACAGGTGGCGTCATGAACACTTTCCAAATACCCTATAAATAATATTCCCCTTTTACAGACCACCCTGGGTCACGGACTGGGCCAGCCACCGTGATATCCCCCACCGGCATCCACAGAGGCCCGGCTGCCGAGTACCCCACGGCCCAGGGGGCGCGTCACTAATTCATTTATATATTTATTAGGTGGGGATTTATTTACAGTTAGTGGGGGCACAGTGGTGGATTACAATTTATATTTGAAATGGTCCTGTGTATAATGTCACTGGTGATCACTGTATTACCTGTATGCTGACACTATATACAGAGCTCCTTTGCATAATGTCACTGGTGATCACTGTATTACCTGTATACTATACACAGAGCTCCTGTGTATAATGTCACTGTATTACATGTACACTGACACTATATACAGAGCTCCTGTGTATAATGTCACTGTATTACCTGTACACTGACACTATATACAGTGTTCCTGTGTATAATGTCACTGGTGATCACTGTGTTACCTGTACAATGACATTATACACAGTATACTATGTATAGAGCTCCCGTGTATAATGGCACTTATGGTAATATTAGTATTGTGTTTTTTTGTTAATGATCAGTATTGTAGTATTTGGTCACTATATGGTGGCAATATGTGGTCTGGTCACGATGTGGAGGTATTTGTTCCTTGTATGTGGTATTATTTGGTTACTATGTGGTGGTAATATGTGGTCCAGCCATGGTGTGACGCTATTTTTCCCTTGTATATGATATTATTGGTCACTATGTGGTGGTAATATGTGGTCTGGTCACGGTGTGGCGGTATTTGTCCCTTGTTTGTGGCATTATTCAGTCTCTATGTGGTGGTAATATGTGGTCTAGTCATGGTATGTCGGTATTTGTTCCTTGTACGTGGTATTATTCCGTCACTATGTGGTGTTAATATGTGGTCTAGTCATAGTATGTCGGTATTTGTTCCTTGTACGTGGTATTATTGGGTCACTATGTGGTGGTAATATGTGGTCTGGTCACGGTGTGATGGTATTTGTCTCTTGTATGTGATATTATTGGTCATTTTAAAAAATGTACGTGACACATTCCCTTAAAGAAAACTAAATACAAATATACCTAAAAAGAGTACTGGAAATTTTAAGAAATTTTTAATAGGTTAGAGTAGAGTAGGGTCCGGCCAGAAGAGTCTCCTTGTCGTGGTGGCGGCTTAAAAAAATCTTTTGACCAAAACAAAAGCTGCCGGCTATGTATGTGATCTGGTGTTCGATGAGAACTGGTTATTGAGTAACCCTGGTCCGAGCGCTGTGCGTTTATTTTTACGAAAAGACTGAAAGTCCGGTCGTGCGAACGTGGCCTAGTGGTGACTTTTATGTTTGCTCATTATCTATTACTTAATTTGCTCCTTTTTAAGTTTCCTTGACTGGTTTCGTCGGTTTTTCTTTCTATTTGGTATTATGGGTGCGGTTTTACCAATCCCAATGTTTTAGCTTCATTGATTATTTGCGACTTTTTGAAATGTGGCAATTTGTTTTTTTTTGCAATTAAAAATGTGCAAGAAAGTAAAGATGAAGCGTCTCTTGATTCTGCGTAAAACTCACTAACCCTCATCAGCCATTTAGAAGAATTTGACTCAAAACGACCACGAATACCATAAGACAAATAAGAAAAGTCGCTAAGAAAAATGACCTCTTTTTTTTTTTGTGTGATGATCTTTTTAAATGCAGAAATAAAAGTCCACAGATTTTGGGCTCCTCTGGGATAGTGGAGTAGAACTGTGCAAACGTCGAGATTTTTACAAATTATAATTATTAATTATTAAAGTTCCTCCTTGATAATTAGGAATATTAATGATCCCACTAGATCATCAGGGATGATGAGGTTCATATTAAGGACTTTGAGACAATATCATGAGTGATGAGGGACAAAGATTTCTACAGATGTAAATAATGAGATCTGTCGTGGACCTTCATAACTCCCATCATATGAATTTTGTGGTAAAATTGCAAACAGTAGACCATCAGGGACAATGATGCCTTCTCTAGACCATCAGGGACAATGATGCCTACTCTAGACCATCAGGGACAATGATGCCTACTCTAGACCATCAGGGACAATGATGCCTTCTCTAGACCATCAGGGACAATGATGCCTTCTCTAGACCATCAGGGACAATGATGCCTACTCTAGACCATCAGGGACAATGATGCCTTCTCTAGACCATCAGGGACAATGATGCCTTCTCTAGACCATCAGGGACAATGATGCCTTCTCTAGACCATCAGGGACAACGATGCCTTCTATAGACCATCAGGGACAATGATGCCTTCTCTAGACCATCAGGGACAATGATGCCTTCTCTAGACCATCAGGGACAATGATGCCTTCTCTAGACCATGAGGGACAATGATGCCTTCTCTAGACCATCAGGGACAATGATGCCTTCTCTAGACCATCAGGGACAATGAAGCTCCAACCACTAAGGTTCCTTCTGGGAAAGAAGAGCTGTTGCTGGTTCATCAGGAAGAATAACATTGGTGCACAGGATATCCACTAGCCCATCAGGGATGAGGAAGCCCCCCACAAAACTATCTGGGGGAATGTACAGGCATCTACAGTATATAAGTAAAAGACACTAATATTAACTGATGTTAGTTGTACCCCTCTCCTCTGTTTTGGGGCGATGTTTTAATGTGGGTTATTTGTAGAACACAAAGACAAACACATTTTGGTTCATTAGTTGTTTTATTGATTTCATTTGACTTCATCGTATGACACCGGACTCCACAGATCTGACATCACTGTCCCTCATCCTCCTGCACACAACCAACATGCTGTACTCCACACACATCCAGAGCTGCAGTCACAGAAATGATGGCTACCGCCTGGATTCTAGCAGACGCCCCCTGGTGGACAGCACGATGGGAGATTGTTTTATATTATGCCACTTTGGATACATCATTGCTAAACCAGCAGGGGGCAGCAGTGACATCCAGCAATGAACAGGGAACCAATACATTCTACATGCAGATTGAGTGGTGACTGGAGTACAGCAGATAGTAACTAAGGGTGAAAATGGCATCAGGGATCTACACAAAAAAAAAGGTAAACGGACTGTTATATAATACTGATGTGATCACTACCATCGGCTCCTGTCCAATGGGGGAGGGGGGGTCTTTAGCGCCTTCCTAAAGTGTTTTTTTTTGTCTCATCCCCTTTGTCCATGAGCCGTATGGTAATCGTAGTTTTTAATGGCACAATACAGGAGATTATTAATTCGAAAAGGAAAGTATAATTTTTGTGGGGTGGAATTAAACAAAAAACAATGTATTTTGGAGGTGCTTTTGTTTTTAGGGCTTTCACTGTGTAGTAATCAGGACTGAATACCGTATGCTCTCGATTATGGCGATGTCACACTTTTATAGGTTGCATTTTTTACATATTCTGAGAGCAGAACTCGTTTTAATTTTTTGTAGATGATTTTTTTTTATATATATATATATATATATATATATATATATATATATATATACACATTTTTTTTTATGGGGTAAGCTGCTGTTTTTGTTTTTTATAATGGTTCTTTTTATCGTCTTTGCAGTCTTCAGCGTGCAGTATACTGTAGATGTAGCAAATGACTTACACTCTCCGGGACCACTGCCCTAGCTTAGTTGATCGTTCGCAGCGGTGACGTCACATCGACAGCGCTGCAGCCAAGCACAGCTTAGTGGCTTGTGCCATTTACATCTGCAGAACCGCTGAGCTCAGTGATCGGATGCAGCCAAACAGTCACCGAGGCAATGATGGTCACACAGTACTGGACCCAGGGAGGGTGAGTAATGCACAGATTGGTTTTTTTTTTTACATATAATTAAAGCTACGGGCAAAAGTTTATTTAAAGTCGACAACGCTTTTAATTCTCTGAATTTATACAATTATGGCAGTAAAAAAAAAATAATTTATTTTAAGTCTTGTTACATTTGCACACTAAAACCACTTCTTTTCCCTAAATAGTGATTTGTTTTTCTGTCTATAACATTTTATACTTTAAACCACGTCAGGGCTTGTTTTCAGTGGGATAAGTTCAAGCTTTCATTGTGGTAATTTTAAGATAACACAAATCTTTTCCAATTGTTTATTCTGTTTTCTAATGCTCAAAACATTTTTTTTTTTAGGATGTTGATCATGAAGGATACATGTGATGATAACTGTATTGTTTGAGTCACAACAGAACTTTTCCCTATTAGCATTTTGTAAGGGGAAAATATTTTTTTTTTATATTTTTCTAAAAACTTAAAAAAAAAAAAAAAAGTTTAGTAAAGTTTCACTATGGAACACACGATTATATGATTACTTCTATAAAATCCTGCAGTACTTATGTAATGAGTTTAAAACTGAATAATAGAACAGATGACAGATGTTGGTCTCTTCAGTTGTCAATGAAACCTATTGGCACAGCGATCACTTTAAGGAAGCATCTGAAGGGTTAAACAGCGAGACTGGTGCCACTAAACCCCCCCAAACAGCTCCTATCCCCTCCTTTCCCTCAGGCGCCTCACACCCCAGTACGGATGTAATAAAGGCGTGTGCAGCAGAATAAAGCCCCCTACTGAGCATTTTAAAAACCCACCACAAGACCACCTACTCTTTTTTTTAGGCTTTTAGTAACTTACTTACTTTTGGGGCTTTGTGACTCTTACTGTAGTTTTTTTTCTTGTTTTTATTATTATTATTTTTTTTATTTATAGACATAATTTCACTTTCTTTTTTTTTACTATGGGTAAGTTGACAGTTTATAAAAAAAAAAAAAAGTTAAAAAATAATTTCCTTTTTGAATATTAGTTGATGTTTGTGGTAATTATAACCTTTCTGTATTCAGCATTAATTTTCAGTTATTTTATGTGCGTTTGTTTATTTTTACTCCTTTTTTTGTACTTTTTTTTTTGTTTATAGTTGATCCCTTTTAAAAAAGAAAAAAAGTTTATTATTTGACACTCTACTTTTTGCAAACATATATGAGCCCAATTAGACTCTGCAGATCACTCCCGCTTCAGGCGATCCCGGAGATCATATGATCGGTCATGTGACCAATGCAGGCCGCCGCGCTGCTTTTGCCGTCAATCCATAAGTGATTATGAATACAGACAGGACAGAGCGTGAACAAGACTTCTGTCTTTAAGAAGCCGTCAGCCACTGACCATGACATTAAAACCATGAAATGTGAGGTATTTAAAAAAAAGCCGATATCTTCTTTAATTTTTCATCCATTAACTGCATTCTGTCCTGAAAAACAGACAATAAAATTCCTTTTCTCCAGAACTCAATAATCTGGATTTCCCATGGATCCTTCATTACAAAAAGCCCCGGATTCCATTATATCTGTAAACTGATTTGGATTATTTTTCAGAATTTAAAGTGCTAGAAGTGCAACAACGTTTCAATGTTTAAACTCCTCGTTGATGGCGCCCACTGTGGTCTAATTTTGTACATTTTTACTAGTAATGTCCAAATACTGGAGAAGATTGTCCAATTATTCTTATGGATTCTGTTGTGTAATAAGCAGTTTACATATCCACCACAAGATGGCGCCACTGAAGCATCGCTGCATAGACCCCGGGCGTCTTGCGCTGGATCCCCTCTGATCTCAATCCGGACAGTCCAGAGTTCCCAGATCTCCCTACTGTATCGGATTACTGGAGTCCTCTGGTAATCCATAGGAAAACTGAATGTGTCGGCCGAAGGACAGAACTTCAGCTCCGTGAGCGAGACAGCAGGTCCAGAGCTGTAAATAGGAATATACAGGGTTAACTTAGACATGTATACCATCACCACAAATAACTTTATTCCACTAGACAATCCTCTGAGCTAAACAGCCCAGACTGACACATTGTACCAGACATTCATCTGTCCAAGTCAGGAAGGATTGTACAGACTAGATACAATTGTAACAAACCATCATCAGTGAGAAGTACAGACGTCAGGCACAGTAAAGCAGCAAGAATATTCCCATTCACTGACTGCAAGCAGGGATCTTGAAATACAAACCCACCCTGCCTGTGCTCTGCCCCCCTTCAGCAGAGGGTGTCAAGACCGCCGTAAAAACGGCAAACGTCGCTCAAAAATGTTACAACTTTTACGTCAGAAATCTTCCATAAACACTTTGATGAATCGGCCCCAAAGTTTCTGTGTCTAAAGTTCTAGCACCTCTCACTCACCAGGTAAAGTGTGAAGACCCCATAAAAGAAAAGAATTATCCCGACCACCACATACAGCGCGGTGTAATACACAGACGGGATGTAGACCACCACAAAGTACAGGTTAATAACGATGATCAGTGCAGTGAGGAGAATGGCGACTACTTTACTGACTCTGCGGAGACAAAAGGCACAAAGATCAGAAAAGATAGATAGTATTAGAGTGCTGCTGTCTAACATATGTACACAGTGACTGCACCAGCAGAATAGTGAGTGCAGCTCTGTAGTATAATACAGGATGTAACTCATCATCAGTAATGTATGTACACAGTGACTGCACCAGCAGAATAGTGAGTGCAGCTCTGGGGTATAATACAGGATGTTACTCAGGATCAGTAATGTAATGTATGTACACAGTGACTGCACCAGCAGAATAGTGAGTGCAGCTCTGGAGGATAATACAGGATGTAACTCAGGATCAGTAATGTAATGTATGTACACAGTGACTGCACCAGCAGAATAGTGAGTGCAGCTCTGTAGTATAATACAGGATGTAACTCAGGATCAGTAATGTATGTACACAGTGACTGCACCAGCAGAATAGTGAGTGCAGCTCTGGGGTATAATACAGGATGTTACTCAGGATCAGTAATGTAATGTATGTACACAGTGACTGCACCAGCAGAATAGTGAGTGCAGCTCTGGAGGATAATACAGGATGTAACTCAGGATCAGTAATGTAATGTATGTACACAGTGACTGCACCAGCAGAATAGTGAGTGCAGCTCTGGAGTATAATACAGGATGTAACTCAGGATCAGTAATGTAATGTATGTACACAGTGATTGCACCAGCAGAATAGTGAGCGCAGCTCTGGAGTATAATACAGGATGTAACTCAGGATCAGTAATGTAATGTATGTACACAGTGACTCCACCAGCAGAATAGTGAGTGCAGCTCTGGAGTATAATACAGGATGTAACTCAGGATCAGTAATGTAATATATGTACACAGTGACTGCACCAGCAGAATAGTGAGTGCAGCTCTGGAGTATAATACAGGATGTAACTCAGGATCAGTAATGTAATGTATGTACACAGTGACTGCACCAGCAGAATAGTGAGTGCAGCTCTAGAGTATAATACAGGAGGTAACTCAGGATCAGTAATGTAATGTATGTACACAGTGACTGCACCAGCAGAATAGTGAGTGCAGCTCTGGAGTATAATACAGGAGGTAATTCAGGATCAGTAATGTAATGTATGTACACAGTGATTGCACCAGCAGAATAGTGAGCGCAGCTCTGGAGTATAATACAGGATGTAACTCAGGATCAGTAATGTAATGTATGTACACAGTGACTCCACCAGCAGAATAGTGAGCGCAGCTCTAGAGTATAATACAGGAGGTAACTCAGGATCAGTAATGTAATGTATGTGCACAGTGACTCCACCAGCAGCATACTGGGTGCAGCTCTGATCAGCTGCTAGTCAGTGTGGTGATTGCGGGTGTGGTGGCTGCAGATCCTGCTGTGAGCTCCTGATCTCTGAGAAACCAACACCTCTCCACCTGGGGACCTGCTCTCTCTCTTTCCCAGGGAGGGAGCGGGTTTCTGGGATGAGTGATGGAGCCAAGTCCCAGGCTTCTGCTTCCCGAACCAGGCCGGCGGGGGGCAGAAGAAACCAGCAACCGGCCTGCACATCAGAGGACTCGGGGGTGAGACGCTGCACCAGGAGTCGCAGCAATGTGGCTCCTACTCCCCCCGGAATTGTGGAGACCCCCAGAAGCCGCAAGGCTTCCAGCATGGAGGAAAAGCCTGACAGCGGCGTGCAAGATGGCGCTCCTTCCGGAGGAAAGCTGAGTGCTCACGGAGGTGAGGCCGACCTCCCTGAGGGGGAATGGGCGCTGCAGGGACCCCGGGAGTCTGTGTCCACCTATGCCTCCCGGGTCATGATCCGCCTCCGTGAGTATGAAGATGCCAGTAAGCTCATCAGGAGGCTCCGGGAGGAGCTGCGCTGCACAAGCGCCAAAGCTGCGGGGGCCTCCAAACCAAGGAAGGCAAAACTCCAAGCCGAGGTAAAAAGACTGAGCAGTGAAATTCAACGCCTGGAACTTAGGAAAGCCACCATCAGAGAGCAGAGTGGTCCTTTCAAAGAAAAACTTATAAATGAAGACCGCTTTAGAAAAATGGCTGATACCAGAGAGCAAAGGCAGATAGGGCTGCAGCCTGAGAGCCAGGTGGATGATGAGAGTGATGATGACCAGCAGCAAGCCCCACCTGGCAGCCTGCAAAGTCACCCGCAGGCCACGTGCAGCGAGCTCCCTGCAGGACAGGCGACAGTGACATCCGGTCGCAGTTCTGCCGGCTCTGGGGAGGACAGTGACAGCAGCGGCCAGGGAGGGGCGCTAATGGCGGAGATTAAGCTCCTGGAGTCCCCAGTGTGCCTCCAAAACTTCCATCTTGGTGACGATCTACCAGAAGAGGCACCTGGGGGCCACAAAAAGGCAAAGAAGACCAAGCCAAAGCTGCAGGAAGCGGTAAGATACGTATATGCCCCCCTCCCTGTACCCCCTGAGTCGGCGGCAGGCTCAGCTCACTGTATAAGCCCCGTTGCCCAGCCCAGCCCGGGTTCTGCTGTGGATCCGGTGCAAAGGTGCGGGGAGATTACAGAGCGCGGTAGTGAGGCGCAGAGCTCCGTCTCTGCTTGTAGTAGTGGGGACGTAGCAGGAGGTGCATCAGCCGAGAGGCTGGACAGTGAGGGCGGCCCGGCGGCGGGCGTTCCATCAGGCCACGATGCTGTGGTGCGCTCCTCAGTGGGAGGGGGGAGCAGCCCGGTGTCGGGGGCAGCTCCGGTAGCCTCGGCACCTCTGAATGCTGTTGCCGCTGATCACTTAGTTGAGAAGCGGCGGCAGTGTGAGGGGGCAGTTGGGGCTGAGCGTTCCGGTCCTCCCACGAAAGTGCTATTTTGTGTTGGCGTCGCTGGTCCGGAAGATCCTGATGCTAAAGATCAGCGGCGCCTAACTGCAGCTAGAGATCAGCGGCACATTATACCAAATGCCAAACAGCGGAAATTACCGACCGATGATGTGGAGGGCACACATAAGACCGGGGGTGAGGTCGCCTCCAGTTCTATGGAGGTGACTGAGCCCCTTGTGCCTGATGCGGAGGTCAAAAGGTCATCCACC
Organism: Phyllobates terribilis; assembly: GCF_046119375.1. Lineage (NCBI taxonomy): Eukaryota > Metazoa > Chordata > Amphibia > Anura > Dendrobatidae > Phyllobates > Phyllobates terribilis. The sequence goes on from NW_027362769.1 coordinate 174,440,375, forward strand.
ATTGTTACTGGTCCAGCAGGAATGAATGTGGTGGTGGAGGTGAATGAGGATAATTCATTGTCTAGTGGTGTGGTTGCTGGTTTGGTGGAGGGTGAGATGGAGGTGGGTAATGGTGATACTGTTGGGGCTGATGTGGTCACTGGTCCGGTTGCCCCCCCGGGGGTGGCAACACCTGTCCAGAGTTATGCCAGTGTCACCTCCGGGGCAAATAGGGCATCCTCCTCGTCTCCGGGCTTTGGGGACGGCATGTTGCAACGGCGCCTTCTGGAGGCTCTAAAGAAGGGGGAGAGATCACTAATGGTAGAGGGTCGAGAGGTTGATCTATCCTTCTGGATAGAGAGGAATGGCCTCGGGGCCTTCCGAGAGCAAAAAGGGGGAGATACAGTGTGGTCCCTCCCAACAGCCGGGCCAGGCAGTGTGCGTAGGAATGTGGTCCGTCTTCGGTGGAGGGGCAGTGATGCATGTCCGCCAAGGTCTAAAGTTGTGGAGCTCCTGCTGAGGATGGGCTTCAAGGCGATTGACATCTACGCCTTGATACATCCCTATTCCACGCCTGAGTTTGATGTCAGCTTTGTTCGGTCGGAGGGGCTTGAGCTCTTCTGGGCGAATTATGAGTTGGCAAAAAATGAGCCCGGCTGGCGAGACTTTGCCGTTCAGGCAGTGTCTCGCCAAAACCAGATCAAGAAAGTGACAGTGATGACTCGTAACGAGTCGCTTTCTTGCTATGACATCATGACGTGGCTTGGTCGGTATGGAGAGGTGGTGGAGATGCCAAAGAAAAACCGCGACGAGTTTGGTATCTGGTCAGGGGCCTGGACGTTTATGGTAAAACTTAAGCGTTCAGGTGGTACGGTTGTCCACATTCCATCGTCTGCCTTCCTGGGTAGGGATCGTATCTTGGTCTTCTACCAGGGGCAACCGAAGCTCTGTCACAGGTGCGGCGACCCCACACACTTCAGTGCAAACTGCACCGTGCAGAAATGCGCGTTGTGTGGGGGTGTCGGCCATCTTGCCGCCTCTTGTGTGGAGATTAGGTGCCACCTGTGTGGTGAGTTAGGCCACCCATTCAGCCGTTGTCCTCGCTCCTTTGCTAATGCAGTCGAGACCCCGGTGGGAGTAAGCCGTGAGGCCGATTCTGCTGGGGAGGGGACTAGCAGGGGTGGGGGAGCTGAGGGGCCAGGGAAGAAAAGCAATAAAAAGACGCCTGCCCAGCTGAGGCGTCTAGACAAGCGCAGACAGGAGAGGGAGCGAGGCGAGCCCCGGGCTACTGGGGCAGCCCCTGTCCTGGATGCCAGTGTTGCTGCTGAGGCCCCGAGGGATGATGAGTTGGATGAGGAGGTCAGGAGGATCCACAGGGAGGAAACTGCCTCTGCTTCAGAATCCTCCCATTATGAAAGTATGGATGAGGATAATAAGCGGTGGCTAGAGCACAAGCGTAAGCTCGGCACCAAAAAGAAGAGAAAGAAGGGAGATAAAACATTTTCTCCCGCTCTGACCAAGGTACCTAAAGAAGGTAAAACCGACTCCCCTCTAGTTGGTCTTTCTAACCGGTTCCAAGCCCTTGATAACATCTCTTCCTCTGAGGAGGAGGCTGAGGGTGAGGTTCCGGCTTCAGCGGAGCTTACAGGGGGCGCCGAGTCTCCTTCTCCTGGGGATGCAAGGTCCTTGGGGGGAGGGACTGGCCCAGAGTCCGGAGACGAGGACGAAAAAAGAAGGAAAAATGTGGGAATGGACACCTCTGTGTCATTAAAGAGGGGGAAGGATTCCTCCTCTGAGGCAGAGGATAAGGGGAGTGGGAAGAAGAAAGCCATCTAACTCAATCACCAATGATGGCGGTACCCACTCCGTTGACGCTGGCGTCCATTAATGTCGCCAGCATTAAGTCAAACATGGCTAGATTTGCGGCCTTTGATTTTCTCAGCCGGGTTGAAGCTGACATTTTCTTTTTGCAAGAGACCAGGCTGCCAAATATGGCAGAGGTGTTTATAGCTAAGAGGGAGTGGAGACTCGGGCCCTCCTATTGGTCTCTTGCGGCCGAGCCGTATAGCGGAGTGGCGGTCCTTTTTACTGCACCGGTAGAATGCCGACGGGTTATTGAGTTAGAAATGGGGAGGTGCCTGATATTAGATGTCCTCATGAAGGGACAAGAGCTTCGGCTCATTAACATCTATGGTCCCCAATCTAAATGGGACCGGAAGTGTCTCTTTATGAGGATCAAGCCCTACCTTTTTACGAGTCGGCAGGTCGTCTTTGGAGGGGACTTCAACACTGTCACGAGGCCCCGGGATAGAGGAGGTTCCAGAGACAAGCTGACTTATGATAGCGTCGCCCTTAATAGTATAGCTAGTGAGGCTCGCCTGGTGGATGTCCACATCCGGCACACCGCAGGCCACGAGGGGTTCACCTATCATAGAGGTAACTATAGGTCCAGGATAGACAGGTTTTATTTAAAGGAGGAAGCCGTCTCTTCAGCAGTATCTGTTGTTGAGGTGGAGTTCTCCGATCACTGTTTGATTTTGTTTTCCCTGAATGTTACAGAGACCCCCCGGATGGGAAGAGGCTTTTGCAGGCTCAATTCGTCTCTCTTGGAAGAAGCGGAGATAAGACAGTCCTTTGAGGATTTTCTTCAGAGCCAGGTACCCTTACTGGATCTTTGTAGTAGTAAGTCAGAGTGGTGGGAGATGTTTAAGAAAAGGGTGGCGAGATTCTTCCGCCAGCTCTCGAGCCTCAGGAGCCTGGACAGGTACCGCCTGTATCAGGGCCTGAGGAGGAAACTCGAGCATCTTGTCTCAACTGGAGGTAGCCGCGAGGAGATCTCCAGAGTGAAATCTTTGCTAATGAGGTGTCAGTATGATAGACACGCATCTTTGGTTTTTGAGAGGGATTACGGGAAGTACCGCTCGCCCGACCCTTATAGAAACTGCAAGATGTCAGTGAATAGTAAAGTTGTTACAGGACTGGTTGACACTGCGGGATCCCTGAAAAGATCCAGATCAGGGATCCTGGAGGTCGTCAGATCCTTCTACTCGCACCTCTTGGGGAAGAGGGATCTGGATTGGGATGAGATGTCGGCTTTTCTGGCTGAAGCCGTCCCCGAACAAGGGGTAGACCCCTCTCTTGGCGTTTTGACAGAGATGATCAGGGAAGAGGAAGTTAAGTTGGCGATTGAAGGGCTTGCCCTAAAGAAATCTCCTGGTCCAGATGGCTTAACATCTGAATTCTATAAGACCTTTAAGGATGCCTTGGTTCCCCTCTTGACTGAGGTATTCAATGAGTGTCTTTCCTCGGGCACTCTGCCAAAGTCAATGAGGAGGTCTGCCCTGATCATCTTGTCAAAGGGTAAGGACCCATCTTGCATTGAGAATTGGCATCCCATAGCGCTTCTCAATGCAGACAGGAAGGTTTTGGCAAAGGTGCTGTTTAATCGGCTGGTGAAATTTGCACCCCAGCTCCTTTCGGGGGCCCAGCATTGCTCTGTTCCGGGCCGCAGTACAATTAGTGCTGTACTCTGTGTCCGAGAGGCGGTGGAGCAGGGTAGGGCTGGCCACTGGAAGGGGTACATGCTGTCATTGGACCAGGCAAAAGCGTTTGATCGGGTTAATCATGAGTACCTCTGGTCTGTCCTTCTGAGGTATGGCCTGCCGGGGGGGGTTATTGATTGGCTTAAGACCTTGTACTCTGGGGCAGAGAGTTTCCCGCTTGTGAACGGTTGGATTGGCAGCTCTTTTGAGGTTGGGTGTGGTGTTCGCCAGGGTTGTCCCTTGAGCCCGCTACTGTACGTGTTTGCGATTGACCCACTTCTTAGGAGGGTGGAGCGTGGACCGTTGGCTGGGATCGGGATGGACCGGGCAGCACCGGAAGCCACTCTGAGAGTAGTGGCGTATGCCGATGACGTCACCGTTTTTGTTTCCTCTGATGGGGAGGCAGAATGGCTGATGTCAGAGGTAAATCGCTACTCGGAGGCATCCTGGTCTAAGATCAACTGGGATAAGTGTGAGAGTCTCTGGCTGGGAGGAGGAGATCCTGGTTTTGATCTCCCGGACGCCCTTCCAGAACCCAAAGTCTCTGCAAAAGTTCTTGGCATCGAATTTGGCCAGGGGGATTACCCCAAACAAAATTGGAACAGCAGGCTAGAGATCGCCACTCAGAAGGTGAACCAATGGAAGGGTTGGTCTTTGACCCTAAGGGAAAGGGTAAACCTGATCAAAACTTACCTGCTCCCTTTGCTGATCTATCTGGGCAATGTGTGCATCTTGCCAGAGCCTCTCTGGACTCGGGTCTACAGTTTGTTCTTTCAACTGTTATGGAGGAATAGACTGAACCTGGTCAAGAGGGAGGTTACTTACCGTACGAGGAGACTAGGAGGGTTGGGTATGGTCAACCCTGTGGTATTCCTTGTGAATACCTTCATTAAGATCAATATTGCAAACCTCTGGAAAGAGAGGGCTCCTCCGTGGGTATTCTCCTGTAAGGGATGGTTTCAGCCTTTCTTCCAAGAATGGGAGACAGGAGGGCAAGTGAAGGATCTCCGCACACCGCATGGACATCTCCCGGCTTACGCTACCGTGGTTCTGAAGGTAATTCGCCGGTGGGGTCTGGGAATGTGGGAGGTCAGGACTCTGCCAAGGAAGCTCCTTGACAAAGGGTTCTGTTGACCCATTTTCAGAGGCCTCTGGCGCTCAGGGATTGCCCAAGTCGGGATCTTGGGGTGGGTCTGCATCTTTTGAATTCTATCAGGATCCCCTCGAAGGTTTGGGACTTGGCTTGGCGCTGCTTCCATGGGAAACTGTATGTGAGGGACAATCTGAAGTGTAGGAGCTCTGAGGGCAGGAACTGTCCTCGGGAGCATTGTGGTACCATGCTTGAAAGCATGGACCACTTCCTGCTTCGTTGTCCCTTTAACACAGAGGTGTACAACAGGGTGGGCGCCTCCATTGGCTGGCCACGGCTGGCCGGTCTCTCTTATGCGGAATGGGCCTATGGAGCATTCGGGGACCTGGGTGGTCGGGACCGCTGCACCTTATTTCTAGTTAGTGCAGTGGTTAGGTATCACACGTGGAACGCACGGTGCTTAGTATCGACACAGCGGAAAATCCTCCCAGTGGACGATGTGTTTAGGACCATACTCGGTGACCTGGTGAAGGTGCGTTCTCTGGAGTATGAGAGACTGGGTACACGGAGGGCCGCTCTCCTCTGGAGGGGCTTTTCTTTTAGTGTGCCCTAGTCTGGTCATCTCCTCTCCTGGTGGTGGGCTGCTGCTGACACCATAGATTTTTGTTTTATTGATCAGTACACAGTGATGTAGGGCTGCAGGCACCGAACTTGGGCTTTGTCAGTTGTGGTTATTGTATTGTTTGTTTCTGTATATATTGTATATATGGGTTTGGGTGTAGGTGTTAGGTTGGGTGGAGGGAAAAGGGGGGAGGTGGGTTCATCTTGTGGGACACTGGTTATTTGGGTGAAAAACTGGCACTGCCTGATCTGGCCTATGGACGTTGGACATGGACTGAGGCATGAGGCGCAGGACCAGCTCTCAGGTCAGTGCCGGGGAGGGACTGGTGGGCTCGAGTGTGGGGGGTTTTGTTTTGTCTTGTATATATTTGTATAGTTAGTATTTATTTTATTTTATTTATTTAAAAAAAAAAAAAAAAAAAAAAAAAAGAATGTATATATTAGTTTGTATATAATTTGTCGGTTATTGTTTATTATATTGTTATTTTTTGTTTGGTAACCGGACCAGATGTCACAGTGTAAGTAGTTATTATTGTGTATATATGTATAATATGTGTGTGTGAGGAGAGAGGGAGCGGCTGGACCAGTTCATTACATTGTTCATTTTCTGGTTATTAAATTTCTTATGTTTCTGTTATTATTATTGTTATGTTTTTCATTTTTATAATAAAAGATCTACAAGATGTAACTCAGGATCAGTAATGTAATGTATGTACACAGTGACTGCACCAGCAGAATAGTGAGTGCAGCTCTGGAGTATAATACAGGATGTAACTCGGGATCAGTAATGTAATGTATGTACACAGTGACTGCACCAGCAGAATAGTGAGTGCAGCTCTGGGGTATAATACAGGATGTAAATCAGGATCAGTAATGTAATGTATGTACACAGTGACTCCACCAGCGGAATAGTGAGTGCAGCTCTGGAGTATAATACAGGATGTAACTCAGGATCAGTAATGTAATGTATGTACACAGTGACTCCACCAGCAGAATAGTGAGTGCAGCTCTGGAGTATAATACAGGATGTAACTCAGGATCAGTAATGTAATGTATATACACAGTGACTGCACCAGCAGAATAGGGAGTGCAGCTCTGGAGTATAATACAGGATGTAACTCAGGATCAGTACAGGATCAGTAATGTAATGTATGTACACAGTGACTGCACCAGCTGAATAGTGAGTGCAGCTCTGGAGTATAATACAGGATGTAACTCAGGATCAGTAATGTAATGTATGTACACAGTGACTGTACCAGCGGAATAGTGAGTGCAGCTCTGGAGTATAATACAGGATGTAACTCAGGATCAGTAATGTAATGTATGTACACAGTGACTGCACCAGCAGAATAGGGAGTGCAGCTCTGGAGTATAATACAGGATGTAACTCAGGATCAGTACAGGATCAGTAATGTAATGTATGTACACAGTGACTGCACCAGCTGAATAGTGAGTGCAGCTCTGGAGTATAATACAGGATGTAACTCAGGATCAGTACAGGATCAGTAATGTAATGTATGTACACAGTGACTGCACCAGCTGAATAGTGAGTGCAGCTCTGGAGTATAATACAGGATGTAACTCAGGATCAGTAATGTAATGTATGTACACAGTGACTCCACCAGCAGAATAGTGAGTGCAGCTCTGGAGTATAATACAGGATGTAACTCAGGATCAGTAATGTAATGTATATACACAGTGACTGCACCAGCAGAATGGTGAGTGCAGCTCTGGAGTATAATACAGGATGTAAATCAGGATCAGTAATGTAATGTGTGTACACAGTGACTGCACCAGCGGAATAGTGAGTGCAGCTCTGGAGTATAATACAGGATGTAACTCAGGATCAGTAATGTAATGTATGTACACAGTGACTCCACCAGCAGAATAGTGAGTGCAGCTCTGGAGTATAATACAGGATGTAACTCAGGATCAGTAATGTAATGTATATACACAGTGACTGCACCAGCAGAATAGTGAGTGCAGCTCTGGAGTATAATACAGGATGTAAATCAGGATCAGTAATGTAATGTATGTACACAGTGACTGCACCAGCAGAATAGAGAGTGCAGCTGTGGAGTATAATACAGGATGTAACTCAGGATCAGTAATGTAATGTATGTACACAGTGACTGCACCAGCTGAATAGTGAGTGCAGCTCTGGAGTATAATACAGGATGTAACTCAGGATCAGTAATGTAATGTATGTACACAGTGACTCCACCAGCAGAATAGTGAGTGCAGCTCTGGAGTATAATACAGGATGTAACTCGGGATCAGTAATGTAATGTATGTACACAGTGACTGCACCAGCAGAATAGTGAGTGCAGCTCTGGGGTATAATACAGGATGTAAATCAGGATCAGTAATGTAATGTATGTACACAGTGACTGCACCAGCGGAATAGTGAGTGCAGCTCTGGAGTATAATACAGGATGTAACTCAGGATCAGTAATGTAATGTATGTACACAGTGACTCCACCAGCAGAATAGTGAGTGCAGCTCTGGAGTATAATACAGGATGTAACTCAGGATCAGTAATGTAATGTATATACACAGTGATTGCACCAGCAGAATAGGGAGTGCAGCTCTGGAGTATAATACAGGATGTAACTCAGGATCAGTACAGGATCAGTAATGTAATGTATGTACACAGTGACTGTACCAGCGGAATAGTGAGTGCAGCTCTGGAGTATAATACAGGATGTAACTCAGGATCAGTAATGTAATGTATATACACAGTGACTGCACCAGCAGAATAGGGAGTGCAGCTCTGGAGTATAATACAGGATGTAACTCAGGATCAGTACAGGATCAGTAATGTAATGTATGTACACAGTGACTGCACCAGCTGAATAGTGAGTGCAGCTCTGGAGTATAATACAGGATGTAACTCAGGATCAGTACAGGATCAGTAATGTAATGTATGTACACAGTGACTGCACCAGCTGAATAGTGAGTGCAGCTCTGGAGTATAATACAGGATGTAACTCAGGATCAGTAATGTAATGTATGTACACAGTGACTCCACCAGCAGAATAGTGAGTGCAGCTCTGGAGTATAATACAGGATGTAACTCAGGATCAGTAATGTAATGTGTGTACACAGTGACTGCACCAGCGGAATAGTGAGTGCAGCTCTGGAGTATAATACAGGATGTAACTCAGGATCAGTAATGTAATGTATGTACACAGTGACTCCACCAGCAGAATAGTGAGTGCAGCTCTGGAGTATAATACAGGATGTAACTCAGGATCAGTAATGTAATGTATATACACAGTGACTGCACCAGCAGAATAGTGAGTGCAGCTCTGGAGTATAATACAGGATGTAAATCAGGATCAGTAATGTAATGTATGTACACAGTGACTGCACCAGCAGAATAGTGAGTGCAGCTCTGGAGTATAATACAGGATGTAACTCAGGATCAGTAATGTAATGTATGTACACAGTGACTGCACCAGCAGAATAGTGAGTGCAGCTCTGGAGTATAATACAGGATGTAACTCAGGATCAGTAATGTAATGTATGTACACAGTGACTGCACCAGCAGAATAGTGAGTGCAGCTCTGGAGTATAATACAGGATGTAACTCAGGATCAGTAATGTAATGTATATACACAGTGACTGCACCAGCAGAATAGTGAGTGCAGCTCTGGAGTATAATACAGGATGTAACTCAGGATCAGTAATGTAATGTATGTACACAGAGACTGCACCTGCAGAATAGAGAGTGCAGCTCTGGAGTATAATACAGGATGTAACTCAGGATCAGTAATGTAATGTATGTACACAGTGACTGCACCAGCAGAATAGTGAGTGCAGCTCTGGAGTATAATACAGGAGGTAACTCAGGATCAGTAATGTAATGTATGTACACAGTGACTGCACCAGCAGAATAGTGAGTGCAGCTCTGGAGTATAATACAGGATGTAACTCAGGATCAGTAATGTAATGTATGTACACAGTGACTGCACCAGCAGAATAGTGAGTGCAGCTCTGGAGTATAATACAGGATGTAACTCAGGATCAGTAATGTAATGTATGTACACAGAGACTGCACCTGCAGAATAGAGAGTGCAGCTCTGGAGTATAATACAGGATGTAACTCAGGATCAGTAATGTAATGTATGTACACAGAGACTGCACCTGCAGAATAGAGAGTGCAGCTCTGGAGTATAATACAGGATGTAACTCAGGATCAGTAATGTAATGTATGTACACAGTGACTGCACCAGCAGAATAGTGAGTGCAGCTCTGGAGTATAATACAGGAGGTAACTCAGGATCAGTAATGTAATGTATGTACACAGTGACTGCACCAGCAGAATAGTGAGTGCAGCTCTGGAGTATAATACAGGATGTAACTCAGGATCAGTAATGTAATGTATGTACACAGTGACTGCACCAGCAGAATAGTGAGTGCAGCTCTGGAGTATAATACAGGATGTAACTCAGGATCAGTAATGTAATGTATGTACACAGAGACTGCACCTGCAGAATAGTGAGTGCAGCTCTGGAGTATAATACAGGATGTAACTCAGGATCAGTAATGTAATGTATGTACACAGTGACTGCACCAGCAGAATAGTGAGTGCAGCTCTGGAGTATAATACAGGAGGTAACTCAGGATCAGTAATGTAATGTATGTACACAGTGACTGCACCAGCAGAATAGTGAGTGCAGCTCTGGAGTATAATACAGGATGTAACTCAGGATCAGTAATGTAATGTATGTACACAGTGACTGCACCAGCAGAATAGTGAGTGCAGCTCTGGAGTATAATACAGGATGTAACTCAGGATCAGTAATGTAATGTATATACACAGTGACTGCACCAGCAGAATAGTGAGTGCAGCTCTGGAGTATAATACAGGATGTAACTCAGGATCAGTAATGTAATGTATATACACAGTGACTACATTTTTCATGATTTCAAATGTAAATACATTGAATATTGTGTAATCTGAGATTGTAGACTGATTTTCTTATTAGATTGTTGCACATTGATGTTTGTGTTAAATCCACATGAAACTTACATGCCATTGGTGAAATCGTGCATCAGGGGGCGCATGCTGGTGAACGTCAATATCGGGAGCAGAGCAAATGGGAGCTGGAAAACAATAAGTTAAGAAAATGACAGATGTTGTGCAGCAGCTGCGGCTCTGCGGCTCTGGTGCCTGTCTCTGCTCACGTTCCTGCAGCGATGACATCACGTACAGCCACAAAACTGCTGCAGCCAATCACTGGTCTCGAGCTTTACATGCGGGCATCACCGCTGCGGCCAGTGATTGGCTGATGTATCTGACGTCATCGCTGCAGGGAATGTCAGGGATTGCAGCAGAGGCATGATGGAGGATATCACAGGTTATATCTAGGAATGACTGATATTACAGCGGCACCGAGTGCCTCAATATCACGTGATGTCACCAGCTAGAATATTCTGATTTACCAAGATGCTTTGCAGGACGTTAAGCAAATCGTTCATTTTCGACAGGTGCGAGACATCTTGGAACGCGGCCACAAATATGGTGGGTATGATGGCGCAGGACCTGGTGAAAAGGACTCGGTAGAAACGTGACCATTTCAGGTTCAAGAATCCCTGGATGTAATAAAAGATGTAAGTGATAAGTGCGAAGATGGAGGAGGAGCAGTAATGACATCACAGCTGGACCATTATACCCCTATAATCTACTGCGTCTGTGTATATAACGTACAGGGCAAAATCTGCAAGGAGAAGCGGATATTATCGTCACCTGTCTAAGATATTTCTCATTCGGTTTCTTGTTATTGTCAAGATCTCTACTTGCTGTCAGTGAATAGGAACATTCCAGATTGCATCCAGCAAGTAGAGATCTAAACAGATGTAATACTTCACTCTGCCAATCAGTGGTGGTCCCGAGGGTGGGATTGCACTTTATTCTTGAGGATAGTCCATCAGTGTTAAACCTCTTTTAAGTCATAAATATAACATACGTAGGGGACAAGTATAGATGACCTATATATTCACCTCCATCACAAACTGCCCGGCGTACGTCCCAGTCATCGTGGAGCTCTGCCCAGCCGCCAAGATGCCCACTGCCCAGATGTAGAGGGCGGCAGGACCAAAGAAGCAGCCGAGAATAACACCCTGTGCAGAGGGAGAAGGGGCATCAGAGGGCACAATGGAACAGTGAAAATATATATATATATATATATATATATATATATATATATATATATATATATATATATATATATATACATACATAGTGCTAGATAGGTGGACAGCACTCAGAACAATAAGTGGTGCATGAGTAAAGGTTTCACCCTATACCACATGTACTAATGGATACTCGGCGCTCAATAAAAAAAGGAAGAATGTTTGTGATATGTTTCTTTATTTTATTTCATAAAGAAATCCCAAATCAGGTGACGTTTCGGCCTTCTAGATAAAGGCCTTTATCAAACACTATGACAAACAGAAAATTAACATTTACAAAGACATCAAAATATAATGAATAATAAATAAATATAACATAATATATAATTTCTGGACAAAATGTAATTATCATATCATGAAAAAATCTTGATTATTTATTTTTAATTTTTTTATTTTCATCATCTAGAAGCGCTATTTCATCATGTCACACAGATGCGAGAATCAGCTTTGATAAAAAAAAAAAAATTCTTCTTGAGCAATTAATTAAAGCTGATTCTCGCATCTATATGATATGGTGAAAAAGTGCTGTCTATATGATAAAAATGTAAAAATAAATGAAAATTAAAAATAAATAATCAGGATTTTTTCATGATATGATAAGATATCATTTCTGGACAAAATGTAAATTGTTATATTTATTTATTATTCATTATATTTTGGTGTCTTTGTAAATGTTAATTTTCTGTTTATGTCAGTGTTTGATAAAGGCCTTTATCTAGAAGGCCGAAATGTCACCTAATTTGGGATTGCTTTATGAAATAAAATAAAGAAACATATCACGAACATTCTTCCTTTTCTTTGAGTGCCGAGTATCCATTAGTATATACAGTACAGACCAAAAGTTTGGACACACCTTCTCATTTAAAGATTTTTCTGTATTTTCATGACTATGAAAATTGTATATTCACACTGAAGGCATCAAAACTATGAATTAACACATGTGGAATTATATACTTAACAAAAAAGTGTGAAACTACTGAAAATATGTCTTATATTTGTGACACCCCAGGGGTCTGGTTGCCACAGTAATAGAGATATTATGTCTGAGAGCAAGTGGGAGGTTTCTCTGGTCAGGATCCCTAAACATGCAACACGGTTCGCCCAGACCTGGGAGGGGAGCAATCTGCCTTTAAAAACTGGGTCTGGGGCGGGATTAGAGCAGTCAGAGTCTGGAGAGGAAAAGTGAGATCAGGAGCTCTGTAGGAGCAGTAGCAGAAGTCCAGGGGCTGGAGCTGAGCAGAGCTTGCCCTGGATGAAGACACTAAAACCGGACACAGGAGTCCGAGGCTGTGGGGACTGATATAAACCCAGCAGCAGAAACCAGCCGGCAGGGGATTCCAGGTCCTCTGGCCATAGAAGCCCGGAGGCTCAGTCACAAAGAAGGGACCAGCGCCGCCATCCAGGAGCGGAGGCTAACAGAAGGCCCCAAGTCACCAGCCATACGGGTGAGCACCACACGGTATACTCAGGGACGTGGGCTACTTGTAACCGCTGACAGCAAGGTAGCCAGGAAGAGTGCAGATAAACGGGGAGGCCTACAACTCCACCTGGCCAGGGGAACTCCTGCTTGCTCGCAGACTGACCAGGCCCCTTATACTAGCCAGTACTCCCGGGAGGGTCTGCCTTGTACCATCAGTAAAGACCCTGAACTGCACCTCACGTCTCTGATTCCTTGCCGCTCCTGCACCATTAGCACTGGGACCCTCACACCATCACTCCCATCATCTTCCACATTAGCTGCCCTGAGGCAATACTTCTCCCGTGGGGAGTCATCCCATACTCGGCTGCGCAAACAACATCAGCCTCAGCGGTCTGCAGCGCAGCGGCGGTCCCCACTGACCGCAATCCACGGGTGGCGTAGTCGGACACTTATTACAATACAAATAGACTGCCACTGGTTTGACCACCCTGGGCACGGACCGGGTCACCGCCACACGGAGACTACAACCCCCAGCATTCTACAACAGGCCCGGTTCCGGGTTCCCCTGCACAACACAGGCCCAGGGGGCGCGTCAACTTTGGCGTAGTCGGCAGGATTTCGTGCCCGCAACCACCGGGTACTGCGTGCCTGAAAAAGAGACTTTTATCCTTACCTGTGGTGAAGTTTCCCGCCGTCCGGAGTCGTTTCCCGCCATCCGGAGCCGATTCCCGCCATCAGACGCCATCTTGGACCGTTTCCCGCCGTCTTCTGCCTTCTTCCCGCCATCCGCAGCTGCTTCCCGCCTTCGGACGCCATCTTCGGGACGCCGCACGGGAAGAAGAGGGGCGTGGACGCCGAAAGCGCGCGAGATCCGAAGCTCCGCCCCACGCTCCGCCCCACGCTCTGACGCTGCGCAAGGTCCTGGAAGGGAGGAAGAGCGACGCTGACGTCATCGGAGCGTGACGCCAGGTCCTCAACCCCGACGATCGACTGCGGAGCCGCGGCCTACGGAAGAAGAGCATCACAAGGTAGGCCACGGTCCACTAGGGGGGAGGAGGATGCCGGATACCGAGGGGAGCTCCACTGCCACAGTCACCGCCAGCGCAACCGCTGCAACAGTCATGCCATTCACCATGCCCTATATCCCGGGGGCAGCCTGGCTACCCCAGTACTCAGGGGAGTCACATACTCTAAATGACTTTAGAGAAAGACTGGATAGCCTCTTCCAGGTGTACCCCCTCACAGAAGAGCAAAAAGTGAGCATCCTGGTGGCCCAATTAATCGGGGCAGCCCAAAGGGAGGTAAAGTCCTGGCCACCTGGGAGGAAGAGGACTGTCAGAGACATACTAACCCGGCTGAAAGACACATTTGACACCCGCACCTCAGCCGAAATAAAACTAAGATTTTATGGGTGCAAACAACGGGCACATGAGAGTATAAGAGACTATGCTCTAAACCTACAAGAGGCCCTGAGAGCCATTAAGCAGGCAGACCCTGACAGCGTGGGAAATGAAGATAAGCTGTTGACTGAACAATTTATTGAGGGTCTACTGTGCAATGCCCACCGAACCCAGTTGCGGGCAATGGCCTTACAGGACCCTGACCTGGACTTTGCACAGTTCAAGGACAGAGCCATCCGGGTGCTCCGAGAATCGGCACCAGGTGGCGCTGTGACCCACAGGCGCCCTGCTATCACTTACCACCAGGAGACGGCGCCCTTGTCTGCAGGGCCTGTGGGAGCTGATGCGCAGGCTTTAAACAGTGACCCGGCTACAGACCTGCACCATCAGGTCCAAGAGCTGATTAAGAGCGTTGCCGCGCTAACCAGAACTGTGCAGTCTTTACAGGTCTCTTCTCCAGGAAAGATCCAGCTGGCATCCGGACCGGAGGACGTCCCGTGGCGCCGACTGAGGAGGACCCCACCGGCCAGAGGAAGACCCAGCGACCGGTACAACAAGGACGGACGACCCATCTGCCGCCGCTGCAATCAACCCGGACATGTGGCAAGGTACTGTCATTTAAACGGGCACAACCTGGGGTAGAGGGCCAACCCCCAGGCATAAGACCATCAGGCCCATCAAACTGGCGTGACAAATACGTAGGGGGATGTCCGGTCTTGCCTGTGGTACTGGATGGCATTCCTATGAGTGCCCTACTAGACACCGGGTCACAGGTCACCACCATCCCGTACGTGCTCTTCAAGCAGTACTGGAATGACTCGGACATAACCCGCTACCCAGATGACGACCTGAGTATCATCGCCAGCAATGGTCAGCCAGTGCCGCAGGTGGGATTCTAAGAGGTGACCATTAAAATCGGTAAAGTCGAACTGGCGGCACAAGGACTGATTATAGTGGACATAGACCGTCATGAGAGTCACCCTAGAATAACCTTGGGAACTAATGTGATTGAAAATTGTCTTGCAGAGGTGATTCTCATTTTACAGCAGGTTGCCAAGAACGCCAGTTCCGGCCAGCAGCGTGTGCTCCAAAAAGAGATCCGGGCACTGATGAAGCGGCAACAGGTGGAACTATCTGGTGGTGAGATAGGTAGCGTGAGAATGTGTGACCCGTTCCCTATTGCCATGCCCCCAAAAAGTGAGATGATGATTTGGTGCCGGGCAGCTATTGGTCTAAGAGGTAGAGACTATCAAGCAATGGTAGAACCAGTCTACTCAGACAGTAGGCCCACCATTTTGACAGCACGGGGGGTGGTCGATGTACGCCATGGGAGGGTGCCCGTTCGCATCATAAATATCGGGGAGAGAGAAATATACCTGCCCCGGTATGCCACGCTAGCCAAATTGTTCACCATAAACCAGAATTCTGTATAGGCCGTGGAACCCTTGCCTCCATCTCAACCAGAGGAAGGTAACGGCTCTAAGAAACCAATGTAGGACTGGTGTCAGCAACTGCATTTGGGTACTGACTCCACTCCCTCACACCAGAAACAGGGAGTCTATCGGGTGGTTCGAGAGTACGAGAGAGTGTTTAGTAAACACCCGCTAGACTTCGGGCGAGTAAAGGGGGTAGAACACCACATCCCCACGGGAGACCATCCCCCCATAAAGGAGAGATACCGACCCGTACCCCCTGCACACTATCAACACGCCAAGGGGATGTTTAGAGACATGAAGGAGGCTGGGGTAATCAGGGACAGCTGTAGCCCCTGGGCAGCTCCACTGGTCTTAGTGAAAAAGAAAGACAACACTATGAGAATGTGTGTAGACTACAGGAATGTCAACCGTATCACACACAAAGATGCATACCCGTTACCAAGGATAGAAGAGTCCTTAGCTGCATTAAAATCTGCTAACTTCTTCTCTACTTTGGATCTCACTAGCGGGCACTGGCAGGTTCCTGTAGCAGAGGCGGACCGGGAGAAGACCGCATTCACCACCCCGATGGGACACAGCGAATTTAACTGTATGCCGTTCGGGCTCTGCAACGCACCAGGAACCTTCCAACGGTTGATGGAATGCTGTCTGGGACACCGGAACTTCGAGACGGTCCTCTTATACCTGGACGATGTCATCGTCTATTCCAAGACCTACGAGGACCACCTGAAACACCTGGCAAAAGTGTTTGAAGCTCTGGCAAACTACGGCCTAAAGGTGAAACCCTCCAAGTGTCACCTCCTGAAACCAAAGGTGCAGTACCTGGGACACGTGGTGAGTGCTGACGGAGTGGCTCCCGACCCTGATAAGATCACCGTAATTAAGGACTGGCCAAGACCCTCCAGCATAAAGGAAGTGCGGCAGTTCCTCGGGTTGGTAGGCTACTACCGAAGATTCATTCCCGGTTTCACCAAAATGGCAGCCCCTATGCAGGACCTCCTGATAGGTCAATCTCGGAAAGCCAAAAACCAGAAGCCGCCCTTCAGGTGGGAAAAGCTGGAAGAGGAGTCCTTTTGCCAGCTGAAGATGGCCCTCACGGGGGATGAAATCCTGGCATATCCAGACTACAGCCAGCCCTTTATCCTCCACACGGACGCAAGCAACATCGGGCTAGGAGCCGTACTGTCCCAGATCCAGCAAGGAAAGAACGGGTAATCGCTTACGCCAGCCGAAAGCTACGGCCCACGGAGAGGAACCCTGAGAATTATAGCTCATTCAAGCTGGAGTTCCTGGCAGTAGTGTGGGTAGTGACCGAACGTTTCAAGCATTACCTTGCCTCCTCCAAATTCACCGTGTACACGGATAACAACCCGTTGACGCACCTGGACACTGCAAGGCTCAGTGCCCTGGAACAGAGATGGATGGCCCGCCTGTCCAACTTTGAATTCACCATCAAATACCGGGCAGGACGATCAAATGCCAATGCGGATGCCCTGTCTAGAATGCCGAACTTACCGGACGTAGGGGAAGATCCAGAAGATCTTGAAGAAGTTGAGCTCCCTGCGTTCCACCGTCATGGGATTACCCTGTATTCCCACCGTGTGAAGGACAGGCGCTCCGTGACGTTCAATCTCTTGCCCCACTACAACTGGACGGAGACGCAAGACAGTGATCCCGCAGTCCATTTGGTGAAGGAAATGCTGACCCAGGCCGATGCCCGTCTTGACCCAGATGCTCCGGAGGAGACCAAGCAACTGTGGAAGGAGAAAAGTAAGCTGTTCCTCTACAGGGAGAAGCTGTGCCGGAGAATGGTTAACTCTCGAACGCATGAGTTGACCTGGCAGGTAGTGGTCCCAAGACGAGACGCGGCTATGGTTCTGGAGGCATACCACAACGGAGCAGGGCATTTCGGATGGAAGAAGCTGGAGTTCTTGTTGTGTGAACGGTTCTACTGGGTAGGCATGAGAGGAGCCATCGAGAGGTGGTGCAGAGACTGTGGCCCGTGCCACCTGAGAAGAAAGGACCGTGCCAGCCAGAAGACTCCCTTGCAGCCCATCATCACCAGACAGCCACTGGAACTGGTAGCCCTGGACCATGTGAAACTGGCTCCAAGCAGATCTGGGTATGTCTACGCCCTCACAATCGTAGATCATTACTCCCGGTTCCTGGTGGTGGTCCCGGTCAAGGACTTAACGGCTCAAACAGCAGCTAGAGCCTTCCAGCAGCACTTCTGCCGTCCACACGGGTACCCGGACCAAGTGTTGACAGACCAAGGACCAGCCTTCGAAGCGGAGGTCTTCCAGGAGTTCTGCAACCTGTATGGCTGCAAGAAGATAAGAATAACGCCCTATCACCCTCAAACCAATGGACTCTGCGAGAAGATGAACCAGGTGGTGATAGATCTGCTAAAAACATTGCCCCTGGAAGAACGCAGTCTGTGGCCTGAGAAACTGCACGATCTGGTGGACCTGTATAACCACATCCCTGTAGGTTCCACCAACTGTACCCCGGCTTACCTAATGAGAGCAAGACCTGGTAAGCTGCCTATTGACCTGGATATGGGAGTCCTGACGCCTGAGGACACCTCGCCAGAGGCAGACTGGGATACAGAACGGCAGCAGCAGTATCGGAAAGTACAGGAAAGCGTCGAGCGAAGTCTGTCTCAAGCTAGAGAAAGGCAAGAGAAGGCTTATAACCAGTATGCTCCCGCTGTTCCCCTGGTACCTGGAGAGCAGGTCTTGAAGAGGAAGAGGCGGCTCCACAAGTTGGACGACCAGTGGGAGAAGGACCCGTACACCGTACTGCCATCAAGCCATGAGAACCCAAAAATCTGCGTAATCAGTAAGGATGGAGGAGAAACCACAGCCATTGTCTCCAGAGACCACCTGAAGAAGTGTCCCGAGCAGCTGCAAAGCCCTGAAGAAGATCAAGAAAACCCTCAACCCGCAGAGGAAAGGGAAGAAATGATCAGTACCGTACTCGGAGACTTCCCCCGGTCTTGGACACAAGTAAACGGCGCTGTCGTGCTACCCGTCCTCACCTTTCTCCAGCCAGCCCCGCAAGTGCCTACAGAGGAACCAGTAGAGCTGGAAGAGCAGCCGGCCCAGGAGGCAGAAGAATCCACACCAGCAGTCCAGGAGGATCAACCCTCTGCTAGTAGTGAGCCTGCCGTGCCCCTAGTGAGCCAAAGAGTGCGCAGACAGCTGCCCAGCTTACCCATAACACCTCCTACACCCTGTAGTGCAGGACCAGTTAGTGAGCTCCGTAGGTCCACTAGGGTCACTAGAGGTCAGATGCCCGCTCGCTGGAGAATCTAAACCAATGCACTGCAAAATTGACTGTTTATTGAAAAATGTTTATGGTTTATGTGTGTTGCCTGTTACTAATTATGTTTCTCAGTTACCCTGCAGATTTATTTGGACTAACAGGTTATGGACACTGGATAACCGGAACAGTTTTGTAGATAGTTGCACCTTGGTGCCTCTTGCGAAGACGGTCGCAGAAGAGAAAACCTGTCTGGTGTGGCCTACTTGCGGCCCAAAGTAGCTAGCTCTAACCTTGCAGCCACGCCCAAGGACAACGCAAGGGGTTTGCTTTGGACAGGTCCCCTATTCTGTGCCAAGACTTCGCCTTGTTGGGTGACATGGACACCCCATTTGTTTCATAAACTTCACCTTGGGTGATATGGACACCCGGTCACAGAAACGCCATGACCTCTACAGACTAAAGCTTCTTGTAAATATGTTGTATTGTTATTGTTATACCTTGTATTTATGTTTCTTTAAAAATGTGTTTAGTCCCGGAGTACTAAAATTTACTAGGGGGGAATGTGACACCCCAGGGGTCTGGTTGCCACAGTAATAGAGATATTATGTCTGAGCGCAAGTGGGAGGTTTCTCTGGTCAGGATCCCTAAACATGCAACACGGTCCGCCCAGACCTGGGAGGGGAGGAATCTGCCTTTAAAAACTGGGTCTGGGGCAGGATTAGAGCAGTCAGAGTCTGGAGAGGGAAAGTGAGATCAGGAGCTCTGGAGGAGCAGTAGCTGAAGTCCAGGGGCTGGAGCTGAGCAGAGCTTGCCCTGGACGAAGACACTAAAACCGGACACAGGAGTCCGAGGCTGTGGGGACTGATATAAACCCAGCAGCAGAAACCAGCCGGCAGGGGATTCCAGGTCCTCTGGCCATAGAAGCCCGGAGGCTCAGTCACAAAGAAGGGACCAGCGCCGCCATCCAGGAGCGGAGGCTAACAGAAGGCCCCAAGTCACCAGCCATACGGGTGAGCACCACACGGTATACTCAGGGACGTGGGCTACTTGTAACCGCTGACAGCAAGGTAGCCAGGAAGAGTGCAGATAAACGGGGAGGCCTACAACTCCACCTGGCCAGGGGAACTCCTGCTTGCTCTCAGACTGACCAGGCCCCTTATACTAGCCAGTACTCCCGGGAGGGTCTGCCTTGTACCATCAGTAAAGACCCTGAACTGCACCTCACGTCTCTGTGATTCCTTGCCGCTCCTGCACCATTAGCACTGGGACCCTCACACCATCACTCCCATCATCTTCCACATTAGCTGCCCTGAGGCAATACTTCTCCCGTGGGGAGTCATCCCATACTCGGCTGCGCAAACAACATCAGCCTCAGCGGTCTGCAGCGCAGCGGCGGTCCCCACTGACCGCAATCCACGGGTGGCGTAGTCGGACACTTATTACAATACAAATAGACTGCCACTGGTTTGACCACCCTGGGCACGGACCGGGTCACCGCCACACGGAGACTACAACCCCCAGCATTCTACAACAGGCCCGGTTCCGGGTTCCCCTGCACAACACAGGCCCAGGGGGCGCGTCATATTCTAGGTTCTTCAAAGTAGCCACCTTTTGCTTTGATGACTGCTTTGCACACTCTTGGCATTCTCTTGATGAGCTTCAAGAGGTAGTCACCGGAAATGGTTTTCACTTCACAGGTGTGCCCTGTCAGGTTTAATAAGTGGCATTTCTTGCCTTATAAATGGGGCTGGGACCATCAGTTGTGTTGTGCAGAAGTCTGGTGGATACACAGCTGATAGTCCTACTGAATAGACTGTTAGAATTTGTATTATGGCAAGAAAAAAGCAGCTAAGTAAAGAAAAACGAGTGGCCATCATTACTTTAAGAAATGAAGGTCAGTCAGTGCGAAAAATTGGGAAAACTTTGAAAGTGTCCCCAAGTGCAATTGCAAAAACCATCAAGCGCTACAAAGAAACTGGCTCACATGAGGACCGCCCCAGGAAAGGAAGACCAAGAGTCATCTCTGCTTCTGAGGATAAGTTTATCTGAGTCACCAGCCTCAGAAATCACAGGTTAACAGCAGCTCAGATTAGAGACCAGGTCAATGCCACACAGAGTTCTAGCAGCAGACACATCTCTTCAACAACTGTTAAGAGGAGACTTTGTGCAGCAGGCCTTCATGGTAAAATAGCTGCTAGGAAACCACTGCTAAGGACAGGCAACAAGCAGAAGAGACTTGTTTGGGCTAAAGAACACAAGGAATGGACATTAGACCAGTGGAAATCTGTGCTTTGGTCTGATGAGTCCAAATTTGAAATCTTTGGTTCCAACCACCGTGTCTTTGTGCGACGCAGAAAAGGTGAACGGATGGACTGTACATGCCTGGTTCCCACCGTGAAGCATGGAGGAGGAGGTGTGATGGTGTGGGGGTGCTTTGCTGGTGACACTGTTGGGGATTTATTCAAAATTGAAGGCATACTGAGCCAGCATGGCTACCACAGCATCTTGCAGCGGCATGCTATTCCATCCGGTTTGCGTTTAGTTGGACCATCATTTATTTTTCAACAGGACAATGACCCCAAACACACCTCCAGGCTGTGTAAGGGCTATTTGACCAAGAAGGAGAGTGATGGGGTGCTACGCCAGATGACCTGGCCTCCACAGTCACCAGACCTGAACCCAATCGAGATGGTTTGGGGTGAGCTGGACCGCAGAGTGAAGGCAAAAGGGCCAACAAGTGCTAAGCATCTCTGGGAACTCCTTCAAGATTGTTGGAAGACCATTTCCGGTGACTACGTCTTGAAGCTCATCAAGAGAATGCCAAGAGTGTGCAAAGCAGTCATCAAAGCAAAAGGTGGCTACTTTGAAGAACCTAGAATATAAGACATATTTTCAGTTGTTTCACACTTTTTTGTTAAGTATATAATTCCACATGTGGTAATTCATAGTTTTGATACCTTCAGTGTGAATGTACAATTTTCATAGTCATGAAAATACAGAAAAATCTTTAAATGAGAAGGTGTGTCCAAACTTTTGGTCTGTACTGTATATACACAGTGATCAGCATAAATGAGTACACCCCAACTTATCTGTCAAAAAACAATATTTTCATTTCAGAGTCAACATTTTCTGTTGGAAACCAAACTATAAAATACTTCCACAAATGTCGGCCATTGATTGCAGACAAGATTTGATATTTTGCACACCCAAAAAGTAATTTTTCTAACAAATTCATTCAAGACCATTTTGCAGAAATGAGTGCACCCCAATGAAAGTCTTAGGAGCAAAGCTAAAGTTTAGACTACAAGATTATAATCAACAAGAATTCAACCACAGGTAAGTCTAATTATTCATTACACAGATGTCCAGTAGATTGGCGACTGTAAGAGGGCGATACATAAAGAAAACCCCTTCCCTCTTCATGCTGCCAGCAATAGCACCACATGGAAGAGAAATGTCACAAGACCTGAGGAATAAAATCATTTAGTTTCGCAAGAAAGGCGAAGGATACAAGAAGATCAGCAAAGCTTTCCTTACCAGTAGTGTTGAGCGATACCTTCCGATATCAGGAAATATCGTATCGGATTGGATCGGACCGATACCCAAAAAGTATCGGATATCGCCGATTCCAATACCGGAAACCAATGCAAGTCAATGGGACACAAAAATTGGAATGAAAATAAACCCTTTCTTTCCTTGTAGGTTAATTCCACATGAAGTAAAACAACTAAGAATAATGTAGAATGTATTACACAAAAAGCCGGCAATTCATAAGCGGCATACACCGGTACCCGACAATTTAGAACAGAAAGAATAGAGCTTCACACATAGATTAGATAGATAGAAACATGTCAGTCACATATATATGAAGTACAGTGACAGTGTTGCTTACTGTACTTGTGATTTAGTGTAAAGGATTTATTTAAAAATATAATAGTGTTTTCATGCACCGTCTCTTTAAGAAAGCCGGCCGGCAATTCAGCATCTGTACCCCACAATTTAGAATAGAAGGAATAGAGAATCATACATAGATTAGATAGATAGAAACATGTCAGTCACATATATAAGAAGTACAGTGACAGTGTTGGTTACTGTACTTGTCATTTAGTGTTAAAATAAAGGATTTATTTAAAAAAAAATTGGCGTGGGGTTCCCCGTAATTTTAGTCTCTAGCGGAGGTTAAGCAGACGGCTGGGGCAGATGTTTGAAGCCTGGGAAGGGGGTAATACCCACGGAGCTTCCCAGACTACTAATATCAGCCCCCAGCTGAATACCTAGCCTTTACTAGCTATTAAAATGGGGGACCCCCCCAAAAAATGACGTGGGGTCCCCCCTAATTTAATAGCTAGCAAAGGCTAGGCAGACTGCTGGGGGCTGATATTAATAGCTCAGGAAGGGTGCCATGAATATTGGCCCCCTCCCAGGCTAGAAACACCAGTCGTCAGCCGCCCCAGAAATGGCGCATCCATAGGATGCGCCAATTCTGGCACTTAGCCTCGCTCTTCCCACTGCCCTGTAGCGGTGGCAGTGGGGTAATAGGGCTGGGGTTGATGTCAGCTTATAATGCCAGCTGACATCAAGCCCAGGTTAGTAATGGAGAGGCGTCTATAAGACACCCCCATTACTAACCCCATAGTCAAAGTTAAAAGAAAACACAAACACCCAGAATAAAGTCCTTTAATTGAAATAAACACACAATTCTTTATTGTTCTAAATTAAACCATACTTACCATCACGCCCATTCCAGCTGAAGCCAACGATCTCCTGCAATAAAAGAAAAATAATAAAGCAACCTCATCCTTACCTTTCCATGGTTCCCACGACAGCTTCAGCTCTGCTACATCGAGATGACAGGCTGGACCGCAGCAGAACGCTGCCATCCAGCCTGTCATCCCGCAGACACTGAGAAGTGCTGGCATGCTTGCGCTCCTCAGTGTCTCGCTGTGACGGCATAAAGATGAGCCGAGGTCATGTCCAATGAACTCTGCTCACCTCATGCACGTCACTGACAGCGTGGGAGAATTCTCCTGCACTCAGCGCTTCAGCTTGAGAATTCTCCCACGCTGTCAGTGACGTGCATGAGGTGAGCAGAGTTCATTGGACATGACCTCGGCTCATCTTTATGCCGTCACAGCGAGACACTGAGGAGCGCAAGCATGCCAGCACTTCTCAGTGTCTGCGGGATGACAGGCTGGATGGCAGCATTCTGCAGCGGTCCAGCCTGTCATCTCGATGTAGCAGAGCTGGAGCCGTCCTGGGAACCATGGAAAGGTAAGGATGATGTTGCTTTATTATTTTTCTTTTATTGCAGGAGATCGTTGGCTTCAGCAGGAATGGGCGTGATGGTAAGTATGGTTTAATTTAGAACAATAAAGAATTGTGTGTTTATTTCAATTAAAGGACTTTTTTCTGGGTGTTGTGTTTTTTTTAAATACTTTACTAGAAATTCATGGCGGTCATGTCTAATATTGGTGTGACCCCATGAATTTCGGGCTTAGGGCCAGCTGATAATGCCAAGCTGGCCCTAACCCCTTTATTACCCAGTGAGTCACCGCACCAAGGCCCTGGATGAGTTGGGTACAGCGCCAGAAGATGGCGCTTCTATGAACGCGCCATTTTTCGGGTGGCTGCGGACTGCAATTTGCAGCGGGGGTGGCCCAGAAAGCTTGGGCCTCCCAGCGCTGCGGATTCCAGCCCCCAGCTGCCTAGTTGTACCTGGCTGGACACAAAAACAGGGAGAAGCCCCACGTCAATTTTCTTTAAATTATTTCATGAAATAATTAAGAAAAAAAGGGCTTCCCTACATTGTTGTGTCCGGCCAGGTACAAATAGGCAGCTGGGAGTTGGGGGCAGCCCGTTCCTGCCTGCTGTACCTGGCTGGCATACAAAAATATGGCAAAGCCCACGTCAACATTTTTTGGAAAAATTAATTAAAAAATAAATAATAATTTAGGGACTGCATCTTTATTAACTCCTCAAGTGTCATTTAGTGTTAAAATAAAGGATTTATTAAAAATAAAATTGGCGTGGGATCCCCCATAATTTTAGTCTCTAGCGGAGGTTAAGTAGACGGCTGGGGCAGATGTTTGAAGCCTGGGAAGGGGGTAATACCCACGGAGCTTCCCAGGCTGCTAATATCAGCCCCCAGCTGAATACCTAGCCTTTACTAGCTATTAAAATGGGAGACCCCCCCAAAAAATGACGTGGGGTCCCCCCTATTTTAATAGCTAGCAAAGGCTAGGCAGACAGCTGGGGGCTGATATTAATAGCCCAGGAAGCGAGCCATGAATATTGGCCCCCTCCCAGGCTAGAAACACCAGCCGTCAGCCGCCCCAGAAATGGCGCATCCATAGGATGCGCCAATTCTGGCACTTAGCCTCGCTCTTCCACGCTGCCCTGGTGCGGTGGCAGGGGGTAATGGGGCTGGGGTTCATGTCAGCGCCAGCTGCCATGAAGCCCAGGTTAGTAATGATGGGCGTCTATAAGACACCCCCATTACTAACCTACAAAGTGTTAAAAATAAAAAACACACTACACCCAGAAAAAAATAATTTATTTGAAATAAAACACACCATTTTATTTAATTCTTAGTTTACTAAAAAAAAATAGTTACCTGTCCACGTTCCTGCGCTGATCTCCCATGCACAGCTGTCACATCTGGAGATGGTGACAGCTGTGCATGGCTGCTGTAAGCTCACGCTGCCGGGAACACGTCCGCTCCCGGCAGCGGGAGCCACTGACTGAGGTCACCGGAGTGCATTCAGTCAGCGCAGCTCCGGAGACCTCCTTTACGGCACTGCTGTACCGTGGGAATTTCTCACGGTACAGAGGGGCCGTAAAGCAGCTCACCGGAGCAGCGCTGCCTGAACTCCGGCGAACCCGCTTATGCAGTGACGGGGCTGCTTTACGGCCCTGCCATTCTAGCGGCGGCAGCGGTTCAGAGCGGTCACATTCTATGTGGCTGCTCTAAACTGGAGATCATCGTGGGACACTCGTGGACTACTACGGAGGGGTAAGGATAAGGTTGTGGTTTATTATTTTATATTTTATTACAGGAGATCGATGGCTTCGGGGAATTAGGTGTCTAGGTGAGTATAGGTGTAGTTTTTTATTTTTTACTTTATTTTAGGTGGCGATCGGCGGGGACAGGTAATGTATGAACTAATTTATTGTAGGTAACCACTGGCCACCAATGACATGTTTTTAACATTTATTGGGGACACAGTAGGGCAATTTAAATAGCAGGAACAGGCTGATGGGAACTACTGCTCCCATCGTGCTGATCCTGCTGGCACGAGTGGACGGGGACAGACATAGGCCGATGGGAGTAGTAGTGTCACATCGGCCTATGTTTGCCTGCACGCACACACCCGCAGACATCGCACAGACACCGCGCACACCCGCACACACCCGCAGACATCGCACAGACACCGCGCACACCCGCACAGACACCGCGCATACCCGCAGACATCGCACAGACACCGCACACACCCGCAGACATCGCACAGACACCGCGCACGCCCGCACACATCGCACAGACACCCGCACACACTAATCATAACGGGCTGATGGTCTGCGAGGTGAGGCTGACCTGTGCGGCCGTGGGAAAGTTCATGTGAGTTCATGCAGTCAAGCATGAACTCACATGAACCCTCTGAGGGCACCGCGGCGACTTCAAATGAACAGCTGATCAGCATCACCTGATACTGACGCGCCCCCTGGGCCATGTTCAGGGAATACCCGGAGCCGGATCTGTTGGGGTTAGTAGTCCTCGTGGCGGTGACCCGGTCCGTGCTCAGGGTGTCAAACTAAGTGGCAGAATTTAGTAGAAGATGTTATAGTGTTCGACTACGCCACCCGTTGAATGCGGTTATGAAGCCGCCGCTGCAGGGCAGACTGCTGAGGCCGGTGGTACGGTTGTGCAGCGTGGATAGTATAACCCCCAACGGGAGGGGTATGGCCTCAGGGCAGCGGACGTGGATGATGGGGATAGCAGAATTGCACGCAGGCACCAGGAACCACTCAGAGACGGTGCGGTGTAGTTCAGGGTCTTTACTGGTGGTAAAGGTAGACCCTCCCGGGAGTACTGGCTAGCGATCGGGGCCTGGTCAGTCCGTGAGCAGATAGGATCTCCCCCGGCCAGGCGGAGTTGTAGGCCTCCCCAACTAATTGTACTCTCCCTGGCTACCTTGCTAGAAGCGGGTAAAAGTAGCCCACGTCCCTGAGTGTACCGTGTGGTGCTCACCCGTATGGCCGGTGACTCGGGGCCTTCTGGTAGCCTCCGCTCCACGACGGCGGTGCTGGTCCCTTGCGTGTGACCGTGCCTTCGGGTTTCTTGGCCAGAGGACCTGAAATCCCCTGCCGGTCGGTTTCTGCTGCTGGGTATGGATCAGTCCCCACAGCCTCGGACTCCGTGTCCGGTGGGATCTCTTCAGTCAGGACGAGCTCTACAGCTTCCAGTCCCTGACCCCTTTTTATCACTGCTCCCACAGAGCTCCTGATCTTGCTCTCCCTGTATCTGCTCCCCTCCAGACCAGACTGTGTCTCTGTCTGGGACTCCTCTTCTTCTCCTCTAACCCCACCTCAGTCCCAGTTTATATAGGGGAAATTCTTCCCCTCCCAGGACTGGGCAGGAGGTGTTGCATGCTTAGGGTTCCTGACCAGGAGACCTCCCACCTGCTCTCAGACGTAATATTGCTATTACTGTGGTAACCAGACCCCTGGGGTGCCACAATACCTCAGCTGTTCATTTGAAATAACCGGCGGGAAAGCGCAGCACAGAACGGGAAAGCCAGCGGTGAAGTCTTTTCACTGTCGGCTTCTCCGCCCGGGTCCTTCGCTCCCCGCTCCTTGGTGCTGCGCTCCCCGCCCGGTCCTAACTTGCGATCGGGATGGGAGGTGGCGAGGGGAGCAGAGGATCAGGGTGGGAGGCTGCGGGGAAGCAGTATGGGGCTGTGTGATTGTTTAAAAGCCGGCGGCTTTTAAGCAATCAGGAGAATTCTCTCACGCTGGGATGGCATTCTGATGACAGGCTGGATCGCAGCTGAGCGCTGCCATCCAGCTTGTCATCCTTCAGAGACACTGCAGAGCGCAGGCATTATGGGAACTTCCGATTACGGTATTCGATATTGTAAAAGTATCGGAATTAAGTATCGGAATTCCGATACTGCGAATATCGGCCGATACCCGATATTTCAGTATCGGAATGCTCAACACTACTTACCAGTGATACTACTGGAGCAAAAATGATACAAAATGTCACAAAGATATAAAACTGCAGCATGTGACAGAGACATCCAGGCGACCACAGATGTTACCACCTAAACATTAGCAACTACTGATAAGAAGGGTGGAAGAAAATCAGAAGCAGAAGGCCGAGCCGGCGTGTTTCCCGTGACACAATATGGCGTACACTGCAGAGAAATGGTATGTATGGGTGCTGTCGTCCATGAAGAAAGCAGATCCTAAAGCCCAGGCACAAAAAAGCTGCCTACAATCTGTCCCGGTGACAAATATGAAGATAATGTCTGAAGAGAAAAGTTGTCATCACTCTCCATCCAGCATCCAGGCTCTAAAAAAGAGCTGGAAGAAATGAAAAAGATCGATGTTGCAATATGTCACCAACTTGTTCATTCCAGGACTAGACGACTCGGTGCCGTCCTTACAAATCATGACGGTCATACAAAATACTAGATGTAGTGTTTCTTTGTGTGGTGTACTCAATTTTCCATCATCTAATTTGAGTAAAACTGAAGATTTTGTAATGAAAGTTATATTATTCACCTTACTTTCATGTCATGGGTTAAAAAATGTTCTATGGAACTTAGTTTTGTCAAAAGTTTAGAAATTGTTTAGAAAAGTTTAGGAACCTAATGTTTGCCATCAAGTTACTAGATTGGAATACTCCTTAACCCCTTAACAACATCTGACGTACTAATACGCGTCTGTGCCCTGGAACTTAAGAGCCAGACCCGTATTAGTACGTCATCGCGATCGC
This sequence comes from Phyllobates terribilis, assembly GCF_046119375.1. Taxonomy (NCBI): domain Eukaryota; kingdom Metazoa; phylum Chordata; class Amphibia; order Anura; family Dendrobatidae; genus Phyllobates; species Phyllobates terribilis. The sequence continues at coordinate 174,469,328 of NW_027362769.1, forward strand.
GCGCGCACACAGGCTGTGGGGGCGCGATCGCCGCCGGGTGTCAGCTGATTGTCACAGCTGACACCCGGTACTATGTGCAGGGAGCGGTCCTGCACCGCTCCCAGCACATTAACCCCTGCGATGCTGCGATCGAAGTCGATCGCGGCATTGCGGGGGCAAGGGGAGGTGATCGCCGATACTCACCTCCTCTTTCGGTTTCCAGCGCAGTCTGCAAAGGCTTCCTGGGTGTTGCCATGACGACCCGATGTCGTCATGACAACATCCGGGTCACCAGACAGCAGGAAGATTGTTTGGACATGCGCAGTGCATCTCCAAACAATCTTCACACTGTGCACCGCTGATAGCCTGCATGGCATAGGGATGGTGCTGCATTCCTGTGCCATGCAGGCGATCAGAGAAAAAAAAGTGAAAGTCCCAGAATGGGACAAAGTAATAAAGTGTATAAACTGTCTGAAAGTGGAAAAAAAAAAAAAAAAAATTGCAAAAATATAAAAAAAATAAATAAAAAAATAATACACCAAAAATAAAAATATAATGTACCTATCAATAAATATTATTATAAAAAAAAAAAAAAAACAATAAAAGTACACATATTTGGCATCGCCGCGTCCGGAACAACCTGACCTATAAAACTGTCCCACTAGTTAACCCCTTCAGTGAACACGGTAAAAAAAAAAAAAAAAAACGAAGCAAAAAACAATGCTTTATCACCATAACGCCAAACAAAAAGTGGAATAACACGCGATCAAAAAGACGCATATAAATAAAAATGGTACCGCTGAAAACGTCATCTCGTCCCGCAAAAAAACAAGCCGCCATACAGCTCTATCATCTGAAAAATAAAAAAGTTATAGCTCTCAGAATAAAGCGATACTAAAAAATATTTTTTTCTATAAAATAGCTTTTATTGTGTATAAGCGCCAAAACATAGAAAAATGATACAAATGTGGTACCGCTGTAAACGTACTGACCCGAAGAATAAAGCTACCTCATCAATTTTACCACACGCGGAACAGAATAAAAAAAAAAAAAAAAAAACAATTCCTGAATTGTTGGTTTTTGTTTATTCTGCCTCCCAAAAATCGGAATAGAAAGCGATCAAAAAATGTCACGTGCCTGAAAATGGCACCAAAAACAACGTCAAGTCATCCCGCAAAAAAACGAGCCGTCACATGACTGTCTGCCAAAATCTGGAAAAATTATAGCTCTCAAAATATGGCGATGCAAAAACTAGATTTTACAAGAAATGCGTCTTTTAGTGTGTGACAGCTGTCAGTCATAAAACCCCATATGATTCTGGTATTGCTGTAATCACACCGACCTGAAGAATAAAGTCGTCTAATCACTTATACCGCACAAGGAACGGCGTCAAAAATAAACTCTTGGGTTAGGATTGGGCTAGGGTTAGGGCTGGGTTTGGGGCTAGGGTTGTGCTGGGGCTAGGGTTGTGCTGGGGCTAGGGTTGTGCTGGGGCTAGGGTTGTGCTGGGGCTAGGGTTGTGCTAGGGCTAGGGTTGTGCTAGGGCTAGGGTTGTGCTAGGGTTAGGGCTGGGGTTGGGATTTTTTTCAAAAGTAAGAAAAAAAGATGACGATATGGCGACTAGTGTTGAGCGCAAGTGCTCGCTACTTGAGTTTGCATCGGGTGCTCTGGTATGCATTGAGTATCGTGGGTATTTGAGTGACATGCTCGAGTCTCTGCCCCATATGCTTCGCGGCCAAAAAAACTTTACGGGGATTGCCTGCCATGCACGAGCGATCCCCGCATGTTTTTTTTTGGGTGTCTAATAACCGTGAAACATGCGGAGCAGGGACTCGAGCATGTCACTGGAGCACACGCTGTACATGGTGCATACCTGAGTACCCGATGCAAACTCAAGTAGCGAGCACTTGCGCTCAAGAATAATGCCAACTTATTCAATATGATGACCTAATGTAAACAAATTCTGTGCCGTACCTCTGGGTTCAAAATGTTCACTATACACCTTAATAAAATCCTTGAGGGGTATAGTTTCCAAAATGGGGACACTTGTGGGGGAGCTCCACTGTTTAGGCACATCACGGGCTCTCCAAACGCGACATCGTGTCCGCTAACGAATTGAATGGAAAATCGGCTCAAATTGTTAGCGGACGCCATGTTGCGTTTGGAGAGCCCCTGTGTGCCCAAACATTGGAGCTCCCCCACAAGTGACCCCATTTTGGAAACTAGACCCTCCAAGGCACCTATCTAGATGCATAGTGAGCACTTGGAACCCACAGGTGCTTCACAAATTGATTCGTAAAAATGAAAAAGTGAAAAAAAAAACACTTTTTCATTTTTATGAATCAATTTGGGAAGCACCTGGGGTTCCAAGTGCTCACTATGAATCTAGATAGGTGCCTTGGGGGGTCTAGTTTCCAAAATGGGGTCACTTGTGGGGGAGCTCCAATGTTTGGGCACACAGGGACTCTCCAAATGCAACATGATATCCGCTAACAAATTGTCGGCTCAAATTGTTAGCGGACACCATGTTGCATTTGGAGAGCCCCTGTGTGCCCAAACTTTGGAGCTCCCCCACAAATGACCCCATTTTGGAAACTAGACCCCCCAAGGCACCTATCTAGATTCATAGTGAGCACTTGGAACCCCAGGTGCTTCACAAATTGATTCATAAAAATGAAAAAGTGTTTTTTTTTCACTTTTTCATTTTTACGAATCAATTTGTGAAGCACCTGGGGGATCCAAGTGCTCACTATGCATCTAGATAGGTGCCTTGGGGGGTCTAGTTTCCAAAATGGGGTCACTTGTGGGGGAGTTCCAAAGTTTGGGCACACAGGGGCTCTCCAAACGCAACATGGTGTCCGCTAACAATTTGAGCCGACATTTTGTTAGCGGATATCATGTTGCATTTGGAGAGTCCCTGTGTGCCCAAACATTGGAGCTCCCCCACAAGTGACCGCATTTTGGAAACTAGACCCCCCAAGGAACCTATCTAGATTCATAGTGAGCACTTGGAACCCCAGGTGCTTCACAAATTGATTCGTAAAAATGAAAAAGTGAAAAAAAAAACACTTTTTCATTTTTATGAATCAATTTGGGAAGCACCTGGGGTTCCAAGTGCTCACTATGAATCTAGATAGGTGCCTTGGGGGGTCTAGTTTCCAAAATGGGGTCACTTGTGGGGGAGCTCCAATGTTTGGGCACACAGGGACTCTCCAAATGCAACATGATATCCGCTAACAAATTGTCGGCTCAAATTGTTAGCGGACACCATGTTGCATTTGGAGAGCCCCTGTGTGCCCAAACTTTGGAGCTCCCCCACAAATGACCCCATTTTGGAAACTAGACCCCCCAAGGCACCTATCTAGATTCATAGTGAGCATTTGGAACCCCAGGTGCTTCACAAATTGATTCATAAAAATGAAAAAGTGTTTTTTTTTCACTTTTTCATTTTTACGAATCAATTTGTGAAGCACCTGGGGGATCCAAGTGCTCACTATGCATCTAGATAGGTGCCTTGGGGGGTCTAGTTTCCAAAATGGGGTCACTTGTGGGGGAGTTCCAAAGTTTGGGCACACAGGGGCTCTCCAAACGCAACATGGTGTCCGCTAACAATTTGAGCCGACATTTTGTTAGCGGATATCATGTTGCATTTGGAGAGTCCCTGTGTGCCCAAACATTGGAGTTCCCCCACAAGTGACCGCATTTTGGAAACTAGACCCCCCAAGGAACCTATCTAGATTCATAGTGAGCACTTGGAACCCCAGGTGCTTCACAAATTGATTCATAAAAATGAAAAAGTGTTTTTTTTTTCACTTTTTCATTTTTACGAATCAATTTGTGAAGCACCTGGGGGTTCCAAGTGCTCACTATGCATCTAGAAAGGTGCCTTGGGGGGTCTAGTTTCCAAAATGGGGTCACTTGTGGGGGAGCTCCAAAGTTTGGGCACAGAGGGGCTCTCCAAACGCAACGTGGTGTCCGCTAACAATTTGAGCCGATTTTCCATTCAATTTGTTAGCGGATACCATGTTGCATTTGGAGAGTCCCTGTGTGCCCAAACATTGGAGCTCCCCCACAAGTGACCCCATTTTGGAAGCTAGACCCCCCAAGGCACCTATCTAGATGCATAGTGAGCACTTGGAACCCCAGGTGCTTCCCAAATTGATTCATAAAAATGAAAAAGTGTTTTTTTTTTCACTTTTTCATTTTTACGAATCAATTTGTGAAGCACCTGGGGGTTCCAAGTGCTCACTATGCATCTAGATAGGTGCCTTGGGGGGTCTAGTTTCCAAAATGGGGTCACTTGTGGGGGAGCTCCAAAGTTTAGGCACAGAGGGGCTTTCCAAACGCAACGTGGTGTCCGCTAACAATTTGAGCCGATTTTCCATTCAATTTGTTAGCGGATACCATGTTGCATTTGGAGAGTCCCTGTGTGCCCAAACATTGGAGCTCCCCCACAAGTGACCCCATTTTGGAAACTAGACCCCCCAAGGCACCTATCTAGATGCATAGTGAGCACTTGGAACCCCCAGGTGCTTCACAAATTGATTCGTAAAAATGAAAAAGTGTTTTTTTTTTCACTTTTTCATTTTTACGAATCAATTTGTGAAGCACCTGGGGGTTCCAAGTGCTCACTATGCATCTAGAAAGGTGCCTTGGGGGGTCTAGTTTCCAAAATGGGGTCACTTGTGGGGGAGCTCCAAAGTTTGGGCACACAGGGGCTCTCCAAACACAACATGGCGTCCGCTAATTATTCAAGCAAATTTTACAATCAAAAAGTCAAATGGCGCTCCTTCCCTTCCGAGCCCTGCCGTGCGCCCAAACAGTGTTTTTTCCCCAAATATTGGGTATCTGCGTGCCCAGGAGAAATTGCACAACAAATTTTGTGGTCCATTTTTTCTTGTTACCCCTGTGAAAATAAAAAAAATTGGGTCTAAAGTAACATTTTTGTGAAAAAAGTTAAATGTTCATTTTTTTCTTCCACATTCAAAAAATTCCTGTGAAGCACCTGAAGGGTTAATAAAGTTCTTGAATGTGGTTTTGAGCACCTTGAGGGGTGCAGTTTTTAGAATGGTGTCACTTTTGGGTATTTTCTGTCATAAAGACCTCTCAAAGTGACTTCAAATGTGATGTGGTCCCTAAAAAAATGTTTTTTGTAAATTTTGTTGGAAAAATGAGAAATCGCTGGTCAACTTTTAACCCTTATAGCTCCCTAACAAAAAAAAATTTTGGTTCCAAAATTGTGCTGATGTAAAGTAGACATGTGGGAAATGTTATTTATTAACTCTTTTGTGTGACATATCTCTCTGATTTCAGGGCTTAAAAATTAAAATTTTGAAAATTGCAAAATTTTCTAAATTTTCGCCAAATTTCCGTTTTTTTCACAAATAAACGCAAGTGATATCGAAGAAATTTTTCCACAATCATGAAGTACAATATGTCACGAAAAAACAATCTCAGAATCAGGGGGATCCGTTGAAGCGTTCCAGAGTAATTACCTCATAAAGTGACAGTGGTCAGAATTGTAAAAATTGGCCTGGTCATTAACGTGCAATCCACCCTCGGGGCTTAAGGGGTTAATGTCTTTGTGCAGATCTGGATGTGAATTGTGCAGTTATTTTCCACTTACCCCTGTGTAAATGTCCACAGTTAAAGTGTCATTATCATTTGGGAACACACCGGCATGTGGGCTGCTGCTATTCAGACAGACTTCATACTGGAAAACAAAGAAGAATACCAGTCACAGACTCAAATAGAGCAAATAAAGATCACCAGTGGTAGGATAAAATTGTATTTATAGTTAATTGTACTTGTGCTCCTTGTATACAGAGATACCTAATATCTATCTGCAGCCTCCACTAGAGGGAGCTCCCTGCATACAGAGATACATGATAAGATCCTGTCTGCAGCCACCACTAGGGGGAGCTCCCTGTATACAGAGATACATGATAAGATCCTGTCTGCAGCCACCACTAGGGGGAGCTCCCTGTATACAGAGATACATGATAAGATTCTGTCTGCAGCCACCACTAGGGGAAGCTCCCTGTATACAGAGATACATGATAAGATTCTGTCTGCAGCCACCACTAGTGGAAGCTCCCTGTATACAGAGATAATGATGAGATTCTGTCTGCAGCCACCACTAGGGGGAGCTCCCTGTATACAGAGATACATGATAAGATTCTGTCTGCAGCCACCACTAGGGGGAGCTCCCTGTATACAGAGATACATGCTAAGATTCTGTCTGCAGCCACCACTAGGGGGAGCTCCCTGTATACAGAGATACATGATACGATTCTGTCTGCAGGGACCACTAGGGGGAGCTCCCTGTATACAGAGATACATGATAAGATTCTGTCTGCAGCCACCACTAGTGGGAGCTCCCTGTATACAGAGATATATGATAGGATTCTGTCTGCAGTCACCACTAGGGGGAGCTCCCTGTATACAGAGATACATGATAAGATCTTGTCTGCAGCCACCACTAGGGGGAGCTCCCTGTATACAGAGATACATGATAAGATCCTATCTGCAGCCACCACTAGGAGGAGCTCCCTGTATACAGAGATACATGATAAGATTCTGTGTGCAGCCACCACTAGGGGAGCTTCCTGTATATAGAGATACATGATAAGATTCTGTCTGCAGCCACCACTAGGGGGAGCTCCCTGTATACAGAGATACATGATAAGATTCTGTCAGCAGTCATCACTAGGGGGAGTTCTCTGATCACAGATTTGAATAATTGCATTAATCTCTATGTGAGGAGCTCCCTCTAGTGGCGGCTGCAGACAGAGTTTTTAATCCAAGCCTATAGCCATGTATCAGCTATGATCTAGTGAACACATATTTAAGATGAAGTAGATGCCGCCAAAACTCTGCCCACTCGCAATCAGCCAGTTAAATTGAAGAGTATATTTTCTCAGGAGTGGGAGATAAATGCAGAATTGGTGACTTGTTTCTATTCTACCTTTCCTCTGATTGTTCCTCACCTGGTTTTGGCTCCAACTCCTGAGAAAAAATACTGACCGAATACTGATAGTGGGGCCGTGGCCTTTTAGTTGCTATTTCTCTGGTTACTGACGGACAATTATAAACATTTCATACGTTTTTACACTTTTATTGACAAAAACATGAAGTTTCTGTGACGCCTTAATATTTCCGCTCTATATTGTGGACCGGTCTGATCACAGAATGGACTCACCGCGTCATGGTTGGTTTTCTTATAAAAAGCTTCTGCAAACACGGACATGACGAAGAGGTTGATGATGAAGGAGATGAGCAGCGCGATGGTGGACTCTATCAGGAAGTACATGTTGGCCTCTCTCACCTCCTGCTTTTTCTTGCGGTCAATGTCCCTCGACTGAGGAAGTGAAAGAGCATCAGTAACAGACCTGACATGGAGGACGGCGCTGTGTGTGTATATACTGTATATATATATATACTGTATACACACACACATATACAGTATGCTTTATGTATATGTAGCAGGTGTGGAACAAATGCTGCAATGGAAGGAGTTTTCACAAACAGTCTTTACATTTTCATAGCTGATAAAAATAAAGTTATCAAAACGATTAACACTTCTATTTTTTTAAAGCGTCGATACATTGCAGCCACAGATACATATATATCTACACAGACCAGACACACTGTATACAGAATAAATATATACAGTTACCATGCCATGATGGAAAATGTAGTGGGTTTATTACACCATAAGAGAGGATTAGATACACAGCTCAGCAGAGTATCACACATGATAGGATTAGATACATGGCTCAGATAGTATCACATAGGATAGGATTAGATACACTGCTCAGCAGACAATATCACACATGATAGGATTAGATACACAGCTGAGCAGAGTATCACACAGGATAGGATTAGATACACGGCTCTGATAGTATCACACAGGAGAGGATTAGATACACGGTGTGATGAACCTGTAGCCGCCATCTTGGTAATGATAAATCATATCCAGGGATGGCCACACTTCAGCAGCCCCCACCCTTGGGACCTTCTGTTAAAACGTCAACTAGATAGTTTCCCCCCATCCAGGCTCCTGTAAGATAAGAAGCCTACTTAACACTTGAATGCTAGGAGCTTCAAAGACTTCGAGAGGAAACACAGCCAGCAGGGGGGGGGGTGCTTCGTCTATCTGTACCTGACCATTTGTCCCATAGGACTAGTTTCTTTGTCTGTCACAAGCATGGAGGCATAAGATATAGAAACATGAATAGTACACGCATGTTGCGTGGGATGGGCCAATAAAAAAATATCACGGCGTCCCGGAGCCATTGCGCACACAAGCCTCCGCGGTAGACGTTTGTACGTGCTCTGGAAGCCAAGATATAGCGCGGAGCCATTCCTGAGGACCGTATGGTATCATAATTGATATCAAAAGGTCGGTTACGGCGGCCCGAATCCATGGGAACCCCTGGGGGTATCATGAGACCATCCCAGAAGAAGTTATTGGGTTCCATAGAATTTGGGCTTCTGATCGAAGTTAGACCTGAGGGTGGAGACTGAGCCAGCTGACCTCACCAGCAGTGGGCGGGACGGGGCAGGTAAGATAGCAGGACAGACAAGAGACAAGTCAGTCTTGACCCAAGAGTGGTGTGCTGAACATCTGAGCACCAGCTGAGGCCACCAAGGGGAGGAGCAGTTTGACCATGCGGTGGTAGGCCTCAGCCTGTAACAAAGAACCGTGCCTGCGACCGCAGAATCCTCTCCCTGCGTCACAAGAAAATCAAGAAACCGGTAACTGATATGCTGTGGTGATTCTGTGTGTTGTATTCCATTGTTGTATAGTTTAGCCTGACCTTATACCTGTGTATATTTAGTTGTATATCGTGTATCTAGTGTATTATTATAATCAATTACCTCAAGTAATTGTGGGCCTGCCTTTTATTCTGCATAACGAACGCACGTCCGTGTGAGCTCGGCTCAAGCCAAAACGCTACCCAGGGTTGGTTCCTGACCCGATATAGGCCCATTCACGGACTGGGCGTATATCTAAAATAGGGACTGGTGGCAGCATACCAACTGGGGATTGGGGAAGGCTGGTAGTGACGGTCGGAGGTTCAGATATATATATTCCTGGCGCGGCCAAGGAAGATATATATACCGCCCTCACTACAGAGGGCCCCGATACCCAGTAGGTTACAGGACAGTCTCCCTGGCGACCGCTTATCCTAGGTGCAGTTCCTTGACTGACCTGAGGCTAAGAGGGCGCTAGCGAGTTGTGCTGTGTAGTGACGTTACGGTTTAGTGACGTTGAAGGGATAACCCACTACCGTGTTCCCTGCGCTGGTTGCAGCTACCTGGCACTACTTTCTCTAGGTGCAGTACCTTGACTGACCTGAGAGGTAAGGGGGCGCCAGAGAGCTGCACCCACCGGCCGGCTTTCATCACATTGGTGGCAGAGCGGTGGGATTGCAGAATAATAGTGTTGTGGGACCCCTACTCCCAGGCACTAAAGACTGCCAGTGGTAACTTCCACTGCTGGAGTCTTAAGGTCAGCCCAACGTTAGACGGTCAGGCTAAAAGTATAACAAGGTGTGTGCAAACTCAGGGTTGCAGCGGTGTCGGTTACCAAGATGGCAGACGGCACCAGGAGCAAGACCCTGCAGGAGGCTAATGCTACGGTCCGTGTGGCAGGAGGGGAGGACATTGTTACTCATGGCGAGGAGGAGTCCAGCCCGGGCACCTCAGGGAGCCAGTCCCCAGTATACGGTCCCGCAGTGGGCTGCCCACCACCTACCCAGCCCAGCCTGTCCAGATCACAAGCCCTTTTACAAGCGGCTATGGCAAGTCTCCAGTCTCATGGCGATGCCGTCTACAAAACCCTCCTGGCAGCATCAGAGAAGGCAGCGGAGGAGGAGCGCGAAGCTGCGGAGCGCCGGGAGGCTGCGGAGCGTGAAGCTGCAGAGCGCCGGGAGGCTGCGGAGCGTGCAGAGCGAGCTGCGGAGCGCCAGCACCAACTGGACCTGGCCCAGCGGGGGCTTCCGCTAGAGCAACCAACCCATCAGGAGACCAAGTCGTCCAAAGTCTGAGCTGAGGACTTCCCTCTACTGGAGAAGGATGGGGACCTGGACTCCTTTCTGGTGGCATTTGAACGGACCTGTCTTCAGCACCATCTGGCCCGGGATCAGTGGGCCAGATACCTGACCCCCCGTTTGAGGGGTAAGTCCCTGGATGCCTTGGGGGACTTACCTGCCAGGGAGGTACAGAACTACGACTGCATCAAGCGGGCCCTGATCCGGCAGTACAACCTCACTCCCGAGTCGTACCGCCAGAAGTTCCGGAGCCTGCTGCGTGGCCCCAAGGACACCTGGACCGATCATATGCGGGCGCTGTTGAGAGCCGCAGAGCACTGGACCTCGGGTCTAGCGCTTACTACCCGCCAGGAGGTCCAGGAACTGTTCGTCACGGAGCAGTTCTTGTGGAACTGCCCAGAGGACCTCCGACAGTTCCTCCGTGACCGAAAACCAACAGGGGCTTCTGCTACAGCCGCCCTGGCAGACGAGTATGCCAATAACAGGGCGCCTGAGCTGAAGAAGTCTGCCAGCAGCACCTGGAGAGGGGGTAAGCCCAGTCATGCCCCTGTTTCCCCGGCCCCTAGAACACAAGGGGTGTATCCCCCTGTTGCCCTCTCCAGGCAAGGACCAGACGTAAGACGTTGTCATCTATGCAACAAACCAGGACACTTTAGGGCTGAGTGTCCCCAGCGCCAAAAGACCCCATCCCATTCCCAGAGAGCGCCCAATGTTTTGTGTGTGGGAGGGGGTGGTGGTAGGTCCCTGGACAACATCCAACCCGTCACCATAGGCCGTTCTGCGGTCATGGGACTGCGGGACACGGGCGCTGAACGAACACTGGTACGGCCTGAGGTGGTGTCCCCCCAGGACTTGGTACCAGGAAAGACTCTTTCCGTCTCCGGGGTTGGAGGCGTGGAGCCGGCACTTCCCGTTGCCATGGTGTATTTGGACTGGGGTGCCGGAAGGGGGATGCGGGAGGTGGGAGTAACGCCAAATATTCCCGCAAATGTTTTATTAGGGACCGACTTGGGGCGTCTAGTATCGCAGTATGTACCCTCTGAACCCCCAAGTTCGGCCCCCCAAGAGTGTATTGATTTGTCTGCTGCTAATGCCAACCATGTTGTATGTAGTGTGTGTCCTGCTGAGGAGGAGGGAGTGAAACCTGAGGGTAACACCTGCACAGACACAACACAAACAGGGTTAGTGAAAGCAGGTGGGGAGTGTGGGGATGCCCGCAGAGGTGCTCAGCCGGCGTGCCGTGACCTCTTGTCCTCCGGTGAGGGAGGGGGCGGGCAGGATTCTGTAGAGGGAAGCTCAGGGATGGAGAGGGGGGCAGCTACCGGCAGTGTAGGGCTCCCAGGGGTATCCAGGCTGCTGAGTATAGGCCCACTGCAGGGGGAGGAACAGGCCATGGGAGGTGGGGGTGTCCCAAGAGAGGAGCCGCCAGGTAAGACCCCAGGGCAGGAGTTCCCCACATCCGAGATGTCCAAAGGCCTAGGAAGCCTGCCTGATCGGGCGGCTTGGTCAGAAACAGAGGGGAAGCAGGCACTACCCACGGTCACAGCGGTCATAGCCGCTGTCACCAGGAGTGGGAGCGCCGGAGCCCAAGGAGCCTTGCAGAGGTCCGACGGCTTCCCCACTTCTGACCAAGTGTCTGCCGGGTCAGACAGCGGCCAGGTGACATGCCCGGAGGGGCTGACGGAGGATGTGGCAGTTTCGTCGATTCTGGCCACATCAAGTCAGGAATTTCAGGCTGCGTTGGAAGCAGACGACAGCCTGAAAGCTCTCAAGGAACAGGCGGCACAGCCTCCCATGGAGTCAGACTGCGAGCGTGTGGTCTGGGACCAGGGACGGCTGTACCGGGTAACGGTCCAGCAGGGTTCACCGGAGGCGTGGCCCAGGGACCGACAGTTAGTGGTACCCTATCCGTTCAGGGCGGAATTGTTGCGGATCGCACACGAGATTCCGATGGCCGGACACCTAGGGATCGCTAAAACCAAGGCCAGGATAGCTCAGCATTTCTACTGGCCTGGGATGGGAGCCGCGGTGGGTGCCTACTGCCGTTCGTGTGACACCTGTCAGAGGGTGGGGAAGGCGGGGCCGCGCCCCAAAGCCCCACTGGTAACTCTGCCAATCATCGAAGAGCCTTTCTCGAGGGTCGCTGTGGATCTTATTGGACCTCTGTCCACTCCCAGCCACTCCGGGAAATGCTTCATACTCACGGTAGTGGACTATGCCACCCGGTACCCGGAAGCGGTAGCTTTGTCGTCCATTCGGGCCGACAAGGTGGCTACCGCCTTACTGGAGATCTTCTCCAGAGTGGGTTTCCCCCAAGAAATGCTCACCGACCGAGGGACCCAGTTCATGTCGCGGCTGATGGAGTCCCTCTGTAAGCAAATGCAGGTGCAACATCTGGTGGCCAGCCCGTATCACCCACAGACTAATGGCCTGTGTGAGCGGTTCAATGGCACCTTAAAGCAGATGCTTAAGATGTTGGTCGACTCCCACGGGAGAGACTGGGAGCGTTACCTCCCACACCTCCTATTTGCTTACCGGGAGGTTCCGCAGGCCTCAACGGGGTTCTCCCCCTTTGAGCTCCTGTACGGGCGACGGGTACGGGGCCCCCTGGCTCTGGTGAAGGAAGCATGGGAAGGGGATTTGGCCACCCCCGAGGTGTCGGTCATCGAGTATGTCGTGCGCCACCGGGACAGGATGATGGCCTTGGCAAAGCTGGTGCAGGACAATATGGCCCAGGCCCAGGCCGACCAGAAGCGGTGGTACGACCAGAATGCTTGTGAGAGGACCTACCAGGTGGGTCAAAAGGTGTGGGTACTGGTCCCCGTACCACAGAACAAGCTTCAGGCAGCCTGGGAAGGTCCCTACTTCGTGCACCAGAAACTCAACGCCGTCACCTATCTGGTCACCCTGGATCACGCCCGTGGAAGGAGGAAGGCCTTCCACGTGAACATGATGAAGGCTCATCATGAGCGGGAAGCGACTGCCCACCCAGTGTGCAACCTTCCCGAGGAAGGAGAGGTAGAAACCCTCCTGGATCTGCTCACCCAAGCCAAGGCGGGTGGGTCCATCGAGGATGTGGGGGTTGGCCACCAGCTCACGGAGGACCAACGGTCCCAGCTGGGGACCACCCTGCACCCCTTCCGGGGGCTGTTCAGCAGCCTGCCCGGAAGGACTGAGATGGCTGTCCACGACGTGGACACTGGCGATCACCCGCCGATCCGGCGTTCAGCATATCGGGTCTCTTTCGAGGTGCAGGGAAACATGCGCCAAGAGATAGACGAGATGCTGAAGCTGGGGGTGATCCAGGCATCCAGCAGCGCGTGGGCCTCGCCTGTAGTCCTCGTACCAAAGAAGGACCGAACTACACGGTTCTGCGTGGACTACCGGGGGCTCAACGCTGTAACGGCCACCGATGCGTTCCCCATACCACGCATCGATGACCTGCTCGATCGGATGGCCGGGGCTAAGTACCTGACCATCATGGATCTGAGCCGGGGGTACTGGCAGATTCCTCTGACCCCCGCGGCAAGGGAACGCTCTGCCTTTATCACCCCTTTTGGACTGTACGAGTCCACAGTGATGCCATTCGGCATGAAGAATGCCCCTGCCACTTTTCAGCGGATGGTCAATACGCTGCTTGAGGGACTTGAAGGGTACGCGGCTGCGTACTTGGACGATATTGCAGTCTTCAGTCCCACTTGGGAGGATCACCTAGAGCACCTGCGGCAGGTGCTCGGTCGGATCCACCGGGCAGGCTTGACCATCAAACCGGAAAAGTGCCAGCTGGGCATGAGTGAGGTCCTCTACCTGGGTCACCGGGTAGGCGGGGGGGTTCTGAAGCCAGAACCGGGGAAAGTGGATGCCATCGCATCCTGGCCCACTCCTAGGACCAAAAAGCAGGTGATGTCCTTCTTGGGGACCGCCGGGTACTATAGGAGGTTCGTCCCACACTATAGCACCCTGGCCAAGCCCCTGACGGACCTCACCAAGAAGAAGCTGCCCGTCGCAGTCGACTGGACAGTCGCCTGCGAGACAGCTTTCGGGGCACTCAAGGCCGCCCTAAGTAGCTCCCCTGTACTGCAAGCTGCCGACTTCGACCGGCCGTTTGTGGTACAGACCGACGCCAGTGACTTTGGCCTCGGTGCTGTGCTAAGTCAGGTCAACACGACAGGCCAGGAACATCCTGTCTTGTACCTGAGCAGGAAGCTACTGCCCCGGGAGGTGGCTTACTCCACGGTGGAAAAAGAATGCCTGGCAATTGTATGGGCCCTGCAGCGTCTGCAGCCCTACTTGTACGGGAGCCATTTCACCGTGGAGACGGACCAAAACCCCCTCAGCTGGTTACACACGGTCTCTGGGTCGAATGGCAGGTTGCTACGCTGGAGCCTCGCTCTCCAGCAGTACCACTTCTCCATTCGCCACAGAAGAGGCCGTGACCACGGTAACGCTGACGGGTTATCCCGGCAAGGGGAGGGTGCAGAAGGACGCACGGGGGAACACAGGAATGTGCTACCCCCTCGCGCCCTCGTATAGGGGGAGGTGTGATGAACCTGTAGCCGCCATCTTGGTAATGATAAATCATATCCAGGGATGGCCACACTTCAGCAGCCCCCACCCTTGGGACCTTCTGTTAAAACGTCAACTAGATAGTTTCCCCCCATCCAGGCTCCTGTAAGATAAGAAGCCTACTTAACACTTGAATGCTAGGAGCTTCAAAGACTTCGAGAGGAAACACAGCCAGCAGGGGGGGGTGCTTCGTCTATCTGTACCTGACCATTTGTCCCATAGGACTAGTTTCTTTGTCTGTCACAAGCATGGAGGCATAAGATATAGAAACATGAATAGTACACGCATGTTGCGTGGGATGGGCCAATAAAAAAATATCACGGCGTCCCGGAGCCATTGCGCACACAAGCCTCCGCGGTAGACGTTTGTACGTGCTCTGGAAGCCAAGATATAGCGCGGAGCCATTCCTGAGGACCGTATGGTATCATAATTGATATCAAAAGGTCGGTTACGGCGGCCCGAATCCATGGGAACCCCTGGGGGTATCATGAGACCATCCCAGAAGAAGTTATTGGGTTCCATAGAATTTGGGCTTCTGATCGAAGTTAGACCTGAGGGTGGAGACTGAGCCAGCTGACCTCACCAGCAGTGGGCGGGACGGGGCAGGTAAGATAGCAGGACAGACAAGAGACAAGTCAGTCTTGACCCAAGAGTGGTGTGCTGAACATCTGAGCACCAGCTGAGGCCACCAAGGGGAGGAGCAGTTTGACCATGCGGTGGTAGGCCTCAGCCTGTAACAAAGAACCGTGCCTGCGACCGCAGAATCCTCTCCCTGCGTCACAAGAAAATCAAGAAACCGGTAACTGATATGCTGTGGTGATTCTGTGTGTTGTATTCCATTGTTGTATAGTTTAGCCTGACCTTATACCTGTGTATATTTAGTTGTATATCGTGTATCTAGTGTATTATTATAATCAATTACCTCAAGTAATTGTGGGCCTGCCTTTTATTCTGCATAACGAACGCACGTCCGTGTGAGCTCGGCTCAAGCCAAAACGCTACCCAGGGTTGGTTCCTGACCCGATATAGGCCCATTCACGGACTGGGCGTATATCTAAAATAGGGACTGGTGGCAGCATACCAACTGGGGATTGGGGAAGGCTGGTAGTGACAGTCGGAGGTTCAGATATATATATTCCTGGCGCGGCCAAGGAAGATATATATACCGCCCTCACTACAGAGGGCCCCGATACCCAGTAGGTTACAGGACAGTCTCCCTGGCGACCGCTTATCCTAGGTGCAGTTCCTTGACTGACCTGAGGCTAAGAGGGCGCTAGCGAGTTGTGCTGTGTAGTGACGTTACGGTTTAGTGACGTTGAAGGGATAACCCACTACCGTGTTCCCTGCGCTGGTTGCAGCTACCTGGCACTACTTTCTCTAGGTGCAGTACCTTGACTGACCTGAGAGGTAAGGGGGCGCCAGAGAGCTGCACCCACCGGCCGGCTTTCATCACACACGGCTCAGCAGATGGTACCACACATTGTAGGATTAGATACACAGCTCAGCAGACAATATCACACATGATAGGATTAGATACACAGCTGAGCAGAGTATCACACATGATAGGATTAGATATACGGCTCAGATAGTATCACATAGGATAGGATTTAGATACACTGCTCAGCAGACAGTATCGCACATGATAGGATTAGATACACGGCTCAGCAGACAGTATCACACAGGATAGGATTAGATACATAGCTCAGCAGACAGTATCACATAGGAGAGGATTAGATACACAGCTGAGCAGACAGTATCACATAGGAGAGGATTAGATACACGGCTCAGCAGACAGTATCACACAGGATAGGATTAGATACACGGCTCAGCAGATGGAACCACACATTGTAGGATTAGATACACAGCTCAGCAGACAGTATCACACATGGTAGGATTAGATACACAACTCAGACAGTATGACATAGGATAGGATTAGATACACTGCTGAGAAGACAGTATCACACATGGTCTAGATAATAATTCCTATAATCCGTCATTTAATAGCCCAATAATTCTGATTGTCCTGCAGACGATGTACAGAACTGTGCTATAATCAGGATTATCACACATAGAGTCGCCTGTGACTGTCTGATAATGCAGAACATTTGATAATCTGGATTTTATCAAACCTCGGTGAAGCCGGATTAAAGGACTTTTAATGTGCACATTTTATTTGCGATACATAACTTCTGTTTTTTGAAAAGAGTCATGAACCTGTAATGTCATGTAATTGTGCCCCCTATTTATAGAATATGAAGCCCCCCAAACGTAAGGTGCCAACTCAGGACCCCAGTGCCGCAGACAGCAGTGCCATCCACCCTGCCACCCAGCATGACATGGCATTACCTTGACAAGTGAGGAGTGCAGGAAGATGTTGTGTGGCATGATGATGGCGCCAATGATGCCAACAGCTTGGAGTAACTCGTCAGATCCACAGCCAGAACAGTAGGGGTAGAACATGCCCTTTATCACCTCTCTCTGGTCCGGACGCACCACCACGTACTGCAGCACAAGGGGGAAAAGTCACTGTGCATGTAGGAGAGCAGGGACCGTGCAGATCTATGGAGCCTGGTGACTGCGTGACAAGGTGACAGCTGCAAACTGTGGCTGCAACATCCTAGGCTGACACAGAACAAAAGGGGGCGACGCGCGTCAGTCCCTGTGATCCCCGTCCTCACCTCATAGCCGAACGTCACCGCCATTATAGTAATGAGTAAGGCGAAGAAAGCTTCCAGCTTCCTGAGACCTGGAGGAAACACAGGACAATGATAGGACGGAAATTATACGGGCGGTCACATAATCCGGATTATATTCCCGTCATCTCACCGTATTTATCCAGGAAGAGGAAGAAGAGCGTGTCAATGATGGTGATAAGAACACCGCCCCAGAGGGGAATCCTGCAAAACAGCAAGAGATACTGAGCTGGGCCTTCAAATATCACAGACCCCCCCATAACATTACCAGTCACAGTGCCCCCATAATAGTACCGGCCATAAGATCCCCCCTAACATTAAACGGCTCCAGCCCCCAACTGAACCAATCCATCTATGTGGCAGTGATGCAGTATATAAGTATAGTCTATATGGCAGTAATGCGGTATATAAGTATAGTCTATATGGCAGTAATGCGGTATATAAGTATAGTCTATATGGCAGTAATGCAGTATATAAGTACAGTCTATATGGCAGTAATGTGGTATATAAGTATAGTCTATATGGCAGTAATGTGGTATATAAGTATAGTCTATATGGCAGTAATGCAGTATATAAGTACAGTCTATATGGCAGTAATGCAGTATATAAGTATAGTCTATATGGCAGTAATGCAGTATATAAGTATAGTCTATATGGCAGTAATGCGGTATATAAGTATAGTCTATATGGCAGTAATGCAGTATATAAGTATAGTCTATATGGCAGTAATGCAGTATATAAGTACAGTCTATATGGCAGTAATGCAGTATATAAGTATAGTCTATATGGCAGTAATGCAGTATATAAGTATAGTCTATATGGCAGTAATGCGGTATATAAGTATAGTCTATATGGCAGTAATGCAGTATATAAGTACAGTCTATATGGCAGTAATGCGGTATATAAGTATAATCTATATGGCAGTAATGCGGTATATAAGTATAGTCTATATGGCAGTAATGCAGTATATAAGTACAGTCTATATGGCAGTAATGCGGTATATAAGTATAGTCTATATGGCAGTAATGTGGTATATAAGTATAGTCTATATGGCAGTAATGCGGTATATAAGTATAGTCTATATGGAAGTAATGCGGTATATAAGTATAGTCTATATGGAAGTAATGTGGTATATAAGTACAGTCTATATGGCAGTAATGCGGTATATAAGTACAGTCTATATGGCAGTAATGCAGTATATGAGTACAGTCTATATGGCAGTAATGCGGTATATAAGTATAGTCTATATGGAAGTAATGCGGTATATAAGTACAGTCTATATGGCAGTAATGCGGTATATAAGTATAGTCTATATGGCAGTAATGCGGTATATAAGTACAGTCTATATGGCAGTAATGCGGTATATAAGTATAGTCTATATGGCAGTAATGCAGTATATAAGTACAGTCTATATGGCAGTAATGCAGTATATAAGTATAGTCTATATGGCAGTAATGCAGTATATAAGTACAGTCTATATGGCAGTAATGCGGTATATAAGTATAGTGTATATGGCAGTAAAGTAGTATATAAGTATAGTCTATATGGCAGTAATGCAGTATATAAGTATAGTCTATATGGCAGTAATGCGGTATATAAGTATAGTGTATATGGCAGTAATGTGGTATATAAGTACAGTCTATATGGCAGTAATGCGGTATATAAGTACAGTCTATATGGCAGTAATGTGGTATATAAGTACAGTCTATATGGCAGTAATGCGGTATATAAGTACAGTCTATATGGCAGTAATGCGGTATATAAGTATAGTCTATATGGCAGTAATGCAGTATATAAGTATAGGCTATATGGCAGTAATGTGGTATATAAGTACAGTCTATATGGCAGTAATGTGGTATATAAGTATAGTCTATATGGCAGTAATGTGGTATATAAGTACAGTCTATATGGCAGTAATGCGGTATATAAGTATAGTCTATATGGCAGTAATGCGGTATATAAGTACAGTCTATATGGCAGTAATGTGGTATATAAGTACAGTCTATATGGCAGTAATGCGGTATATAAGTACAGTCTATATGGCAGTAATGCGGTATATAAGTACAGTCTATATGGCAGTAATGCGGTATATAAGTATAGTCTATATGGCAGTAATGCGGTATATAAGTACAGTCTATATGGCAGTAATGTGGTATATAAGTACAGTCTATATGGCAGTAATGCGGTATATAAGTACAGTCTATATGGCAGTAATGCGGTATATAAGTATAGTCTATATGGCAGTAATGCAGTATATAAGTATAGGCTATATGGCAGTAATGCGGTATATAAGTATAGTCTATATAGCAGTAATGCAGTATATAAGTACAGTCTATATGGCAGTAATGCAGTATATAAGTATAGTCTATATGGCAGTAATGCGGTATATAAGTATAGTCTATATGGCAGTAATGCGGTATATAAGTACAGTCTATATGGCTGTAATGCGGTATATAAGTATAGTCTATATGGCAGTAATGCGGTATATAAGTATAGTCTATATGGGAGTAATGCAGTATATAAGTACAGTCTATATGGCAGTAATGCAGTATATAAGTACAGTCTATATGGCAGTAATGCGGTATATAAGTACAGTCTATATGGCTGTAATGCGGTATATAAGTATAGTCTATATGGCAGTAATGCGGTATATAAGTACAGTCTATATGGCAGTAATGTGGTATATAAGTACAGTCTATATGGCAGTAATGTGGTATATAAGTATAGTCTATATGGCAGTAATGTAGTATATAAGTACAGTCTATATGGCAGTAATGTAGTATATAAGTACAGTCTATATGGCAGTAATGCAGTATATAAGTACAGTCTATATGGCAGTAATGCGGTATATAAGTACAGTCTATATGGCAGTAATGCAGTATATAAGTATAGTCTATATGGCAGTAATGTAGTATATAAGTACAGTCTATATGGCAGTAATACGGTATATAAGTATAGTCTATATGGCAGTAATGCGGTATATAAGTACAGTCTATATGGCAGTAATGCAGTATATAAGTATAGTCTATATGGCAGTAATGCGGTATATAAGTATAGTCTATATGGCAGTAATGTAGTATATAAGTACGGTCTATATGGCAGTAATGCAGTATATAAGTATAGTCTATATGGCAGTAATGCGGTATATAAGTATAGTCTATATGGCAATAATGCGGTATATAAGTACAGTCTATATGGCAGTAATGCGGTATATACGTACAGTCTATATGGCAGTAATGCGGTATATAAGTACAGTCTATATGGCAATAATGCGGTATATAAGTACAGTCTATATGGCAGTAATGCGGTATATAATTACAGTCTATATGGCAGTAATGCGGTATATAATTACAGTCTATATGGCAGTAATGCAGTATATAAGTACAGTCTATATGGCAGTAATGCAGTATATAAGTACAGTCTATATGGCAGTAATGCGGTATAAAAGTACAGTCTATATGGCAGTAATGCAGTATATAAGTATAGTCTATATGGCAGTAATGCAGTATATAAGTATAGTCTATATGGCAGTAATGTGGTATATAAGTACAGTCTATATGGCAGTAATGCGGTATATAAGTACAGTCTATATGGCAGTAATGCAGTATATAAGTATAGTCTATATGGCAGTAATGCAGTATATAAGTACAGTCTATATGGCAGTAATGCAGTATATAAGTACAGTCTATATGGCAGTAATGCGGTATATAAGTACAGTCTATATGGCAGTAATGCAGTATATAAGTACAGTCTATATGGCAGTAATGCGGTATATAAGTATAGTCTATATGGCAGTAATGCAGTATATAAGTACAGTCTATATGGCAGTAATGCAGTATATAAGTACAGTCTATATGGCAGTAATGTGGTATATAAGTACAGTCTATATGGCAGTAATGTGGTATATAAGTACAGTCTATATGGCAGTAATGCAGTATATAAGTACAGTCTATATGGCAGTAATGCAGTATATAAGTATAGTCTATATGGCAGTAATGCAGAATATAAGTACAGTCTATATGGCAGTAATGCAGTATATAAGTACAGTCTATATGGCAGTAATGCGGTATATAAGTACAGTCTATATGGCAGTAATGCAGTATAAAAGTACAGTCTATATGGCAGTAATGCGGTATATAAGTATAGTCTATATGGCAGTAATGCAGTATATAAGTACAGTCTATATGGCAGTAATGCAGTATATAAGTACAGTCTATATGGCAGTAATGCGGTATATAAGTACAGTCTATATGGCAGTAATGCAGTATATAAGTACAGTCTATATGGCAGTAATGCGGTATATAAGTATAGTCTATATGGCAGTAATGCGGTATATAAGTACAGTCTATATGGCAGTAATGCAGTATATAAGTACAGTCTATATGGCAGTAATGCGGTATATAAGTACAGTCGATATGGCAGTAATGCGGTATATAAGTACAGTCTATATGGCAGTAATGCGGTATATAAGTACAGTCTATATGGTAGTAATGCGGTATATAAGTACAGTCTATATGGCAGTAATGTAGTATATAAGTACAGTCTATATGGCAGTAATGCGGTATATAAGTACAGTCTATATGGCAGTAATGCGGTATATAAGTATAGTCTGTATGGCAGTAATGTGGTATCTAAGTACAGTCTATATGGCAGTAATGCAGTATATAAGTACAGTCTATATGGCAGTAATGCGGTATATAAGTATAGTCTATATGGCAGTAATGCGGTATATAAGTACAGTCTATATGGCAGTAATGCAGTATATAAGTATAGTCTATATGGCAGTAATGCGGTATATAAGTACAGTCAATATGGCAGTAATGCAGTATATAAGTATAGTCTATATGGCAGTAATGCAGTATATAAGTATAGTCTATATGGCAGTAATGCAGTATATAAGTACAGTCTATATGGTAGTAATGCGGTATATAAGTACAGTCGATATGGCAGTAATGCGGTATATAAGTACAGTCTATATGGCAGTAATGTGGTATATAAGTAAAGTCTATATGGCAGTAATGTGGTATATAAGTACAGTCTATATGGCAGTAATGCGGTATATAAGTATAGTCTGTATGGCAGTAATGTGGTATATAAGTACAGTCTATATGGCAGTAATGCGGTATATAAGTACAGTCTATATGGCAGTAGTGCAGTATATAAGTATAGTCTATATGGCAGTAATGCAGTATATAAGTATAGTCTATATGGCAGTAATGCAGTATATAATTACAGTCGATATGGCAGTAATGCGGTATATAAGTATAGTCTATATGGTAGTAATGCGGTATATAAGTACAGTCTATATGGCAGTAATGCGGTTTATAAGTACAGTCTATATGGCAGTAATGCAGTATATAAGTACAGTCTATATGGTAGTAATGCGGTATATAAGTACAGTCGATATGGCAGTAATGTGGTATATAAGTACAGTCTATATGGTAGTAATGCGGTATATAAGTATAGTCTGTATGGCAGTAATGTGGTATATAAGTACAGTCTATATGGTAGTAATGTGGTATATAAGTACAGTCTATATGGCAGTAATGCGGTATATAAGTACAGTCGATATGGCAGTAATGCGGTATATAAGTATAGTCTATATGGTAGTAATGCGGTATATAAGTACAGTCGATATGGCAGTAATGTGGTATATAAGTACAGTCTATATGGCAGTAATGCAGTATATAAATATAGTCTGTATGGCAGTAATGCGGTATATAAGTATAGTCTATATGGCAGTAATGCGGTATATAAGTACAGTCTATATGGCAGTAATGCGGTATATAAGTACAGTCTATATGGCAGTAATGCAGTATATAAGTACAGTCTATATGGTAGTAATGCAGTATATAAGTACAGTCGATATGGCAGTAATGTGGTATATAAGTACAGTCTATATGGTAGTAATGCGGTATATAAGTATAGTCTGTATGGCAGTAATGTGGTATATAAGTACAGTCTATATGGTAGTAATGTGGTATATAAGTACAGTCTATATGGTAGTAATGCGGTATATAAGTACAGTCGATATGGCAGTAATGCGGTATATAAGTACAGTCTATATGGTAGTAATGCGGTATATAAGTACAGTCTATATGGCAGTAATGCGGTTTATAAGTACAGTCTATATGGCAGTAATGCAGTATATAAGTACAGTCTATATGGTAGTAATGCGGTATATAAGTATAGTCTGTATGGCAGTAATGTGGTATATAAGTACAGTCTATATGGTAGTAATGCGGTATATAAGTATAGTCTGTATGGCAGTAATGTGGTATATAAGTACAGTCTATATGGTAGTAATGTGGTATATAAGTACAGTCGATATGGCAGTAATGTAGTATATAAGTACAGTCTATATGGTAGTAATGCGGTATATAAGTATAGTCTGTATGGCAGTAATGTGGTATATAAGTACAGTCTATATGGTAGTAATGTGGTATATAAGTACAGTCTATATGGCAGTAATGCGGTATATAAGTATAGTCTGTATGGCAGTAATGCGGTATATAAGTATAGTCTATATGGCAGTAATGCGGTATATAAGTACAGTCTATATGGCAGTAATGCGGTATATAAGTACAGTCTATATGGCAGTAATGCAGTATATAAGTACAGTCTATATGGTAGTAATGCGGTATATAAGTACAGTCGATATGGCAGTAATGTGGTATATAAGTATAGTCTGTATGGCAGTAATGTGGTATATAAGTACAGTCTATATGGTAGTAATGCGGTATATAAGTATAGTCTGTATGGCAGTAATGCGGTATATAAGTATAGTCTATATGGCAGTAATGCGGTATATAAGTACAGTCTATATGGCAGTAATGCGGTATATAAGTACAGTCTATATGGCAGTAATGCAGTATATAAGTACAGTCTATATGGTAGTAATGCGGTATATAAGTACAGTCGATATGGCAGTAATGTGGTATATAAGTACAGTCTATATGGTAGTAATGCGGTATATAAGTATAGTCTGTATGGCAGTAATGCGGTATATAAGTATAGTCTATATGGCAGTAATGCGGTATATAAGTACAGTCTATATGGCAGTAATGCGGTATATAAGTACAGTCTATATGGCAGTAATGCGGTATATAAGTACAGTCTATATGGCAGTAATGCAGTATATAAGTACAGTCTATATGGTAGTAATGCGGTATATAAGTACAGTCTATATGGTAGTAATGCGGTATATAAGTATAGTCTGTATGGCAGTAATGTGGTATATAAGTACAGTCTATATGGCAGTAATGCGGTATATAAGTACAGTCTATATGGTAGTAATGCGGTATATAAGTACAGTCGATATGGCAGTAATGCGGTATATAAGTACAGTCTATATGGTAGTAATGCGGTATATAAGTACAGTCTATATGGCAGTAATGCGGTTTATAAGTACAGTCTATATGGCAGTAATGCAGTATATAAGTACAGTCTATATGGTAGTAATGCGGTATATAAGTATAGTCTGTATGGCAGTAATGTGGTATATAAGTACAGTCTATATGGTAGTAATGCAGTATATAAGTACAGTCTATATGGCAGTAATGTGGTATATAAGTATAGTCTATATGGCAGTAATGCGGTTTATAAGTACAGTCTATATGGCAGTAATGCAGTATATAAGTATAGTCTATATGGCAGTAATGCGGTTTATAAGTACAGTCTATATGGCAGTAATGCAGTATATAAGTACAGTCTATATGGTAGTAATGCGGTATATAAGTATAGTCTGTATGGCAGTAATGTGGTATATAAGTACAGTCTATATGGCAGTAATGCGGTATATAAGTACAGTCTATATGGCAGTAATGCGGTATATAAGTACAGTCGATATGGCAGCAATGCGGTATATAAGTACAGTCGATATGGCAGTAATGCGGTATATAAGTATAGTCTGTACGGCAGTAATGTGGTATATAAGTACAGTCTATATGGTAGTAATGCGGTATATAAGTACAGTCTATATGGTAGTAATGCGGTATATAAGTACAGTCTATATGGCAGTAATGTAGTATATAAGTACAGTCTATATGGCAGTAATGCGGTATATAAGTACACTCGATATGGCAGTAATGCGGTATATAAGTATAGTCTATATGGCAGTAATGTGGTATATAAGTACAGTCTATATGGCAGTAATGCAGTATATAAGTATAGTCTATATGGCAGTAATGTGGTATATAAGTACAGTCTATATGGCAGTAATGTGGTATATAAGTACAGTCTATATGGTAGTAATGCGGTATATAAGTACAGTCTATATGGCAGTAATGTAGTATATAAGTACAGTCTATATGGCAGTAATGCGGTATATAAGTACACTCGATATGGCAGTAATGCGGTATATAAGTATAGTCTATATGGCAGTAATGTGGTATATAAGTACAGTCTATATGGCAGTAATGCGGTATATAAGTACAGTCTATATGGCAGTAATGCGGTATATAAGTACAGTCTATATGGCAGTAATGCGGTATATAAGTACAGTCTATATGGCAGTAATGTGGTATATAAGTACAGTCTATATGGTAGTAATGCGGTATATGAGTATAGTCTATATGGCAGTAATGTGGTATATAAGTACAGTCTATATGGCAGTAATGCGGTATATAAGTACAGTCTATATGGCAGTAATGCGGTATATAAGTACAGTCGATATGGCAGTAATGCGGTATATAAGTATAGTCTATATGGCAGTAATGTGGTATATAAGTACAGTCTATATGGCAGTAATGCGGTATATAAGTACAGTCTATATGGCAGTAATGTGGTATATAAGTACAGTCTATATGGCAGTAATGCAGTATATAAGTATAGTCTATAAGGCAGTAATGCGGTATATAAGTATAGTCTATATGGCAGTAATGCGGTATATAAGTATATTCTATATGGCAGTAATGCAGTATATAAGTACAGTCTATATTGTAGTAATGCGGTATATAAGTACAGTCTATATGGCAGTAATGCAGTATAAAAGTATATTCTATATGGCAGTAATGCGGTATATAAGTATAGTCTATATGACAGTAATGCGGTATATAAGTACAGTCTATATTGCAGTAATGCGGTATATAAGTACAGTCTATATGGCAGTAATGCAGTATATAAATATAGTCTATATGGCAGTAATGCAGTATATAAATATAGTCTATATGGCAGTAATGCAGTATATAAGTACAGTCTATATTGCAGTAATGCGGTATATAAGTATAGTCTATATGGCAGTAATGCAGTATATAAGTACAGTCTATATTGTAGTAATGCAGTATATAAGTATAGTCTATATGGCAGTAATGCAGTATATAAATATAGTCTATATGGCAGTAATGCAGTATATAAATATAGTCTATATGGCAGTAATGCAGTATATAAGTACAGTCTATATTGCAGTAATGCGGTATATAAGTACAGTCTATATGGCAGTAATGCAGTATATAAGTACAGTCTATATGGCAGTAATGCGGTATATAAGTACAGTCTATATTGTAGTAATGCAGTATATAAGTACAGTCTATATGGCAGTAATGCAGTATATAAGTACAGTCTATATGGCAGTAATGCGGTATATAAGTACAGTCTATATGGCAGTAATGCAGTATATAAGCACAGTCTATATGGCAGTAATGCAGTATATAAGTACAGTCTATATGGTAGTAATGTGGTATATAAGTACAATCTATATGGCAGTAATGCGGTATATAAGTATAGTCTATATGGCAGTAATGCGGTATATAAGTACAGTCTATATGGCAGTAATGTGGTATATAAGTACAGTCTATATGGTAGTAATGTGGTATATAAGTATAGTCTATATGGCAGTAATGCAGTATATAAGCACAGTCTATATGGCAGTAATGCAGTATATAAGCACAGTCTATATGGTAGTAATGTGGTATATAAGTATAGTCTATATGGCAGTAATGCAGTATATAAGCACAGTCTATATGGTAGTAATGCAGTATATAAGCACAGTCTATATGGCAGTAATGCAGTATATAAGTACAGTCTATATGGCAGTAATGCGGTATATAAGTATAGTCTATATGGCAGTAATGCAGTATATAAGTACAGTCTATATGGCAGTAATGCGGTATATAAGTACAGTCTATATGGCAGTAATGCGGTATATAAGTATAGTCTATATGGCAGTAATGCAGTATATAAGTACAGTCTATATGGCAGTAATGCAGTATATAAGTACAGTCTATATGGTAGTAATGCAGTATATAAGTATAGTCTATATGGCAGTAATGCAGTATATAAGTACAGTCTATATGGCAGTAATGCAGTATATAAGTACAGTCTATATGGCAGTAATGCAGTATATAAGTACAGTCTATATGGTAGTAATGCGTTATATAAGTATAGTCTATATGGCAGTAATGCGGTATATAAGTATAGTCTATATTGCAGTAATGTGGTATATAAGTACAGTCAATATGGCAGTAATGCGGTATATAAGTATAGTCTATATGGCAGTAATGCGGTATATAAGTATAGTCTATATGGCAGTAATGTGGTATATAAGTACAGTCTATATGGCAGTAATGCAGTATATAAGTACAGTCTATATGGCAGTAATGTAGTATATAAGTACAGTCTATATGGCAGTAATGCGGTATATAAGTACAGTCTATATGGCAGTAATGTAGTATATAAGTATAGTCTATATGGCAGTAATGTGGTATATAAGTACAGTCTATATGGCAGTAATGCAGTATATAAGTACAGTCTATATGGCAGTAATGCAGTATATAAGTATAGTCTATATGGCAGTAATGTAGTATATAAGTACAGTCTATATGGCAGTAATGTGGTATATAAGTATAGTCTATATGGCAGTAATGTAGTATATAAGTACAGTCTATATGGCAGTAATGTGGTATATAAGTATAGTCTATATGGCAGTAATGCGGTATATAAGTACAGTCTATATGGCAGTAATGCAGTATATAAGTACAGTCTATATGGCAGTAATGCAGTATATAAGTACAGTCTATATGGTAGTAATGCAGTATATAAGTATAGTCTATATGGCAGTAATGCAGTATATAAGTACAGTCTATATGGCAGTAATGCAGTATATAAGTACAGTCTATATGGTAGTAATGCAGTATATAAGTATAGTCTATATGGCAGTAATGCAGTATATAAGTACAGTCTATATGGCAGTAATGCAGTATATAAGAACAGTCTATATGGCAGTAATGCAGTATATAAGTACAGTCTATATGGTAGTAATGCGTTATATAAGTATAGTCTATATGGCAGTAATGCGGTATATAAGTATAGTCTATATTGCAGTAATGTGGTATATAAGTACAGTCAATATGGCAGTAATGCGGTATATAAGTACAGTCAATATGGCAGTAATGCGGTATATAAGTATAGTCTATATGGCAGTAATGTGGTATATAAGTACAGTCTATATGGCAGTAATGCAGTATATAAGTACAGTCTATATGGCAGTAATGTAGTATATAAGTACAGTCTATATGGCAGTAATGCGGTATATAAGTACAGTCTATATGGCAGTAATGTAGTATATAAGTATAGTCTATATGGCAGTAATGTGGTATATAAGTACAGTCTATATGGCAGTAATGCAGTATATAAGTACAGTCTATATGGCAGTAATGCAGTATATAAGTATAGTCTATATGGCAGTAATGTGGTATATAAGTATAGTCTATATGGCAGTAATGCAGTATATAAGTACAGTCAATATGGCAGTAATGTGGTATATAAGTATAGTCTATATGGCAGTAATGCGGTATATAAGTACAGTCTATATGGCAATAATGCGGTATATAAGTATAGTCTATATGGCAGTAATGCGGTATATAAGCACAGTCTATATGACAGTAATGCGGTATATAAGTATAGTCTATATGGCAGTAATGCAGTATATAAGTACAGTCTATATGGTAGTAATGCGTTATATAAGTATAGTCTATATGGCAGTAATGCGGTATATAAGTATAGTCTATATGGCAGTAATGCAGTATATAAGTATAGTCTATATGGCAGTAATGTGGTATATAAGTATAGTCTATATGGCAGTAATGCGGTATATAAGTATAGTCTATATGGCAGTAATGCAGTATATAAGTATAGTCTATATGGCAGTAATGTGGTATATAAGTATAGTCTATATGGCAGTAATGCAGTATATAAGTATAGTCTATATGGCAGTAATGCAGTATATAAGTACAGTCTATATGGTAGTAATGCGTTATATAAGTATAGTCTATATGGCAGTAATGCGGTATATAAGTATAGTCTATATGGCAGTAATGCAGTATATAAGTACAGTCTATATGGCAGTAATGCAGTATATAAGTATAGTCTATATGGCAGTAATGTGGTATATAAGTATAGTCTATATGGCAGTAATGTAGTATATAAGTACAGTCTATATGGCAGTAATGTGGTATATAAGTATAGTCTATATGGCAGTAATGTGGTATATAAGTACAGTCTATATGGCAGTAATGCAGTATATAAGTACAGTCTATATGGCAGTAATGCAGTATATAAGTACAGTCTATATGGTAGTAATGCAGTATATAAGTATAGTCTATATGGCAGTAATGCAGTATATAAGTACAGTCTATATGGCAGTAATGCAGTATATAAGTACAGTCTATATGGCAGTAATGTGGTATATAAGTATAGTCTATATGGCAGTAATGTGGTATATAAGTACAGTCTATATGGCAGTAATGCAGTATATAAGTACAGTCTATATGGCAGTAATGCAGTATATAAGTACAGTCTATATGGTAGTAATGCAGTATATAAGTATAGTCTATATGGCAGTAATGCAGTATATAAGTACAGTCTATATGGCAGTAATGCAGTATATAAGTATAGTCTATATGGCAGTAATGTGGTATATAAGTATAGTCTATATGGCAGTAATGTAGTATATAAGTACAGTCTATATGGCAGTAATGTGGTATATAAGTATAGTCTATATGGCAGTAATGTGGTATATAAGTACAGTCTATATGGCAGTAATGCAGTATATAAGTACAGTCTATATGGCAGTAATGCAGTATATAAGTACAGTCTATATGGCAGTAATGTGGTATATAAGTATAGTCTATATGGCAGTAATGCGGTATATAAGTACAGTCTATATGGCAGTAATGCAGTATATAAGTACAGTCTATATGGCAGTAATGCAGTATATAAGTACAGTCTATATGGTAGTAATGCAGTATATAAGTATAGTCTATATGGCAGTAATGCAGTATATAAGTACAGTCTATATGGCAGTAATGCAGTATATAAGTACAGTCTATATGGTAGTAATGCAGTATATAAGTATAGTCTATATGGCAGTAATGCAGTATATAAGTACAGTCTATATGGCAGTAATGCAGTATATAAGTACAGTCTATATGGCAGTAATGCAGTATATAAGTACAGTCTATATGGTAGTAATGCGTTATATAAGTATAGTCTATATGGCAGTAATGCGGTATATAAGTATAGTCTATATTGCAGTAATGTGGTATATAAGTACAGTCAATATGGCAGTAATGCGGTATATAAGTATAGTCTATATGGCAGTAATGCGGTATATAAGTATAGTCTATATGGCAGTAATGTGGTATATAAGTACAGTCTATATGGCAGTAATGCGGTATATAAGTACAGTCTATATGGCAGTAATGTAGTATATAAGTACAGTCTATATGGCAGTAATGCGGTATATAAGTACAGTCTATATGGCAGTAATGTAGTATATAAGTATAGTCTATATGGCAGTAATGTGGTATATAAGTACAGTCTATATGGCAGTAATGCAGTATATAAGTATAGTCTATATGGCAGTAATGCGGTATATAAGTACAGTCTATATGGCAGTAATGCAGTATATAAGTACAGTCTATATGGCAGTAATGCGGTATATAAGTACAGTCTATATGGCAGTAATGCAGTATATAAGTATAGTCTATATGGCAGTAATGTGGTATATAAGTATAGTCTATATGGCAGTAATGCAGTATATAAGTACAGTCAATATGGCAGTAATGTGGTATATAAGTATAGTCTATATGGCAGTAATGCGGTATATAAGTACAGTCTATATGGCAATAATGCAGTATATAAGTATAGTCTATATGGCAGTAATGCAGTATATAAGTATAGTCTATATGGCAGTAATGCAGTATATAAGTATAGTCTATATGGCAGTAATGTAGTATATAAGTACAGTCTATATGGTAGTAATGCAGTATATAAGTACAGTCTATATGGCAGTAATGCAGTATATAAGTATAGTCTATATGGCAGTAATGCAGTATATAAGTACAGTCTATATGGCAGTAATGTAGTATATAAGTACAGTCTATATGGTAGTAATGCAGTATATAAGTACAGTCTATATGGCAGTAATGCAGTATATAAGTATAGTCTATATGGCAGTAATGCAGTATATAAGTATAGTCTATATGGCAGTAATGCGGTATATAAGTACAGTCTATATGGCAGTAATGCAGTATGTAAGTATAGTCTATATGGCAGTAATGCGGTATATAAGTAGAGTCTATATGGCAGTAAGGCGGTATATAAGTACAGTCGATATGGCAGTAATGCGGTATATAAGTACAGTCGATATGGCAGTAATGAGGTATATAAGCACAGTCTATATGGCAGTAATGCAGTATATAAGTACAGTCTATATGGTAGTAATGCAGTATATAAGTACAGTCTATATGGTAGTAATGCAGTATATAAGTACAGTCTATATGGCAGTAATGCGGTATATAAGTACAGTCTATATGGTAGTAATGCAGTATATAAGTACAGTCTATATGGCAGTAATGCAGTATATAAGTACAGTCTATATGGCAGTAATGCGGTATATAAGTACAGTCTATATGGTAGTAATGCAGTATATAAGTACAGTCTATATGGCAGTAATGCGGTATATAAGTGCAGTCTATATGGTAGTAATGCAGTATATAAGTACAGTCTATATGGTAGTAATGCAGTATATAAGTACAGTCTATATGGCAGTAATGCGGTATATAAGTACAGTCTATATGGTAGTAATGCAGTATATAAGTACAGTCTATATGGCAGTAATGCAGTATATAAGTACAGTCTATATGGCAGTAATGCGGTATATAAGTACAGTCTATATGGTAGTAATGCAGTATATAAGTACAGTCTATATGGCAGTAATGCAGTATATAAGTACAGTCTATATGGTAGTAATGCAGTATATAAGTACAGTCTATATGGCAGTAATGCAGTATATAAGTACAGTCTATATGGCAGTAATGCGGTATATAAGCACAGTCTATATGGCAGTAATGCGGTATATAAGTACAGTCTATATGGTAGTAATGCAGTATATAAGTACAGTCTATATGGCAGTAATGCAGTATATAAGTACAGTCTATATGGCAGTAATGCGGTATATAAGTACAGTCTATATGGTAGTAATGCAGTATATAAGTACAGTCTATATGGCAGTAATGCGGTATATAAGTGCAGTCTATATGGTAGTAATGCAGTATATAAGTACAGTCTATATGGTAGTAATGCAGTATATAAGTACAGTCTATATGGCAGTAATGCAGTATATAAGTATAGTCTATATGGCAGTAATGCAGTATATAAGTACAGTCTATATGGCAGTAATGCAGTATATAAGTATAGTCTATATGGCAGTAATGTGGTATATAAGTACAGTCTATATGGCAGTAATGCAGTATATAAGTATAGTCTGTATGGCAGTAATGCAGTATATAAGTACAGTCTATATGGCAGTAATGCAGTATATAAGTATAGTCTATATGGCAGTAATGCAGTATATAAGTATAGTCTATATGGCAGTAATGTGGTATATAAGTATAGTCTATATGGCAGTAATGTAGTATATAAGTACAGTCTATATGGCAGTAATGTGGTATATAAGTACAGTCTATATGGCAGTAATGTGGTATATAAGTATAGTCTATATGGCAGTAATGCAGTATATAAGTATAGTCAATATGGCAGTAATGCAGTATATAAGTATAGTCTATATGGCAGTAATGCAGTATATAAGTGCAGTCTATATGGCAGTAATGCAGTATATAAGTACAGTCTATATGGCAGTAATGCAGTATATAAGTATAGTCTATATGGCAGTAATGCAGTATATAAGTACAGGCTATATGTCAGTAATGCAGTATATAAGTACAGTCTATATAGCAGTAATGTGGTATATAAGTATAGTCTATATGGCAGTAATGCGGTATATAAGTATAGTCTATATGGCAGTAATGCGGTATATAAGTACAGTCTATGTGGCAGTAATGCAGTATATAAGTACAGTCTATATGGCAGTAATGCAGTATATAAGTACAGTCTATATGGCAGTAATGCAGTATATAAGTACAGTCTATATGGCAGTAATGCAGTATATAAGTATAGTGCAATATATAAGTACAGTCTATATGGCAGTAATGTGGTATATAAGTACAGTCTATATGGCAGTAATGCAGTATATAAGTATAGTCTATATGGCAGTAATGCGGTATATAAGTACAGTCTATATGGCAGTAATGCGGTATATAAGTATAGTCTATATGGCAGCAATGCAGTATATAAGTATAGTCTATATGGCAGTAATGCAGTATATAAGTACAGTCTATATGGCAGTAATGCAGTATATAAGTATAGTCTATATGGCAGTAATGCGGTATATAAGTACAGTCTATATGGCAGTAATGCGGTATATAAGTATAGTCTATATGGCAGTAATGCGGTATATAAGTATAGTCTATATGGCAGTAATGCAGTATATAAGTACAGTCTATATGGCAGTAATGCAGTATATAAGTACAGTCTATATGGCAGTAATGCAGTATATAAGTACAGTCTATATGGCAGTAATGCAGTATATAAGTATAGTCTATATGGCAGTAATGCAGTATATAAGTACAGTCTATATGGCAGTAATGCGGTATATAAGTATAGTCTATATGGCAGTAATGCAGTATATAAGTACAGTCTATATGGCAGTAATGCAGTATATAAGTACAGTCTATATGGCAGTAATGCGGTATATAAGTACAGTCTATATGGCAGTAATGCAGTATATAAGTACAGTCTATATGGCAGTAATGCAGTATATAAGTACAGTCTATATGGCAGTAATGCAGTATATAAGTACAGTCTATATGGCAGTAATGCAGTATATAAGCACAGTCTATATGGCAGTAATGCAGTATATAAGTACAGTCTATATGGTAGTAATGTGGTATATAAGTACAATCTATATGGCAGTAATGCGGTATATAAGTATAGTCTATATGGCAGTAATGCGGTATATAAGTACAGTCTATATGGCAGTAATGTGGTATATAAGTACAGTCTATATGGTAGTAATGTGGTATATAAGTATAGTCTATATGGCAGTAATGCAGTATATAAGCACAGTCTATATGGCAGTAATGCAGTATATAAGCACAGTCTATATGGTAGTAATGTGGTATATAAGTATAGTCTATATGGCAGTAATGCAGTATATAAGCACAGTCTATATGGTAGTAATGCAGTATATAAGCACAGTCTATATGGCAGTAATGCAGTATATAAGTACAGTCTATATGGCAGTAATGCGGTATATAAGTATAGTCTATATGGCAGTAATGCAGTATATAAGTACAGTCTATATGGCAGTAATGCGGTATATAAGTACAGTCTATATGGCAGTAATGCGGTATATAAGTATAGTCTATATGGCAGTAATGCAGTATATAAGTACAGTCTATATGGCAGTAATGCAGTATATAAGTACAGTCTATATGGTAGTAATGCAGTATATAAGTATAGTCTATATGGCAGTAATGCAGTATATAAGTACAGTCTATATGGCAGTAATGCAGTATATAAGTACAGTCTATATGGCAGTAATGCAGTATATAAGTACAGTCTATATGGTAGTAATGCGTTATATAAGTATAGTCTATATGGCAGTAATGCGGTATATAAGTATAGTCTATATTGCAGTAATGTGGTATATAAGTACAGTCAATATGGCAGTAATGCGGTATATAAGTATAGTCTATATGGCAGTAATGCGGTATATAAGTATAGTCTATATGGCAGTAATGTGGTATATAAGTACAGTCTATATGGCAGTAATGCAGTATATAAGTACAGTCTATATGGCAGTAATGTAGTATATAAGTACAGTCTATATGGCAGTAATGCGGTATATAAGTACAGTCTATATGGCAGTAATGTAGTATATAAGTATAGTCTATATGGCAGTAATGTGGTATATAAGTACAGTCTATATGGCAGTAATGCAGTATATAAGTACAGTCTATATGGCAGTAATGCAGTATATAAGTATAGTCTATATGGCAGTAATGTAGTATATAAGTACAGTCTATATGGCAGTAATGTGGTATATAAGTATAGTCTATATGGCAGTAATGTAGTATATAAGTACAGTCTATATGGCAGTAATGTGGTATATAAGTATAGTCTATATGGCAGTAATGCGGTATATAAGTACAGTCTATATGGCAGTAATGCAGTATATAAGTACAGTCTATATGGCAGTAATGCAGTATATAAGTACAGTCTATATGGTAGTAATGCAGTATATAAGTATAGTCTATATGGCAGTAATGCAGTATATAAGTACAGTCTATATGGCAGTAATGCAGTATATAAGTACAGTCTATATGGTAGTAATGCAGTATATAAGTATAGTCTATATGGCAGTAATGCAGTATATAAGTACAGTCTATATGGCAGTAATGCAGTATATAAGAACAGTCTATATGGCAGTAATGCAGTATATAAGTACAGTCTATATGGTAGTAATGCGTTATATAAGTATAGTCTATATGGCAGTAATGCGGTATATAAGTATAGTCTATATTGCAGTAATGTGGTATATAAGTACAGTCAATATGGCAGTAATGCGGTATATAAGTACAGTCAATATGGCAGTAATGCGGTATATAAGTATAGTCTATATGGCAGTAATGTGGTATATAAGTACAGTCTATATGGCAGTAATGCAGTATATAAGTACAGTCTATATGGCAGTAATGTAGTATATAAGTACAGTCTATATGGCAGTAATGCGGTATATAAGTACAGTCTATATGGCAGTAATGTAGTATATAAGTATAGTCTATATGGCAGTAATGTGGTATATAAGTACAGTCTATATGGCAGTAATGCAGTATATAAGTACAGTCTATATGGCAGTAATGCAGTATATAAGTATAGTCTATATGGCAGTAATGTGGTATATAAGTATAGTCTATATGGCAGTAATGCAGTATATAAGTACAGTCAATATGGCAGTAATGTGGTATATAAGTATAGTCTATATGGCAGTAATGCGGTATATAAGTACAGTCTATATGGCAATAATGCGGTATATAAGTATAGTCTATATGGCAGTAATGCGGTATATAAGCACAGTCTATATGACAGTAATGCGGTATATAAGTATAGTCTATATGGCAGTAATGCAGTATATAAGTACAGTCTATATGGTAGTAATGCGTTATATAAGTATAGTCTATATGGCAGTAATGCGGTATATAAGTATAGTCTATATGGCAGTAATGCAGTATATAAGTATAGTCTATATGGCAGTAATGTGGTATATAAGTATAGTCTATATGGCAGTAATGCGGTATATAAGTATAGTCTATATGGCAGTAATGCAGTATATAAGTATAGTCTATATGGCAGTAATGTGGTATATAAGTATAGTCTATATGGCAGTAATGCAGTATATAAGTATAGTCTATATGGCAGTAATGCAGTATATAAGTACAGTCTATATGGTAGTAATGCGTTATATAAGTATAGTCTATATGGCAGTAATGCGGTATATAAGTATAGTCTATATGGCAGTAATGCAGTATATAAGTACAGTCTATATGGCAGTAATGCAGTATATAAGTATAGTCTATATGGCAGTAATGTGGTATATAAGTATAGTCTATATGGCAGTAATGTAGTATATAAGTACAGTCTATATGGCAGTAATGTGGTATATAAGTATAGTCTATATGGCAGTAATGTGGTATATAAGTACAGTCTATATGGCAGTAATGCAGTATATAAGTACAGTCTATATGGCAGTAATGCAGTATATAAGTACAGTCTATATGGTAGTAATGCAGTATATAAGTATAGTCTATATGGCAGTAATGCAGTATATAAGTACAGTCTATATGGCAGTAATGCAGTATATAAGTACAGTCTATATGGCAGTAATGTGGTATATAAGTATAGTCTATATGGCAGTAATGTGGTATATAAGTACAGTCTATATGGCAGTAATGCAGTATATAAGTACAGTCTATATGGCAGTAATGCAGTATATAAGTACAGTCTATATGGTAGTAATGCAGTATATAAGTATAGTCTATATGGCAGTAATGCAGTATATAAGTACAGTCTATATGGCAGTAATGCAGTATATAAGTATAGTCTATATGGCAGTAATGTGGTATATAAGTATAGTCTATATGGCAGTAATGTAGTATATAAGTACAGTCTATATGGCAGTAATGTGGTATATAAGTATAGTCTATATGGCAGTAATGTGGTATATAAGTACAGTCTATATGGCAGTAATGCAGTATATAAGTACAGTCTATATGGCAGTAATGCAGTATATAAGTACAGTCTATATGGCAGTAATGTGGTATATAAGTATAGTCTATATGGCAGTAATGCGGTATATAAGTACAGTCTATATGGCAGTAATGCAGTATATAAGTACAGTCTATATGGCAGTAATGCAGTATATAAGTACAGTCTATATGGTAGTAATGCAGTATATAAGTATAGTCTATATGGCAGTAATGCAGTATATAAGTACAGTCTATATGGCAGTAATGCAGTATATAAGTACAGTCTATATGGTAGTAATGCAGTATATAAGTATAGTCTATATGGCAGTAATGCAGTATATAAGTACAGTCTATATGGCAGTAATGCAGTATATAAGTACAGTCTATATGGCAGTAATGCAGTATATAAGTACAGTCTATATGGTAGTAATGCGTTATATAAGTATAGTCTATATGGCAGTAATGCGGTATATAAGTATAGTCTATATTGCAGTAATGTGGTATATAAGTACAGTCAATATGGCAGTAATGCGGTATATAAGTATAGTCTATATGGCAGTAATGCGGTATATAAGTATAGTCTATATGGCAGTAATGTGGTATATAAGTACAGTCTATATGGCAGTAATGCGGTATATAAGTACAGTCTATATGGCAGTAATGTAGTATATAAGTACAGTCTATATGGCAGTAATGCGGTATATAAGTACAGTCTATATGGCAGTAATGTAGTATATAAGTATAGTCTATATGGCAGTAATGTGGTATATAAGTACAGTCTATATGGCAGTAATGCAGTATATAAGTATAGTCTATATGGCAGTAATGCGGTATATAAGTACAGTCTATATGGCAGTAATGCAGTATATAAGTACAGTCTATATGGCAGTAATGCGGTATATAAGTACAGTCTATATGGCAGTAATGCAGTATATAAGTATAGTCTATATGGCAGTAATGTGGTATATAAGTATAGTCTATATGGCAGTAATGCAGTATATAAGTACAGTCAATATGGCAGTAATGTGGTATATAAGTATAGTCTATATGGCAGTAATGCGGTATATAAGTACAGTCTATATGGCAATAATGCAGTATATAAGTATAGTCTATATGGCAGTAATGCAGTATATAAGTATAGTCTATATGGCAGTAATGCAGTATATAAGTATAGTCTATATGGCAGTAATGTAGTATATAAGTACAGTCTATATGGTAGTAATGCAGTATATAAGTACAGTCTATATGGCAGTAATGCAGTATATAAGTATAGTCTATATGGCAGTAATGCAGTATATAAGTACAGTCTATATGGCAGTAATGTAGTATATAAGTACAGTCTATATGGTAGTAATGCAGTATATAAGTACAGTCTATATGGCAGTAATGCAGTATATAAGTATAGTCTATATGGCAGTAATGCAGTATATAAGTATAGTCTATATGGCAGTAATGCGGTATATAAGTACAGTCTATATGGCAGTAATGCAGTATGTAAGTATAGTCTATATGGCAGTAATGCGGTATATAAGTAGAGTCTATATGGCAGTAAGGCGGTATATAAGTACAGTCGATATGGCAGTAATGCGGTATATAAGTACAGTCGATATGGCAGTAATGAGGTATATAAGCACAGTCTATATGGCAGTAATGCAGTATATAAGTACAGTCTATATGGTAGTAATGCAGTATATAAGTACAGTCTATATGGTAGTAATGCAGTATATAAGTACAGTCTATATGGCAGTAATGCGGTATATAAGTACAGTCTATATGGTAGTAATGCAGTATATAAGTACAGTCTATATGGCAGTAATGCAGTATATAAGTACAGTCTATATGGCAGTAATGCGGTATATAAGTACAGTCTATATGGTAGTAATGCAGTATATAAGTACAGTCTATATGGCAGTAATGCGGTATATAAGTGCAGTCTATATGGTAGTAATGCAGTATATAAGTACAGTCTATATGGTAGTAATGCAGTATATAAGTACAGTCTATATGGCAGTAATGCGGTATATAAGTACAGTCTATATGGTAGTAATGCAGTATATAAGTACAGTCTATATGGCAGTAATGCAGTATATAAGTACAGTCTATATGGCAGTAATGCGGTATATAAGTACAGTCTATATGGTAGTAATGCAGTATATAAGTACAGTCTATATGGCAGTAATGCAGTATATAAGTACAGTCTATATGGTAGTAATGCAGTATATAAGTACAGTCTATATGGCAGTAATGCAGTATATAAGTACAGTCTATATGGCAGTAATGCGGTATATAAGCACAGTCTATATGGCAGTAATGCGGTATATAAGTACAGTCTATATGGTAGTAATGCAGTATATAAGTACAGTCTATATGGCAGTAATGCAGTATATAAGTACAGTCTATATGGCAGTAATGCGGTATATAAGTACAGTCTATATGGTAGTAATGCAGTATATAAGTACAGTCTATATGGCAGTAATGCGGTATATAAGTGCAGTCTATATGGTAGTAATGCAGTATATAAGTACAGTCTATATGGTAGTAATGCAGTATATAAGTACAGTCTATATGGCAGTAATGCAGTATATAAGTATAGTCTATATGGCAGTAATGCAGTATATAAGTACAGTCTATATGGCAGTAATGCAGTATATAAGTATAGTCTATATGGCAGTAATGTGGTATATAAGTACAGTCTATATGGCAGTAATGCAGTATATAAGTATAGTCTGTATGGCAGTAATGCAGTATATAAGTACAGTCTATATGGCAGTAATGCAGTATATAAGTATAGTCTATATGGCAGTAATGCAGTATATAAGTATAGTCTATATGGCAGTAATGTGGTATATAAGTATAGTCTATATGGCAGTAATGTAGTATATAAGTACAGTCTATATGGCAGTAATGTGGTATATAAGTACAGTCTATATGGCAGTAATGTGGTATATAAGTATAGTCTATATGGCAGTAATGCAGTATATAAGTATAGTCAATATGGCAGTAATGCAGTATATAAGTATAGTCTATATGGCAGTAATGCAGTATATAAGTGCAGTCTATATGGCAGTAATGCAGTATATAAGTACAGTCTATATGGCAGTAATGCAGTATATAAGTATAGTCTATATGGCAGTAATGCAGTATATAAGTACAGGCTATATGTCAGTAATGCAGTATATAAGTACAGTCTATATAGCAGTAATGTGGTATATAAGTATAGTCTATATGGCAGTAATGCGGTATATAAGTATAGTCTATATGGCAGTAATGCGGTATATAAGTACAGTCTATGTGGCAGTAATGCAGTATATAAGTACAGTCTATATGGCAGTAATGCAGTATATAAGTACAGTCTATATGGCAGTAATGCAGTATATAAGTACAGTCTATATGGCAGTAATGCAGTATATAAGTATAGTGCAATATATAAGTACAGTCTATATGGCAGTAATGTGGTATATAAGTACAGTCTATATGGCAGTAATGCAGTATATAAGTATAGTCTATATGGCAGTAATGCGGTATATAAGTACAGTCTATATGGCAGTAATGCGGTATATAAGTATAGTCTATATGGCAGCAATGCAGTATATAAGTATAGTCTATATGGCAGTAATGCAGTATATAAGTACAGTCTATATGGCAGTAATGCAGTATATAAGTATAGTCTATATGGCAGTAATGCGGTATATAAGTACAGTCTATATGGCAGTAATGCGGTATATAAGTATAGTCTATATGGCAGTAATGCGGTATATAAGTATAGTCTATATGGCAGTAATGCAGTATATAAGTACAGTCTATATGGCAGTAATGCAGTATATAAGTACAGTCTATATGGCAGTAATGCAGTATATAAGTACAGTCTATATGGCAGTAATGCAGTATATAAGTATAGTCTATATGGCAGTAATGCAGTATATAAGTACAGTCTATATGGCAGTAATGCGGTATATAAGTATAGTCTATATGGCAGTAATGCAGTATATAAGTACAGTCTATATGGCAGTAATGCAGTATATAAGTACAGTCTATATGGCAGTAATGCGGTATATAAGTACAGTCTATATGGCAGTAATGCAGTATATAAGTACAGTCTATATGGCAGTAATGCAGTATATAAGTACAGTCTATATGGCAGTAATGCAGTATATAAGTATAGTCTATATGGCAGTAATGCAGTATATAAGTACAGTCTATATGGCAGTAATGCAGTATATAAGTACAGTCTATATGGCAGTAATGCAGTATATAAGTACAGTCTATATGGCAGTAATGCAGTATATAAGTATAGTCTATATGGCAGTAATGCAGTATATAAGTACAGTCTATATGGCAGTAATGCGGTATATAAGTATAGTCTATATGGCAGTAATGCAGTATATAAGTACAGTCTATATGGCAGTAATGCAGTATATAAGTACAGTCTATATGGCAGTAATGCGGTATATAAGTATAGTCTATATGGCAGTAATGCAGTATATAAGTACAGTCTATATGGCAGTAATGCAGTATATAAGTACAGTCTATATGGCAGTAATGTAGTATATAA
This sequence comes from Phyllobates terribilis, assembly GCF_046119375.1. NCBI lineage: Eukaryota > Metazoa > Chordata > Amphibia > Anura > Dendrobatidae > Phyllobates > Phyllobates terribilis. The sequence goes on from NW_027362769.1 coordinate 174,511,821, forward strand.
GTACAGTCTATATGGCAGTAATGCGGTATATAAGTATAGTCTATATGGCAGTAATGCAGTATATAAGTACAGTCTATATGGCAGTAATGCAGTATATAAGTACAGTCTATATGGCAGTAATGCAGTATATAAGTACAGTCTATATGGCAGTAATGCGGTATATAAGTACAGTCTATATGGCAGTAATGCGGTATATAAGTATAGTCTATATGGCAGTAATGCGGTATATAAGTATAGTCTATATGGCAGTAATGCAGTATATAAGTACAGTCTATATGGCAGTAATGCAGTATATAAGTATAGTGCAATATATAAGTACAGTCTATATGGCAGTAATGCGGTATATAAGTACAGTCTATATGGCAGTAATGCAGTATATAAGTACAGTCTATATGGCAGTAATGCAGTATATAAGTATAGTTTATATGGCAGTAATGCAGTATATAAGTACAGTCTATATGGCAGTAATGCGGTATATAAGTACAGTCTATATGGCAGTAATGCGGTATATAAGTACAGTCTATATGACAGTAATGCGGTATATAAGTACAGTCTATATGGCAGTAATGCGGTATATAAGTACAGTCTATATGACAGTAATGCGGTATATAAGTACAGTCTATATGGCAGTAATGTGGTATATAAGTACAGTCTATATGGCAGTAATGCGGTATATAAGTACAGTCTATATGGCAGTAATGTGGTATATAAGTACAGTCTATATGGCAGTAATGCAGTATATAAGTACAGTCTATATGGCAGTAATGCAGTATATAAGTATAGTCTATATGGCAGTAATGCGGTATATAAGTACAGTCTATATGGCAGTAATGCGGTATATAAGTATAGTCTATATGGCAGTAATGCAGTATATAAGTACAGTCTATATGGCAGTAATGCGGTATATAAGTATAGTCTATATGGCAGTAATGCAGTATATAAGTACAGTCTATATGGCAGTAATGCAGTATATAAGTACAGTCTATATGGCAGTAATGCAGTATATAAGTATAGTCTATATGGCAGTAATGCAGTATATAAGTATAGTCTATATGGCAGTAATGCGGTATATAAGTACAGTCTATATGGCAGTAATGCGGTATATAAGTACAGTCTATATGGCAGTAATGCGGTATATAAGTATATTCTATATGGCAGTAATGCAGTATATAAGTATAGTCTATATGACAGTAATGTAGTATATAAGTATAGTCTATATGGCAGTAATGCGGTATATAAGTACAGTCTATATGGCAGTAATGCAGTATATGAGTATAGTCTATATGGCAGTAATGCAGTATATAAGTACAGTCTATATGGCAGTAATGCAGTATATAAGTATAGTCTATATGGCAGTAATGTGGTATATAAGTACAGTCTATATGGCAGTAATGTAGTATATAAGTACAGTCTATATGGCAGTAATGCGGTATATAAGTACAGTCTATATGGCAGTAATGTAGTATATAAGTACAGTCTATATGGCAGTAATGCAGTATATAAGTATAGTCTATATGGCAGTAATGTGGTATATAAGTACAGTCTATATGGCAGTAATGCGGTATATAAGTACAGTCTATATGGCAGTAATGTAGTATATAAGTACAGTCTATATGGCAGTAATGCAGTATATAAGTATAGTCTATATGGCAGTAATGTGGTATATAAGTACAGTCTATATGGCAGTAATGTAGTATATAAGTACAGTCTATATGGCAGTAATGCAGTATATAAGTATAGTCTATATGGCAGTAATGCGGTATATAAGTACAGTCTATATGGCAGTAATGCAGTATATAAGTATAGTCTATATGGCAGTAATGCAGTATATAAGTACAGTCTATATGGCAGTAATGCAGTATATAAGTACAGTCTATATGGCAGTAATGTAGTATATAAGTACAGTCTATATGGCAGTAATGTGGTATATAAGTACAGTCTATATGGTAGTAATGCGGTTTATAAGTATAGTCTATATGGCAGTAATGCAGTATATAAGTATAGTCTATATGGCAGTAATGCGGTATATAAGTACAGTCTATATGGCAGTAATGTGGTATATAAGTACAGTCTATATGGCAGTAATGCGGTTTATAAGTATAGTCTATATGGCAGTAATGCAGTATATAAGTATAGTCTATATGGCAGTAATGCGGTATATAAGTACAGTCTATATGGCAGTAATGCGGTATATAAGTATAGTCTATATGGCAGTAATGCGGTATATAAGTACAGTCTATATGGCAGTAATGCGGTATATAAGTATAGTCTATATGGCAGTAATGCAGTATATAAGTACAGTCTATATGGCAGTAATGCGGTATATAAGTACAGTCTATATGGCAGTAATGCAGTATATAAGTACAGTCTATATGGCAGTAATGCGGTATATAAGTACAGTCTATATGGCAGTAATGCGATATATAAGTACAGTCTATATGGCAGTAATGCAGTATATAAGTACAGTCTATATGGCAGTAATGCGGTATATAAGTACAGTCTATATGGCAGTAATGCGGTATATAAGTACAGTCTATATGGCAGTAATGCGGTATATCAGTACAGTCTATATGGCAGTAATGCAGTATATAAGTATAGTCTATATGGCAGTAGTGCAGTATATAAGTACAGTCTATATAGCAGTAATGCGGTATATAAGTATAGTCTATATGGCAGTAATGCGGTATATAAGTACAGTATATATGGCAGTTAAGCAGTATATAAGTACAGTCTATATGGCAGTAATGCAGTATATAAGTATAGTGCAGTATATAAGTACAGTCTATATGGCAGTAATGCGGTATATAAGTATAGTTTATATGGCAGTAATGCAGTATATAAGTACAGTCTATATGGCAGTAATGCAGTATATAAGTACAGTCTATATGGCAGTAATGCAGTATATAAGTATAGTTTATATGGCAGTAATGCAGTATATAAGTACAGTCTATATGGCAGTAATGCAGTATATAAGTACAGTCTATATGGCAGTAATGCGGTATATAAGTACAGTCTATATGGCAGTAATGCGGTATATAAGTACAGTCTATATGGCAGTAATGCAGTATATAAGTATAGTCTATATGGCAGTAATGTAGTATATAAGTACAGTCTATATGGCAGTAATGCGGTATATAAGTACAGTCTATATGGCAGTAATGCGGTATATAAGTACAGTCTATATGGCAGTAATGCGGTATATAAGTATATTCTATATGGCAGTAATGCAGTATATAAGTATAGTCTATATGACAGTAATGCGGTATATAAGTATAGTCTATATGGCAGTAATGTAGTATATAAGTATAGTCTATATGACAGTAATGCGGTATATAAGTATAGTCTATATGGCAGTAATGCGGTATATAAGTACAGTCTATATGGCAGTAATGCAGTATATAAGTATAGTCTATATGGCAGTAATGCAGTATATCAGTACAGTCTATATGGCAGTAATGCAGTATATAAGTATAGTCTATATATCAGTAATGTAGTATATAAGTATAGTCTATATGGCAGTAATGCGGTATATAAGTACAGTCTATATGGCAGTAATGTAGTATATAAGTATAGTCTATATGGCAGTAATGCGGTATATAAGTACAGTCTATATGGCAGTAATGCGGTATATAAGTACAGTCTATATTGTAGTAATGCGGTATATAAGTACAGTCTATATGGCAGTAATGCGGTATATAAGTATATTCTATATGGCAGTAATGCAGTATATCAGTACAGTCTATATGGCAGTAATGCAGTATATAAGTATAGTCTATATGGCAGTAATGTAGTATATAAGTACAGTCTATATGGAAGTAATGCAGTATATAAGTACAGTCTATATGGCAGTAATGCAGTATATAAGTACAGTCTATATGGCAGTAATGCAGTATATAAGTATAGTCTATATGGCAGTAATGCAGTATATAAGTACAGGCTATATGGCAGTAATGCGGTATATAAGTATAGTCTATATGGCAGTAATGCGGTATATAAGTATAGTCTATATGGCAGTAATGCAGTATATAAGTACAGTCTATGTGGCAGTAATGCAGTATATAAGTACAGTCTATATGGCAGTAATGCAGTATATAAGTACAGTCTATATGGCAGTAATGCAGTATATAAGTATAGTCTATATGGCAGTAATGCGGTATATAAGTATAGTCTATATGGCAGTAATGCAGTATATAAGTACAGTCTATGTGGCAGTAATGCAGTATATAAGTACAGTCTATATGGCAGTAATGCAGTATATAAGTACAGTCTATATGGCAGTAATGCAGTATATAAGTACAGTCTATATGGCAGTAATGTGGTATATAAGTACAGTCTATATGGCAGTAATGCAGTATATAAGTATAGTCTATATGGCAGTAATGCGGTATATAAGTACAGTCTATATGGCAGTAATGCGGTATATAAGTATAGTCTATATGGCAGTAATGCAGTATATAAGTATAGTCTATATGGCAGTAATGCAGTATATAAGTACAGTCTATATGGCAGTAATGCAGTATATAAGTACAGTCTATATGGAAGTAATGCAGTATATAAGTATAGTCTATATGGCAGTAATGCGGTATATAAGTACAGTCTATATGGCAGTAATGCGGTATATAAGTACAGTCTATATTGTAGTAATGCGGTATATAAGTACAGTCTATATGGCAGTAATGCGGTATATAAGTATAGTCTATATGGCAGTAATGCAGTATATCAGTACAGTCTATATGGCAGTAATGCAGTATATAAGTATAGTCTATATGGCAGTAATGTAGTATATAAGTACAGTCTATATGGAAGTAATGCAGTATATAAGTACAGTCTATATGGCAGTAATGCAGTATATAAGTACAGTCTATATGGCAGTAATGCAGTATATAAGTATAGTCTATATGGCAGTAATGCAGTATATAAGTACAGGCTATATGTCAGTAATGCAGTATATAAGTACAGTCTATATAGCAGTAATGCGGTATATAAGTATAGTCTATATGGCAGTAATGCGGTATATAAGTATAGTCTATATGGCAGTAATGCAGTATATAAGTACAGTCTATGTGGCAGTAATGCAGTATATAAGTACAGTCTATATGGCAGTAATGCAGTATATAAGTACAGTCTATATGGCAGTAATGCAGTATATAAGTACAGTCTATATGGCAGTAATGTGGTATATAAGTACAGTCTATATGGCAGTAATGCAGTATATAAGTATAGTCTATATGGCAGTAATGCGGTATATAAGTACAGTCTATATGGCAGTAATGCGGTATATAAGTATAGTCTATATGGCAGTAATGCAGTATATAAGTATAGTCTATATGGCAGTAATGCAGTATATAAGTACAGTCTATATGGCAGTAATGCAGTATATAAGTACAGTCTATATGGCAGTAATGCGGTATATAAGTACAGTCTATATGGCAGTAATGCGGTATATAAGTACAGTCTATATGGCAGTAATGCGGTATATAAGTATAGTCTATATGGCAGTAATGCGGTATATAAGTATAGTCTATATGGCAGTAATGCAGTATATAAGTACAGTCTATATGGCAGTAATGCAGTATATAAGTATAGTGCAATATATAAGTACAGTCTATATGGCAGTAATGCGGTATATAAGTACAGTCTATATGGCAGTAATGCAGTATATAAGTACAGTCTATATGGCAGTAATGCAGTATATAAGTATAGTTTATATGGCAGTAATGCAGTATATAAGTACAGTCTATATGGCAGTAATGCGGTATATAAGTACAGTCTATATGGCAGTAATGCGGTATATAAGTACAGTCTATATGGCAGTAATGCGGTATATAAGTACAGTCTATATGACAGTAATGCGGTATATAAGTACAGTCTATATGGCAGTAATGTGGTATATAAGTACAGTCTATATGGCAGTAATGCGGTATATAAGTACAGTCTATATGGCAGTAATGTGGTATATAAGTACAGTCTATATGGCAGTAATGCAGTATATAAGTACAGTCTATATGGCAGTAATGCAGTATATAAGTATAGTCTATATGGCAGTAATGCGGTATATAAGTACAGTCTATATGGCAGTAATGCGGTATATAAGTACAGTCTATATGGCAGTAATGCAGTATATAAGTATAGTCTATATGGCAGTAATGCAGTATATAAGTATAGTGTACATGGCAGTAATGCGGTATATAAGTACAGTCTATATGGCAGTAATGCAGTATATAAGTATAGTCTATATGGCAGTAATGCAGTATATAAGTATAGTCTATATGGCAGTAATGCAGTATATAAGTACAGTCTATATGGCAGTAATGCAGTATATAAGTACAGTCTATATGGCAGTAATGCAGTATATAAGTACAGTCTATATGGCAGTAATGCAGTATATAAGTATAGTCTATATGGCAGTAATGCAGTATATAAGTATAGTCTATATGGCAGTAATGCGGTATATAAGTACAGTCTATATGGCAGTAATGCGGTATATAAGTACAGTCTATATGGCAGTAATGCGGTATATAAGTATATTCTATATGGCAGTAATGCAGTATATAAGTATAGTCTATATGACAGTAATGCGGTATATAAGTATAGTCTATATGGCAGTAATGCGGTATATAAGTACAGTCTATATGGCAGTAATGCAGTATATAAGTATAGTCTATATGGCAGTAATGCAGTATATAAGTATAGTCTATATGGCAGTAATGCGGTATATAAGTACAGTCTATATGGCAGTAATGCAGTATATAAGTATAGTCTATATGGCAGTAATGCAGTATATAAGTACAGTCTATATGGCAGTAATGCAGTATATAAGTATAGTCTATATGGCAGTAATGTGGTATATAAGTACAGTCTATATGGCAGTAATGTAGTATATAAGTACAGTCTATATGGCAGTAATGCGGTATATAAGTATATTCTATATGGCAGTAATGCAGTATATAAGTATAGTCTATATGACAGTAATGCGGTATATAAGTATAGTCTATATGGCAGTAATGCGGTATATAAGTATAGTCTATATGGCAGTAATGCGGTATATAAGTACAGTCTATATGGCAGTAATGCGGTATATAAGTATAGTCTATATGGCAGTAATGCGGTATATAAGTACAGTCTATATGGCAGTAATGCGGTATATAAGTACAGTCTATATGGCAGTAATGCGGTATATAAGTATATTCTATATGGCAGTAATGCAGTATATAAGTATAGTCTATATGACAGTAATGCGGTATATAAGTATAGTCTATATGGCAGTAATGCGGTATATAAGTACAGTCTATATGGCAGTAATGCAGTATATAAGTATAGTCTATATGGCAGTAATGCAGTATATAAGTATAGTCTATATGGCAGTAATGCAGTATATAAGTATAGTCTATATGACAGTAATGCGGTATATAAGTATAGTCTATATGGCAGTAATGCGGTATATAAGTACAGTCTATATGGCAGTAATGCAGTATATAAGTATAGTCTATATGGCAGTAATGCGGTATATAAGTACAGTCTATATGGCAGTAATGCAGTATATAAGTATAGTCTATATGGCAGTAATGCAGTATATAAGTACAGTCTATATGACAGTAATGCAGTATATAAGTATAGTCTATATGGCAGTAATGCGGTATATAAGTACAGTCTATATGGCAGTAATGCAGTATATAAGTATAGTCTATATGGCAGTAATGTGGTATATAAGTACAGTCTATATGGCAGTAATGCAGTATATAAGTACAGTCTATATGGCAGTAATGTGGTATATAAGTACAGTCTATATGGCAGTAATGCAGTATATAAGTACAGTCTATATGGCAGTAATGCGGTATATAAGTATAGTCTATATGGCAGTAATGCAGTATATAAGTACAGTCTATATTGCAGTAATGCAGTATATAAGTACAGTCTATATGGCAGTAATGCAGTATATAAGTACAGTCTATATGGCAGTAATGTAGTATATAAGTACAGTCTATATGGCAGTAATGTGGTATATAAGTACAGTCTATATGGCAGTAATGCGGTTTATAAGTATAGTCTATATGGCAGTAATGCAGTATATAAGTATAGTCTATATGGCAGTAATGAGGTATATAAGTACAGTCTATATGGCAGTAATGTGGTATATAAGTACAGTCTATATGGCAGTAATGCGGTTTATAAGTATAGTCTATATGGCAGTAATGCAGTATATAAGTATAGTCTATATGGCAGTAATGCGGTATATAAGTACAGTGTATATGGCAGTAATGCAGTATATAAGTATAGTCTATATGGCAGTAATGCAGTATATAAGTATAGTCTATATGGCAGTAATGCGGTATATAAGTACAGTCTATATGGCAGTAATGCGGTATATAAGTATAGTCTATATGGCAGTAATGCAGTATATAAGTACAGTCTATATGGCAGTAATGCGGTATATAAGTACAGTCTATATGGCAGTAATGCAGTATATAAGTACAGTCTATATGGCAGTAATGCAGTATATAAGTACAGTCTATATGGCAGTAATGCGATATATAAGTACAGTCTATATGGCAGTAATGCGGTATATAAGTACAGTCTATATGGCAGTAATGCGGTATATAAGTATAGTCTATATGGCAGTAATGCGGTATATAAGTATAGTCTATATGGCAGTAATGCAGTATATAAGTACAGTCTATATGGCAGTAATGCGGTATATAAGTACAGTATATATGGCAGTAATGCAGTATATAAGTACAGTCTATATGGCAGTAATGCAGTATATAAGTATAGTTTATATGGCAGTAATGCAGTTTATAAGTACAGTCTATATGGCAGTAATGCGGTATATAAGTACAGTCTATATGGCAGTAATGCGGTATATAAGTACAGTCTATATGGCAGTAATGCGGTATATAAGTACAGTCTATATGGCAGTAATGCGGTATATAAGTACAGTCTATATGGCAGTAATGCGGTATATAAGTACAGTCTATATGGCAGTAATACGGTATATAAGTACAGTCTATATGGCAGTAATGCGGTATATAAGTACACTCTATATGGCAGTAATGCAGTATATAAGTACAGTCTATATGGCAGTAATGTAGTATATAAGTACACTCTATATGGCAGTAATGCGGTATATAAGTATAGTCTATATGGCAGTAATGCGGTATATAAGTACAGTCTATATGGCAGTAATGCAGTATATAAGTATAGTCTATATGGCAGTAATGCGGTATATAAGTACAGTATATATGGCAGTAATGCAGTATATAAGTACAGTCTATATGGCAGTAATGCAGTATATAAGTATAGTGCAGTATATAAGTACAGTCTATATGGCAGTAATGCGGTATATAATTACAGTATATATGGCAGTAATGCAGTATATAAGTACAGTCTATATGGCAGTAATGCAGTATATAAGTATAGTTTATATGGCAGTAATGCAGTATATAAGTACAGTCTATATGGCAGTAATGCGGTATATAAGTACAGTCTATATGGCAGTAATGCGGTATATAAGTACAGTCTATATGGCAGTAATGCGGTATATAAGTACAGTCTATATGGCAGTAATGCAGTATATAAGTATAGTCTATATGGCAGTAATGTAGTATATAAGTACAGTCTATATGGCAGTAATGCGGTATATAAGTACAGTCTATATGGCAGTAATGCGGTATATAAGTACAGTCTATATGGCAGTAATGCGGTATATAAGTATATTCTATATGGCAGTAATGCAGTATATAAGTATAGTCTATATGACAGTAATGCGGTATATAAGTATAGTCTATATGGCAGTAATGCGGTATATAAGTACAGTCTATATGGCAGTAATGCAGTATATAAGTATAGTCTATATGGCAGTAATGCAGTATATAAGTATAGTCTATATGGCAGTAATGCGGTATATAAGTACAGTCTATATGGCAGTAATGCGGTATATAAGTACAGTCTATATTGTAGTAATGCGGTATATAAGTACAGTCTATATGGCAGTAATGCAGTATAAAAGTATATTCTATATGGCAGTAATGCGGTATATAAGCACAGTCTATATGGCAGTAATGCGGTATATAAGTACAGTCTATATGGCAGTAATGCAGTATATAAGTACAGTCTATATGGTAGTAATGCAGTATATAAGTATATTCTATATGGCAGTAATGCAGTATAAAAGTATATTCTATATGGCAGTAATGCTGTATATAAGTACAGTCTATATGGCAGTAATGCAGTATAAAAGTATATTCTATATGGCAGTAATGCTGTATATAAGTACAGTCTATATGGCAGTAATGCGGTATATAAGTACAGTCTATATGGCAGTAATGCGGTATATAAGTACAGTCTATATGGCAGTAATGCAGTATATAAGTATAGTCTATATGGCAGTAATGCGGTATATAAGCACAGTCTATATGGCAGTAATGTAGTATAAAAGTATAGTCTATATGGCAGTAATGCGGTATATAAATACAGTCTATATGGCAGTAATGTAGTATATAAGTATAGTCTATATGGCAGTAATGCGGTATATAAGCACAGTCTATATGGCAGTAATGCAGTATATAAGTATAGGCTATATGGCAGTAATGCAGTATATAAGTATAGTCTATATGGCAGTAATGCGGTATATAAGTATAGTCTATATGGCAGTAATGCGGTATATAAGCACAGTCTATATGGCAGTAATGTAGTATATAAGTATAGTCTATATGGCAGTAATGCGGTATATAAATACAGTCTATATGGCAGTAATGCAGTATATAAGTATAGTCTATATGGCAGTAATGCGGTATATAAGTATAGTCTATATGGAAGTAATGCAGTATATAAGTATAGTCTATATGGCAGTAATGCGGTATATAAGTACAGTCTATATGGCAGTAATGCGGTATATAAGTGCAGTCTATATGGCAGTAATGCAGTATATAAGTACAGTCTATATGGCAGCAATGCGGTATATAAGTATAGTCTATATGGCAGTAATGCGGTATATAAGTACAGTCCATATGGCAGTAATGAGGTATATAAGTACAGTCTATATGGAAGTAATGCAGTATATAAGTATAGTCTATATGGCAGTAATGCAGTATATAAGTATAGTCTATATGGCAGTAATGCGGTATATAAGCTCGGTCTATATGGCAGTAATGTGGTATATAAGTACAGTCTATATGGCAGTAATGCAGTATATAAGTATAGTCTATATGGCAGTAATGCGGTATATAAGTACAGTCTATATGGCAGTAATGTGGTATATAAGTACAGTCTATATGGCAGTAATGCAGTATATAAGTATAGTCTATATGGCAGTAATGCGGTATATAAGTACACTCTATATGGCAGTAATGTGGTATATAAGTACAGTCTATATGGCAGTAATGTAGTATATAAGTACAGTCTATATGGCAGTAATGCGGTATATAAGTACAGTATATATGGCAGTAATGCAGTATATAAGTACAGTCTATATGGCAGTAATGCAGTATATAAGTATAGTTTATATGGCAGTAATGCAGTATATAAGTACAGTCTATATGGCAGTAATGCGGTATATAAGTACAGTCTATATGGCAGTAATGCGGTATATAAGTACAGTCTATATGGCAGTAATGCGGTATATAAGTACAGTCTATATGGCAGTAATGCAGTATATAAGTATAGTCTATATGGCAGTAATGCAGTATATAAGTATAGTGCAGTATATAAGTACAGTCTATATGGCAGTAATGCAGTATATAAGTATAGTGCAGTATATAAGTACAGTCTATATGGCAGTAATGCGGTATATAATTACAGTATATATGGCAGTAATGCAGTATATAAGTACAGTCTATATGGCAGTAATGCAGTATATAAGTATAGTTTATATGGCAGTAATGCAGTATATAAGTACAGTCTATATGGCAGTAATGCGGTATATAAGTACAGTCTATATGGCAGTAATGCGGTATATAAGTACAGTCTATATGGCAGTAATGCGGTATATAAGTACAGTCTATATGGCAGTAATGCAGTATATAAGTATAGTCTATATGGCAGTAATGTAGTATATAAGTACAGTCTATATGGCAGTAATGCGGTATATAAGTACAGTCTATATGGCAGTAATGCGGTATATAAGTACAGTCTATATGGCAGTAATGCGGTATATAAGTATATTCTATATGGCAGTAATGCAGTATATAAGTATAGTCTATATGACAGTAATGCGGTATATAAGTATAGTCTATATGGCAGTAATGCAGTATATAAGTACAGTCTATATGGCAGTAATGCAGTATATAAGTATAGTCTATATGGCAGTAATGCGGTATATAAGTACAGTCTATATGGCAGTAATGCGGTATATAAGTACAGTCTATATTGTAGTAATGCGGTATATAAGTACAGTCTATATGGCAGTAATGCAGTATAAAAGTATATTCTATATGGCAGTAATGCGGTATATAAGCACAGTCTATATGGCAGTAATGCGGTATATAAGTACAGTCTATATGGCAGTAATGCAGTATATAAGTACAGTCTATATGGTAGTAATGCAGTATATAAGTACAGTCTATATGGCAGTAATGCAGTATAAAAGTATATTCTATATGGCAGTAATGCTGTATATAAGTACAGTCTATATGGCAGTAATGCGGTATATAAGTACAGTCTATATGGCAGTAATGCGGTATATAAGTACAGTCTATATGGCAGTAATGCAGTATATAAGTATAGTCTATATGGCAGTAATGCGGTATATAAGCACAGTCTATATGGCAGTAATGTAGTATAAAAGTATAGTCTATATGGCAGTAATGCGGTATATAAATACAGTCTATATGGCAGTAATGTAGTATATAAGTATAGTCTATATGGCAGTAATGCGGTATATAAGTACAGTCTATATGGCAGTAATGTAGTATATAAGTACAGTCTATATGGCAGTAATGTAGTATATAAGTACAGTCTATATGGCAGTAATGCGGTATATAAGTACAGTCTATATGGCAGTAATGTAGTATATAAGTACAGTCTATATGGTAGTAATGCAGTATATAAGTACAGTCTATATGGCAGTAATGCAGTATATAAGTATAGTCTATATGGCAGTAATGTAGTATATAAGTACAGTCTATATGGTAGTAATGCAGTATATAAGTATAGTCTATATGGCAGTAATGCGGTATATAAGTACAGTCTATATGGCAGTAATGCGGTATATAAGTACAGTCTATATGGCAGTAATGCGGTATATAAGTACAGTCTATATGGCAGTAATGCAGTATATAAGTACAGTCTATATGGCAGTAATGTGGTATATAAGTACAGTCTATATGGCAGTAATGCAGTATATAAGTATAGTCTATATGGCAGTAATGCGGTATATAAGTACAGTCTATATGGCAGTAATGCGGTATATAAGTACAGTCTATATGACAGTAATGTAGTATATAAGTACAGTCTATATGGTAGTAATGCAGTATATAAGTACAGTCTATATGGCAGTAATGTGGTATATAAGTACAGTCTATATGGCAGTAATGCGGTATATAAGTACAGTCTATATGGCAGTAATGTAGTATATAAGTACAGTGTATATGGCAGTAATGCGGTATATAAGTACAGTCTATATGGCACTAATGCGGTATATAAGTACAGTCTATATGACAGTAATGTAGTATATAAGTACAGTCTATATGGTAGTAATGCAGTATATAAGTACAGTCTATATGGCAGTAATGCAGTATGTAAGTATAATCTATATGGCAGTAATGCGGTATATAAGTAGAGTCTATATGGCAGTAATGCGGTATATAAGTACAGTCGATATGGCAGTAATGCGGTATATAACTACAGTCGATATGGCAGTAATGCGGTATATAAGTACAGTCGATATGGCAGTAATGCGGTATATAAGCACAGTCTATATGGCAGTAATGCGGTATATAAGTACAGTCTATATGGTAGTAATGCAGTATATAAGTACAGTCTATATGGCAGTAATGCGGTATATAAGTACAGTCTATATGGCAGTAATGTGGTATATAAGTACAGTCTATATGGTAGTAATGCAGTATATAAGTACAGTCTATATGGTAGTAATGCAGTATATAAGTACAGTCTATATGGCAGTAATGCAGTATATAAGTACAGTCTATATGGTAGTAATGCAGTATATAAGTACAGTCTATATGGCAGTAATGCAGTATATAAGTACAGTCTATATGGCAGTAATGCGGTATATAAGTACAGTCTATATGGTAGTAATGCAGTATATAAGTACAGTCTATATGGTAGTAATGCAGTATATAAGTACAGTCTATATGGCAGTAATGCGGTATATAAGTACAGTCTATATGGTAGTAATGCAGTATATAAGTACAGTCTATATGGTAGTAATGCAGTATATAAGTACAGTCTATATGGCAGTAATGCAGTATATAAGTACAGTCTATATGGTAGTAATGCAGTATATAAGTACAGTCTATATGGTAGTAATGCAGTATATAAGTACAGTCTATATGGTAGTAATGCAGTATATAAGTACAGTCTATATGGTAGTAATGCAGTATATAAGTACAGTCTATATGGTAGTAATGCAGTATATAAGTACAGTCTATATGGCAGTAATGCAGTATATAAGTACAGTCTATATGGTAGTAATGCAGTATATAAGTACAGTCTATATGGTAGTAATGCAGTATATAAGTACAGTCTATATGGTAGTAATGCAGTATATAAGTACAGTCTATATGGCAGTAATGCAGTATATAAGTACAGTCTATATGGTAGTAATGCAGTATATAAGTACAGTCTATATGGTAGTAATGCAGTATATATGTACAGTCTATATGGTAGTAATGCAGTATATAAGTACAGTCTATATGGTAGTAATGCAGTATATAAGTACAGTCTATATGGCAGTAATGCGGTATATAAGTACAGTCTATATGGTAGTAATGCAGTATATAAGTACAGTCTATATGGTAGTAATGCAGTATATAAGTACAGTCTATATGGCAGTAATGCAGTATATAAGTACAGTCTATATGGCAGTAATGTGGTATATAAGTACAGTCTATATGGCAGTAATGCAGTATATAAGTACAGTCTATATGGCAGTAATGTGGTATATAAGTACAGTCTATATGGCAGTAATGCGGTATATAAGTATAGTCTATATGGCAGTAATGTGGTATATAAGTACAGTCTATATGGCAGTAATGCAGTATATAAGTATAGTCTATATGGCAGTAATGTGGTATATAAGTATAGTCTATATGGCAGTAATGTAGTATATAAGTACAGTCTATATGGCAGTAATGTAGTATATAAGTACAGTCTATATGGCAGTAATGTGGTATATAAGTACAGTCTATATGGCAGTAATGTGGTATATAAGTACAGTCTATATGGCAGTAATGCAGTATATAAGTATAGTCTATATGGCAGTAATGTGGTATATAAGTATAGTCTATATGGCAGTAATGTAGTATATAAGTACAGTCTATATGGCAGTAATGTAGTATATAAGTACAGTCTATATGGCAGTAATGTGGTATATAAGTACAGTCTATATGGCAGTAATGTGGTATATAAGTACAGTCTATATGGCAGTAATGTGGTATATAAGTACAGTCTATATGGCAGTAATGTGGTATATAAGTACAGTCTATATGGCAGTAATGTGGTATATAAGTATAGTCTATATGGCAGTAATGCGGTATATAAGTATAGTCAATATGGCAGTAATGTGGTATATAAGTATAGTCTATATGGCAGTAATGTAGTATATAAGTACAGTCTATATGGCAGTAATGTAGTATATAAGTACAGTCTATATGGCAGTAATGTAGTATATAAGTACAGTCTATATGGCAGTAATGTAGTATACAAGTACAGTCTATATGGCAGTAATGTGGTATATAAGTACAGTCTATATGGCAGTAATGTGGTATATAAGTACAGTCTATATGGCAGTAATGTGGTATATAAGTACATTCTATATGGCAGTAATGTGGTATATAAGTATAGTCTATATGGCAGTAATGTAGTATATAAGTACAGTCTATATGGCAGTAATGTAGTATATAAGTACAGTCTATATGGCAGTAATGTGGTATATAAGTACAGTCTATATGGCAGTAATGTGGTATATAAGTATAGTCTATATGGCAGTAATGCAGTATATAAGTATAGTCAATATGGCAGTAATGCAGTATATAAGTATAGTCTATATGGCAGTAATGTGGTATATAAGTACAGTCTATATGGCAGTAATGCAGTATATAAGTATAGTCTATATGGCAGTAATGCGGTATATAAGTACAGTCTATATGGCAGTAATGCAGTATATAAGTATAGTCAATATGGCAGTAATGCGGTATATAAGTATAGTCTATATGGCAGTAATGCAGTATATAAGTACAGTCTATATGGCAGTAATGTGGTATATAAGTATAGTCTATATGGCAGTAATGCAGTATATAAGTACAGTCTATATGGCAGTAATGCAGTATATAAGTACAGTCTATATGGCAGTAATGCAGTATATAAGTACAGTCTATATGGCAGTAATGTGGTATATAAGTATAGTCTATATGGCAGTAATGTAGTATATAAGTACAGTCTATATGGCAGTAATGTAGTATATAAGTACAGTCTATATGGCAGTAATGTGGTATATAAGTACAGTCTATATGGCAGTAATGTGGTATATAAGTACAGTCTATATGGCAGTAATGTGGTATATAAGTATAGTCTATATGGCAGTAATGTAGTATATAAGTACAGTCTATATGGCAGTAATGTAGTATATCAGTCTATATGGCAGTAATGTGGTATATAAGTACAGTCTATATGGCAGTAATGTGGTATATAAGTATAGTCTATATGGCAGTAATGCAGTATATAAGTATAGTCAATATGGCAGTAATGCGGTATATAAGTATAGTCTATATGGCAGTAATGCGGTATATAAGTACAGTCTATATGGCAGTAATGCAGTATATAAGTATAGTCAATATGGCAGTAATGCGGTATATAAGTATAGTCTATATGGCAGTAATGCAGTATATAAGTACAGTCTATATGGCAGTAATGTGGTATATAAGTATAGTCTATATGGCAGTAATGCAGTATATAAGTACAGTCTATATGGCAGTAATGCAGTATATAAGTACAGTCTATATGGCAGTAATGCAGTATATAAGTACAGTCTATATGGCAGTAATGCAGTATATAAGTATAGTATATATGGCAGTAATGCAGTATATAAGTACAGTCTATATGGCAGTAATGCGGTATATAAGTACAGTCTATATGGCAGTAATGCAGTATATAAGTATAGTCTATATGGCAGTAATGTGGTATATAAGTACAGTCTATATGGCAGTAATGCAGTATATAAGTATAGTCTATATGGCAGTAATGTGGTATATAAGTACAGTCTATATGGCAGTAATGCAGTATATAAGTATAGTCTATATGGCAGTAATGTGGTATATAAGTATAGTCTATATGGCAGTAATGCGGTATATAAGTACAGTATATATGGCAGTAATGCAGTATATAAGTATAGTCTATATGGCAGTAATGTGGTATATAAGTACAGTCTATATGGCAGTAATGTGGTATATAAGTATAGTCTATATGGCAGTAATGTAGTATATAAGTACAGTCTATATGGCAGTAATGTAGTATATAAGTACAGTCTATATGGCAGTAATGTGGTATATAAGTACAGTCTATATGGCAGTAATGTGGTATATAAGTACAGTCTATATGGCAGTAATGCAGTATATAACTATAGTCTATATGGCAGTAATGCAGTATATAAGTACAGTCTATATGGCAGTAATGCGGTATATAAGTATAGTATATATGGCAGTAATGTGGTATATAAGTATAGTCTATATGGCAGTAATGCAGTATATAAGTACAGTCTATATGGCAGTAATGCGGTATATAAGTACAGTCTATATGGCAGTAATGCAGTATATAAGTATAGTCTATATGGCAGTAATGCGGTATATAAGTACAGTCTATATGGCAGTAATGCAGTATATAAGTATAGTCTATATGGCAGTAATGTGGTATATAAGTATAGTCTATATGGCAGTAATGCGGTATATAAGTACAGTCTATATGGCAGTAATGCGGTATATAAGTACAGTCTATATGGCAGTAATGTGGTATATAAGTACAGTCTATATGGCAGTAATGTGGTATATAAGTATAGTCTATATGGCAGTAATGCAGTATATAAGTACAGTCTATATGGCAGTAATGCGGTATATAAGTACAGTCTATATGGCAGTAATGCAGTATATAAGTATAGTCTATATGGCAGTAATGCGGTATATAAGTATAGTCTATATGGCAGTAAGGTGGTATATAAGTACAGTCTATATGGCAGTAATGCAGTATATAAGTATAGTCTATATGGCAGTAATGTAGTATATAAGTACAGTCTATATGGCAGTAATGTAGTATATAAGTACAGTCTATATGGCAGTAATGCGGTATATAAGTACAGTCTATATGGCAGTAATGCGGTATATAAGTACAGTCTATATGGCAGTAATGCAGTATATAAGTATAGTCTATATGGCAGTAATGTGGTATATAAGTATAGTCTATATGGCAGTAATGTGGTATATAAGTACAGTCTATATGGCAGTAATGCAGTATATAAGTGTAGTCTATATGGCAGTAATGTAGTATATAAGTACAGTCTATATGACAGTAATGTAGTATATAAGTATAGTCTATATGGCAGTAATGTGGTATATAAGTATAGTCTATATGGCAGTAATGCAGTATATCAGTACAGTCTATATGGCAGTAATGCAGTATATAAGTATAGTCTATATGGCAGTAAAGTAGTATATAAGTACAGTCTATATGGCAGTAATGCAGTATATAAGTACAGTCTATATGGCAGTAATGCAGTATATAAGTATAGTCTATATGGCAGTAATGCAGTATATAAGTACAGTCTATATGGCAGTAATGCAGTATATAAGTATAGTCTATATGGCAGTAATGCAGTATATAAGTACAGTCTATATGGCAGTAATGCAGTATATAAGTACAGTCTATATGGCAGTAATGCGGTATATAAGTACAGTCTATATGGCAGTAATGCGGTATATAAGTATAGTCTATATGGCAGTAATGCAGTATATAAGTACAGTCTATATGGCAGTAATGCGGTATATAAGTATAGTCTATATGGCAGTAATGTGGTATATAATTACAGTCTATATGGCAGTAATGCAGTATATAATTACAGTCTATATGGCAGTAATGCGGTATATAAGTACAGTCTATATGGCAGTAATGCAGTATATAATTACAGTCTATATGGCAGTAATGCAGTATATAAGTACAGTCTATATGGCAGTAATGCGGTATATAAGTACAGTCTATATGGCAGTAATGTAGTATATAAGTACAGTCTATATGGCAGTAATGTAGTATATAAGTATAGTCTATATGGCAGTAATGCAGTATATAAGTACAGTCTATATGGCAGTAATGCGGTATATAAGTACAGTCTATATGGCAGTAATGTAGTATATAAGTACAGTCTATATGGCAGTAATGTAGTATATAAGTACAGTCTATATGGCAGTAATGCGGTATATAAGTACAGTCTATATGGCAGTAATGTGGTATATAAGTACAGTCTATATGGCAGTAATGTGGTATATAAGTACAGTCTATATGGCAGTAATGCAGTATATAAGTATAGTCTATATGGCAGTAATGTGGTATATAATTACAGTCTATATGGCAGTAATGCAGTATATAAGTACAGTCTATATGGCAGTAATGCGGTATATAAGTACAGTCTATATGGCAGTAATGTAGTATATAAGTACAGTCTATATGGCAGTAATGTAGTATATAAGTATAGTCTATATGGCAGTAATGCAGTATATAAGTACAGTCTATATGGCAGTAATGCGGTATATAAGTACAGTCTATATGGCAGTAATGTAGTATATAAGTACAGTCTATATGGCAGTAATGTAGTATATAAGTACAGTCTATATGACAGTAATGCGGTATATAAGTACAGTCTATATGGCAGTAATGCGGTATATAAGTACAGTCTATATGACAGTAATGCGGTATATAAGTACAGTCTATATGGCAGTAATGTGGTATATAAGTACAGTCTATATGGCAGTAATGCGGTATATAAGTACAGTCTATATGGCAGTAATGTGGTATATAAGTACAGTCTATATGGCAGTAATGCAGTATATAAGTACAGTCTATATGGCAGTAATGCAGTATATAAGTATAGTCTATATGGCAGTAATGCGGTATATAAGTACAGTCTATATGGCAGTAATGCGGTATATAAGTATAGTCTATATGGCAGTAATGCAGTATATAAGTACAGTCTATATGGCAGTAATGCGGTATATAAGTATAGTCTATATGGCAGTAATGCAGTATATAAGTACAGTCTATATGGCAGTAATGCAGTATATAAGTACAGTCTATATGGCAGTAATGCAGTATATAAGTATAGTCTATATGGCAGTAATGCAGTATATAAGTATAGTCTATATGGCAGTAATGCGGTATATAAGTACAGTCTATATGGCAGTAATGCGGTATATAAGTATATTCTATATGGCAGTAATGCAGTATATAAGTATAGTCTATATGACAGTAATGCGGTATATAAGTATAGTCTATATGGCAGTAATGCGGTATATAAGTACAGTCTATATGGCAGTAATGCAGTATATAAGTATAGTCTATATGGCAGTAATGCAGTATATAAGTATAGTCTATATGGCAGTAATGCGGTATATAAGTACAGTCTATATGGCAGTAATGCAGTATATAAGTATAGTCTATATGGCAGTAATGCAGTATATAAGTACAGTCTATATGGCAGTAATGCAGTATATAAGTATAGTCTATATGGCAGTAATGTGGTATATAAGTACAGTCTATATGGCAGTAATGTAGTATATAAGTACAGTCTATATGGCAGTAATGCGGTATATAAGTACAGTCTATATGGCAGTAATGTAGTATATAAGTACAGTCTATATGGCAGTAATGCAGTATATAAGTATAGTCTATATGGCAGTAATGTGGTATATAAGTACAGTCTATATGGCAGTAATGCGGTATATAAGTACAGTCTATATGGCAGTAATGTAGTATATAAGTACAGTCTATATGGCAGTAATGCAGTATATAAGTATAGTCTATATGGCAGTAATGTGGTATATAAGTACAGTCTATATGGCAGTAATGTAGTATATAAGTACAGTCTATATGGCAGTAATGCAGTATATAAGTATAGTCTATATGGCAGTAATGCGGTATATAAGTACAGTCTATATGGCAGTAATGCAGTATATAAGTATAGTCTATATGGCAGTAATGCAGTATATAAGTACAGTCTATATGGCAGTAATGCAGTATATAAGTACAGTCTATATGGCAGTAATGTAGTATATAAGTACAGTCTATATGGCAGTAATGTGGTATATAAGTACAGTCTATATGGTAGTAATGCGGTTTATAAGTATAGTCTATATGGCAGTAATGCAGTATATAAGTATAGTCTATATGGCAGTAATGCGGTATATAAGTACAGTCTATATGGCAGTAATGTGGTATATAAGTACAGTCTATATGGCAGTAATGCGGTTTATAAGTATAGTCTATATGGCAGTAATGCAGTATATAAGTATAGTCTATATGGCAGTAATGCGGTATATAAGTACAGTCTATATGGCAGTAATGCGGTATATAAGTATAGTCTATATGGCAGTAATGCGGTATATAAGTACAGTCTATATGGCAGTAATGCGGTATATAAGTATAGTCTATATGGCAGTAATGCAGTATATAAGTACAGTCTATATGGCAGTAATGCGGTATATAAGTACAGTCTATATGGCAGTAATGCAGTATATAAGTACAGTCTATATGGCAGTAATGCGGTATATAAGTACAGTCTATATGGCAGTAATGCGATATATAAGTACAGTCTATATGGCAGTAATGCGGTATATAAGTACAGTCTATATGGCAGTAATGCGGTATATAAGTATAGTCTATATGGCAGTAATGCGGTATATAAGTATAGTCTATATGGCAGTAATGCAGTATATAAGTACAGTCTATATGGCAGTAATGCGGTATATAAGTACAGTATATATGGCAGTAATGCGGTATATAAGTACAGTCTATATGGCAGTAATGCAGTATATAAGTATAGTTTATATGGCAGTAATGCAGTATATAAGTACAGTCTATATGGCAGTAATGCGGTATATAAGTACAGTCTATATGGCAGTAATGCGGTATATAAGTACAGTCTATATGGCAGTAATGCGGTATATCAGTACAGTCTATATGGCAGTAATGCAGTATATAAGTATAGTCTATATGGCAGTAGTGCAGTATATAAGTACAGTCTATATAGCAGTAATGCGGTATATAAGTATAGTCTATATGGCAGTAATGCGGTATATAAGTACAGTATATATGGCAGTTAAGCAGTATATAAGTACAGTCTATATGGCAGTAATGCAGTATATAAGTATAGTGCAGTATATAAGTACAGTCTATATGGCAGTAATGCGGTATATAAGTATAGTTTATATGGCAGTAATGCAGTATATAAGTACAGTCTATATGGCAGTAATGCAGTATATAAGTACAGTCTATATGGCAGTAATGCAGTATATAAGTATAGTTTATATGGCAGTAATGCAGTATATAAGTACAGTCTATATGGCAGTAATGCAGTATATAAGTACAGTCTATATGGCAGTAATGCGGTATATAAGTACAGTCTATATGGCAGTAATGCGGTATATAAGTACAGTCTATATGGCAGTAATGCAGTATATAAGTATAGTCTATATGGCAGTAATGTAGTATATAAGTACAGTCTATATGGCAGTAATGCGGTATATAAGTACAGTCTATATGGCAGTAATGCGGTATATAAGTACAGTCTATATGGCAGTAATGCGGTATATAAGTATATTCTATATGGCAGTAATGCAGTATATAAGTATAGTCTATATGACAGTAATGCGGTATATAAGTATAGTCTATATGGCAGTAATGTAGTATATAAGTATAGTCTATATGACAGTAATGCGGTATATAAGTATAGTCTATATGGCAGTAATGCGGTATATAAGTACAGTCTATATGGCAGTAATGCAGTATATAAGTATAGTCTATATGGCAGTAATGCAGTATATCAGTACAGTCTATATGGCAGTAATGCAGTATATAAGTATAGTCTATATATCAGTAATGTAGTATATAAGTACAGTCTATATGGAAGTAATGCAGTATATAAGTATAGTCTATATGGCAGTAATGCAGTATATAAGTATAGTCTATATGGCAGTAATGCGGTATATAAGTACAGTCTATATGGCAGTAATGCGGTATATAAGTACAGTCTATATTGTAGTAATGCGGTATATAAGTACAGTCTATATGGCAGTAATGCGGTATATAAGTATATTCTATATGGCAGTAATGCAGTATATCAGTACAGTCTATATGGCAGTAATGCAGTATATAAGTATAGTCTATATGGCAGTAATGTAGTATATAAGTACAGTCTATATGGAAGTAATGCAGTATATAAGTACAGTCTATATGGCAGTAATGCAGTATATAAGTACAGTCTATATGGCAGTAATGCAGTATATAAGTATAGTCTATATGGCAGTAATGCAGTATATAAGTACAGGCTATATGGCAGTAATGCAGTATATAAGTATAGTCTATATGGCAGTAATGCAGTATATAAGTACAGTCTATATAGCAGTAATGCGGTATATAAGTATAGTCTATATGGCAGTAATGCGGTATATAAGTATAGTCTATATGGCAGTAATGCAGTATATAAGTACAGTCTATGTGGCAGTAATGCAGTATATAAGTACAGTCTATATGGCAGTAATGCAGTATATAAGTACAGTCTATATGGCAGTAATGCAGTATATAAGTACAGTCTATATGGCAGTAATGTGGTATATAAGTACAGTCTATATGGCAGTAATGCAGTATATAAGTATAGTCTATATGGCAGTAATGCGGTATATAAGTACAGTCTATATGGCAGTAATGCGGTATATAAGTATAGTCTATATGGCAGTAATGCAGTATATAAGTATAGTCTATATGGCAGTAATGCAGTATATAAGTACAGTCTATATGGCAGTAATGCAGTATATAAGTACAGTCTATATGGAAGTAATGCAGTATATAAGTATAGTCTATATGGCAGTAATGCGGTATATAAGTACAGTCTATATGGCAGTAATGCGGTATATAAGTACAGTCTATATTGTAGTAATGCGGTATATAAGTACAGTCTATATGGCAGTAATGCGGTATATAAGTATAGTCTATATGGCAGTAATGCAGTATATCAGTACAGTCTATATGGCAGTAATGCAGTATATAAGTATAGTCTATATGGCAGTAATGTAGTATATAAGTACAGTCTATATGGAAGTAATGCAGTATATAAGTACAGTCTATATGGCAGTAATGCAGTATATAAGTACAGTCTATATGGCAGTAATGCAGTATATAAGTATAGTCTATATGGCAGTAATGCAGTATATAAGTACAGGCTATATGTCAGTAATGCAGTATATAAGTACAGTCTATATAGCAGTAATGCGGTATATAAGTATAGTCTATATGGCAGTAATGCGGTATATAAGTATAGTCTATATGGCAGTAATGCAGTATATAAGTACAGTCTATGTGGCAGTAATGCAGTATATAAGTACAGTCTATATGGCAGTAATGCAGTATATAAGTACAGTCTATATGGCAGTAATGCAGTATATAAGTACAGTCTATATGGCAGTAATGCAGTATATAAGTACAGTCTATATGGCAGTAATGCAGTATATAAGTATAGTCTATATGGCAGTAATGCGGTATATAAGTACAGTCTATATGGCAGTAATGCGGTATATAAGTATAGTCTATATGGCAGTAATGCAGTATATAAGTATAGTCTATATGGCAGTAATGCAGTATATAAGTACAGTCTATATGGCAGTAATGCAGTATATAAGTACAGTCTATATGGCAGTAATGCGGTATATAAGTACAGTCTATATGGCAGTAATGCGGTATATAAGTACAGTCTATATGGCAGTAATGCGGTATATAAGTATAGTCTATATGGCAGTAATGCGGTATATAAGTATAGTCTATATGGCAGTAATGCAGTATATAAGTACAGTCTATATGGCAGTAATGCAGTATATAAGTATAGTGCAATATATAAGTACAGTCTATATGGCAGTAATGCGGTATATAAGTACAGTCTATATGGCAGTAATGCAGTATATAAGTACAGTCTATATGGCAGTAATGCAGTATATAAGTATAGTTTATATGGCAGTAATGCAGTATATAAGTACAGTCTATATGGCAGTAATGCGGTATATAAGTACAGTCTATATGGCAGTAATGCGGTATATAAGTACAGTCTATATGGCAGTAATGCGGTATATAAGTACAGTCTATATGACAGTAATGCGGTATATAAGTACAGTCTATATGGCAGTAATGTGGTATATAAGTACAGTCTATATGGCAGTAATGCGGTATATAAGTACAGTCTATATGGCAGTAATGCAGTATATAAGTACAGTCTATATGGCAGTAATGCAGTATATAAGTATAGTCTATATGGCAGTAATGCGGTATATAAGTACAGTCTATATGGCAGTAATGTGGTATATAAGTACAGTCTATATGGCAGTAATGCAGTATATAAGTACAGTCTATATGGCAGTAATGCAGTATATAAGTATAGTCTATATGGCAGTAATGCGGTATATAAGTACAGTCTATATGGCAGTAATGCGGTATATAAGTACAGTCTATATGGCAGTAATGCAGTATATAAGTATAGTCTATATGGCAGTAATGCAGTATATAAGTATAGTGTATATGGCAGTAATGCGGTATATAAGTACAGTCTATATGGCAGTAATGCAGTATATAAGTACAGTCTATATGGCAGTAATGCAGTATATAAGTATAGTCTATATGGCAGTAATGCAGTATATAAGTATAGTCTATATGGCAGTAATGCAGTATATAAGTACAGTCTATATGGCAGTAATGCAGTATATAAGTACAGTCTATATGGCAGTAATGCAGTATATAAGTACAGTCTATATGGCAGTAATGCAGTATATAAGTATAGTCTATATGGCAGTAATGCAGTATATAAGTATAGTCTATATGGCAGTAATGCGGTATATAAGTACAGTCTATATGGCAGTAATGCGGTATATAAGTACAGTCTATATGGCAGTAATGCGGTATATAAGTATATTCTATATGGCAGTAATGCAGTATATAAGTATAGTCTATATGACAGTAATGCGGTATATAAGTATAGTCTATATGGCAGTAATGCGGTATATAAGTACAGTCTATATGGCAGTAATGCAGTATATAAGTATAGTCTATATGGCAGTAATGCAGTATATAAGTATAGTCTATATGGCAGTAATGCGGTATATAAGTACAGTCTATATGGCAGTAATGCAGTATATAAGTATAGTCTATATGGCAGTAATGCAGTATATAAGTACAGTCTATATGGCAGTAATGCAGTATATAAGTATAGTCTATATGGCAGTAATGTGGTATATAAGTACAGTCTATATGGCAGTAATGTAGTATATAAGTACAGTCTATATGGCAGTAATGCGGTATATAAGTATATTCTATATGGCAGTAATGCAGTATATAAGTATAGTCTATATGACAGTAATGCGGTATATAAGTATAGTCTATATGGCAGTAATGCAGTATATAAGTATAGTCTATATGGCAGTAATGCGGTATATAAGTACAGTCTATATGGCAGTAATGCAGTATATAAGTATAGTCTATATGGCAGTAATGCGGTATATAAGTACAGTCTATATGGCAGTAATGCGGTATATAAGTACAGTCTATATGGCAGTAATGCAGTATATAAGTATAGTCTATATGACAGTAATGCGGTATATAAGTATAGTCTATATGGCAGTAATGCGGTATATAAGTACAGTCTATATGGCAGTAATGCAGTATATAAGTATAGTCTATATGGCAGTAATGCAGTATATAAGTATAGTCTATATGGCAGTAATGCAGTATATAAGTATAGTCTATATGACAGTAATGCGGTATATAAGTATAGTCTATATGGCAGTAATGCGGTATATAAGTACAGTCTATATGGCAGTAATGCAGTATATAAGTATAGTCTATATGGCAGTAATGCGGTATATAAGTACAGTCTATATGGCAGTAATGCAGTATATAAGTATAGTCTATATGGCAGTAATGCAGTATATAAGTACAGTCTATATGACAGTAATGCAGTATATAAGTATAGTCTATATGGCAGTAATGCGGTATATAAGTACAGTCTATATGGCAGTAATGCAGTATATAAGTATAGTCTATATGGCAGTAATGTGGTATATAAGTACAGTCTATATGGCAGTAATGCAGTATATAAGTACAGTCTATATGGCAGTAATGTGGTATATAAGTACAGTCTATATGGCAGTAATGCAGTATATAAGTACAGTCTATATGGCAGTAATGCGGTATATAAGTATAGTCTATATGGCAGTAATGCAGTATATAAGTACAGTCTATATTGCAGTAATGCAGTATATAAGTACAGTCTATATGGCAGTAATGCAGTATATAAGTACAGTCTATATGGCAGTAATGTAGTATATAAGTACAGTCTATATGGCAGTAATGTGGTATATAAGTACAGTCTATATGGCAGTAATGCGGTTTATAAGTATAGTCTATATGGCAGTAATGCAGTATATAAGTATAGTCTATATGGCAGTAATGCGGTATATAAGTACAGTCTATATGGCAGTAATGTGGTATATAAGTACAGTCTATATGGCAGTAATGCGGTTTATAAGTATAGTCTATATGGCAGTAATGCAGTATATAAGTATAGTCTATATGGCAGTAATGCGGTATATAAGTACAGTGTATATGGCAGTAATGCAGTATATAAGTATAGTCTATATGGCAGTAATGCAGTATATAAGTATAGTCTATATGGCAGTAATGCGGTATATAAGTACAGTCTATATGGCAGTAATGCGGTATATAAGTATAGTCTATATGGCAGTAATGCAGTATATAAGTACAGTCTATATGGCAGTAATGCGGTATATAAGTACAGTCTATATGGCAGTAATGCAGTATATAAGTACAGTCTATATGGCAGTAATGCAGTATATAAGTACAGTCTATATGGCAGTAATGCGATATATAAGTACAGTCTATATGGCAGTAATGCGGTATATAAGTACAGTCTATATGGCAGTAATGCGGTATATAAGTATAGTCTATATGGCA
Organism: Phyllobates terribilis; assembly: GCF_046119375.1. NCBI lineage: Eukaryota > Metazoa > Chordata > Amphibia > Anura > Dendrobatidae > Phyllobates > Phyllobates terribilis. The sequence continues at coordinate 174,540,258 of NW_027362769.1, forward strand.
GTAATGCGGTATATAAGTATAGTCTATATGGCAGTAATGCAGTATATAAGTACAGTCTATATGGCAGTAATGCGGTATATAAGTACAGTATATATGGCAGTAATGCAGTATATAAGTATAGTCTATATGGCAGTAATGCAGTATATAAGTATAGTTTATATGGCAGTAATGCAGTTTATAAGTACAGTCTATATGGCAGTAATGCGGTATATAAGTACAGTCTATATGGCAGTAATGCGGTATATAAGTACAGTCTATATGGCAGTAATGCGGTATATAAGTACAGTCTATATGGCAGTAATGCGGTATATAAGTACAGTCTATATGGCAGTAATGCGGTATATAAGTACAGTCTATATGGCAGTAATACGGTATATAAGTACAGTCTATATGGCAGTAATGCGGTATATAAGTACACTCTATATGGCAGTAATGCAGTATATAAGTACAGTCTATATGGCAGTAATGTAGTATATAAGTACACTCTATATGGCAGTAATGCGGTATATAAGTATAGTCTATATGGCAGTAATGCGGTATATAAGTACAGTCTATATGGCAGTAATGCAGTATATAAGTATAGTCTATATGGCAGTAATGCGGTATATAAGTACAGTATATATGGCAGTAATGCAGTATATAAGTACAGTCTATATGGCAGTAATGCAGTATATAAGTATAGTGCAGTATATAAGTACAGTCTATATGGCAGTAATGCGGTATATAATTACAGTATATATGGCAGTAATGCAGTATATAAGTACAGTCTATATGGCAGTAATGCAGTATATAAGTATAGTTTATATGGCAGTAATGCAGTATATAAGTACAGTCTATATGGCAGTAATGCGGTATATAAGTACAGTCTATATGGCAGTAATGCGGTATATAAGTACAGTCTATATGGCAGTAATGCGGTATATAAGTACAGTCTATATGGCAGTAATGCAGTATATAAGTATAGTCTATATGGCAGTAATGTAGTATATAAGTACAGTCTATATGGCAGTAATGCGGTATATAAGTACAGTCTATATGGCAGTAATGCGGTATATAAGTACAGTCTATATGGCAGTAATGCGGTATATAAGTATATTCTATATGGCAGTAATGCAGTATATAAGTATAGTCTATATGACAGTAATGCGGTATATAAGTATAGTCTATATGGCAGTAATGCGGTATATAAGTACAGTCTATATGGCAGTAATGCAGTATATAAGTATAGTCTATATGGCAGTAATGCAGTATATAAGTATAGTCTATATGGCAGTAATGCGGTATATAAGTACAGTCTATATGGCAGTAATGCGGTATATAAGTACAGTCTATATTGTAGTAATGCGGTATATAAGTACAGTCTATATGGCAGTAATGCAGTATAAAAGTATATTCTATATGGCAGTAATGCGGTATATAAGCACAGTCTATATGGCAGTAATGCGGTATATAAGTACAGTCTATATGGCAGTAATGCAGTATATAAGTACAGTCTATATGGCAGTAATGTAGTATATAAGTATAGTCTATATGGCAGTAATGTGGTATATAAGTACAGTCTATATGGCAGTAATGCGGTATATAAGTACAGTCTATATGGCAGTAATGCAGTATATAAGTATAGTCTATATGGCAGTAATGCAGTATATAAGTATAGTCTATATGGCAGTAATGCGGTATATAAGTACAGTCTATATGGCAGTAATGCGGTATATAAGTACAGTCTATATTGTAGTAATGCGGTATATAAGTACAGTCTATATGGCAGTAATGCAGTATAAAAGTATATTCTATATGGCAGTAATGCGGTATATAAGCACAGTCTATATGGCAGTAATGCGGTATATAAGTACAGTCTATATGGTAGTAATGCAGTATATAAGTACAGTCTATATGGCAGTAATGCAGTATAAAAGTATATTCTATATGGCAGTAATGCTGTATATAAGTACAGTCTATATGGCAGTAATGCGGTATATAAGTACAGTCTATATGGCAGTAATGCGGTATATAAGTACAGTCTATATGGCAGTAATGCAGTATATAAGTATAGTCTATATGGCAGTAATGCGGTATATAAGCACAGTCTATATGGCAGTAATGTAGTATAAAAGTATAGTCTATATGGCAGTAATGCGGTATATAAATACAGTCTATATGGCAGTAATGTAGTATATAAGTATAGTCTATATGGCAGTAATGCGGTATATAAGCACAGTCTATATGGCAGTAATGCAGTATATAAGTATAGGCTATATGGCAGTAATGCAGTATATAAGTACAGTCTATATGGCAGTAATGCGGTATATAAGTATAGTCTATATGGCAGTAATGCGGTATATAAGCACAGTCTATATGGCAGTAATGTAGTATATAAGTATAGTCTATATGGCAGTAATGCGGTATATAAATACAGTCTATATGGCAGTAATGCAGTATATAAGTATAGTCTATATGGCAGTAATGCGGTATATAAGTATAGTCTATATGGAAGTAATGCAGTATATAAGTATAGTCTATATGGCAGTAATGCGGTATATAAGTACAGTCTATATGGCAGTAATGCGGTATATAAGTGCAGTCTATATGGCAGTAATGCAGTATATAAGTACAGTCTATATGGCAGCAATGCGGTATATAAGTATAGTCTATATGGCAGTAATGCGGTATATAAGTACAGTCCATATGGCAGTAATGAGGTATATAAGTACAGTCTATATGGAAGTAATCAAGTATATAAGTATAGTCTATATGGCAGTAATGCAGTATATAAGTATAGTCTATATGGCAGTAATGCGGTATATAAGCTCGGTCTATATGGCAGTAATGTGGTATATAAGTACAGTCTATATGGCAGTAATGCAGTATATAAGTATAGTCTATATGGCAGTAATGCGGTATATAAGTACAGTCTATATGGCAGTAATGTGGTATATAAGTACAGTCTATATGGCAGTAATGCAGTATATAAGTATAGTCTATATGGCAGTAATGCGGTATATAAGTACACTCTATATGGCAGTAATGTGGTATATAAGTACAGTCTATATGGCAGTAATGTAGTATATAAGTACAGTCTATATGGCAGTAATGCGGTATATAAGTACAGTATATATGGCAGTAATGCAGTATATAAGTACAGTCTATATGGCAGTAATGCAGTATATAAGTATAGTTTATATGGCAGTAATGCAGTATATAAGTACAGTCTATATGGCAGTAATGCGGTATATAAGTACAGTCTATATGGCAGTAATGCGGTATATAAGTACAGTCTATATGGCAGTAATGCGGTATATAAGTACAGTCTATATGGCAGTAATGCAGTATATAAGTATAGTCTATATGGCAGTAATGTAGTATATAAGTACAGTCTATATGGCAGTAATGCGGTATATAAGTACAGTCTATATGGCAGTAATGCGGTATATAAGTACAGTCTATATGGCAGTAATGCGGTATATAAGTATATTCTATATGGCAGTAATGCAGTATATAAGTATAGTCTATATGACAGTAATGCGGTATATAAGTATAGTCTATATGGCAGTAATGCGGTATATAAGTACAGTCTATATGGCAGTAATGCAGTATATAAGTATAGTCTATATGGCAGTAATGCGGTATATAAGTACAGTCTATATGGCAGTAATGCGGTATATAAGTACAGTCTATATTGTAGTAATGCGGTATATAAGTACAGTCTATATGGCAGTAATGCAGTATAAAAGTATATTCTATATGGCAGTAATGCGGTATATAAGCACAGTCTATATGGCAGTAATGCGGTATATAAGTACAGTCTATATGGCAGTAATGCAGTATATAAGTACAGTCTATATGGTAGTAATGCAGTATATAAGTACAGTCTATATGGCAGTAATGCAGTATAAAAGTATATTCTATATGGCAGTAATGCTGTATATAAGTACAGTCTATATGGCAGTAATGCGGTATATAAGTACAGTCTATATGGCAGTAATGCGGTATATAAGTACAGTCTATATGGCAGTAATGCAGTATATAAGTATAGTCTATATGGCAGTAATGCGGTATATAAGCACAGTCTATATGGCAGTAATGTAGTATAAAAGTATAGTCTATATGGCAGTAATGCGGTATATAAATACAGTCTATATGGCAGTAATGTAGTATATAAGTATAGTCTATATGGCAGTAATGCGGTATATAAGCACAGTCTATATGGCAGTAATGCAGTATATAAGTATAGGCTATATGGCAGTAATGCAGTATATAAGTACAGTCTATATGGCAGTAATGCGGTATATAAGTATAGTCTATATGGCAGTAATGCGGTATATAAGTACAGTCTATATGGCAGTAATGCAGTATATAAGCACAGTCTATATGGCAGTAATGTAGTATATAAGTATAGTCTATATGGCAGTAATGCAGTATATAAGTACAGTCTATATGGCAGTAATGCAGTATATAAGCACAGTCTATATGGCAGTAATGTAGTATATAAGTATAGTCTATATGGCAGTAATGCGGTATATAAATACAGTCTATATGGCAGTAATGCAGTATATAAGTATAGTCTATATGGCAGTAATGCGGTATATAAGTATAGTCTATATGGAAGTAATGCAGTATATAAGTATAGTCTATATGGCAGTAATGCGGTATATAAGTACAGTCTATATGGCAGTAATGCGGTATATAAGTGCAGTCTATATGGCAGTAATGCAGTATATAAGTACAGTCTATATGGCAGCAATGCGGTATATAAGTATAGTCTATATGGCAGTAATGCGGTATATAAGTACAGTCCATATGGCAGTAATGAGGTATATAAGTACAGTCTATATGGAAGTAATGCAGTATATAAGTATAGTCTATATGGCAGTAATGCAGTATATAAGTATAGTCTATATGGCAGTAATGCGGTATATAAGCTCGGTCTATATGGCAGTAATGTGGTATATAAGTACAGTCTATATGGCAGTAATGCAGTATATAAGTATAGTCTATATGGCAGTAATGCGGTATATAAGTACAGTCTATATGGCAGTAATGTAGTATATAAGTACAGTCTATATGGCAGTAATGCGGTATATAAGTACAGTCTATATGGCAGTAATGTAGTATATAAGTACAGTCTATATGGTAGTAATGCAGTATATAAGTACAGTCTATATGGCAGTAATGCAGTATATAAGTATAGTCTATATGGCAGTAATGTAGTATATAAGTACAGTCTATATGGTAGTAATGCAGTATATAAGTATAGTCTATATGGCAGTAATGCGGTATATAAGTACAGTCTATATGGCAGTAATGCGGTATATAAGTACAGTCTATATGGCAGTAATGCGGTATATAAGTACAGTCTATATGGCAGTAATGCAGTATATAAGTACAGTCTATATGGCAGTAATGTGGTATATAAGTACAGTCTATATGGCAGTAATGCAGTATATAAGTATAGTCTATATGGCAGTAATGCGGTATATAAGTACAGTCTATATGGCAGTAATGCGGTATATAAGTACAGTCTATATGACAGTAATGTAGTATATAAGTACAGTCTATATGGTAGTAATGCAGTATATAAGTACAGTCTATATGGCAGTAATGTGGTATATAAGTACAGTCTATATGGCAGTAATGCGGTATATAAGTACAGTCTATATGGCAGTAATGTAGTATATAAGTACAGTGTATATGGCAGTAATGCGGTATATAAGTACAGTCTATATGGCACTAATGCGGTATATAAGTACAGTCTATATGACAGTAATGTAGTATATAAGTACAGTCTATATGGTAGTAATGCAGTATATAAGTACAGTCTATATGGCAGTAATGCAGTATGTAAGTATAATCTATATGGCAGTAATGCGGTATATAAGTAGAGTCTATATGGCAGTAATGCGGTATATAAGTACAGTCGATATGGCAGTAATGCGGTATATAACTACAGTCGATATGGCAGTAATGCGGTATATAAGTACAGTCGATATGGCAGTAATGCGGTATATAAGCACAGTCTATATGGCAGTAATGCGGTATATAAGTACAGTCTATATGGTAGTAATGCAGTATATAAGTACAGTCTATATGGCAGTAATGCGGTATATAAGTACAGTCTATATGGCAGTAATGTGGTATATAAGTACAGTCTATATGGTAGTAATGCAGTATATAAGTACAGTCTATATGGTAGTAATGCAGTATATAAGTACAGTCTATATGGCAGTAATGCAGTATATAAGTACAGTCTATATGGTAGTAATGCAGTATATAAGTACAGTCTATATGGCAGTAATGCAGTATATAAGTACAGTCTATATGGCAGTAATGCGGTATATAAGTACAGTCTATATGGTAGTAATGCGGTATATAAGTACAGTCTATATGGTAGTAATGCAGTATATAAGTACAGTCTATATGGCAGTAATGCGGTATATAAGTACAGTCTATATGGTAGTAATGCAGTATATAAGTACAGTCTATATGGTAGTAATGCAGTATATAAGTACAGTCTATATGGTAGTAATGCAGTATATAAGTACAGTCTATATGGTAGTAATGCAGTATATAAGTACAGTCTATATGGTAGTAATGCAGTATATAAGTACAGTCTATATGGTAGTAATGCAGTATATAAGTACAGTCTATATGGCAGTAATGCAGTATATAAGTACAGTCTATATGGTAGTAATGCAGTATATAAGTACAGTCTATATGGTAGTAATGCAGTATATAAGTACAGTCTATATGGTAGTAATGCAGTATATAAGTACAGTCTATATGGTAGTAATGCAGTATATAAGTACAGTCTATATGGTAGTAATGCAGTATATATGTACAGTCTATATGGTAGTAATGCAGTATATAAGTACAGTCTATATGGTAGTAATGCAGTATATAAGTACAGTCTATATGGTAGTAATGCAGTATATAAGTACAGTCTATATGGCAGTAATGCAGTATATAAGTACAGTCTATATGGCAGTAATGTGGTATATAAGTACAGTCTATATGGCAGTAATGCAGTATATAAGTACAGTCTATATGGCAGTAATGTGGTATATAAGTATAGTCTATATGGCAGTAATGCGGTATATAAGTATAGTCTATATGGCAGTAATGTGGTATATAAGTACAGTCTATATGGCAGTAATGCAGTATATAAGTATAGTCTATATGGCAGTAATGTGGTATATAAGTATAGTCTATATGGCAGTAATGTAGTATATAAGTACAGTCTATATGGCAGTAATGTAGTATATAAGTACAGTCTATATGGCAGTAATGTGGTATATAAGTACAGTCTATATGGCAGTAATGTGGTATATAAGTACAGTCTATATGGCAGTAATGCAGTATATAAGTATAGTCTATATGGCAGTAATGTGGTATATAAGTATAGTCTATATGGCAGTAATGTAGTATATAAGTACAGTCTATATGGCAGTAATGTAGTATATAAGTACAGTCTATATGGCAGTAATGTAGTATATAAGCACAGTCTATATGGCAGTAATGTAGTATATAAGTACAGTCTATATGGCAGTAATGTAGTATATAAGTACAGTCTATATGGCAGTAATGCAGTATATAAGTACAGTCTATATGGCAGTAATGCGGTATATAAGTACAGTCTATATGGCAGTAATGTGGTATATAAGTACAGTCTATATGGCAGTAATGTGGTATATAAGTACAGTCTATATGGCAGTAATGTGGTATATAAGTACAGTCTATATGGCAGTAATGTGGTATATAAGTACAGTCTATATGGCAGTAATGTGGTATATAAGTATAGTCTATATGGCAGTAATGCAGTATATAAGTATAGTCTATATGGCAGTAATGTAGTATATAAGTACAGTCTATATGGCAGTAATGTAGTATATAAGTACAGTCTATATGGCAGTAATGTAGTATATAAGTACAGTCTATATGGCAGTAATGTAGTATATAAGTACAGTCTATATGGCAGTAATGTGGTATATAAGTACAGTCTATATGGCAGTAATGTGGTATATAAGTACAGTCTATATGGCAGTAATGTGGTATATAAGTATAGTCTATATGGCAGTAATGTAGTATATAAGTACAGTCTATATGGCAGTAATGTAGTATATAAGTACAGTCTATATGGCAGTAATGTAGTATATAAGTACAGTCTATATGGCAGTAATGTGGTATATAAGTACAGTCTATATGGCAGTAATGTGGTATATAAGTACAGTCTATATGGCAGTAATGTGGTATATAAGTATAGTCTATATGGCAGTAATGCAGTATATAAGTATAGTCAATATGGCAGTAATGCAGTATATAAGTATAGTCTATATGGCAGTAATGTGGTATATAAGTACAGTCTATATGGCAGTAATGCAGTATATAAGTATAGTCTATATGGCAGTAATGCGGTATATAAGTACAGTCTATATGGCAGTAATGCAGTATATAAGTATAGTCAATATGGCAGTAATGCGGTATATAAGTATAGTCTATATGGCAGTAATGCAGTATATAAGTACAGTCTATATGGCAGTAATGTGGTATATAAGTATAGTCTATATGGCAGTAATGCAGTATATAAGTACAGTCTATATGGCAGTAATGCAGTATATAAGTACAGTCTATATGGCAGTAATGCAGTATATAAGTACAGTCTATATGGCAGTAATGTGGTATATAAGTATAGTCTATATGGCAGTAATGTAGTATATAAGTACAGTCTATATGGCAGTAATGTAGTATATAAGTACAGTCTATATGACAGTAATGTGGTATATAAGTACAGTCTATATGGCAGTAATGTGGTATATAAGTACAGTCTATATGGCAGTAATGTGGTATATAAGTACAGTCTATATGGCAGTAATGCAGTATATAAGTATAGTCTATATGGCAGTAATGTAGTATATAAGTACAGTCTATATGGCAGTAATGTGGTATATAAGTACAGTCTATATGGCAGTAATGTGGTATATAAGTACAGTCTATATGGCAGTAATGTAGTATATAAGTATAGTCTATATGGCAGTAATGTGGTATATAAGTACAGTCTATATGGCAGTAATGTGGTATATAAGTACAGTCTATATGGCAGTAATGTGGTATATAAGTATAGTCTATATGGCAGTAATGTAGTATATAAGTACAGTCTATATGGCAGTAATGTAGTATATCAGTCTATATGGCAGTAATGCAGTATATAAGTACAGTCTATATGGCAGTAATGTGGTATATAAGTATAGTCTATATGGCAGTAATGCAGTATATAAGTATAGTCAATATGGCAGTAATGCGGTATATAAGTATAGTCTATATGGCAGTAATGCGGTATATAAGTACAGTCTATATGGCAGTAATGCAGTATATAAGTATAGTCAATATGGCAGTAATGCGGTATATAAGTATAGTCTATATGGCAGTAATGCAGTATATAAGTACAGTCTATATGGCAGTAATGTGGTATATAAGTATAGTCTATATGGCAGTAATGCAGTATATAAGTACAGTCTATATGGCAGTAATGCAGTATATAAGTACAGTCTATATGGCAGTAATGCAGTATATAAGTACAGTCTATATGGCAGTAATGCAGTATATAAGTATAGTATATATGGCAGTAATGCAGTATATAAGTACAGTCTATATGGCAGTAATGCGGTATATAAGTACAGTCTATATGGCAGTAATGCAGTATATAAGTATAGTCTATATGGCAGTAATGTGGTATATAAGTACAGTCTATATGGCAGTAATGCAGTATATAAGTATAGTCTATATGGCAGTAATGTGGTATATAAGTACAGTCTATATGGCAGTAATGCAGTATATAAGTATAGTCTATATGGCAGTAATGCGGTATATAAGTATAGTCTATATGGCAGTAATGCGGTATATAAGTACAGTATATATGGCAGTAATGCAGTATATAAGTATAGTCTATATGGCAGTAATGTGGTATATAAGTACAGTCTATATGGCAGTAATGCGGTATATAAGTACAGTATATATGGCAGTAATGCAGTATATAAGTATAGTCTATATGGCAGTAATGTGGTATATAAGTACAGTCTATATGGCAGTAATGTGGTATATAAGTATAGTCTATATGGCAGTAATGTAGTATATAAGTACAGTCTATATGGCAGTAATGTGGTATATAAGTACAGTCTATATGGCAGTAATGTGGTATATAAGTACAGTCTATATGGCAGTAATGCAGTATATAAGTATAGTCTATATGGCAGTAATGCAGTATATAAGTACAGTCTATATGGCAGTAATGCGGTATATAAGTATAGTATATATGGCAGTAATGTGGTATATAAGTATAGTCTATATGGCAGTAATGCAGTATATAAGTACAGTCTATATGGCAGTAATGCGGTATATAAGTACAGTCTATATGGCAGTAATGCAGTATATAAGTATAGTCTATATGGCAGTAATGCGGTATATAAGTACAGTCTATATGGCAGTAATGCAGTATATAAGTACAGTCTATATGGCAGTAATGTGGTATATAAGTATAGTCTATATGGCAGTAATGCGGTATATAAGTACAGTATATATGGCAGTAATGCAGTATATAAGTATAGTCTATATGGCAGTAATGTGGTATATAAGTACAGTCTATATGGCAGTAATGTGGTATATAAGTATAGTCTATATGGCAGTAATGTAGTATATAAGTACAGTCTATATGGCAGTAATGTGGTATATAAGTACAGTCTATATGGCAGTAATGTGGTATATAAGTACAGTCTATATGGCAGTAATGCAGTATATAAGTATAGTCTATATGGCAGTAATGCAGTATATAAGTACAGTCTATATGGCAGTAATGCGGTATATAAGTATAGTATATATGGCAGTAATGTGGTATATAAGTATAGTCTATATGGCAGTAATGCAGTATATAAGTACAGTCTATATGGCAGTAATGCGGTATATAAGTACAGTCTATATGGCAGTAATGCAGTATATAAGTATAGTCTATATGGCAGTAATGCGGTATATAAGTACAGTCTATATGGCAGTAATGCAGTATATAAGTATAGTCTATATGGCAGTAATGTGGTATATAAGTATAGTCTATATGGCAGTAATGCGGTATATAAGTACAGTCTATATGGCAGTAATGCGGTATATAAGTACAGTCTATATGGCAGTAATGTGGTATATAAGTACAGTCTATATGGCAGTAATGTGGTATATAAGTATAGTCTATATGGCAGTAATGCAGTATATAAGTACAGTCTATATGGCAGTAATGCGGTATATAAGTACAGTCTATATGGCAGTAATGCAGTATATAAGTATAGTCTATATGGCAGTAATGCGGTATATAAGTATAGTCTATATGGCAGTAAGGTGGTATATAAGTACAGTCTATATGGCAGTAATGCAGTATATAAGTATAGTCTATATGGCAGTAATGTAGTATATAAGTACAGTCTATATGGCAGTAATGTAGTATATAAGTACAGTCTATATGGCAGTAATGCGGTATATAAGTACAGTCTATATGGCAGTAATGCGGTATATAAGTACAGTCTATATGGCAGTAATGCAGTATATAAGTATAGTCTATATGGCAGTAATGTGGTATATAAGTATAGTCTATATGGCAGTAATGTGGTATATAAGTACAGTCTATATGGCAGTAATGCAGTATATCAGTACAGTCTATATGGCAGTAATGCAGTATATAAGTATAGTCTATATGGCAGTAATGTAGTATATAAGTACAGTCTATATGGCAGTAATGCAGTATATAAGAACAGTCTATATGGCAGTAATGCAGTATATAAGTACAGTCTATATGGCAGTAATGCAGTATATAAGTATAGTCTATATGGCAGTAATGCAGTATATAAGTACAGTCTATATGGCAGTAATGCAGTATATAAGTACAGTCTATATGGCAGTAATGCGGTATATAAGTATAGTCTATATGGCAGTAATGCAGTATATAAGTGTAGTCTATATGGCAGTAATGTAGTATATAAGTACAGTCTATATGACAGTAATGTAGTATATAAGTATAGTCTATATGGCAGTAATGTGGTATATAAGTATAGTCTATATGGCAGTAATGCAGTATATCAGTACAGTCTATATGGCAGTAATGCAGTATATAAGTATAGTCTATATGGCAGTAATGTAGTATATAAGTACAGTCTATATGGCAGTAATGCAGTATATAAGTACAGTCTATATGGCAGTAATGCAGTATATAAGTACAGTCTATATGGCAGTAATGCAGTATATAAGTATAGTCTATATGGCAGTAATGCAGTATATAAGTACAGTCTATATGGCAGTAATGCAGTATATAAGTACAGTCTATATGGCAGTAATGCGGTATATAAGTATAGTCTATATGGCAGTAATGCAGTATATAAGTACAGTCTATATGGCAGTAATGCGGTATATAAGTATAGTCTATATGGCAGTAATGTGGTATATAATTACAGTCTATATGGCAGTAATGCAGTATATAATTACAGTCTATATGGCAGTAATGCGGTATATAAGTACAGTCTATATGGCAGTAATGCAGTATATAATTACAGTCTATATGGCAGTAATGCAGTATATAAGTACAGTCTATATGGCAGTAATGCGGTATATAAGTACAGTCTATATGGCAGTAATGTAGTATATAAGTACAGTCTATATGGCAGTAATGTAGTATATAAGTATAGTCTATATGGCAGTAATGCAGTATATAAGTACAGTCTATATGGCAGTAATGCGGTATATAAGTACAGTCTATATGGCAGTAATGTAGTATATAAGTACAGTCTATATGGCAGTAATGTAGTATATAAGTACAGTCTATATGGCAGTAATGCGGTATATAAGTACAGTCTATATGGCAGTAATGTGGTATATAAGTACAGTCTATATGGCAGTAATGTGGTATATAAGTACAGTCTATATGGCAGTAATGCAGTATATAAGTATAGTCTATATGGCAGTAATGTGGTATATAATTACAGTCTATATGGCAGTAATGCAGTATATAAGTACAGTCTATATGGCAGTAATGCGGTATATAAGTACAGTCTATATGGCAGTAATGTAGTATATAAGTACAGTCTATATGGCAGTAATGTAGTATATAAGTATAGTCTATATGGCAGTAATGTAGTATATAAGTACAGTCTATATGGCAGTAATGTAGTATATAAGTACAGTCTATATGGCAGTAATGCGGTATATAAGTACAGTCTATATGGCAGTAATGTGGTATATAAGTACAGTCTATATGGCAGTAATGTGGTATATAAGTACAGTCTATATGGCAGTAATGCAGTATATAAGTATAGTCTATATGGCAGTAATGCAGTATATAATTACAGTCTATATGGCAGTAATGCAGTATATAAGTACAGTCTATATGGCAGTAATGCAGTATATAATTACAGTCTATATGGCAGTAATGCAGTATATAAGTACAGTCTATATGGCAGTAATGTAGTATATAAGTATAGTCTATATGGCAGTAATGCAGTATATAAGTACAGTCTATATGGCAGTAATGCGGTATATAAGTACAGTCTATATGGCAGTAATGCAGTATATAAGTACAGTCTATATGGCAGTAATGTAGTATATAAGTATAGTCTATATGGCAGTAATGCAGTATATAAGTACAGTCTATATGGCAGTAATGCGGTATATAAGTACAGTCTATATGGCAGTAATGTAGTATATAAGTACAGTCTATATGGCAGTAATGCGGTATATAAGTACAGTCTATATGGCAGTAATGCAGTATATAATTACAGTCTATATGGCAGTAATGCAGTATATAAGTACAGTCTATATGGCAGTAATGCAGTATATAATTACAGTCTATATGGCAGTAATGCAGTATATAAGTACAGTCTATATGGCAGTAATGTAGTATATAAGTATAGTCTATATGGCAGTAATGCAGTATATAAGTACAGTCTATATGGCAGTAATGCGGTATATAAGTACAGTCTATATGGCAGTAATGTAGTATATAAGTACAGTCTATATGGCAGTAATGCGGTATATAAGTACAGTCTATATGGCAGTAATGCGGTATATAAGTACAGTCTATATGGCAGTAATGCAGTATATAAGTACAGTCTATATGGCAGTAATGTGGTATATAAGTACAGTCTATATGGCAGTAATGCGGTATATAAGTACAGTCTATATGGCAGTAATGTGGTATATAAGTACAGTCTATATGGCAGTAATGCGGTATATAAGTACAGTCTATATGGCAGTAATGCGGTATATAAGTATAGTCTATATGGCAGTAATGTGGTATATAAGTACAGTCTATATGGCAGTAATGTGGTATATAAGTACAGTCTATATGGCAGTAATGCGGTATATAAGTACAGTCTATATGGCAGTAATGTGGTATATAAGTACAGTCTATATGGCAGTAATGTGGTATATAAGTACAGTCTATATGGCAGTAATGCAGTATATAAGTATAGTCTATATGGCAGTAATGCGGTATATAAGTACAGTCTATATGGCAGTAATGTGGTATATAAGTACAGTCTATATGGCAGTAATGTGGTATATAAGTACAGTCTATATGGCAGTAATGCAGTATATAAGTATAGTCTATATGGCAGTAATGCAGTATATAAGTACAGTCTATATGGCAGTAATGCGGTATATAAGTATAGTCTATATGGCAGTAATGCAGTATATAAGTATAGTCTATATGGCAGTAATGTGGTATATAAGTACAGTCTATATGGCAGTAATGCGGTATATAAGTACAGTCTATATGGCAGTAATGTGGTATATAAGTACAGTCTATATGGCAGTAATGCAGTATATAAATATAGTCTATATGGCAGTAATGCAGTATATAAGTACAGTCTATATGGCAGTAATGCGGTATATAAGTACAGTCTATATGGCAGTAATGTAGTATATAAGTACAGTCTATATGGCAGTAATGTAGTATATAAGTACAGTCTATATGGCAGTAATGCGGTATATAAGTACAGTCTATATGGCAGTAATGCGGTATATAAGTACAGTCTATATGGCAGTAATGCAGTATATAAGTATAGTCTATATGGCAGTAATGTGGTATATAAGTATAGTCTATATGGCAGTAATGTGGTATATAAGTACAGTCTATATGGCAGTAATGCAGTATATAAGTGTAGTCTATATGGCAGTAATGTAGTATATAAGTACAGTCTATATGACAGTAATGTAGTATATAAGTATAGTCTATATGGCAGTAATGTGGTATATAAGTATAGTCTATATGGCAGTAATGCAGTATATCAGTACAGTCTATATGGCAGTAATGCAGTATATAAGTATAGTCTATATGGCAGTAATGTAGTATATAAGTACAGTCTATATGGCAGTAATGCAGTATATAAGTACAGTCTATATGGCAGTAATGCAGTATATAAGTACAGTCTATATGGCAGTAATGTAGTATATAAGTATAGTCTATATGGCAGTAATGCAGTATATAAGTACAGTCTATATGGCAGTAATGCGGTATATAAGTACAGTCTATATGGCAGTAATGTAGTATATAAGTACAGTCTATATGGCAGTAATGTAGTATATAAGTACAGTCTATATGGCAGTAATGTGGTATATAAGTACAGTCTATATGGCAGTAATGCAGTATATAAGTATAGTCTATATGGCAGTAATGTGGTATATAATTACAGTCTATATGGCAGTAATGCAGTATATAAGTACAGTCTATATGGCAGTAATGTGGTATATAATTACAGTCTATATGGCAGTAATGCAGTATATAAGTATAGTCTATATGACAGTAATGCAGTATATAAGTACAGTCTATATGGCAGTAATGCAGTATATAAGTACAGTCTATATGGCAGTAATGCGGTATATAAGTACAGTCTATATGGCAGTAATGCAGTATATAAGTACAGTCTATATGGCAGTAATGTGGTATATAAGTACAGTCTATATGGCAGTAATGCGGTATATAAGTACAGTCTATATGGCAGTAATGTGGTATATAAGTACAGTCTATATGGCAGTAATGCAGTATGTAAGTATAGTCTATATGGCAGTAATGCGGTATATAAGTACAGTCTATATGGCAGTAATGCAGTATATAAGTACAGTCTATATGGCAGTAATGTGGTATATAAGTACAGTCTATATGGCAGTAATGCAGTATATAATTACAGTCTATATGGCAGTAATGCAGTATATAAGTACAGTCTATATGGCAGTAATGCGGTATATAAGTACAGTCTATATGGCAGTAATGTAGTATATAAGTACAGTCTATATGGCAGTAATGTAGTATATAAGTATAGTCTATATGGCAGTAATGCAGTATATAAGTACAGTCTATATGGCAGTAATGCGGTATATAAGTACAGTCTATATGGCAGTAATGTAGTATATAAGTACAGTCTATATGGCAGTAATGTAGTATATAAGTACAGTCTATATGGCAGTAATGCGGTATATAAGTACAGTCTATATGGCAGTAATGCGGTATATAAGTACAGTCTATATGGCAGTAATGCAGTATATAAGTACAGTCTATATGGCAGTAATGTGGTATATAAGTACAGTCTATATGGCAGTAATGCGGTATATAAGTACAGTCTATATGGCAGTAATGTGGTATATAAGTACAGTCTATATGGCAGTAATGCAGTATATAAGTATAGTCTATATGGCAGTAATGTGGTATATAAGTACAGTCTATATGGCAGTAATGTGGTATATAAGTACAGTCTATATGGCAGTAATGCAGTATATAAGTATAGTCTATATGGCAGTAATGCAGTATATAAGTACAGTCTATATGGCAGTAATGTGGTATATAAGTACAGTCTATATGGCAGTAATGCAGTATATAAGTATAGTCTATATGGCAGTAATGCAGTATATAAGTACAGTCTATATGGCAGTAATGCGGTATATAAGTACAGTCTATATGGCAGTAATGCAGTATATAAGTACAGTCTATATGGCAGTAATGCGGTATATAAGTACAGTCTATATGGCAGTAATGTGGTATATAAGTATAGTCTATATGGCAGTAATGCAGTATATAAGTACAGTCTATATGGCAGTAATGCGGTATATAAGTATAGTCTATATGGCAGTAATGCAGTATATAAGTACAGTCTATATGGCAGTAATGCGGTATATAAGTACAGTCTATATGGCAGTAATGCAGTATATAAGTACAGTCTATATGGCAGTAATGCGGTATATAAGTACAGTCTATATGGCAGTAATGTGGTATATAAGTATAGTCTATATGGCAGTAATGCAGTATATAAGTACAGTCTATATGGCAGTAATGTGGTATATAAGTATAGTCTATATGGCAGTAATGCAGTATATAAGTACAGTCTATATGGCAGTAATGCAGTATATAAGTACAGTCTATATGGCAGTAATGTGGTATATAAGTACAGTCTATATGGCAGTAATGTGGTATATAAGTATAGTCTATATGGCAGTAATGCAGTATATAAGTACAGTCTATATGGCAGTAATGCAGTATATAAGTACAGTCTATATGGCAGTAATGTGGTATATAAGTACAGTCTATATGGCAGTAATGTGGTATATAAGTACAGTCTATATGGCAGTAATGCAGTATATAAGTACAGTCTATATGGCAGTAATGCAGTATATAAGTACAGTATATATGGCAGTAATGCAGTATATAAGTACAGTCTATATGGCAGTAATGCAGTATATAAGTACAGTCTATATGGCAGTAATGTGGTATATAAGTATAGTCTATATGGCAGTAATGCAGTATATAAGTACAGTCTATATGGCAGTAATGCAGTATATAAGTACAGTCTATATGGCAGTAATGTGGTATATAAGTATAGTCTATATGGCAGTAATGCAGTATATAAGTATAGTCTATATGGCAGTAATGCGGTATATAAGTACAGTCTATATGGCAGTAATGCGGTATAAAAGTATAGTCTATATGGCAGTAATGCGGTATATAAGCTCGGTCTATATGGCAGTAATGTAGTATATAAGTACAGTCTATATGGCAGTAATGTAGTATATAAGTATAGTCTATATGGCAGTAATGTGGTATATAAGTACAGTCTATATGGCAGTAATGTGGTATATAAGTACAGTCTATATGGCAGTAATGCGGTATATAAGTACAGTCTATATGGCAGTAATGTGGTATATAAGTACAGTCTATATGGCAGTAATGTGGTATATAAGTACAGTCTATATGGCAGTAATGCAGTATATAAGTATAGTCTATATGGCAGTAATGCAGTATATAAGTACAGTCTATATGGCAGTAATGCGGTATATAAGTATAGTCTATATGGCAGTAATGCAGTATATAAGTATAGTCTATATGGCAGTAATGTGGTATATAAGTACAGTCTATATGGCAGTAATGCGGTATATAAGTACAGTCTATATGGCAGTAATGTGGTATATAAGTACAGTCTATATGGCAGTAATGCAGTATATAAATATAGTCTATATGGCAGTAATGCAGTATATAAGTACAGTCTATATGGCAGTAATGCGGTATATAAGTACAGTCTATATGGCAGTAATGTAGTATATAAGTACAGTCTATATGGCAGTAATGCAGTATATAAGTACAGTCTATATGGCAGTAATGTAGTATATAAGTACAGTCTATATGGCAGTAATGCGGTATATAAGTACAGTCTATATGGCAGTAATGTAGTATAAGTACAGTCTATATGGCAGTAATGTAGTATATAAGTACAGTCTATATGGCAGTAATGCGGTATATAAGTACAGTCTATATGGCAGTAATGCGGTATATAAGTACAGTCTATATGGCAGTAATGCGGTATATAAGTACAGTCTATATGGCAGTAATGCGGTATATAAGTACAGTCTATATGGCAGTAATGTAGTATATAAGTACAGTCTATATGGCAGTAATGTAGTATATAAGTATAGTCTATATGGCAGTAATGCAGTATATAAGTACAGTCTATATGGCAGTAATGCGGTATATAAGTACAGTCTATATGGCAGTAATGTAGTATATAAGTACAGTCTATATGGCAGTAATGTAGTATATAAGTACAGTCTATATGGCAGTAATGCGGTATATAAGTACAGTCTATATGGCAGTAATGCGGTATATAAGTACAGTCTATATGGCAGTAATGCGGTATATAAGTACAGTCTATATGGCAGTAATGTGGTATATAAGTACAGTCTATATGGCAGTAATGCGGTATATAAGTACAGTCTATATGGCAGTAATGTGGTATATAAGTACAGTCTATATGGCAGTAATGCGGTATATAAGTATAGTCTATATGGCAGTAATGCGGTATATAAGTACAGTCTATATGGCAGTAATGTGGTATATAAGTACAGTCTATATGGCAGTAATGTGGTATATAAGTACAGTCTATATGGCAGTAATGCGGTATATAAGTATAGTCTATATGGCAGTAATGCAGTATATAAGTACAGTCTATATGGCAGTAATGTGGTATATAAGTACAGTCTATATGGCAGTAATGCAGTATATAAGTATAGTCTATATGGCAGTAATGCAGTATATAAGTACAGTCTATATGGCAGTAATGCGGTATATAAGTACAGTCTATATGGCAGTAATGCAGTATATAAGTACAGTCTATATGGCAGTAATGCGGTATATAAGTACAGTCTATATGGCAGTAATGTGGTATATAAGTATAGTCTATATGGCAGTAATGCGGTATATAAGTACAGTCTATATGGCAGTAATGCGGTATATAAGTATAGTCTATATGGCAGTAATGCAGTATATAAGTACAGTCTATATGGCAGTAATGCGGTATATAAGTACAGTCTATATGGCAGTAATGCAGTATATAAGTACAGTCTATATGGCAGTAATGCGGTATATAAGTACAGTCTATATGGCAGTAATGTGGTATATAAGTATAGTCTATATGGCAGTAATGCAGTATATAAGTACAGTCTATATGGCAGTAATGTGGTATATAAGTATAGTCTATATGGCAGTAATGCAGTATATAAGTACAGTCTATATGGCAGTAATGCAGTATATAAGTACAGTCTATATGGCAGTAATGTGGTATATAAGTACAGTCTATATGGCAGTAATGCAGTATATAAGTACAGTCTATATGGCAGTAATGCAGTATATAAGTACAGTATATATGGCAGTAATGCAGTATATAAGTACAGTCTATATGGCAGTAATGCAGTATATAAGTACAGTCTATATGGCAGTAATGTGGTATATAAGTATAGTCTATATGGCAGTAATGCAGTATATAAGTACAGTCTA
Organism: Phyllobates terribilis; assembly: GCF_046119375.1. Taxonomy (NCBI): domain Eukaryota; kingdom Metazoa; phylum Chordata; class Amphibia; order Anura; family Dendrobatidae; genus Phyllobates; species Phyllobates terribilis. Next base: position 174,560,590 of record NW_027362769.1, read on the forward strand.
TATGGCAGTAATGCAGTATATAAGTACAGTCTATATGGCAGTAATGTGGTATATAAGTATAGTCTATATGGCAGTAATGCAGTATATAAGTATAGTCTATATGGCAGTAATGCGGTATATAAGTACAGTCTATATGGCAGTAATGCGGTATAAAAGTATAGTCTATATGGCAGTAATGCGGTATATAAGCTCGGTCTATATGGCAGTAATGTAGTATATAAGTACAGTCTATATGGCAGTAATGTAGTATATAAGTATAGTCTATATGGCAGTAATGTGGTATATAAGTACAGTCTATATGGCAGTAATGTGGTATATAAGTACAGTCTATATGGCAGTAATGCGGTATATAAGTACAGTCTATATGGCAGTAATGTGGTATATAAGTACAGTCTATATGGCAGTAATGTGGTATATAAGTACAGTCTATATGGCAGTAATGCAGTATATAAGTATAGTCTATATGGCAGTAATGCAGTATATAAGTACAGTCTATATGGCAGTAATGCGGTATATAAGTATAGTCTATATGGCAGTAATGCAGTATATAAGTATAGTCTATATGGCAGTAATGCGGTATATAAGTACAGTCTATATGGCAGTAATGCGGTATATAAGTAGAGTCTATATGGCAGTAATGTGGTATATAAGTACAGTCTATATGGCAGTAATGCAGTATATAAATATAGTCTATATGGCAGTAATGCAGTATATAAGTACAGTCTATATGGCAGTAATGCGGTATATAAGTACAGTCTATATGGCAGTAATGTAGTATATAAGTACAGTCTATATGGCAGTAATGTAGTATATAAGTACAGTCTATATGGCAGTAATGCGGTATATAAGTACAGTCTATATGGCAGTAATGCGGTATATAAGTACAGTCTATATGGCAGTAATGCAGTATATAAGTATAGTCTATATGGCAGTAATGTGGTATATAAGTATAGTCTATATGGCAGTAATGTGGTATATAAGTATAGTCTATATGGCAGTAATGTGGTATATAAGTATAGTCTATATGGCAGTAATGTGGTATATAAGTATAGTCTATATGGCAGTAATGTGGTATATAAGTATAGTCTATATGGCAGTAATGTGGTATATAAGTACAGTCTATATGGCAGTACTGCAGTATATAAGTACAGTCTATATGGCAGTAATGCAGTATATAAGTGTAGTCTATATGGCAGTAATGTAGTATATAAGTACAGTCTATATGACAGTAATGTAGTATATAAGTATAGTCTATATGGCAGTAATGTGGTATATAAGTATAGTCTATATGGCAGTAATGCAGTATATCAGTACAGTCTATATGGCAGTAATGCAGTATATAAGTATAGTCTATATGGCAGTAATGTAGTATATAAGTACAGTCTATATGGCAGTAATGTAGTATATAAGTACAGTCTATATGGCAGTAATGCGGTATATAAGTACAGTCTATATGGCAGTAATGTGGTATATAAGTACAGTCTATATGGCAGTAATGCGGTATATAAGTATAGTCTATATGGCAGTAATGTGGTATATAATTACAGTCTATATGGCAGTAATGCAGTATATAAGTACAGTCTATATGGCAGTAATGCGGTATATAATTACAGTCTATATGGCAGTAATGCAGTATATAAGTACAGTCTATATGGCAGTAATGCAGTATATAATTACAGTCTATATGGCAGTAATGCAGTATATAAGTACAGTCTATATGGCAGTAATGCGGTATATAAGTACAGTCTATATGGCAGTAATGTAGTATATAAGTACAGTCTATATGGCAGTAATGTAGTATATAAGTATAGTCTATATGGCAGTAATGCAGTATATAAGTACAGTCTATATGGCAGTAATGCGGTATATAAGTACAGTCTATATGGCAGTAATGTGGTATATAAGTACAGTCTATATGGCAGTAATGTAGTATATAAGTACAGTCTATATGGCAGTAATGCGGTATATAAGTACAGTCTATATGGCAGTAATGCGGTATATAAGTACAGTCTATATGGCAGTAATGCGGTATATAAGTACAGTCTATATGGCAGTAATGTGGTATATAAGTACAGTCTATATGGCAGTAATGCGGTATATAAGTACAGTCTATATGGCAGTAATGTGGTATATAAGTACAGTCTATATGGCAGTAATGCAGTATATAAGTATAGTCTATATGGCAGTAATGCGGTATATAAGTACAGTCTATATGGCAGTAATGCAGTATATAAGTACAGTCTATATGGCAGTAATGTGGTATATAAGTACAGTCTATATGGCAGTAATGTGGTATATAAGTACAGTCTATATGGCAGTAATGCAGTATATAAGTATAGTCTATATGGCAGTAATGCAGTATATAAGTACAGTCTATATGGCAGTAATGTGGTATATAAGTACAGTCTATATGGCAGTAATGCAGTATATAAGTATAGTCTATATGGCAGTAATGCAGTATATAAGTACAGTCTATATGGCAGTAATGCGGTATATAAGTACAGTCTATATGGCAGTAATGCAGTATATAAGTACAGTCTATATGGCAGTAATGCGGTATATAAGTACAGTCTATATGGCAGTAATGTGGTATATAAGTATAGTCTATATGGCAGTAATGCAGTATATAAGTACAGTCTATATGGCAGTAATGCGGTATATAAGTATAGTCTATATGGCAGTAATGCAGTATATAAGTACAGTCTATATGGCAGTAATGCGGTATATAAAGTACAGTCTATATGGCAGTAATGCAGTATATAAGTACAGTCTATATGGCAGTAATGCGGTATATAAGTACAGTCTATATGGCAGTAATGTGGTATATAAGTATAGTCTATATGGCAGTAATGCAGTATATAAGTACAGTCTATATGGCAGTAATGTGGTATATAAGTATAGTCTATATGGCAGTAATGCAGTATATAAGTACAGTCTATATGGCAGTAATGCAGTATATAAGTACAGTCTATATGGCAGTAATGTGGTATATAAGTACAGTCTATATGGCAGTAATGTGGTATATAAGTATAGTCTATATGGCAGTAATGCAGTATATAAGTACAGTCTATATGGCAGTAATGTGGTATATAAGTACAGTCTATATGGCAGTAATGTGGTATATAAGTACAGTCTATATGGCAGTAATGCAGTATATAAGTACAGTCTATATGGCAGTAATGTGGTATATAAGTATAGTCTATATGGCAGTAATGCAGTATATAAGTATAGTCTATATGGCAGTAATGCGGTATATAAGTACAGTCTATATGGCAGTAATGCGGTATAAAAGTATAGTCTATATGGCAGTAATGCGGTATATAAGCTCGGTCTATATGGCAGTAATGTAGTATATAAGTACAGTCTATATGGCAGTAATGTAGTATATAAGTACAGTCTATATGGCAGTAATGTGGTATATAAGTACAGTCTATATGGCAGTAATGTGGTATATAAGTACAGTCTATATGGCAGTAATGTGGTATATAAGTACAGTCTATATGGCAGTAATGCAGTATATAAGTACAGTCTATATGGCAGTAATGCAGTATATAAGTATAGTCTATATGGCAGTAATGCGGTATATAAGTACAGTCTATATGGCAGTAATGTGGTATATAAGTACAGTCTATATGGCAGTAATGCAGTATATAAGTACAGTCTATATGGCAGTAATGCAGTATATAAGTACAGTCTATATGGCAGTAATGCAGTATATAAGTATAGTCTATATGGCAGTAATGCAGTATATAAGCACAGTCTATATGGCAGTAATGCAGTATATAAGTACAGTCTATATGGCAGTAATGCAGTATATAAGTACAGTCTATATGGCAGTAATGCGGTATATAAGTATAGTCTATATGGCAGTAATGCGGTATATAAGCTCGGTCTATATGGCAGTAATGTGGTATATAAGTACAGTCTATATGGCAGTAATGCGGTATATAAGTACAGTCTATATGGCAGTAATGCGGTATATAAGTATAGTCTATATGGCAGTAATGCGGTATATAAGCTCGGTCTATATGGCAGTAATGCGGTATATAAGTACAGTCTATATGGCAGTAATGCAGTATATAAGTACAGTCTATATGGCAGTAATGCAGTATATAAGTACAGTCTATATGGCAGTAATGTAGTATATAAGTACAGTCTATATGGCAGTAATGTGGTATATAAGTACAGTCTATATGGCAGTAATGCAGTATATAAGTACAGTCTATATGGCAGTAATGCAGTATATAAGTATAGTCTATATGGCAGTAATGCGGTATATAAGTACAGTCTATATGGCAGTAATGTGGTATATAAGTATAGTCTATATGGCAGTAATGCAGTATATAAGTACAGTCTATATGGCAGTAATGCAGTATATAAGTATAGTCTATATGGCAGTAATGCGGTATATAAGCTCGGTCTATATGGCAGTAATGTAGTATATAAGTACAGTCTATATGGCAGTAATGTAGTATATAAGTATAGTCTATATGGCAGTAATGCAGTATATAAGTACAGTCTATATGGCAGTAATGCGGTATATAAGTATAGTCTATATGGCAGTAATGCAGTATATAATTACAGTCTATATGGCAGTAATGCAGTATATAAGTACAGTCTATATGGCAGTAATGCAGTATATAATTACAGTCTATATGGCAGTAATGCAGTATATAAGTACAGTCTATATGGCAGTAATGCAGTATATAATTACAGTCTATATGGCAGTAATGCAGTATATAAGTACAGTCTATATGGCAGTAATGCAGTATATAAGTACAGTCTATATGGCAGTAATGTGGTATATAATTACAGTCTATATGGCAGTAATGCAGTATATAAGTACAGTCTATATGGCAGTAATGCAGTATATAATTACAGTCTATATGGCAGTAATGCGGTATATAATTACAGTCTATATGGCAGTAATGCAGTATATAAGTACAGTCTATATGGCAGTAATGCAGTATATAATTACAGTCTATATGGCAGTAATGCAGTATATAAGTACAGTCTATATGGCAGTAATGTGGTATATAAGTACAGTCTATATGGCAGTAATGCATTATATAAGTATAGTCTATATGGCAGTAATGCGGTATATAAGTACAGTCTATATGGCAGTAATGTGGTATATAATTACAGTCTATATGGCAGTAATGCAGTATATAAGTACAGTCTATATGGCAGTAATGCGGTATATAAGTACAGTCTATATGGCAGTAATGTAGTATATAAGTATAGTCTATATGGCAGTAATGCAGTATATAATTACAGTCTATATGGCAGTAATGCAGTATATAAGTACAGTCTATATGGCAGTAATGCAGTATATAATTACAGTCTATATGGCAGTAATGCAGTATATAAGTACAGTCTATATGGCAGTAATGCAGTATATAATTACAGTCTATATGGCAGTAATGCAGTATATAAGTACAGTCTATATGGCAGTAATGCAGTATATAAGTACAGTCTATATGGCAGTAATGTGGTATATAAGTACAGTCTATATGGCAGTAATGCGGTATATAATTACAGTCTATATGGCAGTAATGCAGTATATAAGTACAGTCTATATGGCAGTAATGCAGTATATAATTACAGTCTATATGGCAGTAATGCGGTATATAATAACAGTCTATATGGCAGTAATGCAGTATATAAGTACAGTCTATATGGCAGTAATGTGGTATATAAGTACAGTCTATATGGCAGTAATGCAGTATATAAGTATAGTCTATATGGCAGTAATGCGGTATATAAGTACAGTCTATATGGCAGTAATGTGGTATATAATTACAGTCTATATGGCAGTAATGCAGTATATAAGTACAGTCTATATGGCAGTAATGCGGTATATAAGTACAGTCTATATGGCAGTAATGCGGTATATAAGTACAGTCTATATGGCAGTAATGTAGTATATAAGTATAGTCTATATGGCAGTAATGCAGTATATAAGTACAGTCTATATGGCAGTAATGCAGTATATAAGTATAGTCTATATGGCAGTAATGTAGTATATAAGTACAGTCTATATGGCAGTAATGCGGTATATAAGTACAGTCTATATGGCAGTAATGCAGTATTTAAGTATAGTCTATATGGCAGTAATGCAGTATATAAGTATAGTCTATATGGCAGTAATCCAGTATATAAGTATAGTCTATATGGCAGTAATGTAGTATATAAGTACAGTCTATATGGCAGTAATGCAGTATATAAGTATAGTCTATATGGCAGTAATGCAGTATATAAGTACAGTCTATATGGCAGTAATGCAGTATATAAGTATAGTCTATATGGCAGTAATGTAGTATATAAGTACAGTCTATATGGCAGTAATGTGGTATATAAGTACAGTCTATATGGCAGTAATGTAGTATATAAGTACAGTCTATATGGCAGTAATGCAGTATATAAGTATAGTCTATATGGCAGTAATGCAGTATATAAGTATAGTCTATATGGCAGTAATGCAGTATATAAGTATAGTCTATATGGCAGTAATGTAGTATATAAGTACAGTCTATATGGCAGTAATGCAGTATATAAGTATAGTCTATATGGCAGTAATGCAGTATATAAGTACAGTCTATATGGCAGTAATGCAGTATATAAGTATAGTCTATATGGCAGTAATGCAGTATATAAGTATAGTCTATATGGCAGTAATGTAGTATATAAGTACAGTCTATATGGCAGTAATGCAGTATATAAGTATAGTCTATATGGCAGTAATGCAGTATATAAGTATAGTCTATATGGCAGTAATGCAGTATATAAGTACAGTCTATATGGCAGTAATGCGGTATATAAGTACAGTCTATATGGCAGTAATGTAGTATATAAGTACAGTCTATATGGCAGTAATGCAGTATATAAGTATAGTCTATATAGCAGTAATGTGGTATATAATTACAGTCTATATGGCAGTAATGCGGTATATAAGTACAGTCTATATGGCAGTAATGCAGTATATAAGTACAGTCTATATGGCAGTAATGCGGTATAAAAGTACAGTCTATATGGCAGTAATGCGGTATATAAGTACAGTCTATATGGCAGAAATGTAGTATATAAGTACAGTCTATATGGCAGTAATGCAGTATATAAGTACAGTCTATATGGCAGTAATGTGGTATATAAGTATAGTCTATATGGCAGTAATGCAGTATATCAGTACAGTCTATATGGCAGTAATGTGGTATATAAGCATAGTCTATATGGCAGTAATGCAGTATAACAGTACAGTCTATATGGCAGTAATGCGGTATATAAGTACAGTCTATATGGCAGTAATGTGGTATATAAGTACAGTCTATATGGCAGTAATGTGGTATATAAGTATAGTCTATATGGCAGTAATGCAGTATATCAGTACAGTCTATATGGCAGTAATGCAGTATATAAGTACAGTCTATATGGCAGTAATGTGGTATATAAGTATAGTCTATATGGCAGTAATGCAGTATAACAGTACAGTCTATATGGCAGTAATGCGGTATATCAGTATAGTCTATATGGCAGTAATGCGGTATATAAGTACAGTCTATATGGCAGTAATGCGGTATATAAGTACAGTCTATATGGCAGTAATGCGGTATATAAGTACAGTCTATATGGCAGTAATGCGGTATATAAGTATAGTCTATATGGCAGTAATGCAGTATAACAGTACAGTCTATATGGCAGTAATGCGGTATATAAGTATAGTCTATATGGCAGTAATGCAGTATATCAGTACAGTCTATATGGCAGTAATGCGGTATATAAGTATAGTCTATATGGCAGTAATGCAGTATATAAGTACAGTCTATATGGCAGTAATGCAGTATATAAGTACAGTCTATATGGCAGTAATGCGGTATATAAGTACAGTCTATATGGCAGTAATGCGGTATATAAGTATAGTCTATATGGCAGTAATGTGGTATATAAGTACAGTCTATATGGCAGTAATGTGGTATATAAGTACAGTCTATATGGCAGTAATGCGGTATATAAGTACAGTCTATATGGCAGTAATGCAGTATATAAGTTCAGTCTATATGGCAGTAATGTGGTATATAAGTACAGTCTATATGGCAGTAATGCGGTATATAAGTATAGTCTATATGGCAGTAATGCAGTATATAAGTATAGTCTATATGGCAGTAATGCAGTATATAAGTATAGTCTATATGGCAGTAATGCAGTATATAAGTATAGTCTATATAGCAGTAATGCAGTATATAAGTACAGTCTATATGGCAGTAATGTGGTATATAAGTACAGTCTATAAGGCAGTAATGCAGTATATAAGTACAGTCTATATGGCAGTAATGCGGTATAAAAGTACAGTCTATATGGCAGTAATGCGGTATATAAGTACAGTCTATATGGCAGTAATGTGGTATATAAGTACAGTCTATATGGCAGTAATGTGGTATATAAGTATAGTCTATATGGCAGTAATGCAGTATATAAGTACAGTCTATATGGCAGTAATGTGGTATATAAGTATAGTCTATATGGCAGTAATGCAGTATAACAGTACAGTCTATATGGCAGTAATGCGGTATATCAGTATAGTCTATATGGCAGTAATGCAGTATATCAGTACAGTCTATATGGCAGTAATGCGGTATATAAGTACAGTCTATATGGCAGTAATGTGGTATATAAGTATAGTCTATATGGCAGTAATGCAGTATAACAGTACAGTCTATATGGCAGTAATGCGGTATATCAGTATAGTCTATATGGCAGTAATGCAGTATATCAGTACAGTCTATATGGCAGTAATGCGGTATATAAGTACAGTCTATATGGCAGTAATGTGGTATATAAGTATAGTCTATATGGCAGTAATGCAGTATATCAGTACAGTCTATATGGCAGTAATGCAGTATATAAGTACAGTCTATATGGCAGTAATGTGGTATATAAGTATAGTCTATATGGCAGTAATGCAGTATAACAGTACAGTCTATATGGCAGTAATGCGGTATATCAGTATAGTCTATATGGCAGTAATGCGGTATATAAGTACAGTCTATATGGCAGTAATGCGGTATATAAGTACAGTCTATATGGCAGTAATGCGGTATAACAGTACAGTCTATATGGCAGTAATGCGGTATATAAGTATAGTCTATATGGCAGTAATGCAGTATAACAGTACAGTCTATATGGCAGTAATGCGGTATATAAGTATAGTCTATATGGCAGTAATGCAGTATATCAGTACAGTCTATATGGCAGTAATGCGGTATATAAGTATAGTCTATATGGCAGTAATGCAGTATATAAGTACAGTCTATATGGCAGTAATGCACTATATAAGTACAGTCTATATGGCAGTAATGCGGTATATAAGTACAGTCTATATGGCAGTAATGCGGTATATAAGTATAGTCTATATGGCAGTAATGTGGTATATAAGTACAGTCTATATGGCAGTAATGTAGTATATAAGTACAGTCTATATGGCAGTAATGTAGTATATAAGTACAGTCTATATGGCAGTAATGTAGTATATAAGTATAGTCTATATGGCAGTAATGCAGTATATAAGTACAGTCTATATGGCAGTAATGCAGTATATAAGTACAGTCTATATGGCAGTAATGTGGTATATAAGTACAGTCTATATGGCAGTAATGTAGTATATAAGTATAGTCTATATGGCAGTAATGCAGTATATAAGTATAGTCTATATGGCAGTAATGCGGTATATAAGTATAGTCTATATGGCAGTAATGCGGTATATAAGTATAGTCTATATGGCAGTAATGTAGTATATAAGTACAGTCTATATGGCAGTAATGCAGTATATAAGTATAGTCTATATGGCAGTAATGCAGTATATAAGTATAGTCTATATGGCAGTAATGCAGTATATAAGTACAGTCTATATGGCAGTAATGCGGTATATAAGTACAGTCTATATGGCAGTAATGTAGTATATAAGTACAGTCTATATGGCAGTAATGCAGTATATAAGTATAGTCTATATAGCAGTAATGTGGTATATAAGTACAGTCTATATGGCAGTAATGCAGTATATAAGTACAGTCTATATGGCAGTAATGCGGTATAAAAGTACAGTCTATATGGCAGTAATGCGGTATAAAAGTACAGTCTATATGGCAGTAATGCGGTATATAAGTACAGTCTATATGGCAGTAATGCAGTATATAAGTACAGTCTATATGGCAGTAATGCGGTATAAAAGTACAGTCTATATGGCAGTAATGCGGTATATAAGTACAGTCTATATGGCAGAAATGTAGTATATAAGTACAGTCTATATGGCAGTAATGCAGTATATAAGTACAGTCTATATGGCAGTAATGTGGTATATAAGTATAGTCTATATGGCAGTAATGTGGTATATAAGCACAGTCTATATGGCAGTAATGCAGTATATCAGTACAGTCTATATGGCAGTAATGCGGTATATAAGTACAGTCTATATGGCAGTAATGTGGTATATAAGCATAGTCTATATGGCAGTAATGCAGTATAACAGTACAGTCTATATGGCAGTAATGCGGTATATCAGTATAGTCTATATGGCAGTAATGCAGTATATCAGTACAGTCTATATGGCAGTAATGCGGTATATAAGTACAGTCTATATGGCAGTAATGTGGTATATAAGTATAGTCTATATGGCAGTAATGCGGTATAACAGTACAGTCTATATGGCAGTAATGCGGTATATCAGTATAGTCTATATGGTAGTAATGCAGTATATCAGTACAGTCTATATGGCAGTAATGCGGTATATAAGTACAGTCTATATGGCAGTAATGTGGTATATAAGTATAGTCTATATGGCAGTAATGCGGTATAACAGTACAGTCTATATGGCAGTAATGCGGTATATCAGTATAGTCTATATGGCAGTAATGCGGTATATAAGTACAGTCTATATGGCAGTAATGCGGTATATAAGTACAGTCTATATGGCAGTAATGCGGTATATAAGTACAGTCTATATGGCAGTAATGCGGTATATAAGTATAGTCTATATGACAGTAATGCGGTATATAAGTATAGTCTATATGGCAGTAATGCGGTATATAAGTACAGTCTATATGGCAGTAATGCGGTATATAAGTATAGTCTATATGGCAGTAATGCAGTATATAAGTTCAGTCTATATGGCAGTAATGTGGTATATAAGTATAGTCTATATGGCAGTAATGCGGTATATAAGTATAGTCTATATGGCAGTAATGCAGTATATAAGTATAGTCTATATGGCAGTAATGCAGTATATAAGTATAGTCTATATGGCAATAATGCGGTATATAAGTACAGTCTATATGGCAGTAATGTGGTATATAAGTATAGTCTATATGGCAGTAATGTGGTATATAAGTATAGTCTATATGGCAGTAATGCAGTATATCAGTACAGTCTATATGGCAGTAATGCGGTATATAAGCATAGTCTATATGGCAGTAATGCAGTATATAAGTACAGTCTATATGGCAGTAATGCAGTATATAAGTACAGTCTATATGGCAGTAATGTGGTATATAAGTATAGTCTATATGGCAGTAATGCGGTATATAAGTACAGTCTATATGGCAGTAATGTGGTATATAAGTACAGTCTATATGGCAGTAATGCAGTATATAAGTACAGTCTATATGGCAGTAATGCGGTATATAAGTATAGTCTATATGGCAGTAATGCGGTATAGAAGTATAGTCTATATGGCAGTAATGCAGTATATAAGTATAGTCTATATGGCAGTAATGCAGTATATAAGTATAGTCTATATGGCAGTAATGCGGTATATAAGTACAGTCTATATGGCAGTAATGTGGTATATAAGTATAGTCTATATGGCAGTAATGCGGTATATAAGTATAGTCTATATGGCAGTAATGCAGTATATAAGTATAGTCTATATGGCAGTAATGCGGTATATAAGTACAGTCTATATGGCAGTAATGTGGTATATAAGTATAGTCTATATGGCAGTAATGTGGTATATAAGTATAGTCTATATGGCAGTAATGCGGTATATCAGTACAGTCTATATGGCAGTAATGTGGTATATAAGTACAGTCTATATGGCAGTAATGCGGTATATAAGTACAGTCTATATGGCAGTAATGTGGTATATAAGTATAGTCTATATGGCAGTAATGCGGTATATAAGTATAGTCTATATGGCAGTAATGCGGTATAGAAGTATAGTCTATATGGCAGTAATGCAGTATATAAGTATAGTCTATATGGCAGTAATGCAGTATATAAGTATAGTCTATATGGCAGTAATGCGGTATATAAGTACAGTCTATATGGCAGTAATGTGGTATATAAGTATAGTCTATATGGCAGTAATGCGGTATAGAAGTATAGTCTATATGGCAGTAATGCAGTATATAAGTATAGTCTATATGGCAGTAATGCAGTATATAAGTATAGTCTATATGGCAGTAATGCGGTATATAAGTACAGTCTATATGGCAGTAATGTGGTATATAAGTATAGTCTATATGGCAGTAATGCGGTATATAAGTATAGTCTATATGGCAGTAATGTAGTATATAAGTTTAGTCTATATGGCAGTAATGCAGTATATAAGTACAGTCTATATGGCAGTAATGCGGTATATAAGTATAGTCTATATGGCAGTAATGCAGTACATAAGTACAGTCTATATGGCAGTAATGCAGTATATAAGTATAGTCTATATGGCAGTAATGCGGTATATAAGTACAGTCTATATGGCAGTAATGCGGTATATAAGTATAGTCTATATGGCAGTAATGCAGTATATAAGTATAGTCTATATGGCAGTAATGCGGTATATAAGTACAGTCTATATGGCAGTAATGTGGTATATAAGTATAGTCTATATGGCAGTAATGCGGTATATAAGTATAGTCTATATGGCAGTAATGTGGTGTATAAGTATAGTCTATATGGCAGTAATGCGGTATATAAGTATAGTCTATATGGCAGTAATGCAGTATATAAGTATAGTCTATATGGCAGTAATGCGGTATATAAGTACAGTCTATATGGCAGTAATGCGGTATATAAGTACAGTCTATATGGCAGTAATGCAGTATATAAGTACAGTCTATATGGCAGTAATGTGGTATATAAGTATAGTCTATATGGCAGTAATGTGGTATATAAGTATAGTCTATATGGCAGTAATGCGGTATATAAGTACAGTCTATATGGCAGTAATGCGGTATATAAGTACAGTCTATATGGCAGTAATGCAGTATATAAGTACAGTCTATATGGCAGTAATGTGGTATATAAGTATAGTCTATATGGCAGTAATGCGGTATATAAGTATAGTCTATATGGCAGTAATGCGGTATAGAAGTATAGTCTATATGGCAGTAATGCAGTATATAAGTATAGTCTATATGGCAGTAATGCAGTATATAAGTACAGTCTATATGGCAGTAATGTGGTATATAAGTATAGTATATATGGCAGTAATGCGGTATATAAGTACAGTCTATATGGCAGTAATGTAGTATATAAGTATAGTCTATATGGCAGTAATGCGGTATATAAGTATAGTATATATGGCAGTAATGCGGTATATAAGTATAGTCTATATGGCAGTAATGTAGTATATAAGTATAGTCTATATGGCAGTAATGCGGTATATAAGTATAGTCTATATGGCAGTAATGCGGTATATAAGTACAGTCTATATGGCAGTAATGTAGTATATAAGTATAGTCTATATGGCAGTAATGCAGTATATAAGTATAGTCTATATGGCAGTAATGCGGTATATAAGTATAGTCTATATGGCAGTAATGCGGCATATAAGTACAGTCTATATGGCAGTAATGCGGTATATATGTATAGTCTATATTGCAGTAATGCAGTATATAAGTACAGTCTATATGGCAGTAATGCAGTATATAAGTACAGTCTATATGGCAGTAATGCAGTATATAAGTACAGTCTATATGGCAGTAATGCAGTATATAAGTACAGTCTATATGGCAGTAATGCAGTATATAAGTACAGTCTATATGGCAGTAATGCAGTATATAAGTACAGTCTATATGGCAGTAATGTGGTATATAAGTACAGTCTATATGGCAGTAATGTGGTATATAAGTACAGTCTATATGGCAGTAATGTAGTATATAAGTACAGTCTATATGGCAGTAATGAAGTATATCAGTACAGTCTATATGGCAGTAATGTGGTATATAAGTACAGTCTATATGGCAGTAATGCGGTATGTAAGTATAGTCTATATGGCAGTAATGCGGTATATAAGTACAGTCTATATGGCAGTAATGTGGTATATAAGTACAGTCTATATGGCAGTAATGCAGTATATAAGTACAGTCTATATGGCAGTAATGCAGTATATAAGTACAGTCTATATGGCAGTAATGTGGTATATAAGTACAGTCTATATGGTAGTAATGCAGTATATAAGTACAGTCTATATGGCAGTAATGCAGTATATAAGTACAGTCTATATGGCAGTAATGTGGTATATAAGTACAGTCTGTATGGCAGTAATGCGGTATATAAGTACAGTCTATATGGCAGTAATGCGGTATATAAGTACAGTCTATATGGCAGTAATGCGGTATATAAGTACAGTCTATATGGCAGTAATGTGGTATATAAGTACAGTCTATATGGCAGTAATGTGGTATATAAGTACAGTCTATATGGCAGTAATGTAGTATATAAGTACAGTCTATATGGCAGTAATGAAGTATATCAGTACAGTCTATATGGCAGTAATGTGGTATATAAGTACAGTCTATATGGCAGTAATGCAGTATATAAGTATAGTCTATATGGCAGTAATGTGGTATATAAGTACAGTCTATATGGCAGTAATGCGGTATATAAGTACAGTCTATATGGCAGTAATGTGGTATATAAGTACAGTCTATATGGCAGTAATGTAGTATATAAGTACAGTCTATATGGCAGTAATGAAGTATATCAGTACAGTCTATATGGCAGTAATGTGGTATATAAGTACAGTCTATATGGCAGTAATGCGGTATATAAGTATAGTCTATATGGCAGTAATGAAGTATATCAGTACAGTCTATATGGCAGTAATGCAGTATATAAGTACAGTCTATATGGCAGTAATGCAGTATATAAGTATAGTCTATATGGCAGTAATGTGGTATATAAGTACAGTCTATATGGCAGTAATGTGGTATATAAGTACAGTCTATATGGCAGTAATGTAGTATATAAGTACAGTCTATATGGCAGTAATGCAGTATATAAGTACAGTCTATATGGCAGTAATGCAGTATATAAGTACAGTCTATATGGCAGTAATGTGGTATATAAGTACAGTCTATATGGCAGTAATGCAGTATATAAGTATAGTCTATATGACAGTAATGCAGTATATAAGTATAGTCTATATGGCAGTAATGTAGTATATAAGTACAGTCTATATGGCAGTAATGCAGTATATAAGTATAGTCTATATGGCAGTAATGTGGTATATAAGTACAGTCTATATGGCAGTAATGTGGTATATAAGTACAGTCTATATGGCAGTAATGTAGTATATAAGTACAGTCTATATGGCAGTAATGCAGTATATAAGTACAGTCTATATGGCAGTAATGCAGTATATAAGTACAGTCTATATGGCAGTAATGCGGTATATAAGTACAGTCTATATGGCAGTAATGTAGTATATAAGTACAGTCTATATGGCAGTAATGCAGTATATAAGTAT
Source organism: Phyllobates terribilis (assembly GCF_046119375.1). Taxonomy (NCBI): domain Eukaryota; kingdom Metazoa; phylum Chordata; class Amphibia; order Anura; family Dendrobatidae; genus Phyllobates; species Phyllobates terribilis. The sequence continues at coordinate 174,576,326 of NW_027362769.1, forward strand.
AGTCTATATGACAGTAATGCAGTATATAAGTACAGTCTATATGGCAGTAATGCGGTATATAAGTACAGTCTATATGGCAGTAATGCAGTATATAAGTACAGTCTATATGGCAGTAATGCGGTATATAAGTACAGTCTATATGGCAGTAATGTAGTATATAAGTATAGTCTATATGGCAGTAATGCGGTGTATAAGTACAGTCTATATGGCAGTAATGTAGTATATAAGTATAGTCTATATGGCAGTAATGTAGTATATAAGTATAGTCTATATGGCAGTAATGTAGTATATAAGTATAGTCTATATGGCAGTAATGCGGTATATAAGTACAGTCTATATGGCAGTAATGCAGTATATAAGTACAGTCTATATGGCAGTAATGCAGTATATAAGTACAGTCTATATGGCAGTAATGCAGTATATAAGTACAGTCTATATGGCAGTAATGCAGTATATAAGTACAGTCTATATGGCAGTAATGCGGTATATAAGTACAGTCTATATGGCAGTAATGCGGTATATAAGTGCAGTCTATATGGCAGTAATGCAGTATATAAGTACAGTCTATATGGCAGTAATGCAGTATATAAGTACAGTCTATATGGCAGTAATGCGGTATATAAGTACAGTCTATATGGCAGTAATGCAGTATATAAGTACAGTCTATATGGCAGTAATGCAGTATATAAGTACAGTCTATATGGCAGTAATGCAGTATATAAGTACAGTCTATATGGCAGTAATGCAGTATATAAGTACAGTCTATATGGCAGTAATGCAGTATATAAGTACAGTCTATATGGCAGTAATGCGGTATATAAGTACAGTCTATATGGCAGTAATGCGGTATATAAGTATAGTCTATATGGCAGTAATGCAGTATATAAGTACAGTCTATATGGCAGTAATGCGGTATATAAGTGCAGTCTATATGGCAGTAATGCGGTATATAAGTATAGTCTATATGGCAGTAATGCAGTATATAAGTACAGTCTATATGGCAGTAATGTAGTATATAAGTATAGTCTATATGGCAGTAATGCGGTATATAAGTATAGTCTATATGGCAGTAATGCAGTATATAAGTACAGTCTATATGGCAGTAATGTAGTATATAAGTATAGTCTATATGGCAGTAATGCAGTATATAAGTATAGTCTATATGACAGTAATGCAGTATATAAGTACAGTCTATATGGCAGTAATGCAGTATATAAGTACAGTCTATATGGCAGTAATGCAGTATATAAGTACAGTCTATATGGCAGTAATGCGGTATATAAGTATAGTCTATATGGCAGTAATGCAGTATATAAGTACAGTCTATATGGCAGTAATGTAGTATATAAGTATAGTCTATATGGCAGTAATGCAGTATATAAGTATAGTCTATATGACAGTAATGCAGTATATAAGTACAGTCTATATGGCAGTAATGCAGTATATAAGTACAGTCTATATGGCAGTAATGCAGTATATAAGTACAGTCTATATGGCAGTAATGCGGTATATAAGTACAGTCTATATGGCAGTAATGCGGTATATAAGTGCAGTCTATATGGCAGTAATGCAGTATATAAGTACAGTCTATATGGCAGTAATGCGGTATATAAGTATAGTCTATATGGCAGTAATGTAGTATATAAGTACAGTCTATATGGCAGTAATGCAGTATATAAGTACAGTCTATATGGCAGTAATGCGGTATATAAGTATAGTCTATATGGCAGTAATGCGGTTTACATTTCTTATAGGTAATGTTTGCACACAGAGGCTGCTGCACCCTCTGGTTCGTTTCTATATGTATAGACAGATATAAGTATATGAGGATCTTACCGTCCGGCTGACAGTAGGCTAAATGCAATGGCGGTACCAATGACTTCCTGCATATCTGATCCAATAATGGCTATTTCTATTAAGATCCACAGTAACCAGCGAGGAGCCTGAGGCACGAAGAATATGGATTATATATCAGAAAAAGAAAGTCTTCTGAAATTAAAGCAATAAAAAAGACTGAGGGGTAACACAAGATCTCCGTCCAAAATCTCAGGAAAGAACTCTGCAGACACTTTTCTTTTTACAGGTGCATCTCATTAAATTAGAATATCATCAAAAAGTTAATTTATTTCAGTTCTTCAATACAAAAAGTGAAACTCCTATATTATATAGAGTCATTACACACAGAGGGATCTATTATATAGAATCATTACACACAGAGGGATCTATTATATAGAGTCATTACACACAGAGGGATCTATTATATAGAGTCATTACACGCAGAGGAATCTATTATATAGAGTCATTACACACAGAGGGATCTATTATATAGAGTCATTACACACAGAGGGATCTATTATATAGAGTCATTACACACAGAGGGATCTATTATATAGAGTCATTACACACTGAGGGATCTATTATATAGAGCCATTACACACAGAGTGATCTATTATATACAGTCATTACACACAGAGGGTTCTATTATATAGAGTCATTACACACAGAGGGATCTATTATATAGAGTCATTACACACAGAGGGATCTATTATATAGAGTCATTACACACAGAGGGTTCTATTATATAGAGTCATTACACACAGAGGGATCTATTATATAGTCATTACACACAGAGGGATCTATTATATACAGTCATTACACACAGAGGGATCTATTATATAGAGTCATTACACACAGAGGGATCTATTATATACAGTCATTACACACAGAGGGTTCTATTATATAGAGTCATTACACACAGAGGGATCTATTATATAGAGTCATTACACACAGAGGGATCTATTATATAGAGTCATTACACACAGAGTGATCTATTATATAGAGTCATTACACACTGAGGGATCTATTATATAGAGCCATTACACACAGAGTGATCTATTATATAGAGTCATTACACACAGAGGGATCTATTATATAGAGTCATTACGCACAGAGGGATCTATTATATGGAGTCATTACAGACAGAGGGATCTATTATATGGAGTCATTACACACAGAGGGATCTATTATATAGAGTCATTACACACAGAGGGATCTATTATATAGAGTCACTACACGCAGAGCGATCTATTATATAGAGTCATTACACGCAGAGGGATCTATTATATAGAGTCATTACACACAGAGGGATCTATTATATAGAGTCATTACACACAGAGGGATCTATTATATAGAGTCATTACACACAGAGGGATCTATTATATAGAGTCATTACACACAGAGGGATCTATTATATGGAGTCATTACACACATAGTGATCTATTATATAGAGTCATTACACACAGAGGGATCTATTATATAGAGTCATTACAGACAGAGGGATCTATTATATGGAGTCATTACACACAGAGGGATCTATTATATAGAGTCATTACACACAGAGTGATCTATTATATAGAGTCATTACACACAGAGGGATCTATTATATAGAGTCATTACACACAGAGAGATCTATTATATAGAGTCATTACACACAGAGCGATCTATTATATAGAGTCATTACACACAGAGCGATCTATTATATAGAGTCACTACACGCAGAGCAATCTATTATATAGAGTCATTACACGCAGAGGGATCTATTATATAGTGTCATTACACACAGAGGGATCTATTATATAGAGTCATTACACACAGAGGGATCTATTATATAGAGTCATTACACACAGAGGGATCTATTATATAGAGTCATTACACACAGAGTGGTCTATTATATAGAGTCATTACACACAGAGGGATCTATTATATAGAGCCATTACACACAGATCGATCTATTATATAGAGTCATTACACACAGAGGGATCTATTATATAGAGTCATTACACATAGAGTGATCTATTTCACGTGTTTATTTCTGTTAATGTTGATGATTATGGCTTACAGCCGATGAAAACAGAAAAGTCATTATCTCAGTAAATTAAAATAATTAACAAAAAACACCTGCAAAGGCTTCCTAAGCATTTAACAAGGTCACTTAGTCTGTTTCAGTAGGCTCCACAATCATGGGGAAGACTGCTGACTTGACAGATGTCCAGAAGGCAGTCATTGACACACTCCACAAAGTCCCAGAGTCTGGAGGAAGAGTGGAGAGGCCACAATCCAAGCTGCTGGAGGTCTAGTGTGAAGTCTCCACAATCAGTGATGGTTTGGGGGGCCATGTCATCTGCTGGTGGAGGTCCACTGTGTTTTATCAAGACCAAAGTCAGCGCCGCCGTCTACCAGGACATTTTACAGCACTTCATGCTTCCCTCTGCCGACAAGCTTTTTGGGGATGGAAATATCATTCTCCAGCAGGACTTGGCCCCTGTCCACACGGCCAAAAGTACCAATACCTGGTTTACACACAACAGTATCACTGTGCTTGATTGGCAGCAAACTCGCCTGACCTTAACCCCATAGAGAATCTATTATAGAGAATCTATGGGGTATTGTCAAGAGGAAGGTGAGAGACCCTAGACCCAACAATTAGTAAATTTACTGGCGCCATAGAAGTAAGGATTAATTAAGGGAAACTCCTATGGAGACCTTACAAATGCAGAAAAAAGAGTAGCAGGAGCCGAACATCCCATGATGTAAAGAAACATAATCAAAATAATTCAATTAAAAAAACATTCTTATTGATACATAAACATTAAAAATCTTCATCAAAAATAGAAAAAGTGCATGAAAAAAGTTGTGCGGTGGTGACACAAGAAAAAAGCGTGACAATTACAGGTAAATCATATAGATCACAGTAATACGAATTTTGAATAGAAAAATTAATTAAGTTAGAGTAGAAAAATTGATAGGTAGCATGTCGAGAAATGTAATTATCACTGCTGGAAATATTTATTTCCCATAAAGTATTAAAGGGAGTGTCCTGCGTCCATTATACACCCTGTTCCATAATATAAGGTACAAAATGAAGTTAAAATCTTGTTGTCTCTTAAGTTAGGCTATGTGCCCACGATGCAGAAATGAAGCAGAAAATTTCTGCAGCATTTCTGCATCTCCCTGGAAGAAAAAGCGCATGCAGATTGTGCATGCGTTTTTCCTGCAGAATACATGCGGATTCACATGCGTATCCACATGCGTTAATGCATGTGTTTCCGCATGCGGACTGACAAGCACTTTCCAGGCGATAGCATCACTTGGAAAGTGCTTGACAACTAGGTCACACTATATAAATCCATGCAAACAGCATATATAGTGTGACCGTAAAAATAAAAAAAATAAAGCTATACTTACCCCTGATCCCTGCCGCGTGTGCTGTTGCGCTCGTCCTGGCTTCTTCCGGGTTGCCGGCACATCGCGAGACAGCCTGCGGTCACATGACCGCGACGTCATCTCAGGTCCTGGAAGGAGAAGCGTTGCCGGCAAGCAGAGAGAAGCCGCCGGACAGGTGAATATAAACTTTATTTATTATTTTATTCTTTTTTTTACAGGTACAATGGTACCCAGGTCTGGATGAGAGTCTTCTCTCCTCCAGAACTGGGTACCATCCGCACATTGAATCGCATATTATCCGCTTGTACAAATGTACAGACACGGATTATATGCGTCTCAATGTAAGTCAATGGCGGCGCTTCCGCTGCGCTTCTGCAAAATTAATGAACATGCTGCGGATTTATGAGCGCTGCAGAAACGCTGCGGAAAAATCCGCAGCATGTGCATTGACATTGCGGAATGCCATTGGGGACCATGGGGTGCGGATTACCATGCGTTTTTGATGCGTTTCCGCTGTGGAAATTCTGCAGCGGAAACGCATGAAAAACGCATCGTGCGCACGCAGCCTTAAACTGGCAAGTGCACATATATATACATGAAAAACGACTGAAACAGTAATAGGCCGTGAATGGAACAGTGAAAACAGGACCAAACCTATAGTCTAGACATGCTTACCGAAAGAGTGATGAATATATCCTGAATGTCACGCAGCCCCGATGCGCATTTCACGTACCTTGCTTTCTCAGGTCCCTTGAGAAAGCAAGGTACGCAAAATGCGCATCGGGGCTGCGTGACATTCGCGTGACTGTGATCTATATGATTTACCTGTAATTGTCACGCTTTTTTCTTGTGTCACCACCACACAACTTTTTTCATGCATTTTTTCTATTTTTGATGAAGATTTTTAATGTTTATGTATCAATAAGAATGTTTTTTTAATTGAATTATTTTGATTATGTTTCTTTACATCATGGGATGTTCGGCTCCTGCTTCTCTTTTTTCTGCATTACCTGACCCAACAATGCAGACGAGCTGAAGGCGGCTATCAAAGCCACCTGGGCTTCCATAACCCCTCAGCAGGGCCACAGGCTGATCCCTCCATGTCACAGGCTGATCCCTCCATGCCACAGACTGATCGCCTCCATGCCACAGGCTGATCCCTCCATGTCACAGGCTGATCCCTCCATGCCACAGACTGATCGCCTCCATGCCACATTGCCGCATTGATGCAGTAATTGATGCAGAAAGAGCCGACCAAGTATTGAGGGCATTTACTGAACAGACATTTGGGATTTTAAAAACATTTTTCAAGCTGTTGTTATAAAGTATTCTAATTTACTGAGATAATGACTTTTGTGTTTTCATTGGCTGTAAGCCATAATCATCAACATTAACAGAAATAAACACGTGAAATAGATCCCTCTGTGTGTAATGACTCTATATAATAGATCCCTCTGCGTGTAATGACTCTATATAATAGATCCCTCTGCGTGTAATGACTCTATATAATAGATCGCTCTGTGTGTAATGACTCTATATAATAGATCCCTCTGGGTGTAATGACTCTATATAATAGATCCCTCTGGGTGTAATGACTCTATATAATAGATCCCTCCGGGTGTAATGACTCTATATAATAGATCCCTCCGTGTGTAATGACTCTATATAATAGATCCCTCTGTGTGTAACGACTCTATATAATAGATCCCTCCGGGTGTAATGACTCTATATAATAGATCCCTCTGTGTGTAATGACTCTATATAATAGATCCCTCTGTGTGTAATAACTCTATATAATAGATCCCTCTGTGTGTAATGACTCTATATAATAGATCCCTCCATGTGTAATGACTCTATATAATAGATCCCTCCGGGTGTAATGACTCTATATAATAGATCCCTCTGTGTGTAATGACTCTATATAATAGATCCCTCTGTGTGTAATGACTCTATATAATAGATCCCTCTGTGTGTAATGACTCTATATAATAGATCCCTCTGTGTGTAATGACTCTATATAATAGATCCCTCTGTGCGTAATGACTCTATATAATAGATCCCTCTGCGTGTAATGACTCTATATAATAGATCCCTCTGTGTGTAATGACTCTATATAATAGATCCCTCTGCGTGTAATCACTCCATATAATAGATCCCTGTGTGTAATGACTCTATATAATAGATCCCTCTGCGTGTAATGACTCTATATAATAGATCCCTCTGTGTGTAATGACTCTATATAATAGATCCCTCTGTGTGTAATGACTCTATATAATAGATCCCTCTGTGTGTAATGACTCTATATAATAGATCCCTCCGTGTGTAATGACTCTATATAATAGATCCCTCCGTGTGTAATGACTCTATATAATAGATCCCTCCGTGTGTAATGACTCTATATAATAGATCCCTCCGGGTGTAATAACTCTATATAATAGATCCCTCCGTGTGTAATGACTCTATATAATAGATCACTCTGTGCGTAATGACTATATAAGAGATCCCTCTGTGTGTAATGACTCTATATAATAGATCCCTCTGTGTGTAATGACTCTATATAATAGATCCCTCTGTGTGTAATGACTCTATATAATAGACCCCTCTGTGTGTAATGACTCTATATAATAGATCGCTCTGTGTGTAATGACTCTATATAATAGATCCCCCTGTGTGTAATGACTCTATATAATAGATTACTCTGTGTGTAATGACTCTATATAATAGATCCCTCTGTGTGTAATGACTTTATATAATAGATCACTCTGTGTGTAATGACTCTATATAATAGATCACTCTGTGTATAATGACTCTATATAATAGATCCCTCTGTGTAATGACTCTATATAATAGATCCCTCTGCGTGTAATGACTCTATATAATAGATCCCTCTGTGTGTAATGACTCTATATAATAGATCCCTCTGCGTGTAATGACTCTATATAATAGATCCCTCTGTGTGTAATGACTCTATATAATAGATCCCTGTGTGTAATGACTCTATATAATAGATCCCTCTGTGTATAATGACTCTATATAATAGATCCCCCTGTGTGTAATGACTCTATATAATAGATCCCTCTGTGTGTAATGACTCTATATAATAGATCCCTCTGTGTGTAATGACTCTATATAATAGATCACTCTGTGCGTAATGATGACTCTATATAATAGATCTCTCTGTGTGTAATGACTCTATATAATAGATCGTTCTGTGCATAATGACTCTATATAATAGATCCCTCTGTGTGTAATGACTCTATATAATAGATCCCTCTGTGCGTAATGACTCTATATAATAGATCCCTCTGTGTGTAACAATTCTATATAATAGATCCCTCTGTGCGTAATGACTCTATATAATAGATCCCTCTGTGTGTAATGACTCTATATAATAGATCCCTCTGTGTATAATGACTCTATAATAGATCCCTCTGTGTGCAATGACTCTATATAATAGATCCCTCTGTGTGTAGTGACTCTATATAATAGATCCCTCTGTGTATAATGACTCTATAATAGATCCCTCTGTGTGCAATGACTCTATATAATAGATCCCTCTGTGTATAATGACTCTATATAATAGATCCCTCTGTGTGCAATAACTCTATATAATAGATCCCTCTGTGTGTAATGACTCTATATAATAGATCCCTCTGTGTGTAATGACTCTATATAATAGATCCCTCTGTGTGTAATGACTCTATATAATAGATCCCTCTGTGTGTAATGACTCTATATAATAGATCCCTCTGTGTGTAATGACTCTATATAATAGATCCCTCTGTGCGTAATGACTCTATATAATAGATCCCTCTGTGCGTAATGACTCTATATAATAGATCCCTCTGTGCGTAATGACTCTATATAATAGATCCCTCTGTGTGTAATGACTCTATATAATAGATCCCTCTGTGCGTAATGACTCTATATAATAGATCCCTCTGCGTGTAATGACTCTATATAATAGATCCTTCTGTGCGTAATGACTCCATATAATAGATCCCTCTGTGTGTAATGACTCTATATAATAGATCCCTCTGCGTGTAATGACTCTATATAATAAATCCCTCTGCGTGTAATGACTCTATATAATAGATCGCTCTGCGTGTAATGACTCTATATAATAGATCGTTCTGTGCATAATGACTCTATATAATAGATCCCTCTGTGTGTAATGACTCTATATAATAGATCCCTCTGTGCGTAATGACTCTATATAATAGATCGCTCTGTGTGTAATGACTCTATATAATAGATCCCTCTGTGTGTAATGACTCTATATAATAGATCCCTCTGTGTGTAATGACTCTATATAATAGATCCCTCTGTGTGTAATGACTCTACATAATAGATCCCTCTGTGCGTAATGACTCTATATAATAGATCCCTCTGTGCGTAACGACTCTATATAATAGATCCGTCTGTGCATAATGACTCTATATAATAGATCCCTCTGTGCTTAACGACTCTATATAATAGATCCCTCTGTGCGTAATGACTCTATATAATAGATCCCTCTGTGTGTAACGACTCTATATAATAGATCCCTCTGTGCGTAATGACTCTATATAATAGATCCCTCTGTGTGTAATGACTCTATATAATAGATCCCTCTGTGTATAATGACTCTATAATTGATCCCTCTGTGTGCAATGACTCTATATAATAGATCCCTCTGTGTGTAATGACTCTATATAATAGATCCCTCTGTGTATAATGACTCTATAATAGATCCCTCTGTGTGCAATGACTCTATATAATAGATCCCTCTGTGTATAATGACTCTATATAATAGATCCCTCTGTGTGCAATAACTCTATATAATAGATCCTTCTGTGTGTAATGACTCTATATAATAGATCCCTCTGTGTGTAATGACTATATAATAGATCCCTCTGTGTGTAATGACTCTATATAATAGATCCCTCTGTGTGTAATGACTCTATATAATAGATCCCTCTGTGTGTAATGACTCTATATAATAGATCCCTCTGTGCGTAATGACTCTATATAATAGATCCCTCTGTGTGTAATGACTCTATATAATAGATCCCTCTGTGCGTATTGACTCTATATAATAGATCCCTCTGCGTGTAATGACTCTATATAATAGATCCTTCTGTGCGTAATGACTCCATATAATAGATCCCTCTGTGTGTAATTACTCTATATAATAGATCCCTCTGCGTGTAATGACTCTATATAATAAATCCCTCTGCGTGTAATGACTCTATATAATAGATCGCTCTGCGTGTAATGACTCTATATAATAGATCCCTCTGTGTGTAATGACTCTATATAATAGATCCCTCTGTGTGTAATGACTCTATATAATAGATCCCTCTGTGTGTAATGACTCTATATAATAGATCCCTCTGTGCGTAATGACTCTATATAATAGATCCGTCTGTGCGTAATGACTCTATATAATAGATCCCTCTGTGCGTAATGACTCTATATAATAGATCCCTCTGTGTGTAATGACTCTATATAATAGATCCTTCTGTGCGTAATGACTCCATATAATAGATCGCTCTGTGTGTAATGACTCTACATAATAGATCCCTCTGCGTGTAATGACTCTATATAATAGATCCCTCTGCGTATAATGACTCTATATAATAGATCGCTCTGCGTGTAATGACTCTATATAATAGATCCCTCTGTGTGTAATGACTCTATACAATAGATCACTCTGCGTGTAATGACTCTATATAATAGATCCCTCTGCGTATAATGACTCTATATAATAGATCCCTCTGCGTGTAATGACTCTATATAATAGACCCCTCTGTGTGTAATGACTCTATATAATAGATCCCTCTGCGTGTAATGACTCTATATAATAGATCGCTCTGTGTGTAATGACTCTATATAATAGATCCCTCTGTGTGTAATGACTCTATACAATAGATCCCTCTGTCTGTAATGCCTCTATATAATAGATCTCTCTGTGTGTAATGACTCTATATAATAGATCCCTCTGTGTGTAATGATTCTATATAATAGATCCCTCTGTGTGTAATGACTCTATATAATAGATCCCTCTGTGTGTAATGACTCTATATAATAGATCGCTCTGTGTGTAATGACTCTATATAATAGATTCCTCTGTGTGTAATGACTCTATATAATAGATCGCTCTGCGTGTAATGACTCTATATAATAGGTCCCTCTGCGTGTAATGACTCTATATAATAGATCCCTCTGCGTGTAATGGCTCTATATAATAGATCACTCTGCGTGTTATGGCTCTATATAATAGATCACTCTACGTGTAATGACTCTATATAATAGATCGCTCTGCGTGTAATGACTCTATATAATAGATCCCTCTGTGTGTAATGACTCTATATAATAGATCTCTCTGTGTGTAATGACTCTATATAATAGATCCCTCTGTGTGTAATGACTCTATATAATAGATCCCTCTGTGTGTAATGACTCTATATAATAGATCCCTCTGTGTGTAATGACTCTATGTAATAGATTGCTCTGCGTGTAATGACTCTATATAATAGATCGCTCTGTGTGTAATGACTCTATATAATAGATCGCTCTGTGTGTAATGACTCTATATCAGTGGTCCCCAACCTTTTTTACACCAGGGACCGGCTTGAAGCAAGATCATTTTTCCATGGCCCAGCAAGGAGGGGGTGGGGTGGGCGGGGCTTTGGTCATATGGGGGCGGGGTAATGGAGGGATTTGGAGTTTAGCGCATACTTATCATATAGTGTAGACCAGGTCCCCGCCAGGAGCTATGCCAGGAGCCCCACATAATGTGCTGTGCCAGGAGCCGCATCACTGAGGCCCCATCACGCCCTGCAGCAGGACAGGGCAGCTGTCCTGACAGCTGCTTTTCAGCTGCATTTACTTCATCCCAGGGGCGGACACAGACTGTAGTGGGCCCCTGTGCAAGAAATTTTTGGGGGCCCCCCCCGCCCTTCATAAGGCAACAAAGTTATGTAAACATAACCCCCCCATGTGCATCTCTCACCCCCCCATGTGCAGCTCACCCCCGTGCATCTCTCATCCCCCTCCGTGCATCTCTCATCCCCCCCCGTGCATCTCTCATCCACCCCCCGTGCATCTCTCATCCCCTCCGTGCATCTCTCATCCCCCCCGTGCATCTCTCACCCCCCCCCGTGCATCTCTCATCCACCCCCCGTGCATCTCTCATCCCCCCCGTGCATCTCTCACCCCCCCGTGCATCTCTCACCCCCCCGTGCATCTCTCATCTCTCCCCTCCCTCCCATGTGCATCTCTCATCTCTCCCCTCCCCCATGTGCATCTCTCATCTCTCCCCTCCCCCCATGTGCATCTCTCATCTCTCCCCTCCCCCCATGTGGATCTCTCATCTCTCCCCTCCCCCATGTGCATCTCTCATCTCTCCCCTCCCCCCCATGTGGATCTCTCATCTCTCCCCTCCCCCATGTGCATCTCTCATCTCTCCCCTCCCCCCCATGTGGATCTCTCATCTCTCCCCTCCCCCATGTGCATCTCTCATCTCTCCCCTCCCCCCATGTGCATCTCCCATTCCCCCCACTCCTAGTTAATTGTATTTAAAAAAAAATAAAACTTGTTATACTTACCCCCATGCGATCCCTGCAGAATCCTGGCGCTCGTCCAAATCGCTGACACCAGGTTCTCCTGACTTCCGGCCATGTGACGGCGCCGTCACATGACCGGAAGTCAGGGGAATCATGAAGGTGCTGCCGCAGCAGCGCAGCGCTAAGATGTCCCGGACCCGGCGCTTAGCATGCGGCCGGGGGCCCCATGAGGAGAGAGACGCACAAGAGGGGGGCTCCGAGGGGGCTCCTACCGGCCGGGCCCCATACTGGAGTCAGGGCAGTCATGCCCTGATGGCGGCCCTGCTGGAGGCTGGAGGGGCCCCCTCTCCCCGCGGACCGGCTGAAAAACCCCAACGGCCCGGTCCTGGTCCGCGGACCGGCGGTTGGGGACCTCTGCTCTATATAATAGATCCCTCTGTGTGTAATGACTCTATGTAATAGATCCCTCTGTGTGTAATGACTCTATATAATAGATCCCTCTGTGTGTAATTATTCTATATAATAGATCCCTCTGTGTGTAATGACTCCATATAATAGATCACTCTGTGTGCAATGACTCTATATAATAGATCGCTCTGTGTGTAATGACTCTATATAATAGATCCCTCTGTGTGTAATGACTCTATATAATAGATCCCTTTGTGTGTAATGACTCTATATAATAGATCCCTCTGTGTGTAATGACTCTATATAATAGATCACTCTGTGTGTAATGACTCTATATAATAGATTCCTCTGTGTGTAATGACTATATAATAGATCCCTCTGTGTGTAATGACTCTATATAATAGATCCCTCTGTGTGTAATGACTCTATATAATAGATCCCTCTGTGTGTAATGACTCTATATAATAGATCCCTCTGTCTGTAATGACTCTATATAATAGATTCCTCTGTGTGTAATGACTCTATATAATAGATCCCTCTGTGTGTAATGACTCCATATAATAGATCCCTCTGTGTGCAATGACTCTATATAATAGATCCCTCTGTGTGTAATGACTGTATATAATAGATCCCTCTGTGTGTAATGACTCTATATAATAGATCCCTCTGTGTGTAATGACTCTATATAATAGATCACTCTGTGTGTAATGACTCTATATAATAGATCCCTCTGTGTGTAATGACTCTATATAATAGATCCCACTGTGTGTAATGACTCTATATAATAGATCCCTCTGTGTGTAATGACTCTATATAATAGATCGCTCTGTGTGTAATGACTCTATATAATAGATCCCTCTGTGTGTAATGACTCTATGTAATAGATCCCTCTGTGTGTAATGACTCTATATAATAGATCCCTCTGTGTGTAATGATTCTATATAATAGATCCCTCTGTGTGTAATGACTCCATATAATAGATCACTCTGTGTGCAATGACTCTATATAATAGATCGCTCTGTGTGTAATGACTCTATATAATAGATCCCTCTGTGTGTAATGACTCTATATAATAGATCCCTCCGGGTGTAATGACTCTATATAATAGATCCCTCTGTGTGTAATGACTCTATATAATAGATCACTCTGTGTGTAATGACTCTATATAATAGATTCCTCTGTGTGTAATGACTATATAATAGATCCCTCTGTGTGTAATGACTCTATATAATAGATCCCTCTGTGTGTAATGACTCTATATAATAGATCCCTCTGTGTGTAATGACTCTATATAATAGATCCCTCTGTCTGTAATGACTCTATATAATAGATTCCTCTGTGTGTAATGACTCTATATAATAGATCCCTCTGTGTGTAATGACTCCATATAATAGATCCCTCTGTGTGCAATGACTCTATATAATAGATCCCTCTGTGTGTAATGACTGTATATAATAGATCCCTCTGTGTGTAATGACTCTATATAATAGATCCCTCTGTGTGTAATGACTCTATATAATAGATCACTCTGTGTGTAATGACTCTATATAATAGATCCCTCTGTGTGTAATGACTCTATATAATAGATCCCACTGTGTGTAATGACTCTATATAATAGATCCCTCTGTGTGTAATGACTCTATATAATAGATCGCTCTGTGTGTAATGACTCTATATAATAGATCCCTCTGTGTGTAATGACTCTATATAATAGATCCCTCTGTGTGTAATGACTCTATATAATAGATCCCTCTGCGTGTAATGACTCTATATAATAGATCCCTCTGTGTGTAATGACTCTATATAATAGATCCCTCTGTGTGTAATGACTCTATATAATAGATCGCTCTGTGTGTAATGACTCTATATAATAGATCCCTCTGTGTGTAATGACTCTATATAATAGATCCCTCTGTGTGTAATGACTCTATATAATAGATCCCTCTGTGTGTAATGACTCTATATAATAGATCACTCTGTGTGTAATGACTCTATATAATAGATTCCTCCGTGTGTAATGACTCTATATAATAGATCCCTCTGTGTGTCATGACTCTATATAATAGATCCCTCTGTGTGTAATGACTCTATATAATAGATCCCTCTGTGTGTAATGACTCTATATAATATAGGAGTTTCACTTTTTTTTATTGAAGAACTGAAATAAATTCATTTTTTGATGATATTCTAATTCAGTGAGATGCGCCTGTATTTCAATTCTCATTCATATTCAAAGCCCATTTCATAATCCTCCTGGTCGTCCTCGGAAACAGACAACCTTTTAGATCCTCCCTGTTGTCAGACATGTGCCCTATTAGATTAAAGGTTCCCATACACAGTAGAGCACAGTCAGATGCACCGGACCATTTCAGTAGTACCGGTCGATCTCATCCCAACAGATAAGAGTCCCGGGGAGGAGGATCGGGAATGTAGAATCTCTCTGCGGATCCTTCTTATCTCAGTGATGTGACTGGTGAGTATGACCTTACCTTTGGGTAGTAAGAACGGCAAATCTGAGCCAAATCTCTACCGGTGACTACACCGAGCCGTATGGCCAGCCGCTGGCATATAAGACCAAGGAAGGTAGCGCCAAGAAGAACCCACAAGAGCTGGAAAGATACAGAGATAACGGCATTAACATGGCCCCAATAGCAGAATGCTCGGCCGGTGATGAGGATCTCACTATACAATGAGTGGGACGAAACCTTTGGGCTCCCACCTTAAATCCAGCAATTGCTCCGCACTGGAGGTCA
Organism: Phyllobates terribilis; assembly: GCF_046119375.1. Lineage (NCBI taxonomy): Eukaryota > Metazoa > Chordata > Amphibia > Anura > Dendrobatidae > Phyllobates > Phyllobates terribilis. Next base: position 174,592,260 of record NW_027362769.1, read on the forward strand.
GACTCAATGTTCCCAGGGTCCAGGTAGGCGATGCTCATGAGGAACCCGGGTCCGGTAAACGCCCAGAGCTTGCGGAAGCTGAATCCAGCCTGTGGGGGGGTCAGAAATACAGGACGGAAAGCGGGTCAGATGCAGGGTGAGGGGTAAATCAATTCAACCATGGGGGTCACATAAAGCAGAGGGGGAGGATTAGCAAGAATCAAGCTGGAACCATGGCATAACCACAACATCAATGGGATTCAGCTACAGACAGGCAGCTCCCCCTAGTGGTGGCTGCAGACAGATTCTTATCATGTATTTCTGTATACAGGGAGCTCCCCCTAGTGGTGGCTGCAGACAGGATCTTATTGTGTATCTCTGTATACAGAGAGCTCCCCCTAGTGGTTGCTGCAGACAGGATTATATTGTATATCTCTGTATACAGGGAGCTCCCCTTAGTGGTGGCTGCAGACAGGATCTTATCATGTATCTCTGTATACAGGGAGCTCCCCCTAGTGGTGGCTGCAGACAGGATCTTATCATGTATCTCTGCATACAGGGAGCTCCCCCTAGTGGTGGCTGCAGACAGAACCTTATCATGTATCTCTGTATACAGGGAGCTTCCCCTAGTGGTGGCTGCAGACAGAATCTTATCATGTATCTCTGTATACGGGGAGCTCCCCCTAGTGGTGGCTGCAGACAGGACCTTATCATATATCTCTGTATACAGGGAGCTCCCCCTAGTGGTGGCTGCAGACAGAATCTTATCATGCATCTCTGTATACAGGGAGCTCCCCCTAGTGGTGGCTGCAGACAGGACCTTATCATGTATCTCTGTATACAGAGAGCTCCCCCTAGTGGTGGCTGCAGACAGAATCTTATCATGTATCTCTGTATACGGGGAGCTCCCCCTAGTGGTGGCTGCAGACAGAATCTTATCATGTATATCTGTATACAGGGAGCTCCCCCTAGTGGTGTCTGCAGACAGAATCTTATCATGAATCTCTGTATACAGGGAGTTCCCTCTAGTGGTGGCTGCAGACAGAATCTTATCATGTATCTCTGTATACAGGGAGCTTCCCCTAGTGGTGACTGCAGACAGAATCTTATCATGTATCTCTGTGTACGGGGAGCTCTCCCTAGTGGTGGCTGCAGACAGAATCTTATTATGTATCTCTGTATACAGGGAGCTCCCCCTAGTGGTGACTGCTGACAGAATCTTATCATGCATCTCTGTATACAGGGAGCTTCCCCTAGTGGTGGCTGCAGGCAGAATCTTATCATGTATCTCTGTATACAGGGAGCTCCCTGTAGTGGTGGCTGCAGACAGAATCTTATCATGTATCTCTGTATACGGGGAGCTCCCTCTAGTGGTGGCTGCAGACAGAATCTTATAATGTATCTCTGTATACAGGTAGCTTCCCCTAGTGGTGACTGCAGACTGAATCTTATCATGTATCTCTGTATACAGGGAGCTCCCCCTAGTGGTGGCTTCAGACAGAATCTTATCATGTATCTCTGTATACAGGGAGCTCCCCCTAGTGGTGGCTGCAGACAGAATCTTATCATGTATCTCTGTATAAAGGGAGCTTCCCCTAGTGGTGGCTGCAGACAGAATCTTATCATGTATCTCTGTATGCAGGGAGCTCCCCCTAGTGGTGGCTGCAGACAGAATCTTATCATGTATTTCTGTGTACGGGGAGCTCCCCCTAGTGGTGGCTGCAGACAGAATATTATTTATTTCTGTATAATGTGAGCTCCCCCTAGTGGTGGTTGCAGGTAGCTAGAATATTATAATTGATCTTTAGGAGGAAAAATGCAGGATTTGAAGCTCTGAACAGGAAAAAAACAACAACTCAAACAAAAGAAAGTGATAAGCCTTTTACTACTCTTGAGCATACATAAGAGCACTAACCAATTCACCCTTCTAAACCACCAGACATATTAGTTGTGCATCGGGACCATTTTGTATTTGCCTATAACAAAATCAGAACACTAAGGTAATTTGGTATCCACTTATAAGGCATCCTAGACCACCACCAATAACAATAATAACCCCTTTACTGCCATAATCAATATTATACCCTAAACTTCTCTAGACCACCAGGAATATAACCAGACTCAGTATTAGTAACCACTAGTGTTGAGCGAGCATGCTCGACACTGCTCGGTACTCGCCCGAGCATCACGCTACTCGGGATGTTCGGCGAGCGCCGAGCATTTCCGGGTTACTCGGGCGGGAGCTCGGGTCTCCGCCCTGCATGTTTGGCGCTCTTTACAGAGCCAATGAACATGCAGGGATTGCCAGCCAGTCACTGTAATGCCGCAGCCATGTTGGTTGTGGGCATTACAGTGATTGGCTGGCCGCACAGCGTCACCTCGAGTATTTAAAACCGGGCGCCGCCATCTTGGACACAGTCGCTCCGGATCAGACAGTGTAGGGAGAGCTGCTGATTTAGGGAGAGATATATACTGCGAAATAGTTAGTGTAGGGTCTGTAAAGGCTGCCAGATCAAACGAACAGTCCTTCTCAGGACTAATATCCATCCCAGATATCAGGCAGGCAGGCTGTATAGGAGACGCAGTGGTTATACCAGCAAACGCTGCATTACAGTCCTGTGTGCTCCTGTTTCTGAAATTGCTGGACTTAGCTCCAGGTCTCGGGGGCCAGAAAAAATCCTTTTTTTTCATCTAAATCCTCTTTTTTTTTCCTCCTTCACACTGTACAAATACCCGTCTTATTAACCTTTTGGTGTCGGCCCCCCCCCCCCCCCCCACAAAAAAAAAAAAAAAGTGTGTCTGTGACAGTTCAGACACAAATATATTTTTTTAAAAGAGTCTGGTGTAGGCCAGAGAAATAGAAGTGTGCTTTTGCAGTTCCACGGTTCAAATCTCTGTATTATCCACTTTTGGGCCATTTTTACCTAAAAAAAAACAGTTTGAGTGTGTCGCTCACTGTTCAGCCGCAAATATATCTATTTAAAATTGTCTTCTATACCACAGTAAAAAATAACTGTGGTTTTGCCATTCCACGGTAAAAAATCTCTATTATTCAGCTTTTGGTATTTTTTCCGTAAAGAAAAACAGTAATAGTTTCTCCCCGATTGTTCAGATTGTTTAAAAGAGTCAGGTGTAGGCCAAAGAAATAGAACTGTGGTTTTCCTCTTCCACGGTACTAATCTACTTTTTATTACCCTTTTTCCATTGATAGTGCGAGTGTAAGCTATTTTACTTCCTTTACAATGGGAAAGGCGCGTGGCAAGGGACGTGGAACTGGACGTTCTGGTGATGGTGCATGCAGAGGACGGCGCCGTGGCCAAGGTGAAAATGTGCCACAACCAACAGCCACATCTTCTTGCTCCCACTTCTTGACCGAATTACTAGGGAAGCACACTACAACACCAGTATTGCGAACTGATCAGTGTGAACAGGTTATTAATTGGATAGCAGATAATACTTCGAGTCACCTGGGCACCACCACCTCTGGTCTGTCTTCCACACGGTCAAGTTATAGTAGCCGTGAGTCTCGACCGCATACTCCTCCTCACCCTGATGCTCCTTCCTCCCACCATGCCGAGTGTCGTCAGACAGCAACTGGTCCCACACTTGGACACTCTGAAGAGCTGTTCACTGATACATTTCCATATTTGGGCCCCTCGCCTGATATGCTTGAAGTGGTGGAAGAGGAGATCCCATGTAGCGATAGCCAAATATTTGAACAGCCACGGCCACAGGAAGTCGACGCTGGCAATTTGTCACAAGAGGTGGACGATGACGAGACACAAATGCCAGGAAGTGAGGAGGAGGATCGTGGTGCGCAAGTGGAAGAGGAGGAAGTGGTTGATGATCTAGTAACTGACCCAACCTGGCAGGAGGACATGCAGAGTGAGGCCAGCAGCACACAGGGGAGGGAGGCAGAGCACCCCAACAGGTAGGAAGAAGCAGTGTGGTGGACGCAGACAGAAGGCAGGCAATCGTCCCCGTAACACCAACATGAGGGACGTTGCCAGTACAACCTGTAGGTCTTCCAGAGTCTGGAATTTTTTTAAAGACTCTGCTGATAACCCCAAAAAGGCCATTTGTACCACCTGCCATGCCAGCATCAGCAGGGGTGACAAAACTACCAGCCTGACCACCACCAGCATGATCAGGCACATGGCAGCAAAGCACCCGACTTTGTGGTGTGAACCCCAGGGTCCACGACCAGTGTCAGCGGGTGTCACCACTGCTTCTTCCGCTGTTGTGCATGCAATAGAACCCCCTGTTGTGCGTGCAAGGCAATCCCCTGCCCATACTGCATGCGAAGATGCCCCCTCCTCTCAGTCTTCACTTGTTATGGCAGTTTCTCAAGAAACAGCATCAACGTCCACGTCCCACCGCAGCGTTCGATTGTCCATATCCCAGACCTTTGAACGAAAGCGAAAATTCGCAGCCAACTCCCCACAGGCCACAGTCCTAAGTTCGCACATTTCACGACTGCTTGCGTTGGAAATGCTGCCTTTTAGGCTGGTGGAGACGGAATCCTTCCGCAACCTTATGGCGGTGGCTGTCCCTCGGTACTCGGTCCCCAGCCGACACTATTTTGCCCGGTGTGCCAACCCCGCACTACACAAGCATGTGTCCCAAAACATCTGCCGTGCCCTCAACAACGCAGTTACTGGGAGAGTCCACCTGACAATGGACACGTGGACAAGTGCTTGTGGCCAGGGACGGTACATCTCTCTGACGGCACACTGGGTAAACATAGTGGAAGCCGGGATCCAGTCGGACCTTGGGACGGAACATAACCTCCCCACACCGAGGATTGCGGGCCCTATGTCAGTCAGAGTTGCCCCCACAGTGTACAGCTCCTGCGCATCATCCTCCTCCTCCTCATGTTGAGCCTCCATCTCAGATATCACCACATCAGTTACAAGCTGGAAGCACTGCAGTACTGCCTCCGCCAAGCGGCAACAGGCTGTGCTGAAACTCATAAGCTTAGGTGATAAACCTCAAACTGCTTGTGAGTTGTGGACATCTGTGAAAGAGCAGGCAGATCTGCGGCTGAGCGCGCTGAACCTACATCCAGGCATGGTCGTGTGTGACAATGGCCGTAACCTGGTGGCGGCTCTGAGGCGAGGTAAGATCACACACCTACCATGCTTGGCTCATGTGCTTAACCTCGTGGTTCAGCGGTTTCTTAAATCGTACCCCGAGTTACCAGATCTGCTCGTCAAAGTACGCCGCCTGTCAGCTCATTTTCGCAAGTCCGCTACCGCTTCCGCCGCCCTTGCTGTGTTTCAGCAGCGTTTGCAGCTTCCCGCACACCGACTGGTGTGTGATGTCCCCACACGTTGGAACTCTATCCTCCACATGTTGCAAAGGATTTGTGAGCAGAAGAGAGCAGTTGTGGAGTACCAGCTGCAACAAGGCCGTCGATATTCAGGTCAGACTCCACACATAAGACCTCAGGAGTGGACCTGGATGTCTGACATATGTACCATCCTGACAAACTTTGAGGAGTCCACCAAGATGGTGAGTGGCGATGACGCCATCATTAGCGTCAGCATTCCACTTGTCTGTCTTTTGCAACGCTCTCTGCAGAGAATTAAAGAGGAGGCATTGCAGCCAGAGTATGATGAGATGGATCAAGAAGCCATAGCGGGTGATTACACACAGCCCAGCCTCATCTCATCCCAACGTGCATTGGGGGACAATGAGGGAGAGGAGGAGGAGGAGGAAGAACAGGAGCTTGTATCATGCGCTCTACACGGTAGTACCTGTACAACTGTCATACCGTCGGTTCAGTGGGTGGCCAGAGGACAGGGGGGAGGAGGAGGAGGAGAGCATGGTCAGTCGTCATCTTGGTGAGGACACGGAAGTCTTGCCCGTTACCAGTCTGGCACGCATGGCTGACTTTATGTTACGCTGCCTTAATCGTGACCCTCGTGTTGTCAAAATGTTGGGTGATAGTCGTTACTGGTTGGTGACACTTGCAGACCCCCGCTACAAGGAGAACTTTCACTCTCTTATTCCTGAGGTGGAGAGGTCTACAAAAATGGGGCTGTACCAGAAGGCCCTTGCTGCAGAACTGTTAAAAAAATTCCCATCTGAAAACGCTAGCGGCAGAGGTCACAGTTCGTTGCCCAACCAAGGCGTACAGGCGAGAGAGACGCAACTCCAATCCAGCAGAGGCAGGGGAACACTGTCAACATTCTGGGACAGTTTTCTCAGACCCTCCCTTCGGACAGACCCTGAGGCGTGGGGTACTCTCACAAGGAGTGGAAAGTTTCAAAAGATGGTGAGGGAGTACCTTGCTGACCGTACCAGCATCCTCCGTGATTCCTCTGTGCCTTTTAATTATTGGGTATCCAAGCTGGACACTTGCTCTGTACGCCTTGGAGGTCCTGGCCTGCCCTGCCGCTAGCGTGTTATCAGAGCGTGTTTTTAGCACCGCTGGGGGAATTATAACTGATAAACGCACTCGCCTGTCAACTGACAATGCTGACAAGCTGACCTTTATCAAAATGAACAAGGGCTGGATTGGGCCAGACTTCTCATCACCACCAAATGGCAGCAGAGTAACATAACGTCAAATCCACTGTGTTATTTCGGTAGGTGTATTCACATGCACCGCTTCACACCCACACATGGGTATACTCTTCCTCATTTCGGATGTTTTATGTTCTTCTCCTTATCCTCAGCCTCCACCACTACTATACCACCAGGGTGACCGTGGTCCGTGTTGCCATTATTGAAATTTCCTCCGTCCTTATTTTTGTCAGCTTTTGCTTGGAAGGTATAAGCAAAGACTATGGGAGACCCACTCCCCAATAATGGGAATAATGTTTGGAATATGCTGTACTGCATGGCTCTTGTAAGGGGTATAGCAAGTTTCTCCGTCCTTATTTTTGTCAGCTTTTGCTTGGAAGGTATAAGCAAAGACTATGGGACACCCACTCCCCAATAATGGGAATAATGTTTGTAATATGCTGTACTGCATGGCTCTTGCAAGATGCATTCCAAGTTTCTCCTTCCTCATTTTTGGCAGCTTTTGCTTGGAAGGCATAAGCAAAGACTATGGGAGACCCACTCCCCAATAATGGGAATAATGTTTGTAATATGCTGTACTGCATGGCTCTTGAAAGGGGCATTGCAAGTTCCTCCTTCCTAATTTTTGGCAGCTTTTGCTTGGAAGGCATAAGCAAAGACTATGGGAGACCCACTCCCCAATAATGGGGATAATGTTTTTAAGATGCTGTACTGTATGGCTCTTGTAAGGGGCCTTGTTAAGCTACTGCGACCTCCACCACTTTTCCAAGGGGCATTCAAACCGTCTTGTTAAGCTACTGTGACCTCCACCATTTTCCCAAGGGGCATTAAAACCGTCTTGTTAAGCTACTGCGACCTCCACGACTCTTCCAACGGGCCTTGCATTTCCTCCTAATTTTAGTCAGCTTTTGCTTTTCAATGCATAGGCGAACACTAAGGGAGACCCACTCCCCAATAATGGGTAGAAGGTTTTTAGTACGCTGTAATCCACGTCTGTTTCAAGGGGCATTGCAGTTCCTCATAATTTTTGGAAAGCCTTCCATTCACTGCTTAGGCCAACAGTGCACAGGAGACCCAGTTGCTATAAATGGAAAAAATGGTTTAGTTAAGGCCCTCTGACCTCCATGTCACTTCCAAGGGGCATTGGAGTGCCTCGAAATTTTTGGTAGGCATTGCACTCACTGTATGCCCTATAACTGTGTAGCCGAACCGCTCCTTTTGGTTCAGAAACATATCCTACAAGACATGTGTGGTTGACTGGCCTGATATTGATGTGAATGGTCCCTGTTCCTCCTGCTCTTTCTCCTTTGCCACTACCTCATCCATCATTTATCACCTGAAGCTTTGTTTTAACGGGAGTCATAGAACTGGGATAGTAGCAGGAAAACATCCAGCAATCCTCGGAGGAGGTAGGATATGCGCCAAAACGCTGACCACCTCAGGCCTAGCTGCTACTACATACATGCGCTTGCATTCCAAGAAAACAAAGCAGATGCTAACTTCTATCATCATCATCATTCTCCTCACCTTGGCACTCTCAACTCCCCTGATAGAGAAGCCAGGGCCCACAAGAGGAGTCTGGTTCTCTGGTGGGCTCGTCCAATGCTGCCCTAAAGCAGGCCAGGCTAAGAAAAGCGTGTGGAAAGTTGACAGGAGAAATAGGGGCGGCTGGGGACCGTGTGTGGACACCTGGCCACGGGGCGGCTGGGGACCGAGTATGGACACCCGGCCGCCCCTTGGCAGCTGGGGACCGAGTGTGGACACCCGGCCGCTGGGCGGCTGGGGACTGAGTATGGATACCTCGCTGCCGAAGCAGCCATGAGGTAGTGGCCAGCTTCGGCCTCCTCCAAACTAAAAGGCCCCATTTCAAGTGAAAGCTAGCAGTATGGTATTGCAGCCTGCGGGTGGTTGGGTGGTTGGCTGCATATTTGCGCTTGCATTGCAAGGAATGGGGGAGGTACAATTGAACACTGCCCTGGGACAAGGACTTGCACGGGGATAGTTGCAAGTCTGCATCTTCTGATGCGGCAAGGATCACTTCTGATGGGCACACTTTTAGGCAGTGACCTGGGAGTCAGAGATGCTTCCAGGGGTCTTCCCCATGCTGTTCCCATGTCTTTTCAGCACTGTATGCATGTGTCTGATGATGTGTCACACATCACATGGCCAGATAAGGTTGTAAAATGTTAAAATGACATTTCCCGGTGAATGCATTTGTCACGGTTGAAAGCAATACAAAAGTGCAAAAACGCATGAAAAATCCTACTTCTGAACATAGCCCAAGATGTGGAGGAGTATTTTTGTTTTTGGTTATTTATTTTACCTTATACCCAAGTCTTTACCCTGGAAAGGAAGTTCCTTAACATATTTCACAGGAAAACCGTTTCAGTTTAGTTTTTGAACGTCTTATTGTGAGCCCTTAAAAGTGGCTTAATACCTCTGACCACGTTGTTGACAGCAGTGACTTGGGGGTCAGAAATGCTTCCAGGGGCGATCCCCATGCTGCCCCCATGTCTTTTGAGCACTGTCACTATCGTTTTGGGCACTTTTTAGGCTTTCTACAGACTGCCGGGGGGGCGCAAAAATGCTCGGGTCTCCCATAGATTAACATTGGGCTCGTTGCTCGGGTCGAGCATCGGAGTATCACGGTGAGCTCGGCCCGAGCTTCGAGCACCCGAGCATTTTAGTGCTCGCTCAACACTACTAACCACTAAATCATCATATGGAAAAATGTGTGTTATTGTTACATTTTTTACAAAAAAATCTTGACTTTTCTACATCTCATTTACATGTCGAAGTTAATAACTTTGGTTTACGTCCTATCCATTAGGTTTAGATCAGAGATTAGGAGCCGACACCTTTATTACCTTTGTGAACCCCAGTAGGATATAACATAGTTAAAGAGCATTTCCAGAGAGTACATTTAGGACAAAAATTAGAAAGTGTAAAGCACCACTCCAGTGGGTTTTTTTTTTATTGCCCCAGTAGAATAGTGCTTTAAATGTATATCCCCTGCCCCCTGTCTCCTACTCCGCAGCGCGGAGGTCACTTTTCAATACAAGTCTATGAGACCCTCGATCTAGCTCTCATAGACTTGCATTGCGCTCTTGTGACGTAGCTTCTGACTTCCGGCCAATCAGAAGTTGCGCTCACAAGATGGTGCAGGGGGACCAGAGCAGCACCGAAAAAACTGTGAAGATGCCGGAGGGTGAGTATATGACTGAGGGCAGGGAGCTTAGATTTAAAGCGCCACTCCAGCGCTGAAAAAAACCCAAACTGCTGGAGTGGTGCTTTAAAGGAAATTGTTGTTTCTTTTCCAAAATCCACCACAAGAAATAATGGGAAATGGCTAAAAAGATACATTTGTGCTCCCGCCTGCCCTTTGTATTTAAATGATCCCTAATTTGTGTCTTCAGACAGTCGCCAGCAAAAATAATTACTTTTTGGTATGGAAATGAATCTTTTGAATGTGAAATGTTTTTCTGGGATTTCGGGAACAAGGCTGGCCTGTGTTATAATGATTCTTTATAGGCAGCAGAGTCACATGGAGAGGTTAATAGTTTTATTCAGAGTTTCATAAACATAATATCCTTTTGTTAGTTCACATTGGAGGGAGGCCGCCCCAGAATTACTTACCATACCCCTAGTTATCATTTTTTTTATTATGATAAATAAATACATTTTAATTCAATTTCTAAATAAAATCTGTAAAATTCCTTTAACCCGACATCAGTGCAGGACTATCAGATACTTGATTTTAGGACGGTGATTAGACGGCCATGATCAGATTCATAACTCACCCTCCCTGTGGATGGTATAGATATCTTCTCATCCAGATAAGTGGATCCTTCTTCATTACTGTATCTTTCGATGGCTCCATATCCTCGATTCCTTGGTGAATCTGAAGAAACAGATCAGAAATCTCAGTTTATAATACTGTATCATTGTGTATTTGGGAATATCAGGTGAGAAGGATCAAGTAGGTTTTCCTCTGTTATCAGGTGCCCCAACTTTGTCCCAAATGTTAAAGAAGAACTGTGCTTATAGCTAACTGTGTAGCTTCATTCTTTAGATAACATAAGGAAACAGCTAAAGTATCAACTCCCCAAAATACTATTCAAATTGCCCCCTTTAGCTTAATAGGTTCCCCACCAGAATATACTATTCCCCACTGTCCAATATGTCAGGTCATGCCTGCAGCTGAAGGGAACGACACAAATGGTCACAATGTGTCCAGGGATTGTTATTTCATCAATTGTCTAATATCTGAAAGAGTTGGGAAGGAAAAATGTAACATGTCTACTACTGTCTCAATTCTGACCCCTCTAGAGAGGTCTGAGCATAGTCTATTATACCTACTGTGCATGACCACAAGCAGGCAGCAGTGTAAAGAATGGAGGTTTCCACGACTGCATCCAAGAACATATATGCATTTGCAATACAATGTTGCTAGTGGAGACTCTCTGTAATATAGGAGCTGGTGATTTTTGTATTCGGTACGGCACACTTGCCAACTCTCTCGAAATGTCTATGAGGCTCACAAAAAAAAAAAAAATAGAAGACCAGCTTGAGACCCAGAAGATTTAGAAAAACTTCAGGAAACCTGTACTTCCACAATCTTTCTTGTATGCAATGCCGGAATTTAAGGGTAAGGAAAAAAGGGCGTGCAGGGGTCAGGAATTGGTGTTGAGGGTGGCGTGACCTTCCAAAAAAAAAAGGGGGCATGCCTCTGGGTGAACATTTTTGATTGCATAAAGAATTAAACTTCTTGGAAAGTGCCTGTAAAAGTTATCAAGTATGAGTATATAATGAATAAACGTGTGAGAAGTACATGGCCGTATGCACAAAGGTTTGTTTCTATTTTGCACGATTTTCCAGTTGTCTGAATGCAGCCAGCAGTGTAAAGAATGGAGGATTCTGCGGCTATTGTAATTACGTTTCTTTTTAATTAGATGTACAGTACAGACCAAAAGTTTGGACACACCTTCTCATTTAAAGATTTTTCTGTATTTTCATGACTATGAAAATTGTACATTCACACTGAAGGCATCAAAACTATGAATTAACACATGTGGAATTATATACTTAACAAAAAAGTGTGAAACTACTGAAAATATGTCTTATATTCTAGGTTCTTCAAAGTAGCCACCTTTTGCTTTGATGACTGCTTTGCACACTCTTGGCATTCTCTTGATTTCCTAAACACATATCAAATATTTGACACAGGCTGGAGGTGAAAGTGTATTTCTATGTAACAATATGATTCTGAACACAAAATTACATCCAGAATGAGGAACTCCATTCTTTGCACTGCTGGCTGCATTCACAGAACTGGAAACTGCTGACAAATTGTAACATAAACTTTGCTTCTAAGTAACTCAAATCATGAAGTGAAATTCACAATGGACTTGTTTTACCAGTTCTGCAGGATAAAGGGACAGATTCAGCCTTCAAGCCCAAATCCTTCCCACTCTTTGACCAGTCCCACAAGTCACAATGTAACTGCTTGACCACACAGCACGGGCTCCACTATGGTGCAATCTTCTATATATCACCACATTTCATAACTCCTGATCACAACAGATGACTTAGTTCTGTGGAAAGTTCTCATGTACTTGGTGTTAATTATTACAGGCGTCTTGGAACGAGAAAATTTGAGCATTTTTCTATTCCTGTTTTTCCTATTTAATGTGAGGAGTTGCTAGTAGACCATAAACCAGCGACTAAATCTAATATAAGATGTCTGAAAAAAATAAATGTATGCAAGAAACTGCCAGTCCCGCATAGATGACATAAAGTAATGATCTAGAAAGGCCGGCAACTTCCAATATTTCCTGTCATATATCCCACAGAAATATTCTACAGCAGTACTTCAATCTGACCTGGCAGATAACAGAGAGCAAAATATTATATCTAAATGTACAGAAACGAGAGAAAACACAAGGTTTAGAGACTGTTCCTTTACCTTCATCATTTTACAGTGGTTAGTGAAGCGCCGCAGTGTTCACATAGGTGAATATAAACTCCAGAGACAAAATGCAAATTAAGCAGCATTTTTATTTTGTTATGACCTTAGAACGGGACAACCAAAAAAATATAAAAGATAAAACATTGATTCATTGTGTGCTCTGTAAGAGATCAGCTCTGTGGTAGACGCTGGTTCACACACAGCATTCAGTTTGTTGGTTCAAAACAAACAGGCGATTAAAAATGCATAAACCATCAGGGTTAACAAATCAAATAGCCTCTTCCAGGTGCAAAAAGGTAGAACAGCACAAAAATGGAACAAAACAACTGTGGAGCCCTGCTGCGCTTTGGTGCCACAGATCCCAGAGGGGTGCATGGACGGACTTCTCCACAAGAGGCCCTCATAGCATTCACACACCTCCACCTTCCACCTCAGACCAGCAGAGGGAGCCCATTATGGATATATAAAGGGAAGGTGGAGCCAGGCAGCTCAGTGAAGTCTGAGTCTTAGTGAAGTCTGAGTCTTAGTTTCAGGCAGTCTGTTGAGAGGAGCTCCTGCAGAAGCTAGCCTGCAGTGGAGCTCAGTCAGTTCAGTCCAGACTCAGAGAGCTCGAGTTAGTGAGCCTAGGGCGTGCCGACGCCAAAAGAGCGGTGAAGAGTTGCGAGGCCTACTGCCCGTGTGAAGCCTAGTGAGGGCCCTGAGCGTGGCCAAAGGCGAGTGGAGTAAGCAAGCAACATAGGGGGCAGAGGAGCTTAACCAGCTCACCCCAAAACCATTTACCGGACACCAGGTCCGCGTCTGCAGGGATTCCTTATATCCAGCAGAAACAACCGGAACCCCTGGCGAACTATATGTCCCAGGAACACCAAAAGCTGATTACGTATCAGGGTCAGGAGTCACGGAGGCCCAAGAGACCAGGGAGTGTGATCTCCAACAGAAGGCCCTACCACCAGGTCAGCAGGTGCAAGACAGAGACCAAGTTAGGCCTAGCTCCAGGCAGGTCATAAACTTATCAAGGAAAGGCAAGGAACAGGAGGCCCCACACCCGCTCACTGGGGAGAGTCCTGATATGCACCGTTCACCCTGAAGTACCCTGGACCATGCCAGAAACACCACCAGTAAAGGTACTGAAGTGAACTGTTGTGTGTGTGCCTATTCTTCCTCTGACCTGGCTGGGTCCCCTCTGTCCTGCATCCCTTCACCTACACTGCCCTGAGGCCCCGCTCCACCTGTGGGGAGTCGTACCAACTAAGCTGCCTAAACACCGGCCTCAGAGGACTGTCGCAGCGATGGTCATCCTCACCAGGGTACGGGCCCGGGAGCCGACCACCGTGACATCCCCCAAGATCAGGCAACAACAAGGCCCGGGCGCCGAGTTGTCCCCATCCCCTGGGCACATCACAACCAGTCCATATAATGCACTATTCTGCAGGTGGAATCCCTGGGTACATACATTACATTACTGATCCTGAGTTACATCCTGTATTATACTCCAGAGCTGCACTCACTATTCTGGGATAAATAAAACATTGGAATGATTCCAAATATGATAAATATCGCAGTCCCAGAATGCCCAGTTCCGCACAGTGTTCTGATAAATATTGGAATGTAGCACCCAGATAAATAATACAGTGCTTCTTTGCGATCCCACTTAGTATCAGTGCCGTCATACATCGTCCATATGAACTCGCTGTACCGGGCTGTACTATTTTAAACATCGGTCGTCTTATCTGAATTTAAGGGAGTTATCTTGATTACAAAACTCAGTTTTGAATTTTTTTTTTAGGAAATTCTGAGGTAATGGATCATCTATTAGTCAGAATGTAGTGTGGTTACAAAGAGCGCCTTTTACTCCGGAGGACTCAGCCTATGGAGGTAATGCAGAGAAACTGAACACTTGCTGGCAGATTCCTAGCTGATTACAGGTAATGGCTGGAAGGTGTGGGAAGGTCCTAGCACTGGGATCATATTAAAAAAAGAAAGAAGACGACTCTCTTGTTAGTAGTAGTAATTCCCTGCTCGGTGTCCATATGATACATATAGTGGTAGAAGACTGAGCCTTCCAAGAGCTGAGCTAAGCTGGAAACATGTAAGCGATGCCTGGCCAACATCTCCTGTTTTGTGCACCTCTGGATGTTTAAATACACTGAACGTTTTATATACAACTATATCTAGCACTGGGATACCCTGTGATCAGCTTGTCACAACCCAGGACTCCTTTAAATATAAAGCTGCATCTGTTGTTGTATCAAAAATGACAGCAGCGTTCATTGTAATCATCTAAAAACAAAAAAAAACTCTTCTTTTTTTATATATGATTTTTACAATCTCCATGATGTGTAATTGTTGCAAAACAGTATCAAATTGCAAAGTAGCTGTATCAGCTGTTACATGTGATGAGCATTGCACCACTGAGTCCAGAGTGTCAGGATCATCGCTGTACAGGCTGAGTCACAGTGCAACCACATTCTACTGTATAGGCTGTGTCATGGCTCAACCAGACTCTACTGTATAGGCGGTGTCATGGCTCAACCAGACTCTACTGTATAGGCTGTGTCATGGCTCAACCAGACTCTACTGTACAGGCTGTGTCATGGCTCAACCAGACTCTACTGAATAGGCTGTGTCATGGCTCAACCAGACTCTACTGTATAGGCTGTGTCATGTCTCAACCAGACTCTACTGTATAGGCTGTGTCATGGCTCAACCAGACTCTATTGTATAGGTTGTATAATGGCTCAACCAGACTCTACTGTATAGGCTGTGTCATGGCTCAACCAGACTCTACTGTACAGGCTGTGTCATGGCTCAACCAGACTCTACTGAATAGGCTGTGTCATGGCTCAACCAGACTCTATTGTATAGGTTGTATAATGGCTCAACCAGACTCTACTGTATAGGCTGTGTCATGGCTCAACCAGACTCTACTGTACAGGCTGTGTCATGGCTCAACCAGACTCTACTGAATAGGCTGTGTCATGGCTCAATCAGACTCTACTGTATAGGCTGTGTCATGGCTCAACCAGACTCTATTGTATAGGTTGTATAATGGCTCAACCAGACTCTACTGTATAGGCTGGGTCTTGGCTCAACCACATTCTACTGTATAGGCTGTGTCATGGCTCAACCAGACTCTACTGTATAGGCTGTGTCATGGCTCAACCAGACTCTACTGTATAGGCTGTGTCATGGCTCAACCAGACTCTACTGTACAGGCTGCGTCATGGCTCAACCAGACTCTACTGAATAGGCTGTGTCATGGCTCAACCAGACTCTACTGTATAGGCTGTGTCATGGCTCAACCAGACTCTACTGTATAGGCTGTGTCATGGCTCAACCAGACTCTACTGTATAGGCTGTGTCATGGCTCAACCAGACTCTACTGTACAGGCTGCGTCATGGCTCAACCAGACTCTACTGAATAGGCTGTGTCATGGCTCAACCAGACTCTACTGTATAGGCTGTGTCATGTCTCAACCAGACTCTACTGTATAGGCTGTGTCATGGCTCAACCAGACTCTATTGTATAGGTTGTATAATGGCTCAACCAGACTCTACTGTATAGGCTGTGTCATGGCTCAACCAGACTCTACTGTACAGGCTGTGTCATGGCTCAACCAGACTCTACTGAATAGGCTGTGTCATGGCTCAACCAGACTCTATTGTATAGGTTGTATAATGGCTCAACCAGACTCTACTGTATAGGCTGTGTCATGGCTCAACCAGACTCTACTGTACAGGCTGTGTCATGGCTCAACCAGACTCTACTGAATAGGCTGTGTCATGGCTCAATCAGACTCTACTGTATAGGCTGTGTCATGGCTCAACCAGACTCTATTGTATAGGTTGTATAATGGCTCAACCAGACTCTACTGTATAGGCTGGGTCTTGGCTCAACCACATTCTACTGTATAGGCTGTGTCATGGCTCAACCAGACTCTACTGTATAGGCTGTGTCATGGCTCAACCAGACTCTACTGTATAGGCTGTGTCATGGCTCAACCAGATTCTACTGTATAGGCTGTGTCATAGTGCAATTCCCCCAGCTATGTAAAATCTTTATACAGCAGATTTTAGTTATAAAACTATATTTATAAAAATCTTAAATATGTTGTTTCCTTTTGTACGTAATAGTCTGGTGACACTTTGAACCTCCCAACTCTGTGTCCTCTATGTTGATAGAGAAGAGGCCATGCTGCGCATTCTGTTTGCCATTGAAATATTAGGCTGAACGTATTGTCTTGTACGGGTGGCGTTAGCTCTGGGCGAATCTGCTGTGCAGATGATCTCAGCCTGGCGGGAGCCAGGAAGGGTTAGGTGGTGCTGATCTAAAACCTGAAGGAGGGTCGTAACACATGACAGTTCCAGAGAAGTGCTAGAGTGGAGACCTGGTACTTTTAGGTTTGGCTTAGTAGGTTCTATTATTTTGTGTGACCCCTGTGAACAGGACATACTGATAAGGGATTTACTGTAGATTGTGAGCCCCAATGTATGTAAAGTAAATACCGTAAATGAATTAATAAACAGGGCCAGGGTACAGAGAAGCTAGGACCAGAGAGAAACAGGGCCAGAGAGAAGCTAGTGTAGCACCCCGAGGGCTCGGCCGCTACAGGGGTATTGCACCTCAAACCAGAGGTGTGATATTCCACTCCCGGGTAAGGATGGAGGGTGGACCAGGACTCAGTAAGCTGCATGCACCACACACACCCCATTTCCGAGGGACAGCTCAACGGTGCTCCCATTAGACAGAAGTGCAGGCACGACAGCATCTGTCCCTGGCTGGAGTGGGGCGGGGGAGGAAAACCCAGTGGTCTAGGAGCAGGTAGGGGTAGGTCTCTGGGCATAGGTAGGAGCCCATTGGTTGCTAGTCACCTGGGCTCGGGTGTTAGAAGGAGGTATATAAGGTGGGCACCATCTTAGAGTTCAGTCAGTCAGGAGAAAGAAGAAGAAGTTGAGTCTGAGAGAAGTGACAGGGAGCAGAGCTGCTGCATGGGCTCTGCTCCACGGGCAGGCCTTGTCAGGAGGCCGCGGCCCGAGAGAGAGAGAGAGAAGGAACAGCAAAGGAAGTAAGAAAGGAAACAAGGAACTGGAACACAGAGGAAGGCCCAGAGACACGAAGGCAGAAGGAACCCCAAAGGCCCAGGAGATTGCGGGTGAAGGGTTGGCAGAGCAGGGTATCGGGACCCAAATTGGTGGAGGCAACAGATTCCTCAGCCAAAGACCAGAGGTTGTGACCACATCTTGGTGCGACCCCTCACTACATCCACCAGGAAAGCATACCACATAGGGTCAGGGAAACCGGAGATAGGTTTCCCCAAGAGAAGGCCCGAGGAAGCTGGACAAAGGTGGGTCACTGGTGAGGACGGCCAGAGAAGGGAAGAGAAGGGAGCCCTGTGCCACGCTCTGGAATTGCCTGGGAATTGGTCGAGCCCCTTGCCTGGTGAACGCAGCACGGCTCAGGCGGTCCTTCATGTGCACAAGTGACCTGGATGAGAACTGTGAGTAAAGCATTGGAAACTGCACCACACGTCTCTGTGTTTCATCGCCGCACCAGCACCATTAGTACTGGGACGCTCACACCATCACTCCCATCATCCACACTAGCTGCCCTGAGGCAATACTTCTCCCGTGGGGAGTTATCCCATACTTGGCTGCGCTTACAACATCAGCCTCAGCGGTCTGCAGCGCAGCGGCGGTCCCCACTGACCGCAATCCACGGGTGGCGTAGTCGGACATTTATTATCACAGTACTAAAACTGCTTCTGATTTGACCACCCTGGGCACAGACCGGGTCATCGCCACGAGGACTACAAACCCCCAGCGATCCGGCTCTGGGTATCCCCTGCACAACACAGGCCCAGGGGGCGCGTCACTAGGACCAGAGAGAAACAGGGCCAGAGAGAAGCTAAGACCAGAGAGAAACAGGGCCAGAGAGAAGCTAGGACCAGAGAGAAACAGGGTCAGAGAGAAGCTAGGACCAGAGAGAAACAGGGCCAGAGAGAAGCTAGGACCAGAGAGAAACAGGACCACAGAGAAGCTAGGACCAGAGAGAAACAGGACCAGAGAGAAGCTAGGACCAGAGAGAAACAGGGCCAGAGAGAAGCTAGGACCAGAGAGAAACAGGGCCAGAGAGAAGCTAGGACCAGAGAGAAACAGGGCCAGAGAGAAGCTAGGACCAGAGAGAAACAGGGCCAGAGAGAAGCTAGGACCAGAGAGAAACAGGGCCAGAGAGAAGCTAGGACCAGAGAGAAACAGGGCCAGAGAGAAGCTAGGACCATTGAAAACGGGGTGTAGTGTGAAAGCAACGAGGAACAGAGCACTAGGGAGGTTGGCTGAGATAGAAGTCATACGGTTGTAAGAATTGGGCCTGGGCTCTATGACATATAATCCACCCTATTCTCAGTGGAAAGCAATAGGACCGTTGGGGCTGTGTGAAGTGACACACTTTTGGGGTGAGGTTCCTGTGGAGTGAATGAGAACCTGAGAGAGAGGGATAATACACCATTGTTCATTGTTACCATAAAGTGCATTTACATCAGTCTCTGATTAGTGACTGACTGCCTGAGAGATGGACAAGGACTCTCTGAATGACCAACGGCTAATGGCTAACAACGATCAGTGTCAGACAGCTACTTCCTTTTCCATATAATAAAGGCACCAGACAGCTACTTCCTGTCCCATATAATGAAGGCGCAAGACAGCTACTTCCTGTCCCATATAATAAAGGCGCAAGACAGCTACTTCCTGTCCCATATAATAAAGGCGCCAGACAGCTACTTCCTGTCCCTTATAATAAAGGCATCAGACAGCTACTTCCTGTCCCATATAATAAAGGCATCAGACAGCTAATTCCTTTTCCATATAATAAAGGCACCAGACAGCTACTTCCTGTCCCATATAATAAAGGCACCAGACAGCTACTTCCTGTCCCATATAATAAAGGCGCAAGACAGCTACTTCCTGTCCCATATAATAAAGGCGCCAGACAGCTACTTCCTGTCCCATATAATAAAGGCACCAGACAGCTACTTCCTGTCCCATATAATAAAGGTGCAAGACAGCTACTTCCTGTCCCATATAATAAAGGCGCCAGACAGCTACTTCCTGTCCCATATAATAAAGGCACCAGACAGCTACTTCCTGTCCCATATAATAAAGGCACCAGACAGCTACTTCCTGTCCCATATAATAAAGGCACCAGACAGCTGCTTCCTGTCCCATATAATAAAGGCACCAGACAGCTACTTTCTGTCCCATATAATAAAGGCATTAGACAGCTACTTCCTGTCCCATATAATAAAGGCATCAGACAGCTAATTCCTTTTCCATATAATAAAGGCACCAGACAGCTACTTCCTGTCCCATATAATAAAGGCGCAAGACAGCTACTTCCTGTCCCATATAATAAAGGCACCAGACAGCTACTTCCTGTCCCATATAATAAAGGCACCAGACAGCTACTTCCTGTCCCATATAATAAAGGTAGCAAAAGATAGGAAAGACAGCGCACATAGGGCTTTATCCGTATAAAAGTAAATACCAGATCCCACAATCAGTCTGACTCACCTTCTGAGGTTGTGTGAGTCGCAACCAACTGTGAAGCACCTGTCAGATGGCCGCTGCAGGAGACCCCGCTGATCAGTAAACAAATGAGAGGAGATAAGAAGCTGGGTTGATCCACCGCGCTGGTCCAGAGACACACAAGGATTAATGATGAATCAAAACTTTCTTTATTCCTTGGCCTCAGGGCCCTGAGGAAGTGGCAGTGTAGCCACGAAACGCGTAGGCCAAGGAATAAAGAAAGTTTTGGTTCATCATTAATCCTTGTGTGTCTCTGGACCAGCGCAGAGGATCAACCCAGCTTCTTATCTCCACTCATTTATATAATAAAGGTATCAGACAGCTACTTCCTGTCCCATATAATAAAGGCGCAAGACAGCTACTTCCTGTCCCATATAATAAAGGTATCAGACAGCTACTTCCTGTCCCATATAATAAAGGCAGGAAGTAGTTATGGAGTCAGGATCACCGAGACGTTTCCATTTTAGCAGGAGGTGCACTTTAAGTTATAAAGATGCAGATTCCTATATCAGTAAGGAAATAAGTGTGACATGTGCATGTGTGACACCCCAGGGGTCTGGTTGCCACAGTAATAGAGATATTACGTCTGAGAGCAGGTGGGAGGTCTCCTGGTCAGGAATCCTTTGCATGCCACACCTCCTGCCCAGTCCTGGGAGGGGAAGAACTTCCCCTATATAAAACTGGGGCTGAGGCAGGGTTAGAGAGAAAGAGTAGAGTTAAGAAGAGAAGAAGCAGCTATAGGAAAGAAAGATCAGGAGCTCAGTGGGAGCAGTGCTACAAGGAATCAGGGGCTGGCAGCTGAAGAGCTCGCCCTGATTGAAGAGTTACCACCGGACCCGGAGTCCGAGGCTGTGGGGACTAATCCTTACCCAGCAGCAGAAACCGACCGGCAGGGGATTTCAGGTCCTCTGGCCAAGAAACCCGAAGGCACGGTCACACGCGTGGGACCAGCACCGCCGTCGTGGAGCGGAAGCCACTAGAAGGCCCCGAGTCACCGGCCATACGGGTGAGCACCACACGG
The DNA here is from genome assembly GCF_046119375.1 of Phyllobates terribilis. Taxonomy (NCBI): domain Eukaryota; kingdom Metazoa; phylum Chordata; class Amphibia; order Anura; family Dendrobatidae; genus Phyllobates; species Phyllobates terribilis. Next base: position 174,613,340 of record NW_027362769.1, read on the forward strand.
TACACTCAGGGACGTGGGCTACTTTTACCCGCCTCTAGCAAGGTAGCCAGAAGAGTACAATTAGTTGGGGAGGCCTACAACTCCGCCTGGCCAGGGGAGATCCCATCTGCTCAAGGACTGACCAGGCCCCAGTCGCTAGCCAGTACTCCGGGAGGGTCTATCTTTGTCACCAGTAAAGACCCTGAACTACACCGCATCGTCTCTGAGTGGTTCCTGCTACCCCCATCATCCACGTCGGCTGCCCTGAGGCCATACCCCTCCCGTTGGGGGTTATACCATCCACGCTGCACAATCCTTCCACCGGCCTCAGCGGTCTGCCCTGCAGCGGCAGCTCCATAGCTGCATTCAATGGGTGGCGTAGTCGTCCAACATCTACTGCTAATACTAAGCCACACAGTTTGACTCCCTGGGCACGGACCGGGTCACAGCCACGAGACTACTACCCCCAACAGGCCCGGCTCCGGGTAGTCCCCGCGTGCGCAACGCTACACCAAGTAGGCCCAGGGGCGCGTCAACTTTTGGCGTAGTCGGCAGGATTTCGTGCCCGCAACCACCGGGTACTGCGTGCCTGAAAAAGACTGTTCAAACTTACCAGTGGTGAAGATTCCCGCCATCCGGCGCCATCTTCTGCCTTCTTCCCGCCATCCGCGAAGTTTTCCCGCCATCCAGCGCCATCTTCTGCCTTCTTCCCGCCATCCGCGAAGTTTTCCCGCCATCCGGCGCCATCTTCCCGCCATCCGTGGAGTTTTCCCGCCGTTGGACGCCATCTTGAAGACGCCGCGCGGGAAGAAGAGGGGCGTGGACTCCGAAAGCGCGCGAGAACTGAAGCCCCGCCTCACGTCAGGACGTTGCGTAAGGTCCTGGAAAGAGCCCAGCAGACGCCGACGTCACAGGAGCGCGACGGAAGGTCCTCAACCCTGACGATCCACTGCGGAGCCGCGGCCTACGGAAGAGGATCATCGCAAGGTAGGCCACGGTCCACTAGGGGGGGAGAAAGATGTCGGATACGGAGGAGAGCTTCACTGCCTCAACCCCCGCCAGCGCCACCGCTGCTGCAGTCATGCCTTTCACCATGCCCAATATCCCGGGAGCAGCCTGGCTACCCCAGTACTCAGGGGAGTCACATACCCTGAATGACTTTAAAGAAAAGCTGGATAGCCTCTTCCAGGTGTACCCCCTCACAGAAGAGCAAAAAGTGAGCATCCTGGTGGCCCAACTAACCGGGGCAGCCCAAAGGGAGGTAAAGTCCTGGCCACCTGGGAGGAGGACTGTCGCAGGGATACTAACCCGGCTGAGGGACACCTTTGATACCCGCACCTCAGCCGAGATTAAGCTTAGATTCTATGGGTGCAAGCAGCGAGCACATGAGAGTATAAGGGACTATGCACTAAACCTACAAGAGGCCCTGAGAGCCATTAAGCAGACCGACCCTGACAGCGTGGGAAACGAGGACAGGCTGTTGACCGAGCAATTTATAGAGGGACTATATTGCAATGTCCACCGAACCCAGTTGCGGGCCATAGCCTTACAGGATCCTCATCTGGACTTTGCACAGTTCAAGGACAGAGCCATCCGGGTGCTCCGAGAACCGGCACCGGGTGGCGTTGTGACCCACAGGCGCCCAGCTATCACTTACCACCAGGAGGCGGCGCCCTTGTCGGCAGGGCCTGTGGGGGCTGATGCGCAGGCTTTGAACAATGACCCGGCTCCAGACCTGCACCATCAGGTCCAAGAGCTAGCTAAAAGCGTTGCTGCGCTAACCCGAACTGTGCAGTCTTTACAGGTTTCCACTCCAGGGAAGATCCAGCTGGCATCCGGACCGGAGGACATCCCGTGGCGTCGACCAAGGAGGACCCCACCGGCCAGAGGAAGACCCAGCGACCGGTACAACGAGGACGGACAACCCATCTGCCGCCGCTGCAATCAACCCGGACATATGGCAAGGTACTGTCCTTTAAACTGGCACAACCTGGGGTAGAGCGCCAACCCCCAGGAAAAAGATCACCAGGCCCATCGAACTGGCGCGACAAATATGTGGGAGGACGTCCAGTCTTGCCTGTGGTACTGAATGGCATCCCTATGAGTGCCCTACTGGACACCGGGTCACAGGTCACCACCATCCCGTACGTGCTCTTCAAGCAGTACTGGAATGACTCGGATATAACCCGCTATCCAGATGACGACTTGAGTATCATCGCCAGTAATGGTCAGCCCGTGCCACAGATCGGATTTAAAGAAATGACCATTAAAATCGGTAGAGTCGAACTGGCAGCACAGGGACTGATCATTGTAGACATTGACAAGCGCGAGAGTCACCCAAAGATAACTCTAGGAACTAATGTGATTGAAAATTGTCTTGCAGAGGTGATTTTCATTTTACAGCAGGTTGCCAAGAACGCCAGCTCCGGCCAGCAGCGAGTGCTCCAGAAAGAGATCCGGGCACTGATGCGACGGCAACAGGTGGAACTCTCCGGTGGTGAGATTGGTAGCGTAAGAATGTCTGACCCTTTCCCTATTGCCATGCCCCCGAAAAGTGAACTGATGATTTGGTGCCGGGCAGCTATTGGTCTGAGAGGTAGAGATTACCAGGCCATGGTAGAACCAGTCTACTCAGACAGTAGGCCCACCATTTTGACAGCACGGGGGGTAGTTGATGTACGCCATGGGAGGGTGCCCGTTCGTATAATAAATATCGGGAAAAGGGAAGTATACCTGCCCCGGTATGCTACGCTAGCCAAATTATATACTATCAACCAAAATTCTATACAGTCTGTGGAACCCTTGCCTCCATCTCACCCGGAGGAAGGTAACGGCTCTATGAAAATAATGGAGGATTGGTGTCAGCAACTACATTTGGGTACTGACTCCACTCCCTCCCACCAGAAACAGGGAGTCTACCGGGTGGTTCGAGAGTACGAGAGAGTGTTTAGTAAACACCCGTTAGACTTCGGGCGAGTCAAGGGGGTAGAACACCACATCCCCACGGGAGACCATCCTCCCATAAAAGAGAGGCATCGACCCGTACCCCCTGCACACTACCAACACGCCAAGGGGATGCTTAGAGACATGAAGGAGGCTGGGGTAATCAGGGATAGCTGTAGCCCCTGGGCAGCTCCACTAGTCTTGGTCAAAAAGAAAGACAACACCATGAGAATGTGTGTAGATTACCGGAAAATTAACCGTATCACACACAAAGATGCGTACCCCTTACCAAGAATAGAGGAGTCTTTGGCTGCTTTAAAATCTGCTAACTTCTTCTCCACCTTGGATCTCACTAGCGGGTACTGGCAGGTTCCTGTAGCAGAGGCGGACCGGGAGAAGACCGCATTCACCACCCCGATGGGACTTAGCGAGTTTACCTGCATGCCGTTTGGACTCTGCAACGCACCAGGAACCTTCCAGCGATTGATGGAATGCTGTCTGGGACACCGAAACTTTGAGACGGTCCTGTTATACCTGGACGATGTCATCGTCTATTCCAAGACCTACGAGGACCACCTGAAACACCTGGCGGAAGTGTTCGAAGCTCTGGCAAGTTACGGCCTAAAGGTGAAACCCTCCAAGTGTCACCTCCTGAAGCCAAAGGTGCAGTACCTGGGACACGTGGTGAGTGCTGACGGAGTGGCTCCCGACCCTGATAAGATCACCGCAATTAAGGAATGGCCAAGCCCCTCCAGCGTAAAGGAAGTGAGGCAGTTCCTCGGGTTGGTAGGCTACTACCGAAGGTTCATTCCCGGTTTCACCAAAAAGGCAGCTCCTATGCAGGACCTCCTGATAGGCCAGTCCAGGAAGGCCAAGAACCAGAAGCCACCCTTCAGATGGGAGAAGCTGGAAGAAGAGTCCTTCCGCCAGCTGAAGATGGCCCTCACGGGGGATGAAATCCTGGCGTACCCTGATTATAGCCAGCCCTTTATCCTCTACACCGACGCCAGTAACATCGGGCTAGGAGCCGTACTGTCCCAGATCCAGCAGGGGAAGGAACGGGTAATTGCTTACGCCAGCCGAAAACTGCGACCCACCGAAAGAAACCCTGAGAATTACAGCTCATTTAAGCTAGAGTTCCTGGCAGTGGTGTGGGCAGTCACCGAACGCTTTAAGCACTACCTCGCTGCTTCCCGGTTCACCGTGTACACGGATAACAACCCGTTGACACACCTGGACACTGCAAGACTCGGTGCCCTAGAGCAGAGATGGATGGCCCGCTTGTCCAACTATGAGTTTACAATCAAATACCGGGCAGGACGCTCCAATACCAACGCGGACGCCCTGTCCAGGATGCCGAACCTACCGGACGTAGGGGAAGATTCAGAGGAACTGGAAGAAGTTGAACTCCCCGCGTTCCACCGTCATGGGACTATCCAGTATTCCCACCGTGTAAGGAGTAAGCAATCCGCTACGTTCAACCCATTACCTCATTACAACTGGGCGGAGACGCAAGACAGTGACCCTGCCGTCCGACTGGTAAAGGAGATGCTGACTCGGCCAGATGCACGCGTTGACCCAGACGCTCCGGAGGAAGCCAAGCAACTGTGGGCTGAGAAGAGTCGACTGTTCCTTTACAAGGGGAAGTTGTGCCGCAGAATGGTTAACTCCCGGACGCATGAACTAATCTGGCAAGTAGTGGTGCCAAGAAGAGACGCAGCTATGGTGATGGAGGCATACCACGACGGAGCTGGACACTTCGGATGGAAGAAGCTGGAGTTTCTGCTGCGCGGGCGGTTCCATTGGGTAGGCATGAGAGGAACCATCGAGAGGTGGTGCAGAGACTGTGGCCCATGCAACCTAAGAAGGAGGGACCGTGCCAGCCAGAAGACTCCCCTGCAGTCCATCATCACCAGACAGCCGTTGGAACTGGTAGCCTTGGATCATGTAAAACTGACCTCAAGCAGAAGTGGCTACGTCTACGCGTTAACCATCGTGGATCACTACTCCCGGTTCTTGGTTGTCGTCCCCGTCAAGGACTTAACGGCTCAAACAGCAGCTAGAGCCTTCCAGCAGCACTTCTGCCATCCGCACGGATACCCGGAGCAGGTGCTGACGGACCAGGGGCCTGCCTTTGAAGCGGAAGTCTTCCAGGAGTTCTGCACCCTGTATGGCTGCCGGAAGATAAGAACAACACCCTATCACCCGCAAACTAATGGACTTTGTGAGAAAATGAACCAGGTGGTGATAGATCTTCTGAAAACATTGCCCCTGGAAGAACGTAGTCTGTGGCCTGAAAAGCTGCCCGACCTGGTGGACCTATACAACCACATCCCTGTAGGTTCCACCAACTGTACCCCGGCTTACCTAATGAGGGCAAGACCTGGTAAGCTTCCTGTTGATCTGGAGATGGGAGTCCTGACACCCGAGGACACTTCACCAGAAGCAGACTGGGACACAGAGGGGCAGCAGCAGTACCGGAAAGTACAGGAGAGCGTGGAGCGAAGTCTCTGTCAAGCTAGGGAAAGACAAGAGAAAACTTACAACCAGTATGCTCCCGCTGTTCCCCTGGTGCCCGGAGAGCAGGTCTTGAAGAGGAAAAGACGGCTCCACAAGTTGGACGACCAGTGGGAGAAGGACCCGTACACCGTACTGCCCTCAAGCCACGACAACCCGAAGATCTGTACAATCAGTAAAGACGGAGGGGAAACCACAGCCATTGTATCCCGGGATCACCTGAAGAAGTGTCCCGAACAGCTACGGAACCCTGAAGAGGAACAAGAAGACCCTCGACCCGTAGAGGAAAGGGAAGATATGATTAGTACTGTGCTTGGAGACTTCCCTCGGTCTTGGACTCAAGTCAATGGTGCTGTTGTGGTACCCGTCCTCACGTTCCTCCAACCAGCATCCCAAGTGCCTACGGAGATGGAAGAACAGCCGGTCCAGGAGGCAGAAGACCCCACACAAGCAGACCAGGAGAATCAACCCTCTGCTTATAGTGAGCCTGCCATACCCCTAGTGAGCCAAAGAGTCCGTAGACGGCTGCCCAGTTTACCCTTGACAGCTCCTATACCCTGTAGCACAGGACCAGTCAGCCAGCTTCGTAGGTCCACTAGGGTCACTAGAGGCCAGTTGCCCGTACGGTGGAGGATCTAAATGTTTAAACTGTTTATTTGTATTTACCTGTTTTCTGTTACTTGTAAATAATTATGTGTTTCTAGTTATTTCATAGGAGTCTTTGGTGGATTTACCGGGAATCCTTTGTACATATGTTGGAGCGTAACCCAGGAATGGACTAAAGACTGATAAGGACTCGGGGCAGGACAGACCCCTACCTGGTTACGTCTCCCTGTTTTTGGTGAAATGGACACCTTTGTTTTCTTCAGAGACTGCACCCGGTTGCGGACATGCCGTAACCATCCTAATGTGTTTTTCTTTATTGCGTTGTTTCTGTTTGTAATTTGTTATGTTACAAAAATATGTTTAGTCCCGGAGTACTAAATTTCACTAGGGGGGAATGTGACACCCCAGGGGTCTGGTTGCCACAGTAATAGAGATATTACGTCTAAGAGCAGGTGGGAGGTCTCCTGGTCAGGAATCCTTTGCATGCCACACCTCCTGCCCAGTCCTGGGAGGGGAAGAACTTCCCCTATATAAAACTGGGGCTGAGGCAGGGTTAGAGAGAAAGAGTAGAGTTAAGAAGAGAAGAAGCAGCTATAGGAAAGAAAGATCAGGAGCTCAGTGGGAGCAGTGCTACAAGGAATCAGGGGCTGGCAGCTGAAGAGCTCGCCCTGATTGAAGAGTTACCACCGGACCCGGAGTCCGAGGCTGTGGGGACTAATCCTTACCCAGCAGCAGAAACCGACCGGCAGGGGATTTCAGGTCCTCTGGCCAAGAAACCCGAAGGCACGGTCACACGCGTGGGACCAGCACCGCCGTCGTGGAGCGGAAGCCACTAGAAGGCCCCGAGTCACCGGCCATACGGGTGAGCACCACACGGTACACTCAGGGACGTGGGCTACTTTTACCCGCCTCTAGCAAGGTAGCCAGAAGAGTACAATTAGTTGGGGAGGCCTACAACTCCGCCTGGCCAGGGGAGATCCCATCTGCTCAAGGACTGACCAGGCCCCAGTCGCTAGCCAGTACTCCGGGAGGGTCTATCTTTGTCACCAGTAAAGACCCTGAACTACACCGCATCGTCTCTGAGTGGTTCCTGCTACCCCCATCATCCACGTCGGCTGCCCTGAGGCCATACCCCTCCCGTTGGGGGTTATACCATCCACGCTGCACAATCCTTCCACCGGCCTCAGCGGTCTGCCCTACAGCGGCAGCTCCATAGCTGCATTCAACGGGTGGCGTAGTCGTCCAACATCTACTGCTAATACTAAGCCACACAGTTTGACTCCCTGGGCACGGACCGGGTCACAGCCACGAGACTACTACCCCCAACAGGCCCGGCTCCGGGTAGTCCCCGCGTGCGCAACGCTACACCAAGTAGGCCCAGGGGCGCGTCACATGAATATGAGGTAAATTATCAGATGACAATGTGGCCAAGGTATAGAATTCCTTGGACACATAGAGTTCCGGGAATAGAGAAGATCACGCTACTTAATCCTAAAAAAAGATGAAACATTAGACGCGTCCCAGCTCCATTCATCTGAGTTATCAGGTTTATCATACGGGAAGGGTTTTTTATTATTTATGGGAGGAGTTTTATTATCGGAGGAGTTAAAATATTTATGGGAGGTGTTTTGTTTATGGGTGGAGTTCTTCTATTTTTCAGAAGAGCTTGGATAAGTCAGAAGATACAATGTTGTTACAAATATTAGTTCACACATATTCCAGTAATGGACACAAACTAATAGGTTTATGTTTTTGTGGTGTTTTTTTTAAAGATGTGATATATTTTGTCTTTCTGTGGACACAAAAAGGAGCTGCCCTTCAAAATCAGACCCCTTTATTCCTGCAGTAAAGGACAAGTCTACAAAGTTCATTGAACCTCAGGAGATAACACTGACCTTCATTACTTATATTACTTATGGTACACAGGAGTCTGCAGCCTCTGGGAATTTCCCAGCTGCAAGAAACAAACTCCTATCTGTGGAAACATTGGTGTGCATATCCTATCTATACTGTATGAGCCATGCTTATGTCAGGAGTCACACGGCCATTTTCTCCGCATCCGAGAAAATCTGTCTGATTATGCTAAACACACTCGAATCAGATCAGAGTTTGATCAGAGTGTGATCCAATTTTCTCAGAGGTGGAGAGAAAAAAAAGTTTCTCCACCTCCTCTATAATGTCATTCCCTGAAAATCGGACCTCACTGGGATGTCATCCGTCTCGGTCCGAAAAAAATCAGACACATGTACAGGCCCATAAAATAACATAGGTACGCGTGCTATCAAAAGCACAGCTAGCACTCATCCGAGGTATACGGGCGTCTGCACGAGAACTTAATTGGAGAGGTCTAGAAGAGATGCAAACGTCTACTTCATCTTGATGGGGGCATAGTGCTATGTGCTTCTTTGAGACAGTATCACACGATGCTGAAGTTGGTTTCTTATTTATCCAGTTTCTTATTTGGGACAGAAGTTGGTTTCTTATTTATCCAGTTTCTTATTTGGGACAGAAGTTGGTTTCTCTATTCTGCAATTTTTTTCTTTTTTTTTTTTTTTACAGGTTTACCAACAAAAATAAAATATCACAATAATAAAATACTTTATTCAACTAGGTGCCATAATGTGATTATACTTAAAGGCAGCTACAAAAATTATAAAACTGACGCAAAAATGGGCATCAAAGTGGGCACCGATCTCACACTGCAGACACATAGATCAGGGTGCCCGACATCAAATTCAGGTCACTCCAGTCTGGCCAAAATGGGTTTTGGGCATCAAAACTGGCATCAAATTTGGCAGACAGTTGATTTTGATGATTTGAATAAGTAACTGGTGTTTTTCATTTAACCCTTTAAAAACACCAGTTACTCATTCGTATCTGTGAAAATTGGCTATTTGACCACTCTGATGCCCGTTCTCATGACCAGAGCCCATTTAGGCCAGGCTGGAGTGACCTGAATTTGATGCGTGCCATCACTATGTAAGTAATAGCTGTGTGAGACCAGTGGCCCAAAGTCATTTAAAGGGGTTGTCCGGTACTTTTAAAAAAATGTCAGTGTGTTTTAATGATAAATACAACCTTCTTTCTAATTGCGCTGCTGATACTGCCTGTAGGCGGCGCTATCGGTGGCCGCTCACAGGCATCACGTGACCCCATACTGACGTCACGACAAGTGAGGCATGACTCAGCGCTGGGGTCCCCACGGTGGCTGCTGGGTTGTGGGCGGGGTTATTCCCCTGCGTCACACCCTTCATCCACCGCGCGCTTTCCCAGTGAATGAGGACAGGGAGAGCACGCTGTGGATGCCGGGTGTGACGCGCCCACAACCCAGCAGCCACCAGTGGAGGGCGGAAGACAAAGACCCCAGCCGCAACTTGTCGTGACGTCAGCGAATGTCAGAGCTGGGGGTCACATGCTGCCTGTGAGCGGCCAGTGATAGCGCCACCTACAGGCAGTATCAGCAGCGCAAGGTAATTAGAAAGAAGGTTGTATTTATCATTTAAACACACTGGCATTTTTTTATAAGTACCGGACAACCCCTTTAACCCCTGTAAAGCACCAGTTACTTATTCTAATCATCAGAATCGACTGTCTGCCCACTTTGATGTCAGTTCTAATGGCCAGAACCCACTTGGGCCAGGCTGGAGTGACCTGAATTTGAAGTGAGGCATCATTATCTATGTGTCTGCAGTGTGAGATCAGTGGCCCAAATTAATTTAACCCTTTCAAAAACGCCCTTCTGTGCCCACTTTGATGCCCATTTTTGTGCCAGTTTTATCATTTTTGTAGCTGTTTTTAAGTATATTCACATCAGGGCACCTTGCTGCATTGTATTTTATTATTGTGATTTTCTACTTTTGTTGTCAAACCTGTAAAAAACAGAAAACAAATGTTGCTGAATAAGAAACCAACTTCAGCATCGTCATGATGATAGGCTTAGATCCATTATCGTGTATTAGGATAAGATACACTGAATCAGCAGACAGAATCACACAGAATAGGTTTATTTATAGTAGCTTATTAGAATGTATCACACATGATAAGCTTACACTGTGTTCCAAATTATTATGCAAATAATATTTTCTCAGATTTTCCCAAATGACCTATATGAATTGCAGTCATTGTAATTTTCCAGTCAAATAACTATTAGAGACAATTGAAAGGTTTTTGTACAAACTGCCTATGATAACAGGATATTTTTTAAAAAATAAAACACTCAAACTGCACTCAAAATGCATGTTCCAAATTATTATGCACAGCAGAGTTTTCAACCTTTTCATTTTAATAAAGAACAAAAAAATGGTCATTTTTGAAATTATAAGCATTAGCAGGTTATTACAGACTGAAATCAAACAGTTTTCAACTCAAAACTTTATTCTAGGTGATGTTACATTTGCACATAGGACCCCTTGTTCGAAAGGAGCTTCTGAACTCTCTCGTCCATTGAATTTGTCAGGTTTTGGATGGTTTCTTCTTCAATTGTTTTGCATGAGGACAGAATACCCTCCCAGAGCTGTTGCTTAGATGTGAACTGCCTCCCGCCATCATAGACACTCCTTTTGATGATGCTCCAGAGGTTCTCAATGGGGTTGAGGTCAGGGGAGCATGGGGGCCACACCATAAGTTTGTCCCCTTTTATGCCCACAGCAGCCAGAGATGCAGATGTGTTATGTGCAGCATGAGACGGGGCATTATCATGCATGAAATGATCTCGATGGTCCAGATGGATGGAGTGGAGGATGGCTGGTTGATGGACACCCCATGCAAACACAGCTATGGTGCTAACAAGGAGGAGGTGGAGTAATGTTTTGGGCTGGAATCATGGGGAGAGAGATTGTCGGCCCTTTTAGGATCCCTGAAGGGGTAAAGATGAACTCCATAATGTATGTTGAGTTTCTCAAACAGCACTTCCTTCCATGGTTCAAGAAGAAGAACCGTGCATTCCGCAGCAAGATCATTTTCATGAATGATAATGCCCCGTCTCATGCTGCACATAACACATCTGCATCTCTGGCAGCTATGGGCATAAAATGGGACAAACTTATGGTGTGGCCCCCATGCTCCCCTGACCTCAACCCCATTGAGAACCTCTGGAGCATCATCAAAAGGAGTGTCTATGATGGCGGGAGGCAGTTCACATCTAAGCAACAGAACAAGGGGTCCTATGTGCAAATGTAACATCACCTAGAATAAAGTTTTGAGTTGAAAACTGTTTGATTTCAGTGTGTAATAACCTGCTAATGCTTATAATTTCAAAAATGAACATTTTTTTGTTCTTTATTAAAATGAAAAGGTTGAAAACTCTGCTGTGCATAATAATTTGGAACATGCATTTTGAGTGCAGTTTGAGTGTTTTATTTTTTAAAAAATATCCTGTTATCATCGGCAGTTTGTACAAAAACCTTTCAATTGTCTCTAATAGTTATTTGACTGGAAAATTACAATGACTGCAATTCATATAGGTAATTTGGGAAAATCTGAGAAAATATTATTTGCATAATAATTTGGAACACAGTGTAGATACAGTCTTAGCAGACAGTATCACATATAATAGGAATAGATATACAGCCCAACCATTAGTATCATGTAAATTAGGATTAGATACAATAACTCAGCAAACAGTATCACACATGATACAATTATATACATAGCTCCCCAGACATGATCACATGTGGTAGGCTTAGATACAGTGACTTAGCAGATGGCATCACACAAGATATCCTTAGATGCAATAGCTCAGCAGATAGTATCACACATCATAGGCTTAGATACACTGGCTCAACAGACAGCATCCAGCCTGATGGACCCACCTATGTTTATATAAGAAGCCATGGGGGGCACAGTCCTGACAGACCTCTTTGACTTATGGAGTCTGATAAGTTTGTTACTGTGTTTGACATTTTACTGAAATAAGACTTGATGGACATTAGTCTTTTTTTTACAACTGTACTAATTATATAACTATGTAATTATTTACACCAGGAAATAACACTTAAGCAATTACCATATAAAAGTCTAAAATATCTCCAAAGTGAACTAGCACCGGCCAAAGTAAGAATTAAATCGCTGTATGAGAACCCACCTTTCTCAGCAAAATCCCCCATCGTCACGTCCTGCGGCTATCCGCCCTATACTGAAGCCTGGGGAGGTCAGGATGGTAAAACGAGGGGACTGAACGCTGCACAAATCACCAAGGACTGAACTGTGCTGATCTGCGCCTCTTTACTGAATGAGGAATTTCCAGCCTTCCAGTACACATTTATATCACAGTTTCACTTCTACAAACTTCCTCTTTCACTTTATTAAAAGGCTGACAGCAGAAGAAACAAGGCACATAGACTTCACCAAGGAAAGTTCCCTGATTGTGACATACCACTACTATTCAGAGCAGAGAGAAGCTTCCCCTGAGAACTGTCAGCAGAGGTGTACTGATACTAACAGAAATGATACAATACAAACAGAATATAGATACTACTGTATAATACTGCCCCAATGTACAAGAATATAGCTACTATAATACTGCCCCAATGTACAAGAATATAACTACTATAATACTGCCCCCTATGTACAAGAATATAACTACTATAATACTGCTCCTATGTACAAGAATATAACTACTATAATACTGCTCCTATGTACAAGAATATAACTACTATAATACTGCCCCTATGTACAAGAATATAGCTACTATAATACTGCTCCTATATACAAGAATATAACTCCTATAATACTGCTCCTATGTACAAGAATATAACTACTATAATACTGCTCCTATGTACAAGAATATAACTACTATAATACTACCCCTATGTACAAGAATATAACTATTATAATACTGCTCCATATGTACAAGAATATAACTACTATAATACTGCTCCTATGTACAAGAATATAACTACTATAATACTACCCCTATGTACAAGAATATAACTACTATAATACTGCTCCATATGTACAAGAATATAACTACTATAATACTGCTCCTATGTACAAGAATATAACTACTATAATACTGCCCCTATGTACAAGAATATAACTACTATAATACTGCCCCTATGTACAAGAATATAACTACTATAATACTGCCCCCATGTACAGGAATATAACTACTATAATACTGCCCCTATGTACAAGAATATAACTACTACAATACTGCTTCTATGTACAAGAATATAACTACTATAATACTGCCCCCTATGTACAAGAATATAACTACTATAATACTGCCCCTATGTACAAGAATATAACTACTATAATACTGCCCCTATGTACAAGAATATAACTACTATAATTCTGCTCCTATGTACAAGAATATAACTACTATAATACTGCCCCTATGTACAAGAATATAACTACTATAATACTGCTTCTATGTACAAGAATATAACTACTATAATACTGCCCCCTATGTACAAGAATATAACTACTATAATACTGCCCCTATGTACAAGAATATAACTACTATAATACTGCTCCTATGTACAAGAATATAACTACTATAATACTGCCCCCTATGTACAAGAATATAACTACTATAATACTGCCCCTATATACAAGAATATAACTACTATAATACGGCTCCATATGTACAAGAATATAACTACTATAATACTGCCCTCTATGTACAAGAATATAACTACTATAATACTGCCCCCTATGTACAAGAATATAACTACTATAATACTGCTCCTATGTACAACAATATAACTACTATAATACTGCTCCTATGTACAAGAATATAACTACTATAATACTGCCCCTATGTACAAGAATATAACTACTATAATACTGCCCCTATGTACAAGAATATAACTACTATAATACTGCCCCTATGTACAAGAATATAACTACTATAATACTGCCCCCTATGTACAAGAATATAACTACTATAATACTGCTCCTATGTACAAGAATATAACTACTATAATACTGCCCCTATGTACAAGAATATAACTACTATAATACTGCCCCCTATGTACAAGAATATAACTACTATAATACTGCTCATATATACAAGAATATAACTACTATAATACTGCTCCTATGTACAAGAATATAACTACCATAATACTGCTCCTATGTGCAAGAATATAACTACTATAATACTGCTCCTATGTACAAGAATATAACTACTATAATACTGCTCCTATGTGCAAGAATATAACTACTATAATACTGCCCCCTATGTACAAGAATATAACTACTATAATACTGCTCATATATACAAGAATATAACTACTATAATACTGCTCCTATGTACAAGAATATAACTACCATAATACTGCTCCTATGTGCAAGAATATAACTACTATAATACTGCCCCTATGTACAAGAATATAACTACTATAATACTGTCCCCTATGTACAAGAATATAACTACTATAATACTGCCCCTATGTGCAAGAATATAACTACTATAATACTGCCCCCTATGTACAAGAATATAACTACTATAATACTGCCCCTATATACAAGAATATAACTACTATAATACGGCTCCATATGTACAAGAATATAACTACTATAATACTGCCCTCTATGTACAAGAATATAACTACTATAATACTGTCCCCTATGTACAAGAATATAACTACTATAATACTGCCCCCTATGTACAAGAATATAACTACTATAATACTGTTACCTATGTACAATAATATAACTACTATAATACTGCCCCTATGTACAAGAATATAACTACTATAATACTGCCCCTATGTACAAGAATATAACTACTATAATACTGCCCCTATGTACAAGAATATAACTACTATAATACTGCTCCTATATACAAGAATATAACTACTATAATACTGCTGTTATGTACAAGAATATAACTACTATAATACTGCTCCTATATACAAGAATATAACTACTATAATACTGCTCCTATATACAAGAATATAACTACTATAATACTGCCCCTATGTACAAGAATATAACTACTATAATACTGCTCCTATGTACAAGAATATAACTACTATAATACTGCCCCCTATGTACAAGAATATAACTACTATAATACTGCCCCCTATGTACAAGAATATAACTACTATAATACTGCCCCCTATGTACAAGAATAGAACTACTATAATACTGTCCCCTATGTACAAGAATATAACTACTATCATACTGTCCCCTATGTACAAGAATATAACTACTATAATACTGCCCCCTATGTACAAGAATATAACTACTATAATACTGTCCCCTATGTACAAGAATATAACTACTATAATACTGTCCCCTGTGTACAAGAATATAACTACTATAATACTGCCCCTATATACAAGAATATAACTACTATAATACTGCCCTATGTACAAGAATATAACTACTATAATACTGCCTCCTATGTACAAGAATATAACTACTATAATACTGCCCCTATGTACAAGAATATAACTACTATAATACTGCCCCTATGTACAAGAATATAACTACTATAATACTGCTCCTATATACAAGAATATAACTACTATAATACTGCTCCTATGTACAAGAATATAACTACTATAATACTGCCCCCTATGTACAAGAATATAACTACTATAATACTGCTCCTATGTACAACAATATAACTACTATAATACTGTTCCTATGTACAAGAATATAACTACTATAATACTGCCCCTATGTACAAGAATATAACTACTATAATACTGCCCCCTATGTACAAGAATATAACTACTATAATACTGCTCCTATGTACAAGAATATAACTACCATAATACTGCTCCTATGTGCAAGAATATAACTACTATAATACTGCTCCTATGTACAAGAATATAACTACTATAATACTGCTCCTATGTGCAAGAATATAACTACTATAATACTGCCCCCTATGTACAAGAATATAACTACTATAATACTGCTCATATATACAAGAATATAACTACTATAATACTGCTCCTATGTACAAGAATATAACTACCATAATACTGCTCCTATGTGCAAGAATATAACTACTATAATACTGTCCCCTATGTACAAGAATATAACTACTATAATACTGCTCCTATGTAGAATATACAGTAACTCTTAGGCTGAATCAAGTTGAGAGTATGGAAAATTTGTTTGTTTTTCATCCATATTGTCACCAATATACAATCCGTATATGCATCTACATCATCCATGTGGCATTCGTTTTATGCATCAACAATTTAACAAACAATAAAAGGTAAAGAAAAGATAAAAATGGGTAACTAATAACCCATATGTGATCCAGTTTTATACACCCATTGACTCACAATGGCAAGTCTAATCTGAAAATGGAACAGTAGTGCATGTTGCGGTTTCTAAACGTCGACTATAGGTTATTATGATAGCACACGGATGGTTAATATGATCGTCTGATCAAGCCCTTACTATATGTGTGCCATTTATCAAAGTCTTTATGCCAGAAATCTGGCTTAAAACACTTTGTCATACATTTTTGTACAATGTGGAGTTGCGCAAAAATTTTGCAACTTTTCGTGTTTTCATAACAGTTTCGGGCAACTTTGCCAAAACAGGCAGACCTAAAAGTGGTGGTGCTCCTTACTCCAGAAATGTGACTCCAATCCATGACTGAAGTGACATTTTCTGGTGAGGCTTCACGCCACTGATAAGATGGTTGAATTCATTAAGTGGGTTGCATTGAGGAAATTGGCACATCTTATCTCTGTACGCCCCTCATGAAGACTGGCGTATGAAACCCCAGAGGTTTCTTGAGGAGTCGTTTGAAGCTGGTAGGCTTCAACAAAAAACATTTCTCAAAAACTCCTTGGAAGACTTTTCCGATTAATTTCCATTGTAAAACCACTTTGTTGTTCTTATGTTCAAATAATGTAGCAATCCGGCACTCAATCAAGTGTTAATTTATTGAAAAAATGAGTGATGTATAAATATTTGACGTTTCGGTCTTCATGACCTTCTTCAGAATATACACTAGAGATTTATAATGTCACTGAAACACATGTATGAAATACAGAATCCGGCTGATCAAGAGATCAGATAGCCGCCCTAATGAACCTGGTATACGGAATAAGCGTCCAAAAGAGAAGAGGTACCCCTTTCAGTATGGTGATGTGTGTCCCCGTGGTTCCTGGGCTTCACGTGGCGTAATTACAGCTTAGGCGAGTGGCGTCCATGACAGATTGAGCGCCAGATTACTCCATTTTTTTTTACTATAAGGGTTAGGACCCTATCCGAGCACCAACTGTACGAAGAGTGCCGTTCTTCATTCTTGGAAGGGTTTCTCTGTAAGGAGAAAAAGGAGACCAGCGTCGCCGATCTAAGAGTAGCTGTTAAGGATAACAGAATCAATTTACCAAGTGTTTTGCTCACCTGGTATCCAGTATATTGAGGTTTCAATTGAAATACTTATGTCATAGGAAAATTTGGGGGGATCCAGTAATAGATTTTTATATTTCACGGGTATGCAGCACACGGTGGATAATTAGGAGAGATTTGAACGGCTCTCCAAAGGCAACATCAAGGATCACAGGTATCCATCTCAAAAATCAATGTGGCCCTTCCCAAAAAAAAATCTTTCATATGTTATCAACATATATATGTAAAGAATTTTTTTATTCTAGGCGATCAATAGTTTTTCTTTCTTGAATTGATCTGTTCTTATGTTCAGTCTTTTCAGTGTTTTTATTTTTACTTCACTGGGAGAAAAGAAAGTGCATTTCAATCATTTGAAGCAGCTCCCGATGGAAAATGCTCCAAACTGGGCTGGGTTCAATCAGAAGTCTGCAAATAAAAAGGCTTCAGGAAAAAAAAAAAGTCTTCAGATACACTTGAAAAAACTGTGCAGGAAGCAAAAAAAACTTCCCAAAAAAACCTCTCAAAAGAAGGAGAATTTCCTGAAGGGATTTCCAGTAGAAAACTCTCAGTTTTTAGTCTTTAGGCCATGGTTACACTATCAGTATTTGGTCAGTATTTTACATCAGTATTTGTAAGCCGAAAGTAGAACAATCAGAGGAAAAGTATAATAGAAAAACGTCACCACGTCTGCATTTATCACCCACTCCTGGTTTTGTCTTACAAATACTGATGTAAAATACTGACCAAATACTGACCTTGTGACCCTGCCCTTAAGGCTACATTCACACATCCATGTGATAAGTCCTTATGCAGTCTGTCTTTTTGTCATCATTGCTGCTGTTTTTTTGGGCTTTGTTTGTTTCACACCTTTTAGTTTTGTTTGCACCTAATTCATTATTCTATTTGCACATTTTTTAAGGCTCTTTTATATGTGCTCACCTTTTTTTTTCCCACTTTGTGGGCAGAGTTTTGCATTTCCAGTTGTTTTCAACTGATTCTTTATTTGCTACTTTTATTGAAAAGTCACAAAATTTGGTTGCAAATCCACTCCAGTACCCCCTGGAGTAATTCTAAGCAAATCAAGCAAAGATTGAAATTTTTTGCAACAATTTAAAATAAGATGTGCCTTTTCTTTGCTCTAATATTTGCTCAGGCGCCATTC
Source organism: Phyllobates terribilis (assembly GCF_046119375.1). Taxonomy (NCBI): domain Eukaryota; kingdom Metazoa; phylum Chordata; class Amphibia; order Anura; family Dendrobatidae; genus Phyllobates; species Phyllobates terribilis. The sequence goes on from NW_027362769.1 coordinate 174,631,863, forward strand.
TGATGAATTTGGCACAATAAATGTCAGCGGATACCAAATGACAAAAAAATGAATAGTAACTTAAAAAAAAACAAAACAAACACAAATGATAAATTAGGGCCATAGAGCCGTATGGATCTATACACACATCTGTGAAAAATTGCGGGTTGAAATTTTCCAGGCAGATGAAAAAACGCTGCAAAAGTGCCCCATCACAAGTGAAAAAATAACCGATGAGAAAAAAAAACCCAGATGTATCTAGGATGACGGCCAAGAAAAGAATGGTCAGTTTCTCACGGTTAGTAAAATACACACGGATATATGAATGTAGATAAAGATTTGATGTTAGTTTTTAATTGCGCCTCAACCGCTACATGTGAATACACCCTTAATGCGCCCCATACAGGTAAATATGTCTACAACAATCAGAAATTGTGGCATATACCCTGGGAGAAATTGAGCAGCCGATCTCTTCATATAGGATTTATGGTCTGTAGGCATGTATCACTTATTATATTCTTAATGATTTATTATGGTCATCTAATGTGTCCGTAAAAAAAAGTTGGCTGTCTGTGATTTTTTGAGAAGCTGTCCAGAAAAGGTACAAAATAAAGTTGACAACCCTGGGTAATGGAGCCCCAGTACTAGGTCGCAATCAGACGGCCGTATAACACGGGCGAGGATCGCATCGCAGTGCATGGACTGGCCGGCGGCTCTCCTGACCCGAGCGTGGCAGTATGTATTTCTATGCAGCGGTCATGCTCGGGTCAGGAGAGCCGCCGGCCAGTCCGTGCACTGCGATGCGATCCTCGCCCGTGTTATACGGCCGTCTGACTGCGCCCATAGGCTCCATACAGACATCTGTGTTTCACGTCCATGTTTTATCCGTATTTTTCATGGATAGAATATGCATCCATTATAGTCTATGGTGCTGTTTACATGTCAGTGCTTTCTGTGGGCTGACTGCAAAAAGAACTCTACAATAGATGGGCTGCATATCTTCTGCCAATATATTCATTGTTGATGATTGTGGACAGAAGCAGGTGAAAGTGATTGAGTAAATGTCTGCAGCGACCCAATGATGGGTCTATGGGACGCACATGAGACGCTATATAAACCCCGGCAGGAAGGGCCTGGCAGTATCACTACTGGGAAGCCTGTGTGCAAGGTACAGGAGGGGGAAAGGGGTTATTTTTGGTGCTGTTAATCTGCTTCATGGTTTCTCATGGTTAATGTTGATTATTTCGATGGCTGTCTGCCCCTATGGCAAAGTGTAGATCTGGTTAGTTTTAGTATGAATGAGGGTCTTTAAGTCCTTGTTCGCTGCATGTTAAAGTGGTGATTCTGATCTCCTAGTTTCCTTAAGATGTGTTCATATTTCTTGAAGTAGACATGCTCCAGGTCCTCCAAAAAAAACTAACACACCTACTTTAAAAAAAACAAAAACATACCTGTGCCCACCTGCAGCAGTCATATGCTGGGCTTATATAGCATCTTGTGCATCCCATAGACCCATCCCTGGGTGCTGCGCTCTGCAGACATTTACTCCCTTTCACTTGGCTCCGTCTACGATGAAGACCAGCAAACCTTGTGCCTCCATCTCTGCACAATCCCTTAATCTTGCAGTGAAACTGATTATAACTGGCATCCCCATGTTCACTGTATTCTTATAGGAAGAGTATGTGACCTAGCTTTTGGAGCAGAATTAAACTGTGGTCATGCCATACTACTCTAGCTAAAAAAAATCTGAAAAGTTCAGATGCAGAAAAAAAAATACACATTAAAAACCCCCATGCGAACATATCCCTAGTAAAGCAGACTCTGCCCACCTGACCAGTCCTCCCCAGTATAAACGCTCTTTCTTGGTGTCTGGTGACCAGTATGTCTTTGGCATCTTCAGTCTCCCTTAATAATCCAAGATGAAGTTCTCCACTGCAGCTGTCGGCAAAATGGAAGCTGGAAACCAAAGGTCTGCAGAGAAGAAAGGCCGAGGGAAATCAGAGAAGCACTCCAGGTTCATCTATAGGGTCTTAAAACAGGTTAGTAATGGTCAAAGAGCAGATAATTAAATGGAATATATTGGGTTATTTTTTTACCATTAGACTTCCAATAAAGCCATATTTGTTGTTTGCCCAGCTTTCCTAGACCCCCGGCATGGCAGCACTACCTGTTTATGAAACTACTAGATGGTGGCCCGATTCTAACGCATCGGGTATTCTAGAATAGGTATGCGGCTGACCGGGAGCAATCAGCAGAATGTTGTTTAAATTTGGCACCAAAATCGCTGATTGGTCGAGGCCGGCAACCGCGACCAATTAGCAAAGCGGTGTTTAAATTTGGCGCCTATATCGCAGGTTGGTCACGGCTGGCGGTTGCGACTAATCAGCAGAGCGTTATTTAAATTTGGCGCCAATAATGGTGATTAGTTGTGCCCGTGACCAATCACCATTATTGGTGCCAAATTTAAACACCGCTCTGCTGATTAGTCGTGCCCGTGACCAATCAGCAGAGCGGTGTTTAAATTTGCCGCCCATCTCGCTGATTGGTCACGGCTGGCCACCGTGACCAATCAGCGTTGTATTAGTGTGGGCCCAGGAGCGGCGCTGCTTGTGCGGCTCCGTATTAGCGAGGACCGGGGAGCGGCGCTGCCTGTGCGGCTCCTTCTGCTGCGAGAAGCCGGGAGATGAGCGGCTGCTCGCAGCAGAAGCATCCTGACCGGCGGCGCTGCTCCCCGGTCCTCCGTTCACACTTGCTGTTGGGAGATCAGCGGGCCAAGTCGCTGATCTTCTGACGTTGGCTGCATGGAGGTCAGCGGCGCCGGTCAGGGTAGTTGTGCTGCTAGCGCCGCTCATCTCCCCGCTGCATCGCCGCTGCCCTCCGTCCGCCAGATGAGCCACTAACGGCTGCCATCTTTTTTTCAGAAATCCCGCGGCGCCGATTGGCCGCTGCCAGACCAATGAGCGACGCGGGATTTCCAAGGCAGACAGACGACTTGCCAGTATTTCACTTTTCTTTAGCAAACAAACCACTTGTGATTTCTCATAACTGTTATGAAGACCACCCAGGTTCATCAAACCTGGGACAGCTTTAGTATAAACTTCCCCCTTCTGAGAGGGAAGTCTTTTATTAAATTTGTATATAAGAAAAAAATAAATTTATATGTATATGGGACCTTAAACCCCCTCCCCCAATCTGCACAGAATTAAAAGGCCTATGAAATAACTCTCAAAGTTTACTTTTTTTAAGGAATGTTAAGTGTCTTTAACCAGCTGATCCAAATGGAAAGGGATGAGTTCACTGTTCAACCTATTGGCTCCTGCTGATTTCCTCTACAAAATAAAAATGTGTATTGCACGGTCTGTCTGACTATAAGGCCCTATATTGTACAGATAACATGTTGTTCATCAATACTGTGGCCACTACTTTGTTTCTTGCCACAAATCCACTGTCCGTGTGGAGCTGACTCTTCGAGTTTCGCTTCCCTTCTTACACACGGTATAGGGTGACATATAGCCTCCATGTACTCCGGACCTTGTACTAGGTCTGACGTAGTGACATGGGACTTGCTGTATGAAACTGCCTAATACTAATGTTTCTTTAGCTTCACACAACCATGCAATCTTGTGGCCCACGACGGTCACGTGACGTTATGTGGTACAGAACTGACTCTCGGGTTTCTGACATAACTTGGTGGCTTTCATGCAGAAGTAATCTGTAGATGACAGATCTGCTGTGACTTGTAAATTGCTGGTAACGACCCTAATCCCCCCCCCTTATCTCGTTGTTATAAGCCATTCTCACGGTTTAAAAGCAAATTCTTGTTCACGCCTCAGGCTGGCAGAAAATGTTTGGCAAGAGGTGACCTGAGGTTCTGTTCTGACATGTGCCCATCGCTACAGATCATTTTTCAACAGGTTTGGTGATGGATGATTGTAAAAGCCCCCCAAGAATAAGGGTCCCCAGTGGTCACATGTGGTGGTCGCTGCTTTTGGGACTTAATGGAGATGGCCCAAGTACAATCCCACCATAAACAGTGAATTGGAAAGGGTGAGTCAGAGGGATCCACTTTTTTTTTTTATCAACTGGGATTGAGCATTTGGACCCCATCATACAAATCTCACGTCCTGACTATGTGACCATTTTAGTAGGGCTAACTCCTACAGATATGATGCAGATTTGGCCACAGTTGTATGGCCAGTAGTGGGCAAACTGAAATGGTATGTGGCACAAAAGATTCTTTGCAGCAACTTGCCTTTCTCTAAAGGTGCCATTCGGAAGGGCAAGGCACCAGGTCCTCCATTCTTGGCTGATAAATCTCTTCTCTTTTCAGGGATATCAGGAGCAGAGTGTCTACCTGTCTAAGGAATCTGACCTGATCTTGTCCATTGCTTCTGAGGCTGCCAGACTGTCCCTATACAACAAGAGAAGAACTATCACCAGACGGGAAGTAGACTCTGCAGTGAAGAACATCATGAGGGCAGGAAGTTCTGACCGTCCCCTTCTTGGATCTGCTGCCACACAATGAAAACTTTGATATTTCTTTTGTAATTTGTTAATTTTATTCTGCAAATAAAGTTTATTTTAGTTAAAGATTTGGTTAATTTAGTCAGTGAAACCAGAGCAAACTAGCAGTAAGTTGGTGGAAAAAAGACTCCATTCAGAATTTGCATATCTTGGTGCAATGGTCCACACCATCCTGATTAAACTATCCTAATTTTATTTCTCACTTGGGAAAAGTTAAAGGGTTATTCCCATCTCAAAGATCCTATCCTAATATATAGTAGGTGTACTAATATTAGCAAATGCCTCCAATTAGAAATATAGTAGTTTTTCTGACTCGCTATGTCTTTCCTCATGTGCAGGGCCTTAAGTATCCAACCACTAGCAACTAACTTTCACTATCAGTGGTCATAACCATGGATACCTAAAGTCCTGCCCATGAGGGAAGAGACATGGCAAATCAGAAGAACTATACAACATTTCTAACTGGAGGTATTTGCTAATATTATACCTACTACATATGGGGATAGGATTTTGGAGATGAGAATACCCCTTTAATTTTTAATACTAGGGTTACACATCAACATCGAGATTGGGATTGTATTGGAATCCACAATGACTAAGAATGCATTTCTTTTTCAGCAAGATTGCTCGTCTAAAACAGTTGCATAAGACAAGTTGCATGAATGGCTCTGGTCGTGTGACTTGTCAGAACACATGCAGTTATGCAATAGGTCACTGTAAATCCCTACCCTGATGGCTGCATGGTATTTAAAGGGAGTCTCGGCACAGAATGATTAAGGTACAGCTGCTCGATGCCCCATGGTGTTGACTAACATCTAGTGAATCTTCCCCACTTTTCTCTACCCACACCCCCCCCCCCCCCCCACTGCTTTCTATGACAGACTTAGCTTTATCGAGGCAGAGATGGAAGGGGATAACAAGATTCACTTAAAGGTGTTTATCCCACAAACGAAAGTTGACTTTAAGCAATAGATCTTGGAATAATGTCCACAATTGGATGTGTTTTTAAATAGATCTTAGTTCCTTACCAGTAATGGGATTTTACAGTGCCCATGATAGCACCACCTGAGAGAGGGTATCCACCCATCAAGGACAAGAACCTACTGAATAAAAAGGCGGTACCTCTTCCGCATCAGTTTTTGTTTCAGAGCATGAGAGGGCCTCTGAAAAATAGGTTAGTACACAACTACCACAAACATTTCTATATATAAAACACCTTTTAGAAATGCACACCATAAGTGATAGAGGGGAGGGAATTAATAGGGTGCTGTCATGGGCTCTATAAAATCCCATTACGTAACTAGGATCTCTTACCCCTTCTCCCATGACTGTACCACTAGAGAGATCAGACACCAGCGGAAGGGATCACCGCTTGTGTGGCACCCTGCTGCGCATTGATGCCACAATACCCAGAAGGGTGCATGGATGGACTTCTCCACAAGAGGACCTCACACATTCACACACCTCCACCCTACCACCTCAGACCAGCAGAGGGAGGAGCCTGTTAGGGATATATAGGGAGGGTGGAGCCAGGCAGCTCAGTTAGTTGTTAGCTCAGACAAAAGGGAGTCTGGGAGTCTGAGAGCGGTGAAGACGCAGCACGCCAGCTGCCGAGTAGTGAGGGCCCCGAGTGTGGTCGACGGCAAGGAGAGTGGAGCTAAGGGGGCAGAGGAGCATAGTAAGCTCACCCCGTTATACAAACCTGACACCGGGTCTGAGCCTACAGGGACCCTTTACACCCAGTAGGGATAACCGGAATTCCAGGAGGACTAAAAGTCCCTGGCAAACCTGAAGCTAGACACCTACAGGACCAGGAACCACGAAGGCCCCGACGTCCAGGGAAAGTGGTTACCAACCAGAGGTCCTACTTCTGAGCAACAGGTGAAGTAAAAGCAGGACACATAGCCTAGGCTCAGTTGCAGGCTGGCCAGGCACATACACAGAGACAGACACGGATCAGGAGGTCCTATACCTGCTCACTGGGGCGAAGTCCAAAAGTGCGCCCTTCACCTGGAGTACCCTGGACTGTACCTAACAGCACCAGTAAAGGTAATGAAGCTAATCCCCTGTCTCTGTCCGTTACTTCTGCTGCGCCATCGCTCCCCCTGCACCACAACGCCCAGCTCAACCTGCATCGTTATCACTGCCCTGAGGCCCGCTCCACCTGTGGGGAGCCGTTCCATCTCAAGCTGCCCTAACACCTGCCTCAGAGGACTGTTGCAGCGCTGGTGATCCTCACCAGACACCACAGGTGGCGTCACGACAAATCCCCTATAAATATCCCCTTTTTGCGCTGACCGCCCTGGGTCATGGACCGGGCCAGCCACTGTGATCTCCCCCCAAAAGCAGCCATAAGGCCTGGCTGCCAAGTACCCCAAGGCCCTGCGGGCGAGTCACTTGCAACACCTTCCTCCCAAAGGACAGATCAGTAGAAGAGAAAAGGTCAAGACGGTAATGCTTGTAGAATGTAGAGGGGGGATGACCAAGTTTCCGCCTTACATATTATGTCGATGGGCACATCCGCCTTCTCAGCCCAGGAAGCAGCTACAGCCCTGGTGGAGTGGGCCTTCAGGTTCTCTGGAACTGGCAGATTGCTAGAAGAGTACGCTAAACCAATGGTGTCCCTGACCCACCTAGCTATGGTCCTCCTTGTAACCTTAAGCCCTTTCCTAGCCCCCTGAAATGAGATAAATAAGACGTCACTTTTCCTCCAGGCCTTCGTTACCTCCAAATCCTGGACTAATACCGTCTTTACATCTAAAGTGTGAAGCCTTTGTTCCTCAGAATCTCTAGGATCAGGATAGAAGGAAGGAAGAGTAATTACTTGTGTCCTATGGAATTTGGAGGCTACTTTTGGAAGATAGGCCGGGTCTGGTCTTAAGGTTACTCTATCCATACACGCTTGAGTGAACGGATGGTTTACTGACAGTGTGTGCAGATCACTAACCCTACGAGCTGATGTTGGAGCTACCAGCATGACTGTTTTTAAGGTGAGAACTTTCTCCGAAACCTTCTCTAAGGGGCCAAAGGGAGGCTTGGTTAGCGTCTCTAGAACCAGATTAAGGTCCTAAGGAGGCATCCTTGGAGTAGGAATGGGTCTAGATCTACTGCAAACTTTAATGAATCTGATCATCCACCTATTTGCTGCCAAGTCGCAATTATATAGTGCCGCCAGAGCTGATACTTGTACCTTAAGGGTACTGGTGGCTAACCCCATGCTTAAGCCCCTCTGAAGGAACTCCAGGATGGCCCCAATAGGAACCCTCTCTTTGGCGGACTGACCCGAGGTAGACAGAAATTTAGCCCAGGTTCTGCCATAGATCCTAGTAGTCACCAGCTTCCTACTCACCAGTAGAGTAGCAACTAGACCTGGAGAAAACCCCTCCTGTGTTAGTAGTGACCTTTCAAAATCCAGGCCGTCAAATGCAGGTTCGATCTCTGGGGATGGAAAACTGGGCCCTGCCTGAGGAGATCTGGAGTGTCGGAAAGGACCCATGGTTCTGCATGGGACATTCTCTTCATCCAAGTGAACCATGGTCTCTTGGGCCAAAACAGGGCGATCAATATAACCCCCGCCTGTTCTTCTCGGATCTTCCGCAGGATAGTAGGAATCAGTATCAGAGGGGGAAAAGCATAGGCCAGAGTAAAGTTCCCGGGAATTTGCAGCGCGTCCACCGCAAAAGGCTTCTCCTTTGGATTCAGGGAGCAAAAGATTTTGCTTTTCCGATTGCGTTTGTTTGCAAACAGATCTATTTGAGGTTGTCCCCATCGGCCGACAATCTGCTGGAATATCGCTGGATTCAATTCCCATTCTCCTTGTTTCAAGATGTGCTGACTTAAAAAATCGGCTCTTATGTTCTCTACTCCTCTTATATGCAGCGCCGAGAGCGTAAACCGATGACTCTCCGCAAAATGAAGGATCTGATCTGTCACTAACGTCAGAGGAAGGGATCTTGTTCCCCCCTGACGATTGATATAGGCGACTGTTGTTCGGCTGTCCGACATTATCTGGATGTGTTGACCCCGAAGTAGAGAACTGAACTCTACTACCGCGTTTCTGACTGCCAACAGCTTCCTCATGTTGGAGGAGAGACCCGTCTCGCTGTCTGACCAGAGGCCCTGTATTGAATGATCTCTCAGGTGAGCTCCCCAGCCTTCTGCGTTTGCGTCTGTCGTAATCGTATCTGACACCTGGAAAGACCAAGGAACCCCCAGAGATTTACCGGATTCATCCATCAATCCAGCGAGTTGATTACCGAACTTGAAAGGGATATTCTTCCATCCAAGGTGACCTCTGAGCCGTCTGTCTGCTGTCAGGATCTCCTGCTGTAGACGTCTGGAATGAAACTTAGCCCACTGTACTGCTGGGATACAAGATGTCATCGTACCCAACAGAGACATTGCATTTCTTAGGGTCATGGATGGATTGCTGATTACACGTGAGATGAGGGAACTTATCTTCAATTTCTTGTCCTCTGGCAGAAGACAAGTCTGGTTTTCTGAGTCTAAAATGAGACCCAAAAAGGACTGAACCTTTTCTGGTTCTAGTCTCGATTTTTCTAAATTTAAAATCCATCCCAGGCCATTTAGACTGGCCATGACTTCCGCCAGAGCCAGTGCACAGAGTTGTTTTGATCTGCCCACCACTAAAAAATCATCCATGGGCATTGAAATTGCGGATTTACATTGGGGACCATGGGAGAAGGTTTACCAAGCGTTTCCCAAGCGTTTACGCTGCAAAAATTCCGCAGCAAAAACGCTTGAAAAATGCATCGTGGGCACGGACCCTTAGATGTGCTGTGACTTCTAGGATAATTTTTGAGAAAACCCTTGGAGCCATGGAGATGCCAAAGGGAAGAGCTGCAAACTGAAAATGCTTTATGTGCTTGTCGAACTGTATAGCTACCCTCAGAAACTGTTGGTGTGCAGGAAAGATTGGGACGTGGTAGTAAGCGTCCTTCAAATCGAGGACGCACATGTAACACTCTGGAAACAACATCTTTATGGCCGATTTTTTTTACTCCATCTTGAACGGCCTGTAAATTAAATGGTCGTTCAGCTTCTTCAAGTTGACAATGATTCTGAAGAAGCCATCCGGTTTCTTTATTAGGAAAAGAGTTGAGTAAAACCCTCTCCCTTGCTCGGGTACTGGTGTTTCTACTAGAACTCCCTTCACAACCAGAGTGAGTACTTCCTGCCTCAGGGCCATCTGTTCTCTTAGGCCTCTGGGGGCTGAAATCCTGACCCGTGTCTCTGGGAATGGTTTTGAACTCCAACTTCAGCCCCTTCCCGATTATCCCTAAAATCCAGGCGCTGGGCAAGATCTTTTCCCAGGCGGGAAGGAAGTGGGACAACCTACCTCCTACCTGGGGAGGCCCATCACTTAGGGGCTTTTTTATTCTCGGAGGATGGACCCCCGAACATGAAGCCTCTGTTATTCGGCTTCCTGTCTCTCCAACTACTTTGGTCTCTGGAAAATTTGCTCCGATTATATTTCCTCTTCCGAAAGGAGCTCTTATACCGGGGAACAGATACAGTAGGAAACCCGTGTTTCTTGTCCGCGGCCTTATCCAGGATGTCATCTAAGGCCTTTCTGAAAAGAAAGTCTCTTTCACATGGGATTGAGGAGAGTTTTAATTTTGACTGCACATGCCCTGGCCAGCTCTTGAGCCATAATGCCCTACGGGTTGCATTGGAAAGGTTTGCTGACCTGGCAGCCAGCCTAACTGAATCTGCCGATGCATCTGCAAGGAATGCAGCCGCCCCCCTGCATAAGAGGAAGACCCGATAGAATTTTATCTCTAGGGACATTCCCTTTGATCTGGTCCTCTAACTGCTGTAGCCAGATCATCATAGACCTGGCGGTGCAGGTGGCCGCCACTGCCGGTTTCAGAGCCCCTGCGGAGCACTCCCAGGCCTGTTTTAGAAAAGACTCTGCCTTTTTATCGAGCTGATCTTTGAGGACCCCCAAATCCTCAAAAGGCAGTGTGGATCTATTTGAGGACTTCGAGATGGCCACATCAATTTTATGGGTTTTGTCCCACTTAGCTGCGTCCTCCTCTTCAAAAGGGTGCCTCCGCTTAGAAGAAGAAGGCAACTGGCCCCTCCTATCTGTTTTTATTCCCCTCCCTATCTATAAGAGTCTTGATCCTCTCGTTAACTGGGAATGTGCTTCTCTTCTTCTGATCTAAGCCCCCGAACATGACATCCTGAACTGTTCTGGAAACCTTGGCATCGGCAATGCCCATGGTTACTCTAATAGCCTTGACTAATCTTTCAATATTGTCAACTGAAAAACTTGGCCTGCCCCCACCATCATCATCCGAAGACTCTGATGAAGATGATGACGAGAGGTCAGAGGGGGAAGGAGATTCCCTCACGATACGGGATTCTACTGATTCTTCTGAGTCCAAGGTAACCCGTTTCTGCTTCCTCCACTTACGTGAGGTCATGTTCTTTAAGGAATCCCTGACCTCCGTCTGGATTAAGGTTTTTAAATCCATAGAAAAGCTAGTGGACTCCTCTGCTATAGTTTTCTGGATACATCCAGAGGACAAGTTCTTAGCGTAGGAGTTGGGAAGGCTAACTTTACATAAAGCACACTCTTTATTCTTATTCTTAGAACTACTCTTTTTAGGTTCCTACCAACCAGAAAGAAACGAAAAGAGAAAAAACAGAGAAAAGCACATTACTAAGGTGAACTTCCACGAAGATCACTCACCACACCACTCACCACGAAGATCACTCACCACACCGCCGTTCAGACTAGGGTACCGGAGGCGGTGGTTGCCGTTCACATGAACACTCCCATCTGGCGGAGGTGGACTGTCGAGATTTCTTTTGACCGGTTCTGCCGGCACTCGTACGACCCCCACTGCTGTGGCTCTGATGATGGGAAGACTCCCGTTGCTCCGGTTGTCTCACATTTTGCTTGAGCTGGTTACACTGTTTAGGCACCGGTAGCTGTTGCTGTTCCTCCTGCTGCGGCGATGACAGCTGCTGCCCAGGTGACTGTGGCTCCTCACTCATGATGACAGGGATGCAGACACCGCCATCTTGATTGCTTCCCATCCTTTTAAAGCATATGGGGGCTCCACCTCCTTTGGGCCCCTCCCCTTCCGGCGGCAGCGTGCTCTCTCCCTCTCCTTTTTTTTTTTTTTACTTTACTTCTTTTTTTTTTTCCTTTCCTTTTTATTATTATTATTTTATTTATTATCTTTTAGCCAGCTGGCGCGCTAAACCGCAGGATCCGTGTAACGGGTCTGGGAGGCGGAACCTCTGGGCTACTATACAAGGGAGCGGTCCTTGTAAGGGAGCGGGTGGCGACCAGGCAGGCAGTCACAGCAGGTGACCGGGACAGTCTCTGGGTGTACGGGCAGGAGGTCACGGCAAGTGATCAGGGCAGTCTCTGGAAGAACGGGCTGGAGGTCACGGCAAGTGACCGGGGCAGTCTCTGGAAGAACGGGCTGGAGGTCACGGCAAGTGACCGGGGCAGTCTCTAGGTAAAGGGTAGGTACGACCTGTGATGGCTGAACCTCCAGGTAGGCTAGCAAGGCAGATGGAGGATGTGTGCTCCCAGGTGAGCAAGCGAGAGTCTCTGGAATAGCAGGTGGTCACAGCACGTGACGGCGGAGCCTCCAGGTAGGCAAGCAGGCAGGTAGCGGAGAAGCGCTCCCAGGTGAGCGGGCAAGAGTCTCTGGAATAGCTGGTGGTCACAGCACGTGACAGCGGAGCCTCCGGGCAGGCAAGCAGGCAGGTAGCGGAGAAGCGCTCCCAGGTGAGCGGGCAAGCAGGTCCATAGACAGACTGACCGGAGTTGTAAGGCAGACCGTCGGACCTCAGGCAAGCAGGCAGGTAGCTGATGTGCGCTCCCAGGTGAGCGGGCAAGTTGGTCCTTAGACAGACTGACCGGAGTTGTAAGGCAGACCGTCGGACCTCAGGCAGGCAGGCAGGTAACAGGAAATCAGGCAGGATTAGGACACAAGCTGGCAGGAATCTGGCAGGTAACTGGCAGGTAACTGGCAACGGGACCTGAGGGCTGAAGCAGAGTAGAACGGTGCAACAACATTGCTCGGGCACCTCCATTTTGGAGGAGGTGCCTTATATATGGTAAAGTCCTCCGGCCATTGGCCGGGGACTCCTTAGGACGGCGCGCGCGGCCCCTTTAAGAGGGAGGGAGGGCGCGCCCTAAGCACAGTGGCCGGGAAGGAGCGTGCGCTGCCAGCAGAGCGGGAGAGGGACGCCGGGCACGGAGCAGAGCGGTGAGGGGAACAGCGTCCCTGCCTAGCAGAGGGCAGGGACGCCGGCACTACAGTACCCCCCCCTTTAGGCCCCCCCTTTTTTAGGCCAGATAGAAATTTAGCTAGGATGAGAGGGGCATGGATGTTCTCCCGGGGCTCCCACGTTCTCTCCTCAGGACCAAACCCCTTCCAATCTACCAGAAAAAAGGTCTTTCCTCTTACCCTTTTGGTGGCAAGAATGTTCTCTACCTCAAACTCGTCCTCAGCAGAAACCGGAGCAGGAGGCGTACCTGTAGACTTGGAAAAAGAGTTAAGCACCACGGGTTTGAGGAGAGATACATGGAAGGAGTTAGGGATCCGTAAGTTGGCCGGGAGTTTCAATTTATAGGCCACCGGGTTGATCTGACTGATGACCTCCAGAGGACCGATGAACCGAGGCCCTAACTTGTAAGAAGGTATCTTGAGTCGAACATATTTAGATGAGAGCCAGACTTTATCTCCTGGACGAAATTGTGGAGGATCCAGGCGTTTTTTGTCAGCGTGTCTTTTCATACGCTCGGATGACAGAAGGAGTGCGGACCGGGTACTCTCCCATATGGAGGAAAATTTGCTAACGAGAGATTCCGCAGCCGGGTTGTCCACAGAGGTGGAGACAGGAAAAGGAATCCGAGGATGCTGACCAAAGACTACAAAAAACGGGGATTTGGAGGAGGATTCGCTCTCGTGATTATTATAAGAGAACTCAGCCCATGGTAGGAGATCCACCCAGTCAGAATGGTGGGCATTAACGAAGTGCTGGAGGTAACTGGTCAGGTTCTGATTGATCCGCTTCACTTGACCATTGGACTGTGGGTGGTAAGCGGAAGAGAAGTCCAGGGTGACGTCTAGTAGTTTACAAGTGGCTCTCCAGAAACGTGAGGTGAACTGTACCCCACGATCCGACACGATGTGGAGGGGCAGGCCATGAAGACGGAAGATGTGGCGGATAAAGTCTTTAGCCAGCTCGGGTGCAGACGGAAGGCCTGGCAAGGGAATAAAGTGAGCCATCTTGGAAAAGCGGTCAGCGACCACCCAAATGACCGTACAACCGGCAGAGACGGGGAGATCAGTTATAAAGTCCATTGCTATATGCTGCCAGGGGGCAGCAGGTACAGGAAGCGAAAGGAGGCGTCCGGCTGGCAGATGTCTCGGGACTTTGTTGCGGGCGCAGGACACACAGGCAGAAACAAAGTCTATTATGTCCTTGTGCAGGGTAGGCCACCAATAGTGCCGGGCAATAAGCTGGAGGGTCTTTTTCTGACCGGCGTGGCCAGCTAGTTTAGACGAATGGCCCCAGTGTAGGATCTTCTCCCGATCAGGTACTGAAACAAACGTCTTACCGGGAGGGAGACGATTTAGACTCACGGGAGCCACCTGCATTACTCTGGCGGGATCGATGATATGTTTAGGTTCTTCCTCGAGATCGGACACCAGAAAGGATCGGGACAAGGCGTCTGCTTTGACGTTTTTGTCAGCCGGGCGAAAATGAAGAACAAAATCAAAGCGAGCAAAAAACAAGGACCACCGGGCTTGGCGCGGGTTAAGTCTCTGGGCATGCTGGAGGTAAGCCAAGTTCTTGTGGTCAGTGTAAATTATTACCGGATGAAGAGCCCCCTCGAGTAGGTAACGCCACTCCTCCAACGCCAGCTTGATGGCCAATAACTCTCGGTCTCCTATGGAATAGTTGCGCTCAGAAGAGGAGAAGAGTTTGGAGAAGAAGCCACAAGTTACCATTCTCCCGGAAGATGATTTTTGAGTAAGTACCGCTCCGGCTCCAGAGGAGGAGGCGTCAACTTCCAGGAAGAACTGCTTGTTGCCGTCCGGGCGATGCAGCACCGGGGCGGAAGAGAAGGCCTGTTTTAGGGAAAGAAAGGCCTCCTCTGCTTCGGGCGGCCACTCTTTGGGATTAGTACCCTTACGGGTGAGTGCGGAAATTGGGGCAGTCCGGGAAGAGAAGTGCGGGATGAAGAGGCGGTAATAGTTGGCGAAGCCCAGGAACCGTTGAATAGCCTTCAACCCCTCTGGTCGGGGCCATTTCTCGATGGCAGACAGTTTCTCAGGATCCATTTGTAGGCCGGTCTGAGAGATAATGTAGCCCAGAAACGGAAGCGAGGTCTGCTCAAAGAGGCACTTCTCATATTTAGCGTAGAGATGGTTCTGCCTGAGCCTGAGCAGGACCTGACGAACATCCCTCCGGTGAGTCTGGAGATCCGGAGAGAAGACCAAGATGTCGTCCAGGTACACCACTACGCAGGAGTAGAGAAGGTCCCGGAAGATGTCATTGACCAACTCTTGAAAGACGGCAGGAGCGTTACAGAGGCCAAAGGGCATTACCAGATATTCATAGTGGCCGTCCCGGGTGTTGAATGCCGTCTTCCATTCATCCCCCTGACGGATACGAACCAGGTTGTACGCCCCACGGAGGTCCAGTTTGGTGAAGATTCTAGCCCCCCTCAGACGATCAAATAACTCCGGAATGAGCGGAAGGGGGTACTTATTCTTCACCGTGATCTGGTTAAGGCCTCTATAGTCTATACAGGGACGGAGAGAGCCGTCCTTCTTTTTGACGAAAAAGAAGCCTGCTCCCGCCGGGGAGGTAGATTTCCGGATGAATCCCCTGGCCAGATTCTCCTCAATATATTCGGACATCGACCGGGTCTCAGCAGCGGATAATGGATAAATACGCCCACGGGGAGGAGAAGTACCAGGTAACAGGTCGATAGGGCAGTTGTATGGTCTATGAGGGGGTAGTGTCTCTGCCTCCTTTTTATTAAAGACATCAGCATAAGACCAATAAGGAATCGGAAGTCCAGGTAGATTAGCTGGGGTAGGAGAAGGACGGACGGGATGAACGGGAACCAGACAGGTCTTATGGCAGCCCTGTCCCCAGCGAAGGACTTCTCCGGTCTGCCAGTCAAGAACGGGTGCATGTTTCTGGAGCCAAGGTAGGCCTAGCAAGAGGGCGTGAGAGAGTCCAGGCAGAACATGGAAGGAGATACTTTCAGAATGCAGCATTCCCACCTGCAGAGTAATGGATTCGGTGATGAGTTGGATGGGGCGTGGTAAGAGCCCCCCATCCACGGCAGCAACAGACAAGGGTATAGCCAGAGGTTTGGTGGGGATGCGGTATTTCTCTACCAGGGACTGTGAAATAAGATTCCCGGCTGCTCCAGAGTCCAGTTGGGCTAGTTCGAAATAACGGTTCCCGTAGACGATTGAAACTGACAACAGCAGGGATGGAGAGGATTTATTCTTGTCTAGGTGGACCTCTCTGAGCGAACCTAGACACAGGCGTTTCCCGACCTCTCCGGGCAGGCACGGATCCGGTGCTCCTTACTGCCACAGTAGAAGCAGGTCCCCTCGGCACGGCGTAAGTCCTGACGGGTCTTGACCATCTTGGTCTGGTCGACCTGCATAGGCTCAGTAGGGTGTACCTGGTTAGAGACAGAAGGAGTGACAGGTTTCTGAAAAGTAGGAGCTAGACGTGGTAACCTCCTCTCACGGGTGACCTCTCTGGCACGCTCCTGGAACCGTAGGTCAATCCGGGTGGCAAGAGTTATTAAGTCATCGAGAGTGGTAGGAATGTCCCGACCGGCAAGTTCATCTTTAATACGGCCGGACAGACCCTCCCAGAAGACGGAAACCAGAGCGTCGTTATCCCAGGCCAGCTCCGAGGCAAGGGTACGGAACCGTATGGCATATTGGCCCACGGTGAGACTTTCCTGACGGAGGCGTAGCAACGATGATGCGGATGAGGTCTTCCGTCCGGGTTCGTCGAAGACTTTCCGGAAAGCCGTGAGAAAAGCAGGCAAGTTGGACACCAGGGGGTCTCCTCTCTCCCATAGAGGATTTAGCCAGGCCAGGGCCTCCCCGGTGAGATGGGACATGATGAATGCAATTTTGGCTCGGTCGGAGTTAAACTGGTGGGACAATAGTTCAAAGTGCAGGGTGCACTGATTTATGAAGCCCCGAGCCTGGGCTGAGTCGCCTCCGAAGCGAGGAGGTGCAGAAAGCCGAGGTCTGGGGTAGGATATCATGGTGTTAGTGGACAGCGGAGCTGCCGGATTGCGAGACATGGCACTGGCGGAGGTTGTTGGTGGAGCAGTCAGAGTGTCCAGGCGAGTATTGACATTCCGCAGGTGACCCAGGATGGACTCCTGTTGGGACCTTTGACGGGACAGTTCATGACACAGGTCCGAGAGCGAGGGAGCTTGGGTGCCACCGGGTTCCATGGCCCGAGCAAACTGTAACGGGTCTGGGAGGCGGAACCTCTGGGCTACTATACAAGGGAGCGGTCCTTGTAAGGGAGCGGGTGGCGACCAGGCAGGCAGTCACAGCAGGTGACCGGGACAGTCTCTGGGTGTACGGGCAGGAGGTCACGGCAAGTGATCAGGGCAGTCTCTGGAAGAACGGGCTGGAGGTCACGGCAAGTGACCGGGGCAGTCTCTGGAAGAACGGGCTGGAGGTCACGGCAAGTGACCGGGGCAGTCTCTAGGTAAAGGGTAGGTACGACCTGTGATGGCTGAACCTCCAGGTAGGCTAGCAAGGCAGATGGAGGATGTGTGCTCCCAGGTGAGCAAGCGAGAGTCTCTGGAATAGCAGGTGGTCACAGCACGTGACGGCGGAGCCTCCAGGTAGGCAAGCAGGCAGGTAGCGGAGAAGCGCTCCCAGGTGAGCGGGCAAGAGTCTCTGGAATAGCTGGTGGTCACAGCACGTGACAGCGGAGCCTCCGGCAGGCAAGCAGGCAGGTAGCGGAGAAGCGCTCCCAGGTGAGCGGGCAAGCTGGTCCATAGACAGACTGACCGGAGTTGTAAGGCAGACCGTCGGACCTCAGGCAAGCAGGCAGGTAGCTGATGTGCGCTCCCAGGTGAGCGGGCAAGTTGGTCCTTAGACAGACTGACCGGAGTTGTAAGGCAGACCGTCGGACCTCAGGCAGGTAACAGGAAATCAGGCAGGATTAGGACAGCAAGCTGGCAGGAATCTGGCAGGTAACTGGCAGGTAACTGGCAACGGGACCTGAGGGCTGAAGCAGAGTAGAACGGTGCAACAACATTGCTCGGGCACCTCCATTTTGGAGGAGGTGCCTTATATATGGTAAAGTCCTCCGGCCATTGGCCGGGGACTCCTTAGGACGGCGCGCGCGGCCCCTTTAAGAGGGAGGGAGGGCGCGCGCGCGCGCCCTAAGCACAGTGGCCGGGAAGGAGCGCGCGCTGCCAGCAGAGCGGGAGAGGGACGCCGGGCACGGAGCAGAGCGGTGAGGGGAACAGCGTCCCTGCCTAGCAGAGGGCAGGGACGCCGGCACTACAATCCGTACTGCACGTGTGCATACCCAGCGGCTCCCAGCGTGCTTGCGAATGGGGATGCGTCATGGTGATCGCACCCTGCGCATGCGCAGGCCCGGGCTTCCGGCGCACTCGTGCCAGGTGCGCTACGTCACAGGGCGCGACGCGACCTGCACGTGCGCAGACCCAGAAATCCCGCATGCCGGCGCGCCCAGCCACGGACCTCTGTGTGTGCGCAGCCCCGGCCGCAGGACCCGGCGCACGCAGGAGAGGACCCCGGAAGGCGCCCCCCCGCATGCAGACCCAGGCACCAGCAAGATGGGGCTGAGAACAGAGGTCCCATCTGCTGCGTCTAGAGAGACTCCCATCAAGGACAGGAACCAAAACTGATGCAGAAGAGAGGTACCGTCTTTTTATTCAGTAGGTTCCTGTCCTTGGTGGGCGGATACCCTCTCTCAGGTGGTGCTGTCATGGGAGAAGGGGAAAAAAATGTTCCTGTGCTGAGAATCTTATAAATGTTTCCCTGTGTAATGGATGTGTCTGACCAGGAACGGAACACTGTCTGATCATACCACTTCTCCTGGGCAGGGGAGGAAGCAAGAGTATACAGATATTACAGCATGGGATCACAGCTGATTCTTCTTGTGAGAACAATTCACTGCCTGTTTTTTTTTTAAACCATGTTTTGCTTTGAAAGAATCAGTTGCGATCCCATGCTGTAATTGTCGCAGAGTGCATCTTCTTACAGTCACCACTGTACTTACAAGAGCTTCAATCAGCAAGATATCTTGAGTAAACAGTATTTACTTCATACTGGTTCAGCAAGATATCTTGAGTAAACAGTATTTACTTCATACTGGTTAAACATGAGATACAATTCAGTGTCACACAGTCCGTGTGCTGCTGACATAACACATTCAGGAAAAAGAAAAACACAGGAAGTAAAAACAACCAACAATTGATAGCTTTTCTGCCACCATTACAGCAAGCATATAACTTTACACACTATCGCCATCTGCTGTCTGGTTAGTATAAAGTCCTCCTTTCACTTATAATAAGTCCTAATCTGTTGCATATGTCAACAGTAATGTCTGTATACTCCTTTGCATCCTCACCTCCCCAGGAGATGTGGTATGATCCATACACGGTCAGGCACATTTATAAGAGTAAATAAAAGGTTCCTGTGCTGAGAGAAACACATCCAATTGTGGAAATTATCACAATCTATTGATTAAAGTGAAGTTTTGTTTAAATGTCTGGCCACACAAAGGGTTCATAGTGTCTGTACTTGGTTTGAAATTTAAATACTGTGGAATATATTGGTGCTATAGTTTTATTTCTATCAAGTCAATCTGTGCTAGTAATCACAATAGGAGTGTCTGCGGCATAGCTAGCAAATGGGGATGAGTATTAGCCAGAGGGTCATGTAAAGAACCACTGCCTGTGTGAGAGCAGGATTTATACTTTATCTATCCTGACTCCATTTTGATTTTTGTACGTGTATCTTCTGCTTACACATACTGGTGCAAACTCCATTCTGAAGTTTTGTCCATGTACTTTGCTTGCAAAGAGAAGCCTAAAATGCAAAAGATGGGTATAGACAAAATTACCTTTAGTCAATGAGATGTATGTATGCAAATACCAGCACATATGTAGAGAGAAACTGAGAAACTGAGCCAATTATATTGCTACAACAAATGTCCAAGAAATGTGTGTATGTGTATACATCTATCTATCTATCTATCTATCTATCTATCTATCTATCTATATATATATATATATATATATATATATATATATATATATATATATATATATAGATCTGATGATGTAATAGTCAGACCTCCCTTGATGCTCAATGTATCAGTCATGGCTCTTCCGTGCACGCATTTGAATTTTACTATTTAATTTGGAACAGGCACAACATCTCAGAATGTCCCACATTATGTTGCGACGACAAACTGGCGCAACGAACAAGGACCTGCTAACTTAAAGGACAGCTTTATTCAAACCTTTTGCTGATGCCTAGACAGACTGACAAATCAGGACAGCTGCAGCAAGGTAAGAAGTTTTATTCTTACTAATTGAATTTGTCACTCTTGGTTCTGGTCTGAGTTGGGTAATTATGTCCGCAGATCATTCTAACTGGGTCCATTATTGTTAAAGAACCCTGATGATACCTTGTGTACAGTGTTGAATTTCTGTGTTGTATGTTGTGTAACATCCCTGGCGGCGTGCTAGCATGGCTTACCATCTCCCACCATGCAAGACCGCCAACTACTTATCAGTCCAGGCTGCACACTTTGCTCCAGTACTTGCTGGGTGCATGTCTCTTGTCTGATTGCTTAGGGCGGCGGCATGGTTACTGCCTGATTCTTAAAGTTTCAGTGTGCGCACTCCTAATGCGTCCCCAGCCTATTGCTGTGAGTCACTGGATACTTAAACCCCCTCCATTCAGTAGGAGGGGCCTGAGCAACACTTTCTTTCAGTGTGTTCTGTGCAACTGAGTTGCCAGGTCCTGTCCTGTATTTTGTCTGTTTCCGCCACCCTGGGGGCTGAGTACCCAGGCCTGTTACCTGTATCTGTGTTTTGCTCTGCTCTGCTTGTCTACCGCACCTGCGGGTTTTGCTCTGCTCTGCTTGTCTACCGCATCTGCGGGTTTTGGTCTGCTCTGCTTGTCTACCGCACCTGCGGGTTTTGCTCTGCTCTGCTTGTCTACCGCACCTGCGGGTTTTGCTCTGCTCTGCTTGTCTAATCTCATGCGGGTTTTGCTCTGCTCTGCTTGTCTACCGCATCTGCGGGTTTTGCTCTGCTCTGCTTGTCTACCAGCACCTGCTGGTTTTGCTCTGCTCTGTTTGTCTACCACACCTGCGGGTTTTGCTCTGCTTTGCTTGTCTACCGCACCTTCGGGTTTTGCTCTGCTCTGCTTGTCTAATCTCATGCGGGTTTTGCTCTGCTCTGCTTGTCTACCGTATCTGCGGGTTTTGCTCTGCTCTGCTTGTCTACCGCACCTGCGGGTTTTGCTCTGCTCTGCTTCTCTACCGCACCTGCGGGTTTTGCTCTGCTCTGCTTGTCTACCGCACCTGCCGGTTTTGCTCTGCTCTGTTTGTCTACCGCACCTGCGGGTTTTGCTCTGCTCTGCTTGTCTGCCGCACCTGCGGCTCTGTTCCTGTATCCCAGTCTGTACTGGTTCCTATCCTGCCTGTGTTCCTATCTGCCAGTACCCACCTGTCTGTATACTAGCCGTGCCTGCCAGTACCCACCTGTCAGTATGCCAGCCTAACCTGCCTGTTTCTGCATTCCCCGGTGTGGGTCAACAGCTGTGACCAGGGTCTGACCTGGAGTGGCACCTGGTCCCTCTGCTCGGTTCCTCCCTGGTTCACGGAGTCGACTGAGCGGCCGTGCGACCTTGGTCGGACCGAGTTGATACTTAGTCACTCCCTGCCAGGCACTTCTCGGTTCATTGTCCAGTGGGATCACTAATCACGCTCACGTCAGTCAATCCGAGAGATCTAGTGCCCGCTCTGGTCTGGAGATCCTGCATGGTGTTTTCTGGGGGACTGCTGAGGTACAAGGGGTGTCCAGTCCCCATATCTTCAGGACAGTCAGCAATGTCTTCTTCTTCACCAGATCGGCTAGTCGCTGACTCGCTGTGCGCTGAAGTCTCCGAAGGAAGGGAAGCGGAGGCAATGTCTCCACACAGTCTCGACGATTGTACCAATGATCTGGCTTCTGCTACCATCCCGCCTCGCACACGTGTCATCTCAGAAACCAAACTGAAGATGGTCCCAAAGCAAGGATCCTCCATCTCTAATAAATCTGGCAATAAGTCCATCAAGGTGGTGGCTACCTCCAAGTCTCTGCACCCCTCCAACCAGGCGGAGGACCTCAGTTGTCTCCTGAATCCTCCGGGGTGCTACCTGATAACAAACGGAGAGAGACTTTCCTACACCCTGTACCTGGTATTTCACCTGTTACGGATCCGGGTGGTGGAACCTCTGTGCTGCGGTGCAAGGAGGGACCAGAGGGGCGTAACTAGGTATCAACTCGGACCGACCAAGGTCGTACGGCAGCTCAATCGACTCCATGACCAGGGAAGGACCGAGCAGAGGGACCAGGTGCTACTCTGGGGACCGACCTTGTATGAGAGCAGGTGACTCCCACGGGTCAGATGGCAGGGACTGGCCGGTACAGCAGATGAGCACGGCAGGCAGGCAGACTGGTGATCCGGGCAGATGGGATGGCAGGCACGGCAGGTAACAGGCAGGAGCGTCCAGGTAGGCTGGCTGGTAGGCACGGCAGGTAACAGGCAGGTGCTTTTAGGTAAGCGGGCTGGCAGGCACGGCAGGTAACAGGCAGGAGCCTCCAGGTAGGCTGGCTGGCAGGCACGTCAGGTAACAGGCAGGAACCTCCAGGTAGGCTGGCTGGTAGGCACGGCAGGTAACAGGCTGGTGCTTCTAGGTAAGCGAGCTGGCATGCACGGCAGGTAACAGGCAGGAGCCTCCAGGTAGGCTGGCTGGTAGGCACGGCAGGTAACAGGCAGGTGCTTCTAGGTAAGCGGGCTGGCAGGTACGGCAGATAACAGGCAGGAGCCTCCGGGTAGGCTGGCTGGCAGGCACGTCCGGTAACAGGCAGGAACCTCCAGGTAGGCTGGCTGGTAGGCACGGCAGGTAACAGGCTGGTGCTTCTAGGTAAGCGAGCTGGCATGCACGGCAGGTAACAGGCAGGAGCCTCCAGGTAGGTTGGCTGGCATGCACGACAGGTAACGGGCAGGTGCTTCCAGGTAAGCAGGCGGACAGAGCCCCTAGACAGACTGGCGGACTGGACTGAAGACAGACTGTTGCGCTGGAGAGTAGACAAGCAGGCGGACTGGACTTGTAGTCAGGCTGGCGGGCTGGACTTGTAGTCTAGCTGGCGGGCTGGACTGTTAGTCAGGCTAGCAGCAGGACCTGAGGGCTGAAGCAGAGTATAACACACAAAGCTACAACCTTGCACGGGCACCTCCATATTGGAGGAGGTGCCTTTTATAGGGGAAGTCCTCCGGCCATTGGCCGGGGACTTTTTAAGACAGCGCGCGCGGCCCCTTTAAGAGGGAGGGAGCGCGCGTGCTCCCTAAGCACAGGGCCAGGGAAGTTGCGTGCACCAGTAGCAGCTGCAGGGAGACCAGAAGATGCCAGAGCAAGACCGCGGCGGCAAGGGGGATGGCGTCTCTGCCGGGCAGGAGGCAGAGACGCCAATGCTACAGTAACACCCCCTTTACGCCCCCTCTTTTTCAGGCCAGCAAGAAATTTTTTAAGGAGAAGCGGGGCGTGGATGTTCTCCCTGGGTTCCCATGTTCTCTCCTCTGGGCCAAACCCCTTCCATTCTACCAGAAAAAAGGTTTTTCCTCTTACCCTCTTGGTGGCCAAAATGTTCCCTACCTCATAGACGTCCTCAGCGGAGACCGGAGCTGGGGAGGTACCTGGATTGTCGGAAAAAGAATTAAGCACAACTGGTTTGAGGAGAGATACGTGGAAGGAGTTGGGAATCCGTAAAGTGGCCGGGAGTTTTAACTTGTAGGCTACTGGGTTGATTTGCTTGATGACTTCAAATGGGCTGATGAACTGTGGACCCAACTTATAGGAGGCTATTTTGAGACGAACATGTTTTGAGGAGAGCCAAACCTTGTCTCCCGGATGGAATTGAGGTGGATCCAGACGTCTCTTATCAGCATGCTTCTTCATCCGCTCGGAGGTTTGAAGAAGTGCGGATCTAGTGTCCTCCCAAATAGTGGAAAATTCGCTGACCAGAGACTCTGCGGCACGGTTGTCCACAGAAGCTGAAACGGGAAACGGAATCCGGGGATGTTGACCGTAGACCACAAAGAACGGGGACTTGGAAGAAGATTCGCTCTCATGGTTGTTGTAGGAGAACTCGGCCCAAGGTAGGAGCTCCACCCAATCGGTATGGTGAGCGTTGACGAAGTGCCGAAGGTAGCTGGTAAGGATCTGGTTGATACTCTCCACTTGGCCATTGGACTGCGGATGGTAAGTGGAGGAGAAGTCCAGGGTGACATCCAGAAGCTTACACGTAGCTCTCCAGAAGCGCGAAGTGAACTGGACCCCTCGATCAGACACAATGTGGAGGGGTAGGCCGTGGAGACGAAAGATGTGATGGATGAAGTCCTTAGCCAGCACAGATGCAGACGGGAGACCAGGCAGAGGGATGAAGTGGGCCATTTTAGAAAAGCGGTCAGCGACCACCCAAATGATCGTACAACCGGCAGAAACAGGGAGATCCGTAATAAAGTCCATAGCAATGTGTTGCCACGGGGCAGCAGGTACGAGAAGAGGCAGGAGAAGGCTGGCAGGAAGATGTCTGGGAACCTTGTTGCGGGCACAGGACGAACAGGCCGTGACGAAGTCTACCACATCTTGGCGCAGGGTAGGCCACCAGTAATGCCGGGTAATGAGCAGAAAGGTCTTCTTCTGGCCAGCATGGCCGGCTAGTTTAGATGAATGACCCCAGAGAAGAACCTTCTTACGATCCGGAACCGCTACAAACGTCTTACCCGTTGGGAGACGAGACAGATCCAAGGAGGCCACATTCATCACTTTGGAGTGATCGATGATATGCATAGGCTCCTCCTCTTGATCGGAAGACAGGAAGGATCGGGATAAGGCGTCTGCTTTAACGTTCTTGTCCGCCGGGCGGTAATGTAGGGTAAAGTTAAAGCGGGCGAAGAACAAAGACCACCGGGCCTGACGCGGATTGAGTCTTTGGGCGTTCTGAAGATAAGCCAAGTTTTTGTGGTCAGTATAGATGACCACCGGGTGCAGAGTCCCCTCGAGCAGGTAACGCCACTCCTCCAGCGCCAATTTGATGGCTAGCAGTTCTCGGTCTCCTATGGAGTAGTTGCGCTCAGGCGAGAAGAGCTTGGAGAAGAAGCCGCAGGTTACCATTCTCCCAGATGGAGATTTCTGGGTGAGCACCGCTCCGGCTCCGGAAGAGGAAGCATCAACCTCCAGAAAGAATTGTTTGTTGTTATCCGGATGGTGCAGCACAGGGGCAGAAGAGAAGTCATGTTTTAAAGAGAGGAAGGCCTCCTCCGCTTCGGACGGCCATTCCTTAGGATTTGCTCCCTTTTGGGTGAGCACAGAGATGAGAGCAGTCTGGGAAGAGAAATGTGGGATGAAGAGACGGTAATAGTTGGCGAAGCCCAGGAATTGCTGAATCGCCTTCAACCCCTCCGGACGGGGCCACTTTAAGACGACAGAGACCTTCTCGGGGTCCATCCGTAGACCTGTCTTTGAGATAAAATAGCCCAGGAACGGAAGAGAGAACTGTTCGAAGAGGCATTTCTCAAATTGTGCATATAGGTGATTCTGCCTGAGCCTAAGCAGGATCTGACGAACATCCCTCCGATGTGAGGGAAGATCCGGAGAGAAGACCAAGATGTCGTCCAGGTACACCACCACGCAACAATATAAGAGGTCATGGAAGATGTCATTAACTAATTCTTGGAAGACGGCGGGAGCATTACAGAGACCGAAGGGCATCACACGGTATTCATAGTGACCGTCCCGAGTATTGCATGCCATCTTCCACTCGTCTCCTTGGCGGATCCGGACCAGGTTATACGCCCCACGAAGATCGAGCTTGGTGAAGATCTTCGCGCCTTTAAGGCGGTCGAACAGCTCAGAGATGAGCGGCAGGGGGTATTTGTTTTTGACAGTGATTTGGTTGAGTCCTTTATAGTCAATACATGGACGTAGTGAGCCTTCTTTCTTTTTAACGAAGATGAATCCGGCTCCAGCCGGGGAGGAAGATTTCCGGATGAATCCCCTAGCCAGATTTTCTTCGATGTATTCCGACATGGCCCGAGTTTCAGCCAACGACAACGGGTAGATACGCCCACGGGGTGGAGTAGCACTGGGTATCAGGTCGATAGGGCAATCATATGGCCTATGGGGTGGCAGAGTCTCCGCCTCCTTCTTGTCGAAGACATCAGCATAGGGCCAGTAGGGTGCCGGTAGACCGGGTAAATTAGTCGGAGTAGATGGGGGTCGAGCTGGGTGAATCGGAACCAGGCAGGTCACATGGCAATCTTGCCCCCAACGGAGCACCTCACCGGATTGCCAGTTCAGAACGGGTTCATGTTTCCGTAGCCAGGGTAGACCTAGCAAAAGGGGGTGAGAGAGTCTGGAAAGCACATGAAAGGAAATCCTCTCTGAGTGCAGCATTCCCACCTGCAGGGTTACTGGCTCTGTGACGAGCAAGATGGTCACCGGAAGGAGTCTTCCATCCATGGAAGCGACTGCCAATGGTTCGGCCAGAGGTTTGGTAGAAATCTGATACTTCTCTACAAGGGACTGGGATATGAGATTCCCAGCGGCTCCGGAATCCAGATGTACGGTTTCAAAGAAGTGGTTCTCTTCACAGGAAATAGAGACGGATAAAGTCAAGAATGGAGAGGATTTGCTTTTGCCTAGGACGACCTCTCCGAGCGGTCCTAGACACTGGAGTTTCCCGGCTTCACCGGGCAGGAACAAATCAAGTGCTCCTTACTGCCACAGTAGAAACAGCTCCCCTCGGCTCGGCGTGTCTCTTGGCAAGATTTGACCATCTTGGTCTGGTCGATCTGCATAGGTTCGGGTGAGCGTGCCTGGGGAGTTGCAGGTTGGGAAGCAGGTCTCTAGAAAGCGGGAGCAAGACGAGAAAATCTTTTCTCCCTGGTAGTCTCCTTAGCACGTTCTAGGAAACGGATGTCAATCTGGGTTGCTAGTGACACCAGGTCATCCAGGGTGGTAGGAATGTCCCGGCCGGCTAACTCGTCCTTAATCCGACAGGAAAGGCCCTCCCAGAAGGTGGACACCAGAGCCTCATTGTCCCAGGCAAGCTCAGAAGCGAGGGTACGGAACCGTATGGCATACTTGGCCACGGTGAGACTCCCTTGGCGGAGACGGAGCAATGAGGAGGCAGTAGAGGTCCTTCGTCCGGGTTCATCGAAGACCTTCCGGAAGGCAGTGAGGAAAGCCGGAAGATCGGACACCAGGGAGTCCCCTCTCTCCCATAGAGGGTTAAGCCATGCCAATGCTTCCCCGGTGAGGTGAGACATGATGAACGCCACCTTGGCCCGGTCGGAGGGAAACTGATGTGGCAGAAGTTCAAAGTGCAGCGTGCACTGGTTCAGAAAGCCCCGACAAAGGACGGGGTCACCTCCAAAATGAGGAGGCGCAGAAAGCCGGGGTCCTAGGCTGGATGCCGTGGTATTGGTAGGTAGCGGTGCTGCCGGAGCGGGTGTCACTCGACTTGGGGTGGACACCGGTGGAACAGACAGCATGTCCAGGCGAGTGTTGACGGACCGCAGGTAGGTCAGGATGGTTTCCTGTTGGGATCTCTGATGAGAAACCTCCTGGTACAGGTCAGCAAGCGAAGGGGCCTGGGGACCACCCGGTTCCATGGCCCGTGCAAATTGTTACGGATCCGGGTGATGGAACCTCTGTGCTGCGGGGCAAGGAGGGACCAGAGGAGCGTAACTAGGTATCAACTTGGACCGACCAAGGTCGTACGGCTGCTCAATAGACTCCGTGACCAGGGAAGGACCTAGCAGAGGGACCAGGTGCTACTCTGGGGACCGACCTTGTATGAGAGCAAGTGACTCCCACGGGTCAGAAGGCAGGGACTGACCGGTACAGCAGATGAGCACGGCAGGCAGACGGGTGATCCGGGCAGACGGGCTGGCAGGCACGGCAGGTAACAGGCAGGAGCCTCCAGGTAGGCTGGCTGGTAGGCACGGCAGGTAACATGCAGGTGCTTCTAGGTAAGCGGGCTGGCAGGCACGGCAGGTAACAGGCAGGAGCCTCCAGGTAGGCTGGCTGGCAGGCATATCAGGTAACAGGCAGGAACCTCCAGGTAGACTGGCTGGTAGGCACGGCAGGTAACAGGCAGGTGCTTCTAGGTAAGCGAGCTGGCATGCACGGCAGGTAACAGGCAGGAGCCTCCAGGTAGGCTGGCTGGCAGGCACGGCAGGTAACGGGCAGGTGCTTCCAGGTAAGCAGGCGGACAGAGCCCCTAGACAGACTGGCGGACTGGACTGAAGACAGACTGTCGGGCTGGAGAGTAGACAAGCAGGCGGACTGGACTTGTAGTCAGGCTGGCGGACTGGACTTGTAGTCAGGCTGGCGGGCTGGACTTGTAGTCTGGCTGGCGGGCTGGACTTGTAGTCTGGCTGGCGGGCTGGACTTGTAGTCTGGCTGGCGGGCTGGACTTGTAGTCTGGCTGACAGGCTGGACTGTTAGTCAGGCTAGCAGCTGGACCGGAGGGCTGAAGCAGAGTATAACACACAAAGCTACAACCTTGCATGGGCACCTCCATATTGGAGGAGGTGCCTTTTATAGGGGAAGTCCTCCGGCCATTGGCCGGGGACTTTTTAGGACGGCGCGCGCGGCCCCTTGAAGAGGGAGGGAGCACGCGTGCGCCCTAAGCACACAGCCAGGGAAGCTGCGTGCACCAGCAGCAGCTGCAGGGAGTCCGGAAGACGCCGGAGCAGGACCGCGGCGGTAAGGGGGACGGCGTCTCTGCCGGGTAGGAGGCAGAGACGCCGATGCTACATCACCCACTTCATCTAGTAAGCTTGGCAAAGTGTACGTCAAGGCGGTGGTTACCCCCGAGTCTCTGCACCCCTCCAACCCGGTGGAGGATTTCCAGTTGTCCTGTGAATTCTTTGGGGTTCTACCCGATAATAACAAATAGAGAGAGACTTTCCTGTGTCCTGTTCCTGGTACTTCGCCTACTTCATATGATGCTGAGGATGGCTCGATGGGAGGAAGCATCCTAGTCACCAAGATGGTGAGACCAGTCTCGTTCCCTCTAGTGGACAGAAGAGGTAATCTTCTTGAAGAGAAGGATCGGCCTCCAAATTCTCTGCAGAAAATCCTTGCAGGCTTGAAGAAGAGGGGGCGTAAAGGGGGGGGTACTGTAACATCCCTGGCGGCATGCTGGCATGGCTTACCATCTCCCACCATGCAAGACCGCCAACTTACTTATCAGTCCACGCTGCACACTTTGCTCCAGTGGTTGCTGGGTGCATGTCTCTATTCTGATTGCTTAGGGCGGCAGCGTGGTTACTGCCTGATTCTTAAAGTTTCAGTGTGCCTACTCCTAATGCATCCCCAGCCTATTGCTGTGAGTCACTGGATACTTAAGCCCCCTCCACCCAGTAGGAGGGGCCTGAGCAACACTTTCTTTCAGTGTGTTCTGTGCAACTGAGTTGCCAGGTCCTGTCCTGTATTTTGTCTGTTTCCGCCACCCTGGGGGCTGTATACCCAGGCCTGTTACCTGTATCTGTGACTTCTAGTCTGTTCCGCCACCCTGGGGGCTGAGTTCCCAGGCTCATTCCTGTATCTTGTTCCTGGTTCAGTTCCTGTCTGAACAGTGTCCTAGCCCGTTACTTGTTTGTCTCTATGTTCGTATCTTCCCTTTTCCTGCAGTGTCTGAACCTGCACCTAACTCCAACTCGTTGTCTCTGTATTTCTGTTTGTGAGTTTAGTGTCCACTCGCTACTTCATTGTAAGTACCTTGTGGGTATCTGCTCTGCGTTTTTGCTCTGCTATGCTTGTCTACCGCATCTGCGGGTTCTGCTCTGCTCTGCTTGTCTACCGCACCTGCGGGTTTTGCTCTGCTCTGCTTGTCTACCGCACCTGCGTTTTTGCTCTGCTCTGCTTGTCTACCGCATCTGTGGGTTTTGCTCTGCTCTGCTTGTCTACTGCACCTGCGGGCTTTGCTCTGCTCTGCTTGTCTACCACACCTGCGGGTTTTGCTCTGCCCTGCTTGTCTACCGCACCTGCGGGTTTTGCTCTGCCCTGCTTGTCTACCGCACCTGCGGGTTTTGCTCTGCTGTACTTGTCTACCGCACCTGCGGGTTTTGCTCTGCTCTGCTTGTCTACCGCACCTGCGGGTTTTGCTCTGCTCTGCTTGTCTACCGCACCTGCGGGGTTTGCTCTGCTCTGCTTCTCTACCGCACCTGCGAGGTTTGCTCTGGTCCGCTTGTCTACCGCACCTGCAGGTTTTGCTCTGCTCCGCTTGTCTACCACACCTGCAGGTTTTGCTCTGCTTTGCTTGTCTACCGCACCTGCGGCTCTATTCCTGCATCCCAGTCTGTACTGGTCCCTATCCTGCCTTTGTTCCTACCTGCCAGTACCCACCTGTCTGCATACCAGGCGTGCCTGCCAGTACCCACCTGTCTGCATATCAGCCGTGCCTGCCAGTACCCACCTCTCTGCATACCAGCCGTGCCTGCCAGTACCCACCTGTCAGTATGCCAGCCTAACCTGCCTTTTCCTGCATTCCCCGGTGTGGGTCAACAGCTGTGACCGGGGTCTGACCTGGAGTGGCACCTGGTCCCTCTGCTCGGTTCCTCCCTGGTTCACGGAGTCGACTGAGCCGCCGTGCAACCCGGACCGAGTTGATACTTAGTCACGCCCCTCCAGGCACTCCTCGGTTCATGGTCCACTGGGATCACTAACCACGCTCACGTCAGTCAGTCCGGGCATGTGCGTAACATGTTGTATGTTGTATGAGGAGTGTGGATTTGGTATTTCACTGGTCATCTGTACGTGGGGTTGGATTGTGTTGATTGTACCCAGTGGAGCAGACATTGATGATTGTTGGCAGCAGCCTCTTGTATTGCTAAGGAAACCCATATGGTTTCGGCTCCTAAACGTGGTTGGTTGACGTAGTTGATGGTTTTCGTCTGATAAGTCAGGCATGGAGTGACAGTAGAAAGCCATAGCGTGGTAAGAGTCCCCGCTGGTTTATTTCTCCTAGTCCTGTATTCCTTTTTTTTTTTTAAAGAAATAGAAGATGGGTAGTAATCTGTTCAATAAGGGGCAGATTGAGCATGGTTGAGGTGCTGTATAGAGTAGAAAAACCATAGTGTGTGTGGTATGAGTCCCCACTGGTTTGTCTCTCTAGTCCCGTATTCCTGTTTTTAAAGAAACAGAAAATAAATTTGTGCAGGAAATGCATAGGGTTTGTTCAGTGTCTGGTTGTCCACCGGGTGGCAGATTTGATGAAGGTTTCTGGAAGTGTATTGGAGGAATAGAAAGGTTGTTTAAATGATGTTGCTTTACTAGACCAGGCTGAGATATGGTGGAAAAACTCTAAATCTGTAACTACAGGTGAGTTGGAGGAAGAAAAGCATGGTCAGTTTTTGTATGTTAAAGTAAAGATGGCGTTCATTCCCCTGCCGTTCCCAGTTTGTCTCCACCCCCGTACATTGTCCCTGAAGGATGGACATGTTGTGTATGTAGGAATCCGAATCCAGTTTGGGTGGGGACCTGTTGTGTATGTGGTGCCCCTTGTTGGCACATAGAAACCATTAAACCTCCTACTCCTAAGTAAGGATTGTATCTTTTAACGCCCCACAATCCATTTATATAGTGAGCCCCCTCCTTGACTAGTGCCGCAAGTGCTGTGACCCCATAAGTCTCGGCCTGGCCCCCAATGAACATTAAGCATGCACTGGATGGGAATAATGCCCCTTCAGACCCTGCCCTGCAGCACCTCCCCTGACACAACCCAAATGGATGCAGCAGTTATACGTCAGCCATTTGCTGCCATTCAAGGCTCACTAGGACAATTACTCAGACAGGGTGGTCAGCTCACTTTAACTCCTCCTGCTGCTCCCCCGCAGCTCTCGCCCAGACTGCTACCACAAGACCCTACATCCCAGTCTAGGGAACCCAATACTATAGAGCCCCAGAAGGGTGTGTGGCATCCCTGGAATCCTAGTGAAATTCTGGCCATGATTAGTAGAATGCCAGACCCTGAAATGTTTCCCATGCCATTTGTTAGAGAAAGCAGAAAAAACTAGAAAGGCTTGTTAGTAGAAAAATAGTATACCTGGCTCTGGTAAAGATGGCAGGACTTAGTATATGAGAACATGTCTAAAGTTCACACTCGTTTACTGTCTTGTCTCTTTTGAAGTTTTAAAAGCCCGTGATTAAAGAGCCACTAATAGTGTCCCACCTAGAGTACCTGGTTGTTATACAAAGTAGCCATGGGTGTGGAAGCAACAAAAGCCCTGAATACAGTGGCGTACAGCCAATGGCGGCAGGCCACGTGACAGCTATGGGGCCCGATGGGTGAGTGGACCCGGTGTGGTCCAGCGGCTGCGTGGTGTGTGTGCCTTTAATAGGTCAGTCCCATCGTGTACCTCCTCCCTCTGGCTGGATTTGCATAAGCACGCCATGCCTCCTGGCTGACATAGCTTTCCAGCCAGAGAGCAGCTGTACTCATGGCCCGGAAGCCAATTGCAACACATGTGTGGAACGTAAGCACTGCCTGTGTGGATAGGAGATGCAAGACTGTGAGCCGGGCCCGGCGGTGGTAATAAATGTAACTTAATTTTTTTAAAGTGTCCCCTTGCCCTTGCCATTTCTATGTTGTTTGTGGTCCAAAAAAAGGCTGATCCAGCTACGAGGAAGAGGGAGAAGGGGGTGGGGAATATTATTTCTGTCTGGCTGCAGTTTGCACATTAGAGGGGGGAAGGGGATGAATATTGTGGCTGCAGTTTGCACATTACATAGGTGGGAGGGGTATATATTGTGGCTGAATAGTTTGAACATTACAGGGGAGAGGGGTAAATATTGTGGCTCCACAGTTTGAACATTACAGGGGGAGGGGTAAATATTGTGGCTGCACAGTTTGCATATTACAGGAGGGAGGGAGTAAATATTATTTCTGTCTGCCTGCAGTTTGCATATTACAGGGGAGGTAAGGGGGTAAATATTATTTCTGGCTGCACAGTTTGCACATTACCAAAGGGAGGGGGTAAATATTGTGGCTGCACAGTTTTAGGTGGTGGGGGGGCCCCATTCAGACTTTTGCTATAGGGCCCAATGATTTCTATGTACGCCCCTGCCTGAATAACAAGGCAAAAACCCGGTCCAGAGCCCCTCATATGTATGGGCAGTCCGGTCAAGGACAAAAATTTCACATGTTATAATTGTGAAAATCATGGAGACACAAACTGCAGCCCTGCTAGACTAATGATAACTCCCACTTCTCCAGCAGGGGGGGACTCAGTGTGTCACTAAGCCATAAATGTTGTGCAGCTCCTGCTGTATAAGTCTGCTGGAATTTCTTTAACTTTCTCTCTCACTGTTTGTCTCTCATGATGTTACGGCCATTCTTTCTCAATACTGCTGGACATCTCAGACTTTAATGTGCCCTCATCATGCCCAATAACATCACCATTCACTGTTACACTACTCTGTCTCCAGCCACCTTGTTGCCTCTGGAGGTGGGAGAGGGGTGGTAGTGATAATGTGGGTGATCTGCTAGTTAAGCCACAAGAGGAACATGACTATATATAAATAATGTCCCACGAGGGGTTTCAGTCATGTTACCGATGTCCCACTAGATAACCCAGACCATGAGCTCTTTGTGGATGGATCGCGGTATAGCATGGATGGCCAGTTCTTCACTGGATATGCTGTTTCCCTCCATGAAACCATAAAATCAGAGAAGCTTCCCTCACACATGCCCACCCAGGAAGCTTAATTCTGTGTCCTTGAAGAAGACTGCAGACATGCTAAAGACCAGACTGCCACGATTTATACAGACAGCTGCTATGCTTTCATCACTATGGACCTCTATGGAGAGCTTGATCTTTCCTCACATCGGCAAGTAAGCCTATCAAGAATATTAAATCCGTCCAACGCCTGAGGGAGGACCTATCTTTGCCCAAGAAAGTTGCCATAGTGAAAGTCAAAGGCCATGCAAAGGACAACTCAACTACAGATAAAGGTAACTACCTACACGACCAGACTGCAAAATCTGCAGCTTGCCAACCAAGAGACAACCCTGTTGGGGTGGCAGCTGCACAGGTGGTCTCTGCGGCAGACCTACTGGTCACTTATGACCTTCTCCAAAAGCTACAATAGGCTGGTGTTGAAGAATTCGTTCGATGACAAGAGAAGGGAGCCGTGCAGTCACCAGAAAGACTGTGGCACGTCGGAGACAGATTGCCTTCCTCGAGTTCTGTATCCAATGATGGCTCAAGCCACCCATGGCAATACCCACCAGTCAAAGACTGCCATGACAGACCTTGTCCACAGCCATTGGTATGCTCCTGGGTTCAGAGTCACTGTAGCCAAATACGTTCAAGCCTGTCTGATCTGTGCACTTCACAATGTGAGACACACCACCAAGACGCCTATGAGACACACACCAAGGCCCCTGTACCCGTTTCAGCGTCTTCAGAAGGACTACATTCAACTTCCCAATATGCAAACCTACAAGTATGTACTTGTGTGTGTTGACCTTTTCTCAGGATGTACAGAAGCATACCCAGTGTGTAAAGCTACAGCAAAGAGACTAATTTCAGAAGTCGTCTGCAAATATGGGGTACCTGAAACCATGAAGAGTGACAAAGGCATCCACTTTACCAGAGAAGTAATGCAAGAAATAATGTCCGTGCTGGGAGTGGAAAAGGCCTTGCATACAGTGTACCATCCACAGAGTAGCGGTAGAGTAGAAAGATTGAATGGGAGCCTGAAACTGAAACTCCAGAAAGCCATGGCTGAAACGGGCAGACCATGGACAGAATGCTTGCCCCTTGCACTCTTCTCAATCTGGTATACCCCCAACAAAAAGACAGGCCTCAGCCCATAAGAGGCGTTATTTGGGTCAGCACACAGGCTAGGGTTGTATTTTCCACAGCAGCTCCAGATGCAACACGATAGGTTGTCTTCTTATGTTATTGAACTTACAAAACGCTTGTCTAACATATACTCTTGAGTTTACTCTTCTTTTCTAGATCCAGATTCGGTGGAAGGGAGCCACCCCCTGCAGCTCGGAGACTGGGTGGTGGTCAATAGACACGTCAGGAGAGCCATTAAGCCTCGATTTTATGGACCCTTCCAAGTCCTGATGACAACTGAGATGGCTATAAAAGCTCGAGAGAAGCCCAACTGAATCCACGCCTTACACTGCAGGAGGACAGCTGAGCCCAAGAAAGCCACGGAGTGATGTGGATGCACACCCTGTGCCTTATCCTTGATAAATGGGGGCTCATCGTGGACTATGTCCCGAGTGAGAGAGAATGGGGAAGCCTCCTTACTAGAATGACTGTTACAACCAGAATACGTGTCCAAACGTTGTACAGTGGTGTCCTGCCTTACTAGTAAGTCTGCTAACTGTATACTTGACAATACAGAACCCCTCTGTTACAGATGCAGGACTATAGATGTGATGTGCATAAATATCATGGGGAGGCACTGACCAATTAGGACACGTTCATGTTAAGGATATCAGGGATCAACCTATTCTAAATAAGGCTGAGAGTCCGCAACTTAATACTTCCAAAGACTTATTCCTGGTGCCCTTCCCTATAAGCGACTAGACAAACCTCATTTCTTTCCCCTGCCTAATTCAGCTATTTTCTGCTACAGAAAAAAAAAAAAACTTCAGCGCCTAATCTGCTCCAGTTGTTGTATCCCCTTATTAACCCTAAAAACATAAAAGGCCAGTGGGCCTGGGAATTATACTTGTTTCCAGAATTTAACATGTACCATTGACCTAAAGCATTTAGGTTCCTCCTACTGCAGTTCCACCACCACCACTCACTTGGTACGAGGCCATGCCCTCCTGAATCAGACAGTAGCTAGGGCTTACTTGTGGTGGGTGTGTGGAAATGGTGACTTTATCCAGTACTGCCAGTGGGATGGGAGAGCTCTTGTGCTATTGTTAAATTCCTGATACCACTCCAAATTGTGACACCAGCATTCCTACTTCTTTCGACCCTTACGTGTATATCGATGCTATTGGAGTCCCAAGGGGAGTACCAGATGAGTTCAAAGCCAGAGATCAAGTCGTAGCAGGACTCGAATCGGAATAAAATGTGGACTGGATAAATGATATCTACAATGACAAACTGTTGGATGCCAACTCATGAATGTAGCACCTGTATAGTGTCCTTGATTGTTGTGACTTGCTTGTGTGTGTGTCCATCCGATGGTGTGACAGACAGACCAATCTGGAGAATCCGGTGAAGCAGTGTAGGAAGACCTGCTTCTTCTATTAGGGGAGGAGAATGCATCTGGGGGAGTCTGTAGCCAGGCACTTTGGCTGGAACAGCCACCCACTGCCACAAGAGAAGGGAATTGTGAGAGCAGGATTTATACTTTATATATTCTGACTCCATTTTGATTTTTGTACATGTATCTTCTCCTTACCAGAATGGAGTTTGCACCAGTATGTGTGTTTTGTCCATGTACTTTGCTCGCAAAGAGAAGCCTGTGATAAGATAACAGGATTTTAGGAATGTCTTTGTCTAGAGACTTGGAGAGGAGGAAGAAACAAAACTAGAAGGTAGAGAAATTCCTAAAATCCAAAAGATGGGTGTAGACAGAATTACCTTTAGTCAATGAGATGTACAGTGCCTACAAGTAGTATTCAACCCCCTGCAGATTTAGCTGGTTGACACATGCGGAATTAACTTGGCATTGTGACATTTGTACTGTAGATCAGCCTGGAAGTAGGAAATGCACTGCAGCAAATTTTGTTTTGTTTTTTTTTTTGTTTGCTTTTTTTAACAACGTTAAAAGTTAATTCAGAGTGTCATTTATTATTCAACCCCTCAAACCACAAGAATTCTGTTTGGTCCCCCAAAAGTATTAAGAAGTAGTTCAGGCACCAAGAATAATGAGCTTCACATGTGTGGATTAAAGATCTCTTTTGCCAGCCTTTTCTGACTATTTAAGACCCTCCCCAAACTTGTGAACAGCACTCAGACATGGTCAACATGGGAAAGACAAAGGAGCATTCCAAGGCCATCAGAGACAAGATCGTGGAGGGTCACAAGGCTGGCAAGGGGTACAAAACCCTTTCCAAGGAGTTGGGCCTACCTGTCTCCACTGTTGGGAGCATCGTCCATAAGTGGAAGGCTTATGGAACTACTGTTAGCCTTCCACGGCCAGGACAGCCTTTGAAAGTGTCCTTCCGTGCTGAGGCCAGGCTTGTCCGAAGAGTCAAGGCTAACCCAAGGACAACAAGGAAGGAGCTCCGGGAAGATCTCATGGCAGTGGGGACATTGGTTTCAGTCAATACCATAAGTAACATACTCCACCGCAATGGTCTCCGTTCCAGACGAGCCCGTAAGGTACCTTTACTTTCAAAGCGTCATGTCAAGGCTCGTCTACAGTTTGCTCATGATCACTTGGAGGACTCTGAGACAGACTGGTTCAAGGTTCTATGGTCTGATGAGACCAAGATCGAGATCTTTGGTGCCAACCACACACGTGACGTTTGGAGACTGGATGGCACTGCATACGACCCCAAGAATACCATCCCTACAGTCAAGCATGGTGATGGCAGCATCATGCTGTGGGGCTGTTTCTCTGCCAAGGGGCTTGGCCATCTGGTCCGCATCCATGGGAAGATGGATAGCACAGCCTACCTGGAGATTTTGGCCAAGAACCTCCGCTCCTCCATCAAGGATCTTAAGATGGGTCGTAATTTCATCTTCCAACAAGACAACGACCCAAAGCACACAGCCAAGAAAACCAAGGCCTGGTTCAAGAGGGCAAAAGTCAAGGTGTTGGAGTGGCCTAGTCAGTCTCCTGACCTTAACCCAATTGAAAACTTGTGGAAGGAGCTCAAGAATAAAGTCCACATGAGACACCCAAAGAACCTAGATAACTTGGAGAAGATCTGCATGGAGGAGTGGGCCAAGATAACTCCACAGACCTGTGCCGGCCTGATCAGGTCTTATAAAAGACGATTATTAGCTGTAATTGCAAACAAGGGTTATTCCACAAAATATTAAACATAGGGGTTGTATAATAATTGACCCACACTTTTATGTTTAAAATTTAATAAAATTCAACTGAGCAACATAACTTTTTGGTTTGCAAGATTTATGCTTCTGTTCATAAAACCTACTCTCGTTTGCAGTTTGAAGGCTCTAACTTATTTGCATCTTATCAAACCAGCTAAATCTGCACGGGGTTGAATACTACTTGTAGGCACTGTATGTATGCTAATGCCAGCACATATGTAGAGATAAGCTGAGCCAATTATATTGCTGCAACGAATTTCCAAGAAATGTCTATATATATGTGACCGATGTAATAGTCAGACCTGCCCTGATGCTCAATGTATCAGTCATGACTCTTCCGTGCACATATTTGAATTTTACTATTTAATTTGGAACAGACACAATGTCTCAGAACATCTGACATTGTGGTGACGACACCTGCACTATTGTAAATGTATTTTGGTGAAAATCAGTCCACCTGCTGAGGACTACCATTGCTACAGTCTGATTCTTGCATTCTTCCAGCAGAGAGGCTTATTCCTGTGAGTGAAGAATGCGTCCACTAGTAGGGTGAAGATTAGCCATATAAGCAGTGAGATGTTGCTAAACTAAAGGGAGTCTGTGGCAATAGAGATGGCAAGGATACCAGTGCCTGCTGTACTGATGCGTGACTATGATTAGACTTCTAAAAGGGCATTAGTGACCAAGAGCTGCTCTGCATTGAGTGACCCAAAAAGATTGCCAATGCAAATAACAAGCTGATGCCCAGATTACAGTAAAGTGTTGCTAATTCATGTGTACACCAACTATCTCCCTTTACTAAACCATTGCTGCTTATAAGACTGTTAAAGCTATCTAGTTTGTTGCATCCTGTGAGAATCAGTAACCACCGAGTGGTGAATATCTGCATTTCCTGAGTGGGTTGCCACTTCATTCTATATTGCTTAAAGGGGCACTCTGTCACCCGGCTGCACATGTCTAACAAGTATCTGCTCTAGAGTGGGGATGAACGAACAACTAAAAATGTAATAAAAAAGTGTTCTGTGTAGGCAGGGTAGACACCTGCCTAGGGCACTACCTCCTGCTTCCCTGAGGAGGGCGCACTTTTGGAAAAAAAAAACCTAGCAGAGATGAATGCCTGCGGCCACCCAGCACTTTCCTCCGGCTGCAGGCATTCAGCACACTGACGGCCGGGTCGCAGGTCGCAGGTGAGCAGTGTCAGTCACTGATTCTGTATCTAACTTTGAAAATACACTCCCTATTGTGCCTCACCCCTAAAATACACCACTTTTTTATTTTTTTTTTACATTTGCTGGTATTTTGGGGTGAAAAAAAGTAATAATACTAGGGGAAATGGTTGCCAGTGGGACGAGGTGGCGTTAGGGGACCTGTTTTCTTAATCTTTGACCCATTCCTTTTACTTTGGGGGCTGCGGGTTCATTGAGGTAGGAGGGGGGCACCATTGACGTCATCTGCCTAGGACATCAAAATACCTTGTCCCGGCTCTGGTGTAGACACTGAACAATAAAGAACTGCTGGGAGAATTTGAGCCTGACTTCTATGAATGCAGCTCTGTAATATAACAAAGACTAATGTGGGATCAGTACCACTACAACTTACTCATGAAATTGTTTAAAGGGGGTTGTCCGAGCTTAGAAAAACATGGCTGCTTAATTCCAAAAACAGTTACAGCACCAGCTACAGCATACGTGTCAAACTCCGGCTCGTGGGCCAAATCTGGCCAGCAGGGTGGTTATATTTGGCCCTCGCTACCACAACCGCCACCCCTAAATGGGGCCATTATTCTGTATGGAGGACTATGTGGGGCCCATTATACTGTATGGAGGACTATGTGGGGCCATTATACTGTATGGAGAACTATGTGGGGCCCATTATTCTGTATGGAGGACTATGTGAGGCCATTATACTGTATGGAGGACTATGTGGGGCCCATTATTCTGTATGGAGGATTATGTGGGGCCATTATACTGTATGGAGGACTATGTGGGACCCATTATACTGTATGGAGACTATGTGGGGAACATTATACTGTATGGAGGACTATGTGGGGCCCATTATTCTGTATGGAGGACTATGTGGGGCCATTATACTGTATGGAGGACTATGCGGGGCCCATTATTCTGTATGGAGACTATGTGGGGCCATTATACTGTATGGAGGACTATGGGGGACCCATTATTCTGTATGGAGGACTATGTGGGGCCATTATACTGTATGGAGGACTATGTGGGGCTCATTATTCTGTATGGAGGGCTATGTGGGGCCATTATACTGTATGGAGGACTATGTGGGGCCCATTATACTGTATGGAGGACTATGTGGGGTCATTATACTGTATGGAGGACTATGTGGGGCCCATTATACTGTATGGAGGCCTATGTGGGGCCCATTATTCTGTATGGAGGACTATGTGGGGCCCATTATTCTGTATGGAGGACTATGTGGGGCCATTATTCTGTATGGAGGACTATGTGGGGCCATTATACTGTATGGAGGACTATGTGGGCCCATTATTCTGTATGGAGGACTATGTGGGGCCCATTATTCTGTATGGAGGACTATGTGGGGCCATTATACTGTATGGAGGACTATGTGGGGTCATTATACTGTATGGAGGACTATGTGGGGCCCATTATACTGTATGGAGGCCTATGTGGGGCCCATTATTCTGTATGGAGGACTATGTGGGGCCCATTATTCTGTATGGAGGACTATGTGGGGCCATTATTCTGTATGGAGGACTATGTGGGGCCATTATACTGTATGGAGGGCTATGTGGGCCCATTATTCTGTATGGAGGACTATGTGGGGCCCATTATTCTGTATGGAGGACTATGTGGGGACCATTATACTGTATGGAGGACTATGTGGGGCCATTATACTGTATGGAGGACTATGTGGGGCCCATTATTCTGTATGGAGGACTATGTGGGCCCATTATTCTGTATGTAGGACTATGTGGGGCCCATTATACTGTACAGTCATGGCCAAAAGTATTGAGAATGAGACAAATAGTA
This sequence comes from Phyllobates terribilis, assembly GCF_046119375.1. Taxonomy (NCBI): domain Eukaryota; kingdom Metazoa; phylum Chordata; class Amphibia; order Anura; family Dendrobatidae; genus Phyllobates; species Phyllobates terribilis. The sequence continues at coordinate 174,672,769 of NW_027362769.1, forward strand.
ATTTTTCCAAAGTTTACTGCTTCATTTTTTGTAATGGCAATTTGTATATACTCCTGAATGTCAAAGAGTGATCAGCTTAACAGCAATTACTGTACTTGCAAAGTCAATATTTGCCCAGAAAATGAACTTTAACCCCCAAAACACATTTCAACATCATTGCAGTCCTGCCTTAAAAGGAGCAGCTAACATCGTTTTAGTGATTGATCCATTAACACAGGTGTGGGTGTTGATGAGGACAGGGCTGGCGATCAATCAGTCATTATTAAGTAAGAATGACATCACTGGACACTTTAAAAGGAGGCTGGTTCTTGGTATCATTGTTTCTCTTCAGTTAACCATGGTTATCTCTAAAGAAACACGTGCAGTCATCATTGCACTGCACAAAAATGGCCTAACAGCAGGGAAGAGTATCGCAGCTACAAAGATTGCACCTCAGTCAACAATCTATCGCATCATCAAGAACTTCAAGGAGAGAGCTTCCATTGTTGTCAAAAAGGCTCCAGGGCGCCTAAGAAAGACCAGCAAGCGCCAGGACCGTATGTTAAAACTGTTTCAGCTGCGGGATGGGACTACCAGCAGTGCCGAGCTTGCTCAGGAATGGCAGCAGGCTGGTGTGAGTGCTTCTGCACGCACTGTGAGGCGGAGACTCTTTGAGCAAGGGCTGGTTTCAAGGAGGGCAGCAAAGAAGCCACTTCTCTCCAGAAAAAACATCAGGGACCGACTGATATTCTGCAAAAGGTACAGGGAGTGGACTGCTGAGGACTGGGGCAAAGTGATTTTCTCTGATGAATCCCCTTTTCGATTGTTTGGGACATCTGGAAAACAGCTTATTCGGAGAAGAAGAGGTGAGCGCTATCACCAGTCTTGTCTCATGCCAACTGTAAAGCATCCTGAAACCATTCATGTGTGGGGTTGCTTCTCAGCCAAGGGAATCGGCTCACTCACAGTCTTGCCTAAAAACACAGCCATGAATAAAGAATGGTACCAGAATGTCCTCCAAGAGCAACTTCTCCCAACCGTCCAAGAGCAGTTTGGCGCCCAACAATGCCTTTTCCAGCATGATGGAGCACCTTGCCATAAAGCAAAGGTGATAACTAAATGGCTCATGGAACAAAACATAGAGATTTTGGGTCCATGGCCTGGAAACTCCCCAGATCTTAATCCCAATGAGAACTTGTGGTCAATCATCAAGAGACGGGTGGACAAACAAAAACCAACAAATTCTGGCAAAATGCAAGCATTGATTATGCAAGAATGGACTGCTATCAGTCAGGATTTGGTCCAAAAGTTGATTGAGAGCATGCCAGGGAGAATTACAGAGGTCTTGAAGAAGAAGGGGCAACACTGCAAATATTGACTTGCTGCATTAACTCATTTTAACTGTCAATATAACCTATTGGTACTCATAATATGATTGCAATTATATTTCTGTATGTGATAGAAACATCAGACAAACACTAATAAAAACCAGAGGCCAGCAGATCATGTGAAAATATAATTTTGGTGTCATTCTCAAAACTTTTGGCCATGACTGTATACTGGTTGGCCTGCAACTTTGTCCAAGCTTTTCATTTTGGTACTCTATGTGTTTAAGTTTGACATCCCTGATCTACAGGTTGTGTGAGCCTCTATAGAGCAGCACCATTCACTTTATTAGACTGTACCTGCGTTGCCAGACCCAAACCCACAGACATGGTGGCACGGTTTTGGAAAAAATAGAGCATCCAGGTTTCTCTAATCCGGAATAATCTCTTAGTTTGTGTGTAGACAGGGGCATAGCTACGTGGGGGGTGCACAGACTGCAACTGCTTCGGACTCTGGAGTCTGAAAAGTTCCAGCAACTCTGAGTTATGTCTCTATTTAAAGAGTTTATTAGGTTAGGAAGCCACTCCATTTAACACAGAGAGGTATGATTGCAGCAGTGATTTTTCCATGTCGTGGCCTGAGGTGGTGAGTAAATTGCAGCAGATGGAAGCAGCTAGATCTTTTTCAGTCTTTATATCTTGTGTTATAAAAATGTCTATCTACCCAATCAAAATGCTGCTCTCCGGCCGCCTTGATTCCCAGTCCAAGTTCTCATGAGGGAGATAGATGGTTATATGGCAGCAGTCATGGGTCACGTGCGGGGACTGGATGAGGCCTGCGGGTTCTGTAGCAACAGCAGATCACATAGGATATCTGCAGTAGTCACCCATTCATCACATGGAATGTTGCTAGGCAACAGTCAAAGCAAATTATTGTGCAGAGACATGGTATTAACATAATGACTAGTTTTATTTTGAGATGGAAGTTGTGTATAGAATAAAAACGCCATCAAAAATGCATTAAAACATCTACAAGGCAAAGAAAAAAAAACATGAAAAGAGTTGTTAAGGCCATGGTATGTTTTTGGCTGTGGTGTCAAAAATTGTAGATTATCTTGTTGTTTTGTCCCTGCAGCCAAATATATAAAAAATACTCTTTGGAAAACATTCAGGCTGTCATTAGGTTTCTGTCAGGATAAAAATTTAGGTTTTTCCATGTTTTATGTTTTTTACACCCACAGAGAGAAAGTTGTGAGTTGGGTATAAATGAGGAAAGAAGTGACGTCCGCACATCGTATCAATATGGCGGTTGTGTGAACGTCATTTTCTGCCTAGACCAGGAACACAACGGCGGGGTGATAGTCTCTATAATTATCCGTATTATAAGACAACAGTCCTGAATTTGCTGGGACCGGCCCTATTTTTCAAATCCTGGCAAATTCCCTGGTTATCTAGGCTGAAGGGATGGGGTTTATGTTAATCCTGCCTAATAATGGGCTGGCGGCATGACATAAACTTCCCAATATTGCCATTGGCTACGGGTTACACGATGACTGAAATTGATATATACTGTAAATTAGGGCAAATGTAGTATTCCTCTACGGCTAACAAACATTGTAGGTGGCCTTGTTGTAAAATGTTCTGAAAAACTGAACACAAATGGATGCAAAGTGGACACGCACGTCTGAACAAGGTGATCTACTGTGATGATGATGACTTATTGTGATTATCACGGCATGTTCAACTACTATGGGGTCTAGTGATGAGCAAGCACTAAAATGCTCAGGTCGAGCAAATTGGAATACTCGGGGGTGCTCGACCCAAGCAACGAGTCCAATGTAAGTCTATGGGAAACTCGAGCATTTTTCAGGTGGCTCCCCCTGGCGGTCTGCAGAGGCTTAAAAATTGCCCAAATCGAAGGGAACAGTGCTCAAATGACATGGGAACAGCATGGGGAAGACCTCTGGAAGCATCTCTGACTCCCTGGTCACTGCTGTCAACAACGTTGTCAGAGTATTACGCCACTTTTACGGACTCACAATAAAACATACAAAAACGAAACCAAAATGGATTTTCCTGGGAAATATGTTAAGGAACATCCTTTTCAGGGTAATGACTTGTATATAAGGCAAAATAAATAACCAAAAACAAAAATACTCCTCCACACCTTGGGCTATGTTGACACGCAGCATTTTTGATGCGTTTTTGCACTTTTGCATTGCTTTCAACCGTGACAAATGCATTCACCGGGAAATGTCATTTTAACATTTTACAACCTTATCTGGCCATGTGGTGTGTGACACATCATCGGACATATCCTGTTTCATTTATGAAGGAGGGACTCTGAAAGTCACAAAGCCTATTTTTATAGGGCCATCAGGCGGCCTTTACTATTCTTAGAGAGCCATCACCCAGCTATACTTTGTTGTTCCCATTACTAAAGAGTGGGTCTCCTATACTGTTATTGCGTATGCAGTGAGTGGCAGGGCTGCCCAAAATTTGGACGCACCCCAATACCCCTTTGAAAATTTGGATGCACCCCAATACCCCTTTGAAGAGACTTAGAGGAGGGCCTCCTGAAAACAATGTTCTCATTATTAGGAAGTGGGTCTCCCATACTGTTTGCCTTTGCTGTGAATGCAAGGGCTGCCAAAAATTTGGACTTACTCCAATTCCCCTTGGAAGAGACGTAGAGGAGGGCCTCCTGAAAAAAAATGTTCCCATTATTAGGAAGCGGGTCTTCCATAGTGTTGGCCTTTGCTGTGAATGCAAGGGCTGCCAAAAATTTGGAGGCACTACAATGCACCTTGGAAGAGACGTAGAGGGCCTCATGAAAAAATATTCCCATTATTATAAAGTGGGTCTCCCATAGTGTTGGCCTATGCAGTGAATGCAATTGCTGCCAAAAATTGGGAGGCACTACAATGCACCTTGGAAAAGATGTGGAGGAGGGCCTCATAAAAAAATGTTCCCATTAGAAAGAAGCAGGTCTCCTAAACTTGTAATGCCCATGCACTAAGTGTATGGGCTGACAAACATTTACCCCTGGGGGGTATACATGAACATACTATATAAAAAATTTTTTCACTGGCATCATAAACTTATGTGAGTGTTGCATCACGGACCACGGTCACCCTGGTGATATGGTGGTGGAGGATGAGGAGAAAGAGGAGGACAAGAGCAAATAGCCAAAATCAGGAAGCGTATACCCATGTGTGGGTGTGAAAAGGTGCATGGGAATATACTCCCCAAAAAAGACACTGGATTTGAGTTTATGTTACGCTGCTATCATTCGGTGGTGTTGAGAAGTCTGGCCCAATCCAGCCCTTGTTCATTTTTATAAGAGTCAGCCTGTCAGCATTTTCAGTTGACATGCGGATGCGCTTATCAGTTATAATTCCACCAGCGGCACTAAAAACCTGCTCTAATAAAACGCTAGCGGCAGGGCAGGCCAGGACCTCCAAGGCGTAGAGAGCCAGTTCATTCCACATATCCAGCTCGGATACCAAATAATTATAAGGCACAGAGGAATGATGGAGGACGTTGGTACGGTTGGCAAGGTACTCCCTCAGCATCTTCCCAAACTTTGCACTCTTTGGGAGAGTACCCCGCGCCTCAGGGCCTCTGCGATGGGAGGGGCTGAGAAAACTCTCCCAGAACTTTTGACAGTGTTCCCCTGCTTCTGCTGGATTGGAGTTGTGTCTCTCTCGCCTGTACTCTTGGTTGTCCAACGAATCGTGACCTCTGCTGCCAGCGTTTTCAGATGGGAATTTTTTTAATAGTTCCGCAACAAGGGCCTTCTGGTACTGCCCCATTTTTGTACACCTGTCCGCCTCAGGAATAAGAGATATAAAGTTCTCCTTGTAGCGTGGGTCTAGAAGTGTTACCAACCAGTAATGACTGTCACCCAAAATTTTGAGAACGCGAGGGTCGCGGGAAAGGCAGTGTAACATAAACTCAGCCATACGTGCCAGACTGCTAACAGGAAAGACTTCCGTGTCCTCACCAAGAGGACGACTGACCATGCTCTCCTCCTCCTCCTCCCTGTCCTCAAGCCATCCACGCTGAACAGACGGTATGACAGTTGTGCAGGTAGTAACTCATGTTCTTCCTCCTCCTCCTCCTCTTCCTCATTGTCACCCAATCCACGTTGGGATGAGATGAGGCTGGGCTGTGTGTAATCACCCTGTATGGTTTCTTGCTCCATCTCATTGTGCTCCGCCTGCAATGCATCCTCTTTGATTGTAAGCAGAGAGCATTTCAGAAGACAGAGAAGCGGGATGGTGATGCTAATTGTGGCGTCATCACTGTTCACCATCTTGGTGGAGTTCTCAAAGTTTTGGAGGATGGTACAGATGTCTGACATCCATGTCTACTCCTGAGGTCTTATGTGTGGAGTCTGAATTGAATACCGACGGCCTTGTTGATGCTTGTAGTCAACAACTGCCCTCTTCTGCACACAAATCCTTCCCAACATCTGCAGTGTAGAGTTCCAATGCGTGGGGACATCACACACCGGTCGGTGTGCTGGAAGCTGCAAATGCTGCTGAAGCACGGCAAGGCCAGCGGAAGCTGTAGCTGACGTTCTAAAATGGGCACACACAGGCGTACTTTGACAAGCAGATCCGGCAGCTCCGGGTAGCTTTTGAGAAACCGCTGAATCACAAGGTTAAGCACATGGGCCAGGCATGGTACGTAAGTGAGCTCGCCTCACCTCAGAGCCGCCACCAGGTTCCGGCTATTGTCACACAAGACCATGCCTGGCTGTAGGTTCAGCGGTGTGAGCCACATATCTGCCTGCTCTTTCAGAGCTGTCCACAACTCTTCAGCATTGTGCTGTTTGTCACCTAAGCATATTAGCCTCAGCACGGCCTGTTGCCGCTTGGCCGAGGCAGTGCTGCAGTGCTTCCAGCTTGTGACTGATGTGGTCATTTCAGAGATAGAGGCTGAAGAGGAGGAGGAGGCGGATGAGGTGCAGGAGCTGTAGACTGTGGGGGCAACCCCGATTGACATAGGGCCTGCAATTCTCGGCGTCGGGAAGATGTGTTCCATCCCAAGGTCCGACTGGGTCCCGGCTTCCACAATGTTAACCCAGTGTGCCGGCAGCGAGATGTACCGTCCCTGCCTACAAGCACTTGTCCACGTGTCCATGGTTAAGTGGACTTTCCTTTTAACTGCATTTGTTGAGAGCACAGCTAATGTTGTGGGACACGTGCTTGTGTAATGCGGGGACGGCACACCGGGAGAAATAGTGTCGGCTGGGGACCAAGTACCGAGGGACGGCCGCCGCCATCAGGTTGCAGAAAACTTCCATCTACACGAGCCAAAAAGGCAACATTTCAAGCGCAAGCAGTCGCGAAATGTGGGAACTTAGTAGTGTGTCCTGTGGGGCGTTGGCTGCGTATTTGCGCTTGCGTTCTAAGGACTGGGGTATGGACAACTGAAAGCTGCGCTGGGACAAGGACGTGCTTGCTGATAGTGCTAGTTGAGAGTGTGCAACAACAGGTGCAGGGCAGGAGGCATCTTCACATGCACAATGGACAGGGGATTGGCTTGCACACCCAACAGCGGAAGAAGCAGTAGTGTCACCCGTAGACACTGTTCCTAGACCCTGGAGTTCGGCCCACAAGGTCGGGTGCTTTGCTGCCATGTGCCTGATCATGCTGGTGGTGGTCAGGCTGGTAGTTTTGCTACCCCTGCTGATGCTGGCCTGGCAGGTGGTGCAAATGGCCTTTTTGGGGTTATCAGCAGAGTCTTTAAAAAACAACCAGACTCGGGAAGACCTAACAGTTCTACTGACAACTTCCATCGTGTTGGTGTCACGGGGAACGGTTGCCCGCCTTCTGTCTGCGGCCACCACCCTGCTTCTTCCTGCCTGCTGGGGTGCTCTGCCTCCCTCCCCCTTTGTGCTGCTGTCCTTGCTCTGCATGTCCTCCTGCCAGGTTGGGTCAGTTACTATATCATCCACCACCTCGTCTTCCACTTCCGCACCCTTGTCCTCCTCCTGACTTTCTGGCAATTGTGTCTCATAATCATCCACCTCTTGTGACACTTTCCCACCGTCGCCTTTGTATGACTGTGGCTGCTCACATATTTGGGCATCGCTACATGCGATCTCTTCTTGCTCCGCTTCAAGTGGACCAGGCGAGAGGCCCAAATCTATAAATGGAAAAGTGAACAGCTCTTCGGAGTGTCCAAGTGTGGGATCAGTTGTCTCTGGGCACTCGGCATGGTGGGAGGAAGGAGGATCAGGGTGAGGAATATGCAGTCCAGACTCACGGCTACTGAGACTTGACCGTGTGGAAGACAGGGTGATGGTGGTGGCTAAGTGACTGGAAGCATTATCTGCTATCCAACCAATAACCTTTTCACATGGCTCTGTAGTGGTGTTCTGCAGTCCCCTATTAATTAACCCCTATTAAGGTTGAGCGAGAAGATGTTGGTGTTTGTTGTGGCACAATTTCAGCTTGCCCACGGCCTCGGCCTCTGCATGCACCATCATCATCACGTCCAGTTTCCTGTTCCTTGCCACGTGCCTTGCCCATTTTAAATAGAGGACAATATCTTCCACGCTCACTACAAATGGCTGTGATCCGTGTGACGGACAAACCACAGTTTTAAATAGCTGGCCTGTAGGTAACTATTTTTAACAGCGCCGACATTGTGTCAATAAGTTCGCTGACACACTGCAACAAAATTTTAATGGAGGCCAGAAATGTCAATATTTTCAGAGCAATTATATATGATCCATGTGACGGACAAACCATGGTTTTAAATAGCTGGCCTGTAGGTAACTATTTTTAACAGCGCCGACCTCGTGTCAATAAGTTCGCTGACACACTGCAACAAAATTTTAATGGAGGCCAGAAATGGCAATATTTTCAGTGCAATTATATGTGATCCGTGTGACAGACAAACCACAGTTTTAAATAGCTGGATTTTTAGCATTGTAATATGGAAAGGACCTGGCTGTATTCTGCAGTGCCAACAAGCAAATGATGCAGATAAACGGTGTTCTCTGGATTGCTTTTTAAGCAAATAATCAGGATTAAGTTAAAAAAATATATATATTCCTGGCCCCTGATACAGGTGCATCTCACTAAGTTAGAATATCATCAAAAAGTTAATTTATTTAAATTCTTCAATACAAAAAGTGAAACTCCTATATTATATAGAGTCATTACAAATGGAGTGATCTATTTCAAGTGTTTATTTCTGTTAATGTTGATGATTATGGATTACAGCCAATGAAAACGCAAAATTCATTATCTCAGTAAATTAATTAACAAAAACACCTGCAAAGGCTTCCAAAGTGTTTGAAAGGGTCCCTTAGTCTGTTTCAGTAGGCTCCACAATCATGGGGAAAACTACTGACTTGACAGATGTCCAGAAGGCAGTCATTGACACACTCCACAAGGTCCCAGAGTCTGGAGGAAGATTGGAGAGGTCACAATCCAAGCTGCTGGAGGTCTAGTGTGAAGTTTCCACAGTCAGTGATGGTTTGGGGAGCCATGTCATCTGCTGGTGTAGGTCCATGATGTTTTACCAAGACCAAAGTCAGCGCAGCCGTCTACCAGGTAATTTTACAGCCCTTCATGCTTCCTTCTACCGACAAACTTTTTAGAGATGGAAATGTCATTCTCCAGCAGGACTTGGCCCCTGTCCACACGGCCAAAAGAACCAATGCTTGGTTTAAAAACAACAGTATCACTGTGCTTGATTGGCCAGAAAACTCGCCTGACCTTAACCCCATGGAGAATCTGTGGGGTATTGTCAAGAGGAAGATGAGAGACCCCAGACCCCACAATGCAGACGAGCTGAAGGCTGCTATCAAAGCTTCCAAAGGGCTTCCATAACACCTCAGCAGTGCCACAGGCTGATCGCCTCCATGCCACGCCGCAATGATGCAGTAAATGATGCAAAAGGAGCCTCAAGTATTGAGGGCATTTACTGAACATACATTTCAGTAAGCCAACATTTCGGATTTTATAAACATTTTTAAAGTTGTTATAAAGTATTCTAATTTACTGAGATAATGACTTTTGCGTTTTTTAATTGGCTGTAAGCCATAATCATCAACATTAACAGAAATAAACACGTGAAATAGATCCCTCTGTGTGTAATGACTCTATATAATAGATCCCTCTGTGTGTAATGACTCTATATAATAGATCCCTCTGTGTGTAATGATTCTATATAATAGATCCCTCTGTGGGTAATGACTCTATATAATATAGGAGCTTCACTTTTTGTATTGAAGAACTGAAATAAATTAACTTTTTGATGATATTCTAATTAATTTAGTGAGATGCACCTGTACCTGGGCCTATTTCTACAAATATCTGTAAAAGCACCAGCAGAAGGCAGAACTGGAATGGACCATCTTGCTATATGCACTGCAGTCTGCTATATACCCTGACTTCCTGCCTATATACACTGCCTGCCTGATATCTCTGCAGATGGATTAGTCCTCAGAAGGACTGTTTGTTAAGATGGATATGTGTAATGTACGGTTTTTCCCCCCACACTACCTAATACACGATCAAATCTCTCCCTGACACAGCAGCAGCTCTCCCTACACTGTCTGATCCGGAGTGACTGTGACGAGCATGGCGGCGCCAGGTCTGATATAGACCTGATGACGCTGTGCGGCCAGCCAATCACTGTAATGCCACAACCAACATGGCTGCGGCATTACAGTGTGTGGCAGGCAATCCCTGTATGTTCATTGGCTCTGTAAAGAGCGTCAAACATGCAGGGAGGGGACCCGAGCTCCCACCAATCAACCCCCGAAATGCTCGGCGCTCGCGCAGTGAGATGCTCGGGTGAGCACTGAGCAGTAGCTAGCATGCTGGCTCATCACTATAAACCCAAAAGCAAAACCACTCTAGGCCTCATCTATCAAAACTGTCTACAGTTTCTGTTGCCCTTAGCAACCAGAGTGTAGTTTTAATTTCTTAAACAGCTCTAATAAAATGAAAGTTGCGCAGTCATTGTTCGCCAGGGGCAACAGAGACCTGTTTTCTTTTGGAGGGTTTTGATGAATCTGCCCTTGTGCACGAAAACTTTGTAATTATTTGCTGCAGTGCTTTTATCCAAATAAATAAAAATCCTGTTAGTTAATCCATGAAAACAAAGAAGGAAGCAGATTGCATGATAAAGCCACATTCAGACGTCTGTTTTTCACACATAGGACATGTACCATTAAATGTCTATGGGGCTGTTCACATGTGTAAAAAAAGTACTTCTTTCCGTATATTTTTTTCTTTCAAGGACTTCTTATCAGATGCGATCGGTCACAGACTATATCACGATATTCTTATAAAAAAAATGTATCAATTTATTCTTGGATTGTCCATTAAAAAGAATGATTGCATTAGTTACATAAAATAATGAAATAGTTACAAAGTGATTGTCCATTTGTCCATAATTAGCTTAATTGTTGAGATTCACCCATCTTTTCCAGGGATCCTGAATGGTAGATTGCGTCTGTCTGTGTCCAGCACATGTGTCAGGATGACACCATGTGTCCGGGTAAAGGACGTGTCTCCTTGGGCCTACATCAGCAGCTGTTTCCTTCACACACAAATTCTCGTCCAGTGTCCTGTGAAATGGCAAGAGCGCGCCCCCTGTCTCTAACATGGGGTTATATAGGCTGATCATACCAGCTGTTCTTCTATTTATGGCACTGAACTAAAAATACACAAATAGCGCATGTCATCTAGAAACCCTAGCACGATGGCTGATGCAATCTTATGCAATGTATGGTACAGAATTCAGAATAAAATTAATATCTGTAATTAATATTTAACAATTCCCCCTTTTGAGGATGACAGACATCAACTGAAATCCTCAAAATAGATCGGTTCATCATTAGGATAACAGGATCATTTTTCTTTTTCTTCTTCCTTGGCAATATAATTTAATGTCCATAATAATATTAATAATAAAAATAGTAATAATATCAATATCAGATTATTGTTATATGTATTCAATAGCATAATGATATAAATTCATGTTATGGTAAGCCATGACTAATATTCATTTAACATGTATAATTATACTTCCCTAAATCTAAATCGAAGTAATCACGGGTCCAATCGTCATCATCTGATGTCACTGGGTCTTCGTCTCGTCTTCTTCTTGGTTCTTTTAAAACACAGTTTTTAGATGAAAACTCCTTTGAAATAAATGATAGCTTGTAGATATTGTACAGTCCATAATTGTATTCGTTATTGTTCAGTTCATAAACTGTACTCTTTATTAGAAAGATCATGTGTGTCAATTGATAAGAAAACAAAGTCCATGGATGAAATGTAGCTTTAATATCTGTGCAGTGTCACCTGGACTTACGTTGGATCGTCTTTGGATAATTCTGGAATCCTCTGTGTCGTCCGCACTGGTCTCGTGTCACTTTTGGAACAGATGTGACATCTTTGGTCAGCAAAGCAAGGGTTAACTTGATACTTCCCTGCTTTATATAGCACCATAACCAGTATTTAGTCCTTAATGTACAGGACACATATGTCAGGCTGTCAGAATCCTGACACTCCTTTATTATTCACCAGTCAGGTGATAGGAAACCACTGGAACGTGATGAAACTTGAACACAACCCAGTTCATATAGGATCATCGTCCTCTGCAGTCCTGGTTATCAGTGGTGTGAATATATTGTATTTGACACAGTTTATTATAACACTCAACATTCACAACATCTTTACCTTCTGAATTTTCCAGATATCGGTTGCTTCTTCTTGTAACTTTTGAGAATCTCTTTGATTTATAAATATAAAAAGTCTTTATTAAGATAGAATTCATAATTGCGATGTCTTGATTGAAGTCTTCATTCCCTAATCGGATACCAAATCTGGCAATTTTCCTAACCTATAATATCACAGCGTACCATAGCAATCAATAATATCCATCTGATTATTATCAAAATATTAAAATAAATTATGTTTGGAATAATAAAACAATAATAGATAGTAATTCAGTATTAATCAAGTTCTTCATGTGATAGAATATTTTTATGTCATAGGTGTAATTATCTTTTCCAACCTATAGGTGTCAGTGTGTTTTGAAACAAGTGTTTATATCTTTATTAAACCAATAATACCAAACAATGTATACTCATTAGTGATGAGTGAGCACTAAAATGCTCGGGTGCTCGTTGCTCGGGTCGAGCAAATTGGAATACTCGGGTGCTCGACCCGAGCAACGAGTCCAATGTAAGTCTATGGGAAACTCAAGCATTTTTCAGGTGGCTCCCCCCCCGGTGGTCTGCAGAGGGCCTAAAAATTGCCCAAATCGATGGGAACAGTGCTCAAATGACATGGGAACAGCATGGGGAAGACCCCTGGAAGCATTTCTGACTCCCAGGTCACTGCTATTAACAACGTTGTCAGAGTATTACGCCACTTTTACGAACTCACAATAAAACATACAAAAACGAAACCAAAATGGATTTTCCTGGGAAATATGTTAAGGAACATCCTTTCCAGGGTAATGACTTGAATATAAGGCAAAATAAGTAACCAAAAACAAAAATACTCCTCCACACCTTGGGCTATGTTCACACGTAGCGTTTTTGATGCGTTTTTGCACTTTTGAATTGCTTTGAGCCAAGACAAATGCATTCACCAGGAAATGTCATTTTAACATTTTACAACCTTATCTGGCCATGTGGTGTGTGACACATCATCAGACACATGCATACAGTGCTGAAAAGACATGGGAACAGCATGGGGAAGACCTCTGGAAGCATCTCTGACACCCAGGTCACTGCCTAAAAGTGTGCCCATCATAAGTGATCCTTGGCGCATGCGAAGATGCCTCCCGCCATGCACCTGTTGTTGCAGACTTGCAACAATCACCGTCCACGTCCTTGTCCCACTGCAGCGTTCAGTTGTCCCTACCCCATTCCTTGGAATGCAAGCGCAAGTATGCAGCCAGCCACCCACCAACCCACAGGCTGCAATACTATACTGCCAAATTTTTGACAGCTGCTTGCACTTGAAATGTGGCCTTTTAGGCTCGTGGAGGCGGAAGCTTTTCACAACCTCATGCCGGCGGCGGCCGGGTGTCCATACTCGGTCCCTAGCCGCCACTATATTTCCCGGTATCGCCTCCGCCTTCCACAAGCACGGGTCCCACAACATTACCCGTGCCCTCCCCAGTGCACTTACTGCTAAGGACCGCCTAACCACAAACACGTGGACAGGTGAATGTGGCCAGGGACGGTACGGAGCCAGTCCACAATTTTTTTTGCTAAGAGTTGTATTTAGCTCGGTGAAAGGACTGGCATAGATTGAAAAAGTATCTACCCTGCGTGTCATTTCTCCCAGGAAGTCCTCTAAAGCTGCTTGCACTTGAAATGTGGCATGAACATTACTGCTAGTACTTTTCTGTGGGAATCTGCTCGCCTCCTACCTGCCTGGAATATTTCCAGCAAACTATGGTACGACGCCATGGGATTAGCACTGCCCCCAGTACCAGTAGCGAAGCCAACCCCAATTTCCTTCTCAGGAATTTTATTTGGTAGACTGAGTGGCAGCCCAAATACATTTTCTCACAAAGGAGCTGAAGATAGAGTGGCAGTAGGTGCAAGTTTCTCCAGCCTGTTAGATATTAGAGGGTGAACGGCAGCACATTGGATCAGTGATTAGCACTGAAGACTTGCAGCGCTGGGATCCTGGGTTCAAATCCCAGCAAGAACAACATCTGCAAGGACTTTGTATGTTCTCCCCCTGTTTGCGTGTGTTTCCTCCTCAGTAAAAAAGCAGCCATAGAGTGTCCGAGAACATTCCCACGCACTTTTCTTAGCCAGGACTGCTTCTCGGCATTAAGCATGTTATCTTCAGCACAGCCTGTTGCCGCTTGGCCAAGGTAGTGCTGCAGTGCTGTCAGCTTGTGACTGATGTGGTCATTTCGGAGATGGAGGAGGAGGTGCATGAGCTGAACAATGTGATTACATTGAGGTTAAATTGGTGACGCTGTTTTTTATACTAAAGAAAGATCCTATTGTTTTGTTTTTTTTACGTTATTTTTTAAGACAAATGCATTCACCGGGAAATGTCATTTTAACATTTTACAACCTTATCTTGCAATGTGGTGTGTGACACATCATCAGACACATCCTGTTTTATTTATGATGGAGGGACTCTGAAAGTCATAAAGCCTATTTTTATAGGGACATCAGGCGGCCTTTACTATTCTTAAAAGGCCAGCAGTCGGCCCTCGCTATTGTTAGAGAGCCATCAGCCGGCTATGCTTTGTTGTTCCCATTATTAACAAGTGGGTCTCCTATACTGTTATTGTGTATCCAGTGACTGCAAGGGCTGCCAAAAATTTGGACGCAACCCAATACCCCTTTGAAGAGACATAGAAGAGGGTCTCAGTAAAAAAAATGTTCCCGTTATAAAGGAGCGGCTCTCCTATAGTGGTAATGCCCATGCTGTGACTGGAAAAACCCCACTAAGAATTTAAAGACACATAGAGCAGGGCCACAGTAAAAAGGTACGACATGTTCCCATTAGAAAGGAGATGGTCTGCTATACAGTTATAGGGTATGCAGTGAGTCCAACGGCTGACCAATTTTAGGAAAAACCCCACTAAGAATTTAAAGACACAGGGATCAGGGCCACAGTAACAAGGTACAACATGTTCCCATTGGAAAGGAGAGGATCTGCTATACAGTTATAGGGTATGCAGTGAGTCCAACGGCTGCCCAATTTTAGGAAAAACCCCACTAAAAATTTAAAGACACAGGGATCAGGGCCACAGTAACAAGGTACAACATGTTCCCATTAGAAAGGAGAGGATCTGCTATACAGTTATAGGGTATGCAGTGAGTCCAACGGCTGACCAATTTTAGGAAAATCCCCACTAAGATTTTATAGACACACAGAGCAGGGACACAGTAATGACAAATTCCCATTAGAAAGGAGAGAGTCTCCCATTCTGTTTGCCTATGCAGTGAATGCAAGGGCTGCCAAAAATTTGGAGGCACTTCAATGCCCCTTGGAAAAGACGTGGAGGAGGGCCTTATAAAAAAATGTTCCCATTAGAAAGGAGCGGGCCTCCTATACTTGTAATGCCCATGCACTAAGTGTATGGGCTGACAAACATTTACCCCTGGTGGGTATACATGAACATACTGTATAAAAAATTTTTTTACGGCCCTTTAAAAAAATTATGTGGGTGTTGCATCACGGACCACGGTCACCCTGGTGATATGGTGGTGGAGAAGGAGGAGGACAAGAGCAAATAGCCAAAATCAGGAAGCGTATACCCATGTGTGGGTGTGAAAAGGTGCAAGGGAATACACCTCCCAAGAAAAGACACTGGATTTGAGTTTATGTTACGCTGCTATCATTCGGTGGTGTTGAGAAGTCTGGCCCGATCCAGCCCTTGTTCATTTTTATAAGAGTCAGCCTGTCAGCATTTTCAGTTGACAGGCGGATGCGCTTATCAGTTATAATTCCACCAGCTGCACTAAAAACCCACTCTGATAAAACGCTGGCGGCAGGGCAGGCCAGGACCTCCAAGGAGTAGAGAGCCAGTTCATTCCACGTATCCAGCTTGGATACCCAATAATTATAAGGCACAGCGGAATCACGGAGGACGTTGGTACGGTCAGCAAGGTACTCCCTCAGCATCTTCCAAAACCTTGCACTCATTGTGAGAGTACCCCGCGCCTCAGGGCCTGTGCGATGGGAGGGGCTGAGAAAACTCTCCCAGAACGTTGACAGTGTTCCCCTGCTTCTGCTGGATTGGAGTTGTCTCTCTCTGCCTGTACTCTTTGGTTGTCCAACGAAGTGTGCCCTCTGCCGCCAGCGTTTTCAGATGGGAATTTTTTTAATAGTTCCGCAACAAGGGCCTTCTGGTACAGCCCCATTTTTGTAGACCTGTCCGCCTCAGGAATAAGAGATATAAAGTTCTCCTTGTAGTGTGGGTCTAGAAGTGTCACCAACCAGTAATGACTGCCGCCAAAAATTTTGAGAACGCGAGGGTCATGGGAAAGGCAGCGTAACATAAACTCAGCCATGCGTGCCAGACTACTAACAGGCAAGACTTCCGTGTCCTCACCAAGAGGATGACTGACCATGCTCTCCTCCTACTCCTCCTCCTCCTCTCTGTCCTCTGGTCATCCATGCTGAACAGACGGTATGACAGCTGTGCAGGTAGTACCGTCTATAGTGCATGAAACTAGCTCCTGTCCTTCCTCCTCCTCCTCCTCTTCCTCATTGTCACCCAATCCACGTTGGGATGAGGCTTGGCTGTGTGTAATCACTCTGTATGGTTCCTTGCTCCATCTCATCGTGCTCCACCTGCAATGAATCCTCTTTGATTGTGAGCAGAGAGCGTTTCAGAAGACAGAGAAGAGGGATGGTGATGCTAATTATGGTGTCATCGCCGCTCACCATCTTGGTGGAGTCCTCAAAGTTTTGGAGGATGGTATATATGTCTGACATCCATGTCCACTCCTGAGGTATTATGCGTGGAGTCTGAACTGAATACCGACGGCCTTGTTGATGCTGGTACTCAACAACTGCCCTCTTCTGCTCACAAATCCTTCCCAACATCTGCAGTGTAGAGTTCCAATGTGTGGGGACATCACACACCAGTCTGTGAGCCAGAAGCTGCAAACGCTGCTGAAACACTGCAAGGGAGGCGGAAGCTGTAGCTGACTTTCTAAAATGGGCACACAGGCGGCGTACTTTAACAAGCAGATCCGGCAGCTCCGTGTAGGATTTGAGAAACCGCTGAACCACGAGGTTAGGCACATGGGCCAGGCATGGTACGTGTGTGAGCTCGCCTCAGAGCCGCCACCAGGTTCCGGCTATTGTCACACACGACCATGCCTGGCTGTAGGTTCAGCGGTGTGAGCCACAGATCTGCCTGCTCTTTCAGAGCTGTCCACAACTCTTCAGCATTGTGCGTTTTTTCACCTAAGCATATTAGCTTCAGCACAGCCTGTTGCCGCTTGGCCGAGGCAGTGCTGCAGTGTTTCCAGCTTGTGACTGATGTGGTCATTTCGGAGATGGAGGCTGAAGAGGAGGAGGAGGCTGAGGAGGATGAGGTGCAGGACCTGTAGACCGTGGGGGCACCCCTGTTTGACCTAGGGGCCGCAATCCTTGGCATCGGGAGGATGTGTTCCGTCCCAAGGTCCGACTGGGTCCCGGCTTCCACCATGTTAACCCATTGTGCCGTCAGCGAGATGTACCGTCCCTGCCCACAAGCACTTGTCCACGTGTCCGTGGTTAGGTGGACTTTACCGGTAACTGCGTTGTTGAGAGCACGGCTAATGTTTTGGGACACGTGCTTGTGTAATGCGGGGACGACACACCAGGAGAAATAGTGGCGGCTGGGGATCGAGTACTGAGGGACGGCCGCCGCAATCAGGTTCACGAGCCTAAAAGGCAACATTTTGAGAGCAAGCAGTCGTGAAATGTGAGAATTTAGTAGGGTGGCCTGTGGGGCGTTGGCTGCATATTTGCGCTTGTGTTCCAAGGACTGGGGTATGGACAACTGAACGCTGCGCTGGGACAAGGACGTGGACGTGCTTCCTGATGCTGCTACTTGAGAGTGTGCAATGACAGGTGCAGGGCAGGAGGCGTCTTCGCATGCACCATTGGCAGGGGATTGGCTTGCATGTACAACACCGGAAGAAGCAATGGTGCCACCCGCAGACACTGTTCCTGGACCCTGGGGTTCGGCCCACAAAGTCGGGTGCTGCCATGTGCCTGATCATGCTGGTGGTGGTCAGGCTGGTCGTTTTGCCACCCCTGCTGATGCTGGCCTGGCAGGTGGTGCAAATTGCCTTTTTGGGGTTATCGGCAGAGTCTTTAAAAAACAACCAGACTCGGGAAGACCTAACAGTTGAACTGGCAACTTCCTCCGTGTTGGTGTTACGGGAAACGGTTGCTGCCTTCTGTCTGCGGCCACCACACTGCTTCTTCCGGCCTGTTGGGGTGCTCTGCCTCCCTCCCCCTGTGTGCTGCTATCCTTGTTCTGCATGTCCTCCTGCCAGGTTGGGTCAGTTACTATATCATCCACCACCTCATCTTCCACTTCCGCACCATGGTCCTCCTCCTGACTTTTTGACAATTGTGTCTCATCATCGTCCACCTCTTGTGACACTTTCCCACCGTCGCCTTCATGTGACCGTGGATGCTCAAATATTTGGGCATCGCTACACGCGATCTCCTCTTGCCCCGCTTCAAATAGACCTGGCGAGAGGCCCGAATCTATAAATGGAAAAGTGAAAAGCTCTTTGGAGTGTCCAAGTGTGGGATCAGTTGTCTCTGGGTACTTGGCATGGTGGGAGGAAGGAGGATCAGTGTGAAGAATATGCGGTCCAGACTCACGGCTACTAAGACTTGACCGTGTGGAAAGCAGGGTGGTGGTGGTGGCTAAGTGACTGGAAGCATTATCCGCTATCCAAACAATAACCTATTGACACTGCTCTGGGTTCAATAGTGGTGTGCTGCGGTCCCCTAGAAATTGGGACAGGAAGGTCAGGGAGAAGATGTGGGTGTTTGTTGTGGCACAATTTCGGCTTGCCCACGGCCTTGTCCTCAGCCTCTGCATGCACCATTACCATCACGTCCAGTTCCCCGTCCCTTGCCACGTGCCTTGCCCATTTTAAATGGAGGACAGTATCTTCCACGCTCACTACAAATGACTGAGTTTGGAGCGAACTTATATGTGATTCGTGTGATAGAGAAAACAGAGTTTTAAATACCTGGCCTGTAGGTAAGTAGTTTGAACAGCAAACTGCTGTGAATTGCTTCAATGACACACTAAAGGAAATTTTTAATGGAAGCCAGAAATGGCAGTATTTTCTGACAACGTATATGTGATCCGTGTGACGGAGAAAACACAGTTTTAAATAGCTGGATTTTTAGCGCTCTAATATGGAAAGGACCTGTCTGTATTCTGCAGTGCCAACAAGCAAATGGTGCAGAAAAAATGGTGTTCTCTGGATTGCTTTTTAAGCAAATAATGATGATTAAGATCCAAAGAAAAGTATTCCTGGCCCCTGAGACCTGGGCCTTTATATTGAAATATCTAACAGCAGCAGAAGGCAGAACTGGAATGGAGCCTCTTGTGCTATATGCACTGCAGTCTGCTATATACAATGCCTGCCTATATACACTGCCTGCCTGATATCTCTGCAGATGGATTAGTCCTCAGGACTGTTTGTTAAGATGGATATGTGTAATGTACGGTTTTCTCCCTACACTACCTAATACACGATCAAATCTCTCCCTGACACAGCAGCAGCTCTCCCTACACTGTCTGATCCAGAGTGACTGTGACGAGCATGGCGGCGCCAGGTCTGATATAGACCTGATGACGCTGTGCGGCCAGCCAATCACTGTAATGCCACAACCAACATGGCTACGGCATTACAGTGCATGGCCGGCAATCCCTGCATGTTCATTGGCTCTGTAAAGAGCGCCAAACATGCAGGGAGGGGACCCGAGTTCCCGCCCGAGCAACCCAGTGAGCACCGAGCAGTAGCGAGCATGCTCGCTCATTACTAATACTCATGAACCAAAATGAATAAACATATGAATGAATGCAAGAATGACTTGTGCTTACTCAGAAAATTGAAACATTTTTCTTCTTGTATTACAACCATATCATTATATTTAATGAAGCAATATTCTTGTAATACTTTATTAAATATTAATGCTTTCTCAATTGAGATATTGAACTGAAATAAAATAAAATAAGAATTAAAAATTAAAAATTGAAAAATAATAAGAAAGTAAGAATAAAATTGAAAAATGAAGAATAAAATTAAGACTAAAAATAATAATAATGATAAAAATAAGGCCTTTATATGCTAATGACAAATGCAGAGTAATTATATTCTCCATAAAAATACCCTTATATTTCCATTATCTGCATGATTCCATATTAGTCATAACCTTGTATTACCAAAAATGATTAAATGATGCAACTCTGCATATAACTCCTTTTTAGTTATACCATTGTACCTTATTAATATTTTTCCTTTATTAAAAATGGGTGAAAAATAAGTATCTATCAAATGTGATCATGTAATCAGGATCAAAAACACATTTTCCCTCTGAATGCCAAAAAATATTATTTTATTAAATAATTTATATATCAGAACCAAATTAAAAATAATTATTCTTCTATAAATAGTTTGCATAAATTTCATATCAATGTGTAGCATATATTTGTCTTAAAAAGTGTGTACCTGTAGCGTCGGCGTCCCTGCCCTCTGCTAGGCAGGGACGCTGTTCCCCTCACCTCTCTGCTCCGAGCCCGGCGTCCTCCTCCCGCTCTGCTGGCAGCGCGCGCTCCTTCCCGGCCACTGTGCTTAGGGCGCGCGCGCGCGCGCTCCCTCCCTCTTAAAGGGGCCGCGCGCGCCGTCCTAAGGAGTCCCCGGCCAATGGCCGGAGGACTTCACCATATATAAGGCACCTCCTCCAAAATGGAGGTGCCCGAGCAATGTTGTTGCACTGTTCACTACTCTGCTTCAGCCCTCAGGTCCCGTTGCCAGTTACCTGTCAGTTACCTGCCTGATTCCTGCCAGAGTCCTGCCAGTTTGCTGTCTGTTTCCTGCCTGATATTCCTGCTACCTGCTTGCTAGCCTGAGGTCCGACGGTCTGCCTTCCTACTCCTGTCAGTCTGTCTATGGACCAGCTTGGCCGCTCACCTGGGAGCGCACATCTGCTACCTGCCTGCTAGCCTACCTGGAGGCTCCGCCGTCACGTGCTGTGACCACCTGCTATTCCAGAGACTCCTGCCCGCTCACCTGGGAGCGCTCCTCCGCTACCTGCCTGCTTGCCTACCTGGAGGCTCCGCCGTCACGTGCTGTGACCACCTGCTATTCCAGAGACTCTTGCCCGCTCACCTGGGAGCGCTCCTCCGCTACCTGCCTGTTTGTCTACCTGGAAGATCCGCCGTCACATGCTGTGACCACCCGTTCATCCAGAGACTCTCGCTTGCTCACCTGGGAGCATACATCTTCCATCTGCCTGCTAGCCTACCTGGAGGTTCAGCCATCACAGGTCGTACCTACCCTTTACCCAGAGACTGCCCCGGTCACTTGCCGTGACCTCCAGCCCGTTCATCCAGAGACTGCCCCGGTCACTTGCCGTGACTGCCTGCCCGTCTTCCCTGGTCGCCACCTGCTCCCTTACAAGGACCGCCCCCTTGTATAGTAGCTCTGAGGTTCCGCCTCCCAGACCCGTTACAGTTTGTTCGGGCCATGGAACCCGGTGGCACCCAAGCTCCCTCGCTCTCGGACCTCTGTCATGAACTGTCCCGTCAGAGGTCCCAACAGGAGTCCATCCTGGGTCACCTGCGGAATGTCAATTCTCGCCTGGACACTCTGACTGCTCCACCAGCAACCACCGCCAGTGCCATGACTCGCAACCCGGCAGCTCCGCCGCCCACCAATACCATGGTATCCTACCCCGGACCCCGGCTTTCTGCACCTCCTCGCTTCGGAGGCGACTCCGCTCAGGCTCGGGGCTTCATAAATCAGTGCACCCTGCACTTTGAACTCCTGTCCCACCAGTTTAACTCCGACCGGGCCAAAATTGCCTTCATCATGTCCCATCTCACCGGGGAGGCCCTGGCCTGGCTAAATCCTCTATGGGAGAGAGGAGACCCCCTGGTGTCCGACTTGCCTGCCTTTCTCACGGCTTTCCGGAAAGTCTTCGACGAACCCGCACGGAAGACCTCATCCGCATCATCTCTGCTACGCCTCCACCAGGGAAATCTCACCGTGGGCCAATATGCCATACGGTTCCGTACCCTTGCCTCGGAGCTGGCTTGGGATAACGACGCTCTGGTGTCTGTCTTCTGGGAGGGTCTGTCCGGCCGTATTAAAGATGAACTTGCCGGTCGAGACATTCCTACCACTCTCGATGACCTAATAACTCTTGCCACCCGGATTGACCTACGGTTCCAGGAGCGTGCCAAAGAGGTCACCCGTGAGAGGAGGTTTCCACGTCTAGCTCCTACTTTTCAGAAACCCGTCACTCCCTCCGTTTCTCCCCAGGTACACTCTCCTGAGCCTATGCAGGTCGACCAGACCAAGATGGTCAAAACCCGTCAGGACTTACGCCGTGCCGAAGGGAGCTGCTTCTACTGTGGCAGTAAGGAGCACCGGATCCGTACCTGCCCGGAGAGGTCGGGAAACGCCTGTGTCTAGGTTCGCTCAGAGAGGTCGACCTAGACAAGAATAAATCCTCTCCATCTCTGCTACTGTCAGTCTCTATTATCTGCGGGGAGAATCGTTATTTCGAACTAGCCCAACTTGACTCTGGAGCGGCCGGGAATCTTATTTCACAGTCCCTGGTAGAAAAATACCGCATTCCCACCAAACCTCTGGCTGTACCATTATCTGTCGCTGCTGTGGATGGGGGCCTCTTACCACGTCCCATCCAACTCATCACCGAATCCATAACTCTGCAGGTGGGAATGCTGCATTCTGAGAGCATCTCTTTTCATGTTCTGCCTGGACTCTCTCACGCCCTCTTACTAGGTCTACCTTGGCTCCAGAGACATGCACCCGTGCTTGACTGGCAGACCGGAGAAGTCCTTCGCTGGGGACAGGGCTGTCATAAGACTTGTTTGGTTCCTGTTCATCCCGTCCGTCCTTCTCCTACCCCAACTAATCTACCTGGACTTCCGATTCCCTATTGGTCATTTGCTGATGTCTTTAATAAAAAGGAGGCAGAGACATTACCCCCTCATAGACCATATGACTGTCCTATCGACCTGTTACCCGGTACTACTCCTCCCCGTGGGCGTATTTACCCATTGTCCGCTGCTGAGACCCGGTCGATGTCCGAATATATTGAGGAGAATTTGGCCAGGGGATTCATCCGGAAATCTACCTCCCCGGCGGGAGCAGGCTTCTTCTTCGTAAAAAAGAAGGACGGCTCTCTCCGTCCCTGTATAGACTATAGAGGCCTTAACCAGATCACGGTGAAGAATAAGTACCCCCTTCCGCTCATTCCAGAATTATTTGATCGCCTGAGGGGGGCTAGAGTCTTCACCAAACTGGACCTCCGTGGGGCGTACAACCTGGTCCGTATCCGTCAAGGGGATGAATGGAAGACTGCATTCAACACCCGGGACGGCCACTATGAATATCTGGTAATGCCCTTTGGTCTCTGTAAGCTCCTGCCGTCTTTCAAAAGTTGGTCAATGACATCTTCCGGGACCTTCTCTACTCCTGCGTTGTGGTGTACCTGGACGACATCTTGGTCTTCTCTCCGGATCTCCAGACTCACCGGAGGGACGTTCGTCAGGTCCTGCTCAGGCTCAGGCAGAACCACCTCTTCGCTAAATATGAGAAGTGCCTCTTTGAGCAGACCTCGCTTCCGTTTTTGGGCTACATTATTTCTCAGACCGGCCTACGAATGGATCCAGAGAAACTGTCTGCAATCGAGAAATGGCCCCGACCGGAGGGGTTGAAGGCCATTCAGCGGTTCCTGGGCTTCGCCAACTACTACCGCCTCTTCATACCACACTTCTCTTCCCGGACTGCCCCAATTTCCGCGCTCACCCGTAAGGGTACTAATCCCAAGGAGTGGCTGTCCGAAGCAGAGGAGGCCTTTCTTTCCTTAAAACAGGCCTTCTCTTCCGCCCCGGTGCTGCATCGTCCGGACGGCAACAAGCAGTTCTTTCTGGAGGTTGACGCCTCCTCCTCTGGAGCCGGAGCCGTACTTACTCAAAAATCTTCTTCCGGGAGGATGGTAACTTGCGGCTTCTTCTCCAAACTCTTCTCCTCTTCTGAGCGCAATTATTCCATAGGAGACCGAGAGTTATTGGCCATCAAGCTGGCATTGGAGGAGTGGCGTTACCTACTCGAGGGGGCTCTTCATCCGGTAATAATTTACACTGACCACAAGAACTTGGCTTATCTCCAGCATGCCCAGAGACTTAATCCGCGCTAAGCCCGGTGGTCCTTGTTTTTTGCTCGCTTTGATTTTGTTCTACATTTTCGCCCGGCTGACAAGAACATCAAAGCGGACGCCTTGTCCCGATCCTTTCTGGTATCTGGCCTCGAGGAAGAACCTAAACATATCATCGATCCCGCCAGAGTAATGCAGGTGGCTCCCGTGAGTCTAAATCGTCTCCCTCCCGGTAAGACGTTCGTATCGGTACCTGATCGGGAAAAGATCCTACACTGGGGTCATTCGTCTAAACTAGCTGGCCACGCCGGTCAGAAAAAGACCCTCCAGCTTATTACCCGGCACTACTGGTGGCCTAACCTGCACAAGGATGTAATAGACTTTGTTTCTGCCTGTGTGTCCTGCGCCCGCAACAAAGTTCCGAGACACCTGCCAGCCGGTCGCCTCCTTCCTCTGCCAGTACCTGCTGCCCCCTGGCAGCATATAGCGATGGACTTCATAACTGATCTTCCCGTCTCTGCCGGTTGTATGGTCATTTGGGTGGTCGCTGACCGCTTTTCCAAGATGGTTCACTTCATTCCCCTGCCAGGCCTCCCGTCTGCACCCGAGCTGGCTAAAGACTTTATCCGCCACATCTTCCGTCTTCATGGCCTGCCCCGTCACATCGTGTCGGATCGTGGGGTACAGTTCACTTCTCGTTTCTGGAGAGCCACTTGTAAATTGCTAGACGTCACCCTGGACTTCTCCTCCGCTTACCACCCACAGTCTAATGGTCAAGTGGAGCGGATCAATCAGATCCTGACCAGTTACCTCCGGCACTTCGTTAATGCCCACCATTCTGACTGGGTGGATCTCCTGCCATGGGCCGAATTCTCGTACAACAATCACGAGAGCGAATCTTCCTCCAAATCCCCGTTTTTTGTAGTCTTCGGTCAGCATCCTCGGATCCCGTTTCCCGTCTCCACCTCGGTGGACAATCCGGCTGCGGAATCTCTTGTTAACAAATTTTCCTCCATATGGGAGAGTACCCGGTCCGCACTCCTTCTGTCATCCGAGCGTATGAAAAGACATGCTGACAAAAAACGTCTGGATCCTCCTCAATTCCGTCCAGGGGATAAGGTCTGGCTCTCGTCCAAGTATGTCCGGCTCAAGATTCCTTCCTATAAGTTAGG
Source organism: Phyllobates terribilis (assembly GCF_046119375.1). Classification (NCBI taxonomy): domain Eukaryota; kingdom Metazoa; phylum Chordata; class Amphibia; order Anura; family Dendrobatidae; genus Phyllobates; species Phyllobates terribilis. The sequence continues at coordinate 174,698,161 of NW_027362769.1, forward strand.
GCCTCGGTTCATCGGTCCTCTGGAGGTCATCAGTCAGATCAACCCGGTGGCCTATAAATTGAAACTCCCGGCCAACTTGCGGATCCCTAACTCCTTCCATGTATCTCTCCTCAAACCTGTGGTACTTAACTCTTTTTCCAAGTCTACAGGCACGCCTCCTGCTCCGGTTTCCGCTGAAAACGAATTTGAGGTAGAGAACATTCTGGCCACCAAAAGGGTAAGAGGGAAGACCTTTTTTCTAGTAGATTGGAAGGGGTTTGGTCCTGAAGAGAGAACGTGGGAGCCCCGGGAGAACATCCATGCCCCTCTCATCCTTGCTAAATTTCTGTCTGGCCTAAAAAAGGGGGGCCTAAAGGGGGGGTACTGTAGCGTCTGCGTCCCTGCCCTCTGCTAGGCAGGGACGCTGTTCCCCTCACCTCTCTGCTCCGAGCCCGGCGTCCTCCTCCCGCTCTGCTGGCAGCGCGCGCTCCTTCCCGGCCACTGTGCTTAGGGCGTGCGCGCTCCCTCCCTCTTAAAGGGGCTGCGCGCGCCGTCCTAAGGAGTCCCCGGCCAATGGCCGGAGGACTTCACCATATATAAGGCACCTCCTCCAAAATGGAGGTGCCCGAGCAATGTTGTTGCACTGTTCACTACTCTGCTTCAGCCCTCAGGTCCCGTTGCCAGTTACCTGTCAGTTACCTGCCTGATTCCTGCCAGAGTCCTGCCAGTTTGCTGTCTGTTTCCTGCCTGATATTCCTGCTACCTGCTTGCTAGCCTGAGGTCCGACGGTCTGCCTTCCTACTCCTGTCAGTCTGTCTATGGACCAGCTTGGCCGCTCACCTGGGAGCGCACATCTGCTACCTGCCTGCTAGCCTACCTGGAGGCTCCGCCGTCACGTGCTGTGACCACCTGCTATTCCAGAGACTCCTGCCCGCTCACCTGGGAGCGCTCCTCCGCTACCTGCCTGCTTGCCTACCTGGAGGCTCCGCCGTCACGTGCTGTGACCACCTGCTATTCCAGAGACTCTTGCCCGCTCACCTGGGAGCGCTCCTCCGCTACCTGCCTGTTTGCCTACCTGGAAGATCCGCCGTCACATGCTGTGACCACCCGTTCATCCAGAGACTCTCGCTTGCTCACCTGGGAGCATACATCTTCCATCTGCCTGCTAGCCTACCTGGAGGTTCAGCCATCACAGGTCGTACCTACCCTTTACCCAGAGACTGCCCCGGTCACTTGCCGTGACCTCCAGCCCGTTCATCCAGAGACTGCCCCGGTCACTTGCCGTGACTGCCTGCCCGTCTTCCCTGGTCGCCACCCGCTCCCTTACAAGGACCGCCCCCTTGTATAGTAGCTCTGAGGTTCCGCCTCCCAGACCCGTTACAGTACCTATTTAGTTAACCATTAAAAAAAATAATATCCTTGAATACTATAAAATTATCATGTGGAAAAATTATTCTAAATGTAAATTTGCTTTATAAACCATTTTGATGTGTGGTTGCCCTTATCAACTATTAGCTAAATCAAGAAATAATAATTACTAAAGAGATATATACAGTATATATATATATATATATATATATATATTATGTTGATAATACTTAATTATGTATCATCATTTTCTCAGAATTAAATGTATTTTTGGACCTTCACATAAAGAAACATTTTGTTTTTTTTCAAACATACACGAGGCCTCTGTCACACAAATCACACTTAGCAGATGAATTTACTTCATCTGTCATTTCACTCTGACATTCACAGAATCGCTCAGCTCAAACATTCCACATATGAAGTTATAGATATATATAGTTAACCCAAAATTTTTGCATCCTAATTATCAATGCACATTGTAAACTATTAAATTTAATATCTTAATATTTCTTTGAATATTCCCCAAGTACTTATAATATAATATAAGGTTTTCTGAAATTTAGGACGCTTGGAAAAAAAATGCTCTTGACTTGCAAAAATAGAAATGTCTTAGATTCTTTTTTTACTGGCTAACAGGTTTAAATTACACCAACTAAAGATAGGATGAATGGAAAGCCATATTATTTGCTTAAAGTTCAAAGGCTGCAGCTGTCACACGTCATGCAGTAAAGTTACTTTAGTTATAAAGCACAAAATATATAATTAATAAGTGTTACACATAATATAGTTCAACTAGTTATATTGTTATTATTTTAAAATGTTATGCACATAAAATCATGCAATTTTTTCCAACTTTCTGTGTGAATACAGAAATAAATCCATTTTAGAGTTGTTTGATCAAATCCTGCTTTGGAATTAAAACTCTAAGGAAACATAAAAAATAAGATTAAATATCAAATTCATACAGAAACAGAATTATTTTAATATCTTATACATATATTTGTTCTAATGTAATTCAAAATATTGCTACTTTAATTTATATATGAGGGTCTAATTTATTAATTAATACTTTAATTATATGACTATAAACATATATATATATATATATATATATATATATATATATACAGTGCCTACAAGTAATATTCAACCCCCTGCAGATTTAGCTGGTTTGATAAGATGCAAATAAGTTAGAGCCTTCAAACTGCAAACGAGAGTAGGTTTTATGAACAGAAGCATAAATCTTACAAACCAAAAAGTTATGTTGCTCAGTTGAATTTTATTAAATTTTAAACATAAAAGTGTGGGTCAATTATTATACAACCCCTATGTTTAATATTTTGTGGAATAACCCTTGTTTGCAATTACAGCTAATAATCGTCTTTTATAAGACCTGATCAGGCCGGCACAGGTCTGTGGAGTTATCTTGGCCCACTCCTCCATGCAGATCTTCTCCAAGTTATCTAGGTTCTTTGGGTGTCTCATGTGGACTTTATTCTTGAGCTCCTTCCACAAGTTTTCAATTGGGTTAAGGTCAGGAGACTGACTAGGCCACTCCAACACCTTGACTTTTGCCCTCTTGAACCAGGCCTTGGTTTTATTGGCTGTGTGCTTTGGGTCGTTGTCTTGTTGGAAGATGAAATTACGACCCATCTTAAGATCCTTGATGGAGGAGCGGAGGTTCTTGGCCAAAATCTCCAGGTAGGCCGTGCTATCCATCTTCCCATGGATGCGGACCAGATGGCCAAGCCCCTTGGCAGAGAAACAGCCCCACAGCATGATGCTGCCATCACCATGCTTGACTGTAGGGATGGTATTCTTGGGGTCGTATGCAGTGCCATCCAGTCTCCAAACGTCACGTGTGTGGTTGGCACCAAAGATCTCGATCTTGGTCTCATCAGACCATAGAACCTTGAACCAGTCTGTCTCAGAGTCCTCCAAGTGATCATGAGCAAACTGTAGACGAGCCTTGACATGACGCTTTGAAAGTAAAGGTACCTTACGGGCTCGTCTGGAACGGAGACCATTGCGGTGGAGTACGTTACTTATGGTATTGACTGAAACCAATGTCCCCACTGCCATGAGATCTTCCCGGAGCTCCTTCCTTGTTGTCCTTGGGTTAGCCTTGACTCTTCGGACAAGCCTGGCCTCGGCACGGAAGGACACTTTCAAAGGCTGTCCTGGCCGTGGAAGGCTAACAGTAGTTCCATAAGCCTTCCACTTATGGACGATGCTCCCAACAGTGGAGACAGGTAGGCCCAACTCCTTGGAAAGGGTTTTGTACCCCTTGCCAGCCTTGTGACCCTCCACGATCTTGTCTCTGATGGCCTTGGAATGCTCCTTTGTCTTTCCCATGTTAACCATGTCTGAGTGCTGTTCACAAGTTTGGGGAGGGTCTTAAATAGTCAGAAAAGGCTGGCAAAAGAGATCTTTAATCCACACATGTGAAGCTCATTATTCTTGGTGCCTGAACTACTTCTTAATACTTTTGGGGGACCAAACAGAATTCTTGTGGTTTGAGGGGTTGAATAATAAATGACACTCTGAATTAACTTTTAACGTTTTTAAAAAAAGCAAACAAAAAAAAAACAAAACAAAATTTGCTGCAGTGCATTTCCTACTTCCAGGCTGATCTACAGTACAAATGTCACAATGCCAAGTTAATTCCGCATGTGTCAACCAGCTAAATCTGCAGGGGGTTGAATACTACTTGTAGGCACTGTATATATATATATATATATATATATATATATATATATATATATATACTGCTCAAAAAAATAAAGGGAACACTCAAATAACACATCCTAGATCTGAATGAATTAAATGGTCTCATTGAATACTTTGTTCTGTGCAAAGTTGAATGTGCTGACAACAAAATCACACAAAAATCATCAATGGAAATCAAATTTATTAACCAATGGAGGCCTGGATTTGGAGTCACCCCCAAAATTAAAGTGGAAAAACACACTACAGGCTGATCCAACTTTGATGAAATGTCCTTAAAACAAGTCAAAATGAGGCTCAGTATTGTGTGTGGCCTCCATGTGCCTGTATGACCTCCCTACAATGCCTGGGCATGCTCCTGATGAGGGTGCGGATGGTCTCCTGTGAGATCTCCTCCCAGACCTGGACTAAAGCATCCGCCAACTCCTGGACAGTTTGTGGTGCGAAATGACGTTGGTGGATGGAGCGAGACATGATGTCCCAGATGTGCTCAATCGGATTCAGGTCTGGGGAACGGGCGGGCCAGTCCATAGCTTCAATGCCTTCATCTTGCAGGAACTGCTGACACACTCCAGCCACATGAGGTCTGGCATTGTCCACCATTAGAAGGAACTCAGGGCCAACCGCACCAGCATATGGTCTCACAAGGGGTCTGAGGATCTCATCTCAGTACCTAATAGCAGTCAGGCTACCTCTGGAGAGCACATGGAGAACCGCCACCAGGTTGCGGCCATTGTCACCCACATGCCTGGCTGTAGGTTCAGCGGTCTCAGCCACAGATCTGCCTGCTCTTTCAGAGCTGTCCACAACTCTTCAGCATTGTGCAGTTTGTCACCTAAGCATATTAGCTTCAGCACAGCCTGTTGCCTCTTGGCCGAGGGAGTGCTGCAGTGGTTGCAGCTTGTGACTGATGTGGTCATTTCGGAGATGGAGGCTGAAGAGGAGGAGGAGGCTGAGGAGGATGAGGTGCAGGAGCTGTAGACCGTGGGGGCAACCCTGATTGACCTAGGGCCTGCAATCCTTTGCGTCGGGAGGACATGTTCCGTCCCAAGGTCCGACTGGGTCTCGGCTTCCACTATGTTAACCCAGTGTGCCATCAGCGAGATGTACCGTCCCTGCCCACAAGCACTTGTCCACGTGTCCGTGGTTAGGTGGACTTTCCCAGTAACTACGTTGTTGAGGGCACGGCTAATGTTTTGGGACATGTGCTTGTTTACTGTGGGGACGGCACACCGGTAGAAATAGTGGCGGCTGGGGACCGAGTACCGAGGGACGGCCGCCGCCATCAGGTTGCAGAACGCTTCCGTCTCCACGAGCCTAAAAGGCAACATTTCAAGCGCAAGCAGTCATGAAATGTGAGAATTTAGTAGTGTGGCCTGTGGGTCGTTGGCTGCATATTTGCGCTTGCGTTCCAAGGACTGGGGTATGAACAACTGAATGCTGCGCTGGGACAAGGACATGGACGTGCTTCCTGATGCTGCTACTTGAGAGTGCGCAATGACAGGTGCAGGGCAGGAGGCATCTTCGCATGCACAATGGACAGGGGATTGGCTTGCATGCACAACAGTGGAAGAAGCAATGGTGCCACCCACAGACACTGCTCCTGGACCCTGGGGCTCGGCCCACAAAGTCGGGTGCTTTGCTGCCATGTGCCTGATCATGCTGGTGGTGGTCAGGCTGGTCGTTTTGCCACCCCTGCTGATGCTGGCCTGGCCGGTGGTGCAAATTGCCTTTTTGGGGTTATCGGCAGAGTCTTTAAAAAACAACCAGACTCGGGAAGACCTAACAGTTGTACTGGCAACTTCCTTCATGTTGGTGTTACGGGGAACGGTTGCCTGCCTTCTGTCTGCGGCCTCCACGGTGCTTCTTCCTGCCTGTTGGGGTGCTCTGCCTCCCTCCCCCTGTGTGCTGCTGTCCTCGCTCTGCATGTCCTCCTGCCAGGTTGGGTCAGTTACTAAATCATCCACCACCTCGTCTTCCACTTCCGCACCCTGGTCGTCCTCCTGACTTTCTGGCAATTGTGTCTCATCATCATCCACCTCTTGTGACACTTTCCCACCGTCGCCTTCGTGTGACTGTGGCTGCTCAAATATTTGGGCATTGCTACACGCGATCTCCTCTTGCCCCGCTTCAATTGGACCGGGCGAGAGGCCCAAATCTATAAATGGTAAAGTGAACAGCTCTTCAGAGTGTCCAAGTGTGGGATCAGTTGTCTCCGGGCACTCGGCATGGTGGGAGGAAGGAGGATCAGGGTGAGGAATATGCGATCCAGACTCACGGCTACTGAGACTTGACCGTGTGGAAAACAGGGTGGTGGTGGCTAAGTGACTGGAAGCATTATCCGCTATCCAACCAATAACCTTTTGACACTGCTCTGGGCTCAATAGTGGTGTGCTGCGGTCCCCTAGAAATTGGGACAGGAAGGTCAGGCGAGAAGATGTGGGTGTTTGTTGTGGCACAATTTCGGCTTGCCCACAGCCTTGTCCTCGGCCTCTGCATGCACCGTTACCATCACGTCCAGTTCCCCTTCCCTTGCCATGTGCCTTGCCCATTTTAAATGGAGGACAGTATCTTCCACGCTCACTACAAATGAGTTTGGAGCGAACTTATATGTGATCCGTGTGACGGAGAAAACAGAGTTTTAAATACCTGGCCTGTAGGTAAGTAGTTTAAACAGCAAACTGGTGTGAATTGCTTCACTGACACACTGAAAGAAATTTTTAATGGAGACCAGAAATGGCAGTATTTTCTGACAATGTGTATGTGATCCATGTGACGGAGAAAACAGAGATTTAAATACCTGGCCTGTAGGTAAGTAGTTTGAACAGCAAACTGCTGTGAATTGCTTCAATGACACACTAAAGGAAATTTTTAATGGAGGCCAGAAATGGCAGTATTTTCTGACAACGTATATGTGATCCATATGACGGAGAAAACACAGTTTTAAATAGCTGGATTTCTAGCGCTGTACTCTGTATGCAGAATTATTAGGCAAGTTGTATTTTAGAGGATTATTTTTATTATTGAGCAACAACTATGTTCTCAATCAATCCAAAAGACTCATAAATATCCAAGCTTAATATTTTTGGAAGTTGGAGTGTTTTTTTTTTTTTAGATTTGGCCATCTTAGGAGGATATCTGTTTGTGCAGGTAACTATTACTGTACAGAATTATTAGGCAACTTAATAAAAACCAAATATAATCCCATCTCACTTGTTTATTTTCACCAGGTAAACCAATATCAGTGCACAAAATTTAGAAATAAACATTTCTGACATGCAAAAACCAAAACCAAAAGAATTAATGATCAATAAAGCCACCTTTCTTTACGATGACACTCAGCAGCCTCCATCCATAGATTCTGTTAGTTGCTTTATCTGTTTTCGATCAACATTGCATGCAGCAGCCACCACAGCCTCCCAGACACTGCTCCGAGAGGTGTACTGTTTTCCCTCCCTGTAGATCTCACATTTTATGATGGACCACAGGTTCTCTATGGGTTCAGATCAGGTGAACAAGGGGGCCATGTCATTATTTTTTCTTCTTTTAGACCTTTACTGGCCAGCCACGCTGTGGAGTAGTTGGATGCATGTGATGGAGCATTGCCCTGCATGAAAATCATGTTTTTCTTGAACGATACCGACTTCTTCCTGTACCACTGCTTGAAGAAGTTGTCTTCCAGAAACTGGCAGTAGGTGTGGGAGTTGAGCTTCACTCCATCCTCAACCTGAAAAGGTCACACAAGTTCATCTTTGATGATACCAGCCCATACCAGTACCCCACCTCCACCTTGCTGGCGTCTGAGTCGGAGTGGAGCTCTCTGCCCTTTATTGATCCAGCCTCTGGCCCATCCATCTGGCCCATCAAGAGTCACTCTCATTTCATCAGTCCATAAAACCTTTGAAAAATCAGTCTTTAAATACTTCTTGGCCCATTCTTGACGTTTTATTTTATGGTTCTTGTTCAAAGGTGGTCGTTTTTCAGCCTTCCTTACCTTGGCCATGTCCCTGAGTATCCCACACCTTGTGCTTTTTGATACTCCAGTAACGTTGCAGCTCTGAAATATGGCAAAACTGGTGGCGAATGGCATCTTGGCAGCTTCACGCTTGATTTTCGACAATTCATGGGCAGTTATTTTGCGCCTTTTTTGGCCAACACGCTTCTTGCGACCCTGTTGGCTATTTGCCATGAAACGCTTGATTGTTCAGTGATCACGCTTCAAAAGTTTGGAAATTTCAAGACTGCTGCATCCCTCTGCAAGACATCTCACAGTTTTGGACTTTTCAGAGCCTGTCAAATCTCTCTTCTGACCCATTTTGCCAAAGGAAAGGAAGTTGCCTAATAATTAAGCACACCTTATATAGGGTGTTGATGTCATTAGACAACACCCCTCCTCATTACAGAGATGCACATCACCAGATTTACTTAATTGGTAGTTGGCTCTCAAGCCTATGCAGCTTGGAGTAGGACAACATGTATAAAAAATATCAAAGTGATCAAAATACGCATTTGCCTAATAATTCTGCACGCGGTGTAATATGGAAAGGACCTGGCTGTATTCTGCAGTGCCAACAAGCAAATGGCACAGAAAAAACGTGTTCTCTGGATTGCTTTTTAAGAAAATAATGAGGATTGAGATCCAAAAAAAAGCATTCCTGACCCCTGAGACCTGGGCCTTTGTATAGAAATATCTAACAGCAGCAGAAAGCAGAATTGGAATGGAGCTTCTTGTGCTATATGCACTGCAGTCTGCTATATACCCTGCCTGCCTATATACACTGCCTGCCTGATATCTCTGCAGATGGATTAGTCCTCAAAAGAACTGTTTGTTAAGATGGATATGTGTAATGTACGGTTTTTCTCCCTACACTACCTAATACACGATCAAATCTCTCCCTGACACAGCAGCAGCTCTCCCTACACTGTCTGATCCGGAGTGACTGTGACGAGCATGGCGGTGCCAGGTCTGATATAGACCCGATGACGCTGTGCGGCCAGCCAATCACTGTAATGCCACAACCAACATGGCTACGGCATTAAAGTGAGTGGCAGGCAATCCCTACATGTTGATTGGAAACTAAAGAGTGCCAAACATGCAGGGAGGGGACCCGAGTTGCCGCCGAGCAACCCCAGAAATACTCGTCGAGCGTCAAGCATCACGAGTAGTGAGATGCTCGGGTGAGCACCGAGCAGTAGCGAGCATACTCGCTCATCACTATTCTGTTTCTGTCAAAAATCTCCAGAAAAGCTCTGTTTAGAAAAGACATTTTCCTATCCTTCAAAAACTCAGATAACTTCCTGTTCTTCAGTCTACATTCCATGATGTCAGTGACAGCTGGTCGTCTCACCTGTCTCTGCCTGTCAATTTCGGCCATTTTCCTTTTTAGGGAGAAGTCACAGTTCTGACGGAGTTTTAACTCTTTCTGTGAAGAAATTGACTTTTGAACCATCTTATATGGCTTATAACATATATGAAATCTTCTACGTATTTCTTAGATTTCATTTCGAGGATGACTCATTGGCTTTTGATATTTTTCCTTTTCTGGTTTTACAAATTTAGCTGGATTTATTTTCTTTTCATGATTTTCATGTTTTCTAACAAAATCAAGCAACTGCGCACATTCAAATAAAGGTACTTTTTGTGATGCAATAACTAGAGATACTGGATTTCAGAATTTGAATTTTTGTACAAAAGTTGTTATCATTTGTTGTAATTTTTCATTTTTGATGAGAGCTTTGTACAACCGTTCAAATATGGACATGAATGTATACGTACATTCTTTCCTACCAATTCTTAAATTTTGCAGATCATCTATGTCAGGGAAATCCTTTGTGGCACAATAAATCAAATATTTTAATCTGTCCGAATCATTTTTCCATTCATTAGGAGAGTCATTTTCACAGGGCATTAAAATTAAACGTCTGGCAAATGTCACAGGATTCCACATTTTAAATAGTTGATTCATCTCCTCATTGGATAAATCAAACTTATCAGCAAAGCTCTCAAATATCTCTGAATTTCTACAGACATGGATTTTGACCATATTTTGGCATGATTTTGTATAATTTTAGCAAATGTTTCTTCACTTTAATTTGAAGTTGGGCCTCGGTAGCTACCAAGGTCTCTGCTTTTTTAATGGTCTTTGTATGTCCGCTCCCCCTACGTCACTCATGTCTCCTCCCAAATCACCTAATATGTCAGTTTCTCGCATGTCAATCATGTCTCCTCCCATGTCAGGTTTTTGTATGTCCGTCTCTTCGTCAGACCCAAGGTCACCTTCAGTTACAGACACGTGTCTTACTTCTTGCTCAATTTTCACATTACAGTCAGAATCAGTATCACCCTTTGACACTATTTCTACACAATTGTCCTGCTTAGACTTCTCTAACACAAGACTATGAAATACATGTACCAACTGTAGAATATTTCTCAATTTTTCTTTGTCTCTATGAAAAGATACCAATTTAGAATCTAACTGTAAATTCTCCAATTCACATTCTCTATATAAACTAAGCCACAAAACATCTAAGTCTCTTTCATCAGTAACTTTGAATTTCAATTTACTTTGCTTAGCAAAAGAAGAAATTATATCCATATTTTGCTTACCTTAAGATTTCTTAGCTTTTGGTGATCAGCACGTATTGTCTTCAGCTCGTCTGATCTTTGTAATACATCTGGTGCCTGTCAATCCATCTGGAGAATATATCAGTCCTCAATCTGTAGGTTCTTTCTGATTCTTGTGACAAAGTTAGTGGATTTCCTGACACTTGAACAACAGCTGTTCAGCTTGTCTCATCTCTTCTCTCCCCCCTTTGTTCAAAAAGGAAATTCACTTGAAAACACGAAAAATCAGGACTGGCTGAGGCTCGCCAATGTAAAAAAATACTTATTTCCGTATATTTTTTTCTATCAAGGACTTCTTATCAGATGCGATTGATTTATTCTTGGATTGTCCATTAAAAAGAATGATTGCATTAGTTCCATAAAATAATTAAAGCTAATTTGTCCATAATTAGCTTGACCCCTTTACCCCCGAGGGTGATTTGCATGTTAATGACCAGGCCAATTTTTACAATTCTGACCACTGTCACTTTATGAGGTAATTACTCTGGAACGCTTCAACGGATCCCGCTGATTCTGAGATTGTTTTTTCGTGACATATTGAACTTCATGATAGTGGTAAAATTTCTTCGATATCACTTGCATTTATTTGTGAAAAAATCTGAAATTTGGCAAAAATTGAGAAAATTTTCGCAATTTTCAACATTTTAATTTTTATGCCTTTAAATCAGAGAGATATGTTACACAAAATAGTTAATAAATAACATTTCCCACATGTCTACTTTACATCAGCACAATTTTGTAACCAAAATTTTTTTTTTTAGTAGGGAGCTATTAGGGTTAAAAGTTGACCAGCGATTTCTCATTTTTACAACCAAATTTACAAAACCATTTTTTTAGAGAGCACATCACATTTGACGTGACTTTGAGGGGCCTTTATGACAGAAAATACCCAAAAGTGACACCATTCTAAAAACTGCACCCCTGAAGGTGCTCAAAACCACATTCAAGAAATTTATTAACCCTTCAGGTGCTTCACAGGAATTTTTGGAATGTGGAAGAAAAAAATGAACATTTAACTTTTTTCACAAAAATGTTACTTTAGACCCAATTTTTTTTATTTTTGCAGGAGTAACAGGAAAAAATAGACCCCAAAATTTGTTGTGCAATTTCCCCTGAGCACGCAGATATCCCATATGTGAGGAAAAAACACTGTTTGGGCGCACGGCAGGGCTCGGAAGGGAAGGAGCGCCATTTGACTTTTTGAATGTAAAATTTGCTTGAATAATTAGCGGACACCATGTTATGTTTGGGGAGCCTCTGATGTGCCTAAACAATGGGAAACCCCCACAAGTGACACCATTTTGGAAACTAGACCCCCCAGGGAACTTATCTAGATGTGTGGTGAGCACCTTGAACCCCAAGGTGCTTCACAGAAGTTTATAATATTGAGCCGTAAAAATAACATTTTCACATTTTTCCAACAAAAATGTTTTTCAGCCCCCAATTTTGCATTTTCATAAGGGTAACAGGAGAAATTGCACCATGCAGTTTCTTGTGCAATTTCTCCTGAGTACGTCGATACTCCATATGTGTGGGAAAACCACTGTTTGGGTGCACGGCAGGGTTCAGAAGGGAAGGAGCGCCATTTGACTTTTTGAATGTAAAATTTGCTTGAATAATTAGCGGACGCCATATTGCGTTTAGGGAGTCCCTGATGTGCCTAAACAGTGGAAACCACCCCCCCCCCTCCCTCCAGTGACTCCATTTTGGAAACTACACCCCTCCAGGATTTTATCAAGGGGTATAGTGAACATTTTGAACTCAGAGGTACGACACAGAATTTGATAACATTAGGTCATCATTAGAGATGAGCGGTGTTCGACTCGAACTGTTCGCCAATATCAAATTCGAGCTGTTTTGGGCGGTGTTCGAGCCGTTCGGCGAACACGAACAATTTGAAAAAAATTTGGCTGTTCGAGGTTATGTTCAATAACTGTTCGTGCACCAAAATCATAACTGGATTTTTTCTCACTAATGCTGAAAATTAATGTTAATACGCAGTTTGAGTGTACAGCGGGGCGGGGGGAGGGGCAGGGGATGGATCTCTGCAGGAATAATGAAGATCTCCATTTTTTTTTTCTCTTTCCCGCATTTACAGTGGGGAGGTGCAATCTGCCAGCCTATCAGCAGCGCACACACGGAGCGAACTGCTTTTTTTCACACAAGCAAAGGCACGTGTCATTGGCAGTGTATGTCACATGTCCTTGCCCTATAAGACCCAGCCATTTTCCCCGTCGCCACCATTTTCTCACTGCTGCAGCTGCGTGTTAGACGGCACCGCTGTTGCTGTGTGCACTATACTTTGTTCATTTCAAGACAATTTTCGCACAAATCTACAGATAGCTTGGGAGTAGGGAATAGTTGTGATTGCAGTCCTTTTAAGGACTAGGTTACATCATTTTCTACGACTTTTATCAGGCAGGTCTGTGCTCTTAAATAGATAGGTTGGGAGTAAAGACTAATTGTAATTGCAGTCCTTTTCAGGGCTAAGTTACATCAGTTCCTATCACTTTTTGCCAGGCAGGTCTGTGCCAGTGCTGTGCAAGTTTTTTTCACAGCATTTGGCTAAATCTAGCAAAGCAAATCCTTTTTGTCCTCTTGCAGTGTGTGTTAGTCAGTGGCGAAGCCTATCTGTGTTGCAAGCTACACCACCTGTGTATAGAATACAAATTTTTTTTCTGCACCTAGTGAAGTAAAACCTTTTGGGCATAGCATCATTCTATTAGTCCATCTATACTGACCTCCACCAGGTTGCAAATTCAATATAATTTTTATCTGCATCTAGCTCTGAAAAAATATTTCGGCTTGTAGCAGTGTGTGGGACTTGTTCTATTAGTCCACCTATACTAACCTCCACCAGGTTGCAAATTCAATATAATTTTTATCTGCATCTAGCTCTGAAAAAATATTTCGGCTTGTAGCAGTGTGTGGGACTTGTTTTATTAGTCCATCTATACTAACCTCCACCAGGTTGCAAATTAAAAATAATTTTTATCTGCATCTAGCTCTGAAAAAATATTTGGGCTTGTAGCAGTGTGTGGTACTCATTGTATTAGGCCATCTATACCAAGCTCCACCAGCTTTGAAATTAATAATAATTTTTAGCTGCATCTAGCCCTGAAAATAATTTTTCTTCCCAATAGTGGTAGCAATAGAAATATGGGGCGCCTGGCTAACAAAAATATACGCTTCATAACAAAAAACACCAGCCTAGCGCATTGCATTAATAAGATGGCATCATCGTCTTTCCCAGTGCTAGGCCTACTATGCCGGCTAGCATTCCTGTGCCTAAAACACAATGTATGGGTCCGCGCTAGCCACGATGCTGAGGGGTCTAAAGCTGCTGCTAACGCTTTATAACAATTCAATTGGCAGATTTTCACAGAGCTCTTCCCCAACGCCCACCCATCGGGCAACAGTTGCCCAACCTCTCTATGGGATCTAGTGGCGAATAGTTGATGCCATTAATTAGAGCGTCAGTTGCCCCGTCGACGTGGCAAGCATACGGTAAGACATGGGAAGAGTGGACACGACTAGTAGCAGGCAGACGGGTTGACCAATGTGAACAAGCCAGATCACAAGTCACCATAGAATTTCTCCACCAGCTAATGATGAGGGGCATATCAGGGGCATCAGCGCAGCGGTGTCTGACCGGAGTAGCATTTCACTTCCAACTACTGAATTGGGGAGATGTGACAAAGATTCATCATCAGACAATCCATAAAAGGATGGAAAAGGGGTCAGCCAAGTCAGGAGTGTAGACGTCCCGTCCCGTGTCACTAAAACTGATTTCTCACATCATATCCCTAACACCATTAACATGACACTCACAATTTGAAGCAACACTACTGTCTACTGCATTTGTGATCGCCTTCTTCGGGGCGCTATGCATAAGCGAATTAGTCCCTCAATCCAAAATTACCACCAGTGGAGGCTTATTACACCAGGACGTAAACTACGCATACGCCAATCGAAAACTGTTCCAGCGGGCAGGGGCACTTGGGTACTTCTACAACCCACAAACGGTACACTGAGTCGGGTAACAATAGTAAAAACATATATAACCATCAGATCACAAAGTAATTTCTTCCTATCACACATTGATGGAACGCCATTATCAAGATACCAGTTCCAAGTTATATTTAATAAATGCATAACATCGGCAGGGAACCACCCCAAAGATTACGGGACACACTCATTCCGCATAGGCGCGGCCACGGAAGCAGCAAGAGCAGGACTGTTAGAAACGGAAGTTCAGAGGATAGGGAGATGGCGATCCACGTGTTTGGCGAGATACATAAGACCGGACTTGTTATCCTAACGTGGTTTGTTTCTTTTACAGGTGACGCTAAGCCAACAGTGTGGGTGATAGGTCACTCGTATATATATTGGGCAGAAAAAAGGGCGAAAGTCCGCCCAGGCGGGAGGAAATTAGAGTTTCATAACACATATTTGAACTGGAGAGGTATTAGAGGCCTGCTATTGCCACAGGTACTAATGGAGGTAATCAAGGTAGGGAGAGAGGCAAGAGGTCTGGTCATCTTAGTTATACAGGCCGGGGGAAACAACCTAGGTCATCACAAGAGCGCATAACTAATGGCAATAATGAAACTAGACACTGAGCGCTTCAGAGAATTTTTCACAAAACTAACTATAGTATGGTCAGAGATTGTGCCGATAGCGGTATGGCAAGGTGCGCGAGACATCACGGCCATCGAACGGACAAGGCGGGTAATAAATATTCGGATGGCAAAATTTAGAAGAGACAGAGGCGGTGTAGTGATATGACACCGACAACTGGAAGGAGATAAAGCAGGCCTCATACGGCCCAACGGTGTTCACTTAATGGATATTGGACTGGACATATTCCTGTCAGGACTCCAGGACGGAGTGGAACAAGCGTTAAGAGTGATGGGTGGGGGTCAGAGTCCTGCATACGAGTACGCAGGATCCTCCGTGGCCTGGAAATAGAAAGGACATGTTGGAGAGTTACACTTGTTGGCCAACTTGCCGGAGTGGAGACCCAGGGCATGCTGCAACAAGCTGAATTATTTTAGAAATAAAATGCCTTTCTAATGGAATGAGTATAAAGAGTTAATAAAGCTGTGACCGATCCTCACCCATCCAGTTGTAAGAGTTACATTATTGTATTGTCAAGGAAAGGGTGGCGGTAGGGGGGCTGAGCGTCTGGGTTTGGTTGGGGGTCCCCACAGTCTGCCTAGGCTAGATGCATTTAAAAATTCTTATTAGATACACAGGCGGTGCAGCTTGCTTCACAGCTGGGCTACTACACCCAAAGTATTGCCTAGGCTAGATGCAGTTAAAAATTCTACGCTGACTAGCAGACACTGAAGCTTTGGAGCAGACCTCTGAGTAAACAGCTCTTCAGACTCAACCATCTGTGTTACCCCAAGCCATAGTGTATGTAGTTTCTTACAGTTAAAAGGGGGGGTGGAGCGATCCAACCCACCTGGAATTGACGATGCCAACGTGAAGTAAGACACAGCAAGGGGACTCCAAAAAGAGTCTCCATTTTTTCCCAAAATTGTGGCACAGACACCACTTAACCCTAGAACGCATACCTGGGGCCTCGCAGGCCCGCCCTGTTAATTGTTTTCTATTTTCTGCAACATTACTTTAGTTAGAATTTTGAAACTCTAGGTATTCTTCATGTATATAGTTGTTTGTCATTTGAGTTTGAGTTATTCCATGTTATTTGCACACGGGCCTAAAAGGCCCCAGGTGTATGAAAGTGTAGATTTTTATGGTCATGCGTTCTAGGGTTAAGTGGCATCAGTTGCCCCACAGTTGCTTAAAACGGTTGGTGAGGTGATTTTACCAAATCCTCAAGCTTTTAGTCTCCCCAGGATGACACAGGGGTAGAAAAGTCCTTGCGAATCCATGACTTGTTCATCTTTATGAACGTGAGTCGGTCTACATTCTCAGTGGACAGCCGCGTGCGCTTATCTGTCAGCACACCACCAGCAGTGCTGAACACACGTTCAGAGAGAACGCTGGCTGCAGGGCATGACAAGATCTCCAAGGCGTGAGTGGCGAGCTCCGGACATTTTTCCAGATTGGAATCCCAAAATGAGCAAGGGTCCAGTGACACAGTCATGGCTTCGATGTTCACTTGGAGATACTCCTGTACCATCGTCTCTAGGCGTTGACTATGTGTTAGACTTCTTGTCTCCTGTGGCCTTGCAAAGGATGGTCTAAAAAAGTGGTGAAACGATTCCACAAAATTGCTGTTACCAGCAGATACTGTGTTACTGTTACTGTTTGAGTGATGAAGACTCGACAGTCCCACGGTTGGCAAGTTAGAACTGTGAGATTCACTACGTGCACCACTGGTGTTTTGTGGAAAAGCACATGTAAATTCTGCAACAGCGTCTGCAGATACTCCTGCATGCATGAATCCCTTTTTATGGTAGGAATTATTTCGGCAAATTTACTTTTGTACCGGGAATCTAAGATGTGCCTGAATTTTCACCAGTGAAAGGTACTGAAGTGACTACCGTGTCCGTTCCCGTTCTTGCTCTGACCCAGCTGGGTCTCGCCTGTCCTGCATTCCCCCTGCATACGCTGCCCTGAGGCCTAGCTCCACCTGTGGGGAGCTATACCATCGAGCTGCCTTATCACCGACCTCAGTGGACTGCTGCAGCGCTGGTGCTTCTCACCAGATACCACAGGTGGCGTCACGAACTCTTATAAAATTAACAATTATCCACCCTTTTAAAGAGTGACCCCAAGGTACGGGCCAGGGAGCCGACCACCGCAACATCCCCAAGGCCAGGCAAAGGCCCGGGTACCGAGTCATCCCCATCCCCTGGGCTAGTCACATCCTCCTCCACCTCCTCTGCTGACTTCATCGACTGGCTGACTGTGGGTTGACAGTAAGTGGGATCTCCAACCTCGTCATCATCACCCTGTGTGTTCTCACACCCGTCGTCCTCAGAGCCAACCTCTTCCTGCCCTGACCGAAAAGTCAAGTTGTCGCTCCAATCAGGTATTTGAGTCTCATCATCGTCTTCATCATTGTCTCCACCAACAGGAGTTACAGTTTGGGAACGAGGGTCTACATTATGCTCAGAACCTTCTTCATCTGGTCCTGGATCCGACTTATAAAGATTCTGGGCATCAGTGCAGATCATTTCCTCGTCTGGATTAACAGAAGCTCTGGAGCAGACCTCCGTTTCCCAGGCTATAGTATGAGTAAACAGCTGTGCAGACTCAACCATCTGTGTTACCCCATACTCAGACGGGCAGCTGGAGACTTGGGAGCTGGGAGGAAGCAAGAGCGATTGGGGTGACACCACTGAGGACTGGAGTATTTGTGATGTTGAAGTTGAGGTGGAGGAGAGCCCACTTGAAGGAGCACTTGATATCCGTTGAAGCACCTGCTGTTTTTGTGCCTCATCTGTAAATTTGTAGCGATGGGCGTGTCCGTAAGAAAGGGATCGTATCATATTGTCCACGAAAAGAAGTAGACATCTTAGTTTGGCTGGAAGATGGTCTTTCTTCTGCAGATGTTACTCCCCCCCCCCACCGCGGGGGAACTCAACCCACCAGCGGACAGGCACCAGTATTGGGAGAACGGACTGGCCATGTCGGCTTCGCACTTTTTTGGTTTTAGAAGGGCATGACATGCCTATATCTGTGTCTCCCCCTCCTTTTACTCCTCCACCTCTTTTCTTTTCGCATGACTATATGTACTTGTCACTTTTCCATGTGTTAGTTGTGTCTTCTGAGCAGTTTGTCAGCTTTTGGACACCTTTGAAGGTGTTTTCTTTGTGTGTCTATGTGTTTTTGTTTGCCTGCCATTGGTTTTAACGGTGTTCGAAGGTGTTCGACGAACAGTTCGGCGAACATACGGGTGTTCGACGAACCGAACCGAACTCGAACACTACGGGGGTGGCTCAACACTAGTCATCATATTGAATAAGTTGTCATTAGTCTTGAGTGCAAGTGCTCGCTACTTGAGATTGCATCGGGTACTCGGTTATGCACCATGTATCGTGTATGCTCGAGTCCCCGTCCCGCATGTTTCACAGTTATTAGACACTCAAAAAAAAACATGCGGGGATCGCTCGTGCATGGAAGGCAATCCCCAAAAGTTTTTTTTGGCTGTATAACAGCTGCAAAACATTTGGGGCGGAAACTCCAGTATGCACCGCTATACTCAGTGCATACCCGAGCACCCGATGCAAACTCAAGTAGCGAGCACTTGCACTCAACATTAGTCGCCATATCGTCGTCATTTTTTTTTCTTTACTTCTGAAAAAATCCCAACCCCAACCCTAACCTTTGCCCAACCCTAACCCTAGCCCAACCCTAACCTTAGCCTAACCCTAGCCTAAGCCTAACCCTAGCACAACCTTAGCACAACCCTAACCCTAGCCCAACCCTAACCCTAGCACAACTCTAACCCTAAAGTTTTTTTTACGCCGTTCCTCGTGCGGTATAAGTGATTAGACGACTTTATTCTTCGGGTCGGTTTGTTTACAGCGATACCAGAATCATATCGGGTTTTTATGATTGACAGCTGACACACACCAAAAGACGCAATTTTTTGCAAAGACTAGTTTTTGCATCCCCATATTTTGAGAGCTATAATTTTTCCATATTTCGGCCGACAGTCATGTTATGACTTGTTTTTTGAGGGACAAGTTGACGTTTTTATTGGTGCCATTTTCAGGCATGTGACATTTTTTGATCGCTTTCTATTCTGACTTTTAGAAGGCAGAATAAACAAAAACCAACAATTCAGGAATTTTTTTTTTTTTTTTTTTTATTCCGTTCTGCGTGTGGTAAAATTGATTTGATATTCTTCGGGTCATTACGTTTACAGCGGTACCACATTTATATTTTTTTTATATTTTGGCGCTTTTACACAATAAAAACTATTTTATAGAAAAAAGAATTGTTTTTGCATCGCTTTATTCTGAGAGCTATAACTTTTTTATTTTTCGGTTGTTGGAGCTGTATGGCGGCTTGTTTTTTGCGGGACAAGATGACGTTTTCAGCGGTACCATTTTTATTTACTTTTTTTTTTTTTTTTTACCGTGTTCATTAAAGGGGTTAACTAGTGGGACAGTTTTATAGGTCAGGTCGTTCCAGATGCGGCGATACCAAATATGTGTACTTTTATTGGTTTATTTTTTTTCCATAAAATTATTTATTTATTTGTACAATATATTTTTATTATTTTTTTCACTTTTTTTTAATATTTTTCAATTTTTTTTCATTTTTTTTTTTTTCAATCTCTGACATTTTTATTACTTTTACACTTTGTCCCACTATGGGACTTTCACTTTTTGCAGCCTGATCGGCTGTATAGCACAGGAATGCAGAACCATCCCTATGCTATGCAGCCTGTCAGCGCTGCACAGGGAGAAGTTACTTTGGTCATGCACTGCGCATGACCAAAGCAACTTACTGCCTCCTGGTGATCCGGATGTTGTCATGATGACATCGGGTCACCATGGCAACATCCGGGATCGGCAGAAAAGGTAAGTATCGTGCTTACCTCCTCTTGCCACTAGAATGCTGCGATCGATTTCGATCACAGCATTTCGAGGGTTAATGTGCAGGGAGCTGTGCGGGACCACTCCCTGCACATAGCACCGGGTGACAGCTGTAACAATCAGCTGACACCCGGTGGCGATCTCGCCCGCATTGCTTGTGTGCGGGCAAAATCGCCAGGGCATACTAATACGTATCTGGCCCATAAGGCCCAGGGTACAGATACGTATTAGTACACCCTGGGCAGAAAGGGGTTCATTGTTGAGATTCACCCATCTTTTCCAGGGATCCTGAATGGTAGATTGCATCTGTCTGTGTCCAGCACATGTGTCAGGATGACACCATGTGTCCGGGTAAAGGACGTGTCTGCTTGGGCCTACATCAGCAGCTGTTTCCTTCACACATAGATCCTCGTCCAGTGTCCTGTGAAATGGCAAGAGCGCCCCCTGTCTCTAACATGGGGTTATATAGGCTGATCATACCAGCTGTTCTTCTATTTATGGCACTGAACTAAAAATACACAAATAGCGCATGTCATCTAGAAACCCTAGCATGATGGCTGAAGCAATCTTATGCAATGTATGGTACAGAATTCAGAATAAAATGAGTATCTGTAATTAATATTAAACAACATGTCCGTGTCTTTTTGTGCAATTAAAAAAAAAAATGGAGACCTATCTGTTTTTGATCTGAGTCACACAGATCAATCTCGACCGTTCAATGGATTTGTGAAAAAATGGACAGCACATGAATGCCATCCATGTGTAATCTGAGCGCTGTTTGTTTTTTTACTGTTTAAAAGGTATGAAAAGCTTGGGAATTTTTCTTTTTGTCTACGAGAAAACAGGATTATGTTGTAAAAGCTTCTAAAAAAAACTCCACGTGCACACACCCTAAAGCTGGAACGACGTGGCCATTTTGGCAGTGACACAGGTTGCAGGCAAAAATGGCTCTAAACATCTAAACCACTGCTACATTGCAGTGTAATGCTGGTGAATGAGGTCGCACTGGGACCTACAAGTGCTACGAACCCACAAGGAAGCTGCAAGAAAATATTTGCCATTGCTTCATCTCAATATCTTGCGCGCTGTGATGTAGCAGCAGAAAAGAGTAATTTTTGGCTACACAACATGTGATGTGGCCAAAAATCGCCATGTAGCCCCCGTCTCAGGTTGCTAGGTAGCAGAAGCCACATGCGTCCCCGTTTGGCCGCAGCCGTAGAACATGCAGATCTTGCAATCTTTCCATAATGGCTCATTCAGACGAGCATTTATTTGGTTCATGTGCACCACGGCCCGCACACGGACAGTGCACAAACCCATTATAACCATTGTATGTGGACCAGAATGATGCATGCAATATAAATGCCAGGAACCCATCCACAATGTGGTGGTTGTTGAGCCACATAAGAGTCTCCATGTAGTCGCCGACATCAGACAGGTCCAGGAGCTGTCAGCTATTTCATGCGCTCTGCTGGGCCGTAAACTGGACGTACATTGCAATCTTCTCCACAAGAACCATTGCTCTGCTGCATGGGTTAATAGTGTGCTGTCCTGCAGATGGGCCATAATTTGGGGATAAGTCAATGAATTCATTAAGACCTGACGCAGCTGAGCCTCGTGAGTCACTCAGTGAATGGGCCATCACCGGTAATCTGTGGCTATAAAGCCCTTATGATGGGCTCTCTGGGGTGTGTAAGAGGAAGCTGTGGGCTGGTGAGTAGCTGCGGTGGATGGTGGCAGTGGTAATCTGCTGGGCAATGTGTGAGGTCCCATCCCACCCATGGACTGTCTGATGACTCCAGCTCTGATGTGCACTGTATTCTGCATATGTACAGTACATACCAAAAGTTTGGACACACCTTCTCATTTAAAGATTTTTCTGTATTTTCATGACTATGAAAATTGTACATTCACACTGAAGGCATCAAAACTATGAATTAACACATGTGGAATTATATACTTAACAAAAAAGTGTGAAACAACTGAAAATGTGTCTTATATTCTAGGTTCTTCAAAGTAGCCACCTTTCGCTTTGATGACTGCTTTGCACACTCTTGGTATTCTCTTGATGAGCTTCAAGAGGTAGTCACCGGAAATGGTTTTCACTTCACAGGTGTGCCCTGTTAGGTTTAATAAGTGGGATTTCTTGCCTTATAAATGGGGTTGGGACCATCAGTTGTGTTGTGCAGAAGTCTGGTGGATGCACAGCTGATAGTCCTACTGAATAGACTGTTAGAATTTGTATTATGGCAAGAAAAAAGCAGCTAAGTAAAGAAAAACGAGTGGCCATCATTACTTTAAGAAATGAAGGTCAGTCAGTGTGAAAAATTGGGAAAACTTTGAAAGTGTCCCCAAGTGCAGTTGCAAAAACCATCAAGCGCTACAAAGAAACTGGCTCACATGAGGACCGCCCCAGGAAAGGAAGACCAAGAGTCACCTCTGCTTCTGAGGATAAGTTTATCTTAGTCACCAGCCTCAGAAATCGCAGGTTAACAGCAGCTCAGATTAGAGACCAGGTCAATGCCACACAGAGTTCTAGCAGCAGACCCATCTCTTCAACAACTGTTAAGAGGAGACTTTGTGCAGCAGGCCTTCATGGTAAAATAGCTGCTAGGAAACCTCTGCTAAGGACAGGCAACAAGCAGAAGAGACTTGTTTGTGTGGCACCCTGCTCCGCACTGGCGCCACAGAACCCAGAAGGGTGCATGGATGGACTTCTCCACACTTCCCTCACACATTCACACACCTCCACCCTACCACCTCAGACCAGCAGATGGAGCCCGTTAGGGATATATATAGGGAGGGTGGAGCCAGGCAGTTCAGTTAGTTTGGAGTTTAGTCTCTCAGTCAGAGAGAGAGCGTGCTGACGCTCAGAGAGCAGTGAAGAGGCAGCACGCTGGCTGCTGTGCTTAGGCGAGCCAAGGCCTACAGCACGAGGTGAAGCCTAGTGAGGGCCCTGAGTGTGGCCAAAGGTGAGAGGAGAAGGAAGAAGTAGCGAGGGGGCAGAGGAGCATACCAGGCTCACCCCTGACATATATACCGGACACCGGGTCCGCGCCTACGGGGTCCCTTTATACCCAGTAGGGACCACCGGACACCTGGAGGACTACAGGTCCCAGGTTTACCAAACGCTGACTACAGTACCAGGGCTAGGAGTCACGGAGGCCCCAGCGTCCAGGGAGAGTGATCTCCAAGGGAAGGCCCTACCACCAGGTCAGCAGGTGCAAGAGAGAGACAGTAATCAAGCTAGGCCTAGCTCCAGGCAGGTCAGAAGCTTAGCCAGAGGAAGCAATGGATCAGGAGGCCCTACACCCGCTCACTGGGGAGAGTCCAAAAGTGCACCCGTCGCCCGGAGTACCCTGGACCGTGCCTGCATCACCACCAGTAAAGGTACTGAAGCTTACCCCCGTGTGTCTGTCTTCCTCCAGGACCGTCCTGCCGTCTCTCACCAGCATCCACCATCTACCCCTACACTGCCCTGGAGCTAGCTCTACCTGTGGAGAGCCACACCATCCCTGCTGCCGTAACACCAGCTCCAGAAGACTGCTCCGCAGCGGCGGCTCCCGTTAGCCGCATTCCACAGGTGGCGTCACGAACTTATTATAAATCCCCTATAAATATCCCCCTTTTTGTTGACCGCCCTGGGCCACAGACCGGGCCAGCCACCGTGATATCCCCCACCGGCATCCAGAGGCCCGGCTGCCGAGTACCCCACGGCCCAGGGGGCACGTCATTTGGGCTAAAGAACACAAGGAATGGACATTAGACCAGTGGAAATCTGTGCTTTGGTCTGATGAGTCCAAATTTGAGATCATTGGTTCCAACCACCGGGTCTTTGTGCAACACAGAAAAGGTGAACGGATGGACTCTACATGCCTGGTTCCCACCGTGAAGCATGGAGGAGGAGATATGATGGTGTGGGGGTGCTTTGCTGGTGACACTGTTGGAGATTTATTCAAAATTGAAGGCATACTGAACCAGCATGGCTACCACAGCATCTTGCAGCGGCATGCTATTCCATCCGGTTTGCGTTTAGTTGGACCATCATTTATTTTTCAACAGGACAATGACCCCAAACACCTCCAGGCTGTGTAAGGGCTATATGACCAAGAAGGAGAGTGATGGGGTGCTACGCCAGATGACCTGGCCTCCACAGTCACCAGACCTGAACCCAATCGAGATGGTTTGGGGTGAGCTGGACCGCAGAGTGAAGGCAAAAGGGCCAACAAGTGCTAAGCATCTCTGGGAACTCCTTCAAGATTGTTGGAAGACCATTTCCGGTGACTACCTCTTGAAGCTCATCAAGAGAATGCCAAGAGTGTGCAAAGCAGTCATCAAAGCAAAAGGTGGCTACTTTGAAGAACCTAGAATATAAGACATATTTTCAGTTGTTTCACACTTTTTTGTTAAGTATATAATTCCACATGTGGTAATTCATAGTTTTGATGCCTTCAGTGTGAATGTACAATTTTCATAGTCATGAAAATACAGAAAAAATCTTTAAATGAGAAGGTGTGTCCAAACTTTTGGTCTGTACTGTATCCTTGACCAAAGTACTCAGAGCGTCATTTATAGGGGTCTGCCATTATGCCCCATAACTGCATGCAGCATCAGGGTCCACACTTTATTGCGAAAGCAATGTTTGTGCCTGTAACCTGCTGATTATTCAGTAGTGACTTGGTGCATTTCATTCCAGTGTAGTCTGGATTGATAGTACTGTGTGACACTTGAAAAACTTAACCCAAAAAAGCATAGAGAGGGCACCACCAAATAATGTGTAAGGGATCAACCCAAACTAAGCTAAGGTTATAGAAAAAGGCATACCAAGATAGGGATTCGCCTTTAAATTGACATAGTTTATATTATTAATTAAAAAAAGAATATACTGCTTTTTTTTTTATTAGCTCAGGGTTAAGCCCACATACCTCCCCTTGTTGAGCTCATCTGGGGGTTTGTGGGATGTGCTAGGTCTGTTAAAATTTTGAGATCCCCAACTCATTGGATGTCTTTGCCCCTGAAGGATCCAGGCAGTAGATATTGACGTCATGATTATCTTTTTATAGGTATGAAACACGACATGTATAGTACCGTCCCTTGGACTGTTAAGTTCGAGGGGTTCTAATGGCCGTACAGTGATGTGAGTGAATGCGGCCTGTTTGTCCCTTTGCTACGAAGCCGAAAATCTATCTCCAATAAATATTGGATCGATGCAAACCCCAATATTCATATAACCATTAGAGACAAAATCTACTGCCATTGTCCAGTTGTTCTTTGAAGAGAGGAAGATTTGGCCTGGGAAGTGTAATTACCTGCCTCTGCATAAACAGATCTGGCATTGTCCTGCATTAGGAGGAACCCAGGGCCAACCGCACCAGCATATGGTCTCATAAGGGGTCTGAGGATCTCATCTCGGTACCTAATGGCAGTCAGGCTACCTCTGGCGAGCACATGGAGGGCTGTGCGGCCCTCCAAAGAAATGCCACCCCACACCATTACTGACCCACTGCCAAACCGGTCATGCTGAAGGATGTTGCAGGCAGCAGATCGCTCTCCACGGCGTCTCCAGACTCTGTCACGTCTGTCACATGTGCTCAGTGTGAACCTGCTTTCATCTGTGAAGAGCACAGGGCGCCAGTGGCGACTTTGCCAATCCTGGTGTTCTGTGGCAAATGCCAAGCGTCCTGCACGGTGTTGGGCTGTGAGCACAACCCCCATCTGTGGACGTCGGGCCCTCATACCACCCTCATTGAGTCGGTTTCTAACCGTTTGTGCAGACACATGCACATTTGTGGCCTGCTGGAGGTCATTTTGCAGGGCTCTGGCAGTGCTCCTCCTGTTACTCCTTGCACAAAGGCAGAGGTAGCGGTCCTGCTGCTGGGTTGTTGCCCTCCTACGGCCCCCTCCACGTCTCCTGGTGTACTGGCCTGTCTCCTGGTAGCGCCTCCATCCTCTGGACACTACGCTGACAGACACAGCAAACCTTCTTGCCACAGCTTGCATTGATGTGCCATCCTGCATGAGCTGCACTACCTGAGCAACTTCTGTGGGTTGTAGAGTCTGTCTCATGCTACCACGAGTGTGAAAGCACAACCTACATTCAAAAGTGACCAAAACATCAGCCAGAAAGCATTGGTACTGAGATGTGGTCTGTGGTCCCCACCTGCAGAACCACTCCTTTATTGAGGGTGTCTTGATAATTGCCAATAATTTCCATCTATTGTCTATTCCATTTGCACTACAGCATGTGAAATAGGAAGCAACACTGATTGACAATCAAAGTGGACAGTTTGATTTCACAGAAGTTTGATTTACTTGGAGTTATATTCTGTTGCTTAAGTGTTCCCTTTATTTTTTGAGCAATAAATATATATATATACATACATACATACATATAGTACAGACCAAAAGTTTGGACACACCTTCTCTAAAGATTTTTCTGTATTTTCATGATTATGAAAATTGTACATTCACTCTGAAGGCATCAAAACTATGAATTACCACATGTGGAATTATATACTTAACAAAAAAGTGTGAAACAACTGAAAATATGTCTTATATTCTAGGTTCTTCAAAGTAGCCACCTTTTGCTTTGATGACTGCTTTGCACACTCTTGGCATTCTCTTGATGAGCTTCAAGAGGTAGTCACCGGAAATGGTCTTCCAACAATCTTGAAGGAGTTCCCAGAAGGTGTGTCCAAACTTTTGGTCTGTACTGTAATATATATATATATATATATATATATATATATATATATATATATATATATATATATATATATATATATATATATATATATAGATAGATATAGCCACAGTGTATGGACAAATAGTAAGGCACTATATTCCACCAATGTGAATATACAACATATAAGAGATTCCACCAGTGTAAAAATGCAAAATATAGAAGTCAACATAGGTAATTACCAGGATATATAGTAAATTGCTATTAGTTCATCCAAAATTAAGGATCTAAAGTGACATATGTGCATTATTCCCAGCGGAATTATCAGAAGGTCCTATTGCACGGAGGTATATACAGGCGGCCATGCATGTGGGTATGTATGGAGGTAGTACCTGAGTTAGTCATGGCAATTGGGTAAGCGGAAGCCCCGATGCGCGTTTCGCACTTTCTTCTTCCAGGGGGCTTCTTGCAGCGGTAAGAACCACCATGGATGTAGAAGATGAGGAGACAGCTCAGAGCACTGTTCAGGATGAACTGTTCGGCAGTCTTAGATCACAAAGAAAATTAGTATTCCCAGTCCATCAAAACATACAGAAGCCAATACTCGACGAGTGGGAGCTCCTGGAAAACCGCCTATCCACACCAGCGGAGTTGAAGGAGAGATTCCCTCTGGAGGAAAAAATATCCAAGTGCTGGACGGAGGTGCCCAAAGTGGATATCCAGGTAGCAAAGGTGCCTAAAAAGACTACCTTAGCTTTCAAAGGACTCTTCCTAGTTGCGAGATCCCATGGATCGCAAAACAGAGAGCCTACTGAAAAAATCCTTGGAAACCTTAGCGGCTTAATTAAACGCAAATGTGGTGTCTACCTGCGTAGCAATATGAATGTTCAAGTGGCTTCAGCAGCTGGAGGAACATATTAGTGCAGGTACGGCAAGGGAACAGATACTGGAATCCATACCTCTTTTGCACAGTGCTACTGGATTCCTAGCCAATTCTTCCGCAGAATCGATGAGAATGGCAGCCAGATCTTCCGTACTGTCAAACTCAGCAAGACATGCACTATGGCTAAAATTGTGGAGTGGAGATATTGCTTCTAAGATCAAGCTCTGCTCTATCCCCTTCAAAGAGGAATATATGTTTGGTCCAGCTCTGGACGAGATGTTTGAAATGGCAACAGACAAGAAAAAATCATTGCCAGAACCAAAAACAACCAAAAAGCGGTCCTTTTGTCCCCCACAAGATCAAGCCCCTTCATATAGGTGAAGAGGGAAAACTGGATGCTGGAGTTATCCTAAAGGAGGCAGAGGCAGGAACATCTTCCTCTCCCAAGGGCAACGCCAAGGGAAACAATGACGCCAGGTCAGTAGGAGGTTGAATTTCCAGATTCCTCTCCCAGTGGCAGAATATTACAAAAAAATCAATGGGTGCTGCAATCTGTCCAGGGTGAAGATCGAGTTCTCCTCCAGACCTCCACAGATCCTGAGGGCCACTACTCTACCATCTCAAGAGTTAAGAAACGTCTTATCGTCAAATCTCCAGAATCTTCTCGCTGCAGGTGTAGTGTCCGCAGTTCCAAAAACAGAGTGGGGAACGGGACACTATTCCCGGGCGTTCCTTATAAAGAAACCCAATGGAACACACTGGATGATAAATAAATCTAAAACCCCTCAATATGCACATAAAATACAAGAGATTCAAAATGGAGTCAATAAAGACGACCATTCCACCGATAGGTAAGAACTTCATGATGGCAACCATAGACCTTCAGGATGCCTACTACCATATTCCTATCCATTCAACGCATCAAAGGTATCCAAGGTTTGCAGTAACCCAGGGAAGTCGAGTTCTGCATTATCAATTCAACGCCCTACCTTTCGGCATCTCTTCGCTCCCCGGATTTTTACCAAGGTAATGGCGGAGGTAGTAGCATCCATCAGACGCAAAAACATTTGTATAGTGCCTTACCTCGACGACCTATTACTGCTAGGCCAAACAGAATTAATCCTCAAAAAACAAATACAGGAAGTCCTGGATCTTCTTACATCCTTGGGGTGGCTGATAGAACACAAAAAATCCAACCTGAACCCTTCCCGAGAAAGAATCTTCCTGGGAATAATTTTGGACTCACAACAACAGATGTCTCTATTGCCAAAAGACAAACAGGAAACTCATAAGATCCAAAGTAACAACCCTGAGAGATCAGAGAAAAATATCTTTACGATTTGCCAGGTCGGTGTTGGGGTTGATGACTTCTTGCATCCCAGCGGTAGCCTAGGCTCAGGCCCACACAAGAACTCTGCAATCCCACATTCTAATGTATTAGGACGGTGCTCCGGGATCCCTAAACAAAACCATTCGCTTATCAGGACAGGTAAAAGCCTCTCTCTCCTGGTGGCTCACCCCAAAAAAATCTACCAGAGGGACAGCCTACGATCAGACTCCCCCATCGTCAGTCACAACAAACACCAGCAAAAAAGGATGGGGGGCCGTAATTTTCCACACCAAATTCCAGGGTACATGGTCCCAAGACATAGTCAGTCACTCTTCCAATTTCAGGGAGCTAAAGACGGTGGACGAGGCTCTAAAAGCAGCAATGGACCTATTAAAGGGTACCCACATAAAGGCATACTCAGACAACATAACCACGGTGGCTCATCTTCTAAACCAAGGGAGAACGAGGTAGGAGAGTCTAAAAACGATCTCAAGCAGAATCTTTGCATGGGCAGAGCCACACGTTCTTTCCCTGTCAGCATTCCATCTGAAGGGATCCTGCAATATCAAAGCAGATTTCCTCAGCAGGGAAACATTACATCCAGGGGAATGGAGCTTATACAACGAAACATTCCTCCTTCTAATAAAAAGATGGGGTCTACCGGAGGTAGACCTACTCGCCACTCATCAAAACACAAAAGTGGAAAAAAAACATTTTCTGTAAACCCAAACGACCCTGGACTGGTGGTGGATGCATTTTCATGCCAGTGAGATTTCAAATTGGCGTACAACTTTCCCTCGATTTCTCTCTTACCAAAAACCTTGCAGACGATCAAAAGGGACAAACCAAAAACAATACTGATAGCTCCACACTGGCCCAGAAGAAGCTTGTTCGGGGCCCTGAGCAATCTAAAAGTAGATGGTCCTCTAACTCTTCCACCGACCAACAACCTTCTACATCAAGGTCCAATATTTCACCCAGATCCTCAGACTTTACAACTGGCGGCGTGGCTTCTGAATCCAGTATCCTAAAATCAAAAGGTCTTTCAGATAAAATGATTAAAACACTGCAATGGAGCAGAAAACCAGTAACCAGCTCCATCTATAACAAAATTTGGAAAGTCTTCATGTCATGGTGTGGCTCTAACCCGCCAGATCCTTGGCATCCAAATATAGTGCAAATCCTTGATTTGTTACAGAGCGGACTAGAAAAAGGCCTGAAGACCAGTACTTTGAAGGTCCAGGTAGCGGCACTTAGTTCATATTTCGATGAAAACCTAGCAGACCACCGCTGGGTGAAAAGATTTATAGTCGCAGCCTCTCGCCTTCAACCCAGGGTCCTTAACTTGGTCCCAGCCTGGGATCTGAATACAGTTCTCAAAGGTCTCACATTACCTCCCTTCGAGCCTATAGAAAATATAGACATTGATAAGCTATCCTGGAAAATGGCCTTCCTGGTGGCCATTACAACAGCTAGGAGGATGCGTGAGCTTCAAGCCCTCTCAATTAGAGAACCCTACCTGAGAACTTTAGATGACTGACATATTTTGCCTTGATCCAACCTTTTTTACCCAAAGTAGCCTCTGAGTTTCACATGTCACAAGACATAATATTACCTTCATCCATCCAATGATAAAGAAAAAGAATTCCATACTCTGGATGTTCAGTATCTTCAAAGAACAAGTCCTTGGAGAAGTCACCAGAATTTGTTTATACAATACTATGGTCAGAACAAGGGGAAAAAAAGGCAGCAAAAAACACAATTGCAAACTGGATCAAAAAGGCGATTGTCGGAACTTATGAAAACCAAAACATGGTTCCTCCAGAAAAACTTAAGGCACATTCCACTAGAGAGCAGTGTCGGTCTCATGGGCTGAAAGGGCCAACGCTTCAATACTGCAGATCTGCAGAGCTGCCCCATGGTCCTCAGTTCATACGTTTCAGAAACATTACAGACTTAAATTTGATGTCCAATACTGATTTGGCCTTTGGAAGAAAAGTGCTCCAGGCCATTTCCCCCCCCCCTAGGAATGATTCTTTGGCATTCTTCCTATGGTGCTATCGTGGAGGGTGACTAGAGAACATAGAATTAGCCTTACCGTTAATTCGGTTTCTAGGAACCCATCCACGACAGCATGGGTAATCCCACCCTGATGTTCGTTGTATTATTCTTCCTTGTAAATAAAAACATTGACGCAGTCCTGCCGGTGTTGTCCTTTATAAAACACTGGAGACAGGAAGTAAGGGGGGGGGGGGCTATTTAACCTCTTCACGTGTTTCCTGTCCCTATTAGGGTATGGGGAGTATCCTCCTATGGTGCTGTCGTGGATGGTTCCTAGAAACGGAATAAACGGTAAGACTAATTCTGTTTTCTGTACCATGCATGAAGTTGTCTGTGGCTAGTTGTTATTTTACTGGGTGAGGTATCACTGTTTATATTTTTCCTTTCCCTATATTCTATCTTATATATTTTATTCTCAATTAATAAAAACTATATTTTTAATCTATTGGTGTATCACCCCTATTTTTCTTGGATATATGTTACTTTATTATATATGGTCAAATATAGGCATTATGTTTAATGGCTGTGTCAATTTCCATGAGTTTTTCTTTTTCTGGACTTATAATACAGGATATAACTCAGGATCAGTAATGTAATGTATGTACACAGTGACTGCACCAGCAGAATAGTGAGTGCAGCTCTGGAGTATAATACAGGATGTAACTCAGGATCAGTAATGTAATGTATGTACACAGTGACTGCACCAGCAGAATAGTGAGTGCAGCTCTGGAGTATAATACAGGATGTAACTCAGGATCAGTAATGTATGTACACAGTGACTGCACCAGCAGAATAGTGAGTGCAGCTCCGTAGAATAATACAGGATGTAACTCAGGATCAGTAACGTAATGTATGTACACAGTGACTGCACCAGCAGAATAGTGAGTGCAGCTCTGGAGTATAATACAGGATGTAACTCAGGATCAGTAATGTAATGTATGTACACAGTGACTGCACCAGCAGAATAGTGAGTGCAGCTCTGGGGTATAATACAGGATGTAACTCAGGATCAGTAATGTAATGTATGTACACAGTGACTGCACCAGCAGAATACTGAGTGCAGCTCTGGAGTATAATGCAGGATATAACTCAGGATCAGTAATGTAATGTATGTACACAGTGACTGCACCAGTAGAATAGTGAGTGCAGCTCTGGAGCATAATACAGGATATAACTAGGATCAGTAATGTAATGTATGTACACAGTGACTGCACCAGCAGAATAGCGAGTGCAGCTCTGGAGTATAATGCAGGATATAACTCAGGATCAGTAATGTAATGTATGTACACAGTGACTGCACCAGCAGAATAGCGAGTGCAGCTCTGGAGTATAATACAGGAGGTATCTCAGGATCAGTAATGTAATGTATGTACACAGTGACTGCACCAGCAGAATAGTGAGTGCAGCTCCTTGCCTGCGTTGAGACTGCAAACCCATCATTAATGGAGGATCAGATAGAGGAAATTTTTTCAACTTATGATTATATAATAATTGTTGTTGTTGTTCTATATGGTTGGCTGAGTTGCTTTATATACTTACTAGCATATACCTTTCCCATACGCTGTGTATTGCATTTACATCAATACCTTATCTTATTTGGCTGAATTATGGATGGGAAATAGCTAAAGAGGACACGGTTGTTTGGTGAACTATACCAGTGAGATTATTTTTGTTAGTATTCATCATTTACCTGAGAAATTATAATCCTGCACTTTTCCAATCATTGAGTGATCACTTGACTGGTTCCGTCACCTATCTGGATCCAATCAGACGGCCTCTTGTGGTTTTAGTAAGTAGACGCTTAAATAAAAACATAAAAAAAGTGTTTTTTCTTCTCACTGTGACATCACTAGTATTTAGACTTTTGTCTTATGCACATGGGGGGGGGGGGGACAGGACTCAACACATTAAACACCAGTAATTTCAATAATTTGTTTATTCACACAAGTCTCAGGTCAGCACCTTACACACAGGGAAACACATGATAATTCACATCAGCTAAATGTGACATTAAGATAATCCAGAAAATTCAACAATTCAGAGCTGAAATATCAAAACATCAGAACCAGAAAAATCCCCTGAAAAAAAAACAAAAGATTCTCCAGTTTTATGTAAATTAACATGAATGATCATAACACCAAAAGTTCTGCAACTTTGTAATGACTGAGTGCAATCCACCATTATCAAGATCCTTGATTGTGGTCAGTGAATGAAAAACAGTATTGCAACAAAACCTGTCCTGATTCAATCCTTTCCACAGCTGAGGGTTTGCTACAGTTGTATTCAGTCTGAATTTGTCTAAACTTAATACGAAACAACAGTCTCAGCTACGAGAGATATCTGGTCTTATAAGGGTATGTGCACACAATCCGTACAGGCAGCGCTTTGATCGCAGCAGGTGATATTAAACCATGCGGATTCAATACATTGTAGTGATCTAATTTCTCTTGTGGAAACTAGCGTCTTCGCAAGAGAAGTTGACATGCTGCGGTCTGGAAAGATGCGCCGCATGTCAGTTTCCGCAGGTGATCCGCAGACACATAGTAGACATGGGATTTCTACAAATCCATCCACACTGCTGTAACATCTGGATGCTGCGGGTTTGACGCTGCATAAACACACAGCAATCAACCCGCAGCGGCTCCTGACCATGTGCACATAGACTGAAAGCTCCTTTAGGTTAAGTCTACACCATAATAGTTCTATTCACTTACAGCAAGCGAAGATCTTAAAAATATTGAAGAAGAATAGAAAATTGCAACTATTATATAATGACAAAACAATCAACAAATCCAGATCATCTGATAATCCGGCTCCTATCAGGGTCCACAGTTTCTGGATGATCAGAAATTTTAGTGTTACTTTTTGGGAATGTCTTTTACTAGGAATACAATTATTTGATTCAGTACCGTATATAAGCTACAACTCTACAAGAATAATATACAAGAAGAAGCACATATTCGGGGGTCTGAGCTGCCATTTTTCATTACATACATGCCTACTTTTAAGAATCATATTTGAAGGAGACTTCTGATGTGTTGTGTGATCAGAGCACTAGAGAATATGTAAACCCGGCCCATAAGATCAGACCATTAATGTGTCTCCAGATCCAGCACAGCGGCCCAATAAACAAGAGAAGGAGAACGCTCCCTATAAAACATTCAATAAAATTCAATTCTAAAATTCTGTCTGTCTGCAATAACAACTGGGGAGAGAGAGCTCCCTGCACTCATTTATTCAGCCAGTGGGGAGCTCACTGCATATAGATTTATACATCGACCACTAGGGGGAGCTCACTGCATATAGATTTATACATCGACCACTAGGGGGAGCTCACTACATACAGATTTATACATCGACCACTAGGGGGAGCTCACTACATACAGATTTATACTGCCACCACTAGGAGGAGCTCACTACATACAGGTTTATACAGCCACCACTAGAGGGAGCTCACTACATACAGATTTATACAGCCACCACTAGGAGGAGCTCACTACATACAGGTTTATACAGCCACCACTAGAGGGAGCTCACTACATACAGATTTATACAGCCACTACTAGAGGGAGCTCACTACATACAGATTTATACAGCCACCACTAGGAGGAGCTCACTACATACAGATTTATACAGTCACCACTAGAGGGAGCTCACTACATACAGATTTATACAGTCACCACTAGAGGGAGCTCACTACATACAGATTTATACAGCCACCACTAGAGGGAGCTCACTACATACAGATTTATACAGCCACCACTAGGAGGAGCTTACTGCATACAGATTTATACAGCCACCATTAGGGGGAGCTCACTACATACAGATTTATACAGTCACCACTAGCGGGAGCTCACTACATACAGATTTATACAGCCACCACTAGAGGGAGCTCACTACATACAGATTTATACAGTCACCACTAGCGGGAGCTCACTACATACAGATTTATAGAGCCACCACTAGAGGGAGCTCACTACAGATTTATTCAGTCACCACTAGAGGGAGTTCACTGCATACAGATTTATACAGCCACCACTAGGGGGGAGCTCACTACATACAGATTTATACAGCCACCACTAGGGGGGAGCTCACTACATACAGATTTATACAGCCACCACTAGAGAGAGCTCTTTGCACACCGATTTATACAGTCTCCACTAGGGGGGAGCACACTGCATATAGATTTATACAGTTGCCACTAGGGGGAGCTCATTACGCACAGATTATACAGCTACCACTAAGCGACGCTCTCTACATAGTGAGCTGTGACATCTGACAGTGTGTTTAGCAGCTGGTATCAGATGTGTCTGGTCCTGGCCATTGCAGCAGGGTGTCAGCTGTGTATCATTGTGTGACAAGCAAAAGATGCGTGAAAGTCATCAGAGTGTTGCAGATTGTGCAATAGATTTTGCCCATGTTATTTCACATGTTGGAAACTTTTCTCTAGCGACACAAGTCATTAATACATTTGGCAGTTCCATGACTGGTATGAAAATGTTTCAGTATAAATCTGTGCCATCAGTCTGGCCCAAACACCATAGCAAATCTGCCCCAATGGAAGCAATATAAACACATAAGCAACTAGCTCCCCCTAATGGCGACTGGCAGAAGCCTTCTGCAGAACAGCATTGCATTTTTTTTTTTTTTTTTCGATTGCTGAACACTTTAATTTGCATTAGGACGGAGGCACATTCTTGGGATCGTACAACCTAAAACACAGTCCACATGATAGTGACCGATACTGAGGGTCTTTCACAATTCACATTTATGGGATTCCTTAACTAAAAGTGTAAGGTAATGGCTGACAGGCAGCCCCGGACGTCACCCAGTTATGGCAGCGCTCTAAGGCCAGTCTCTCACCACATTTTTGTAATTTTTAACAGCCTCATTTTTTATATTGCAAAAAAAATAAAACACTGATCCAAAACTGATGCATTTTAATCCGCTGGTTTGGGATAGGGGGGAGTGTCAGGAGATCATGCATCTTGTTTTCTAAAAATAAATAAATAAAAACTAGATGTAAACCAGTGTTCCATAGGTTAAAATGCTATAGAAAACAAATAAACATTATTTATTTATTTAATTTTTAAGCATGAAAAAAACGCAACAGACCGTCTTTTGCATCTGGTAAAAACTACACGAACATGTGCACAAATGTACGTCAGGCTGATGCCATAGTGATATGTGCACAAATGTACGTCAGGCTGACGCCATGCGATATGTGCACAAATGTACGTCAGGCTGACGCCATGCGATATGTGCACAAATGTACGTCAGGCTGACGCCATGCGATATGTGCACAAATGTACGTCAGGCTGATGTCCTGTGATACGTTATTCCCATTATATTCGATGCAAAAGCAAACTTATCTGTATAAATACGAGGTTTATTTGACGTATCCTTTTGTACGGTAAAAAACACAAAAACGTTGTGAGGAGGAGCGGCTGAGATCAGTAGTATAAAAGTAGTGATTGCAGGGGGTAGGAGTTGGCAGGACCTCTCCCCAGTATGCAATGGCTGATAACAGGGGACAATAGATTGCATTTAACAACACGGCAAATGGAGAGGGGATATGAAATGGCTGATAACAGGGGACAATACATTGCATTTAACAACACGGCAAATGGAGAGGGGATATGAAATGGCTGATAACAGAAAGAAATCGATTGTATTCAATGCAAACAGGAGATATTCATTAGGAATAGCGTCAATTTAGGAAAAATGGGCATGTGGGGGTACCTATAATTTTACTATATACAGTCCAGTACTTCATGGGGTGACCACCAGGGGGCGCTACTCCAGTGTCTGTGATCGAGCCAATATAAAAGGGAACAGCTTCCATTATTCCATTACTGTCCTGAAGTGGCTTCGGTCTCACTTGGGAGGGTATGTGAGCACTGCCGTGCATTGATCTGGCACAGCGGTGCCAATTAAAGGGCCATGCGCACAACCATCTTATTGTCATAAGTGCACTCCTAGTCCCCTAAAGATATGCAAGCGCAGCGAAGAGACGCCCCCAAGTGTTAGTGTTTACCCCCCCAAAAAACAAAATAATACTTATGGGGTCATTAAAAGTGAAAAGTCTCCAAGTTCTGCGTTTTTTTTTTTTGTTTGTTTCTTGCACGTAAATGAGTGACTGTAAATCTCTCGTCTGAATCCTCAGGAAAGGTTCCAGCTGAACAGACAGATGGGACTACAGCAGAAAACCTGAGCCCCGGAGGGCGATTCTCCAGCAGCAGATTCTCCAGCACATGGTCCATATTCCCGGAGAGGTCACACGACTATCTGCCTTTAAACAGATCTTTTCTTCTTCGCACTTCTTCTAGCACCCGAGAACGGAAATGACTCCACTCCTCGTCCACTCCTCGCTGGAGGTCGAGCGCCATGTGCAAGTCCCTGCAGTGAGTGCGCAGGAATGGATTGTATTCCTTCTCTTCTCCCAGGGTGGACGGACACTGGAGGCCAAAAAAAACCCAACCATTTAATGTTTACTCGATAGGGCCGAGCTCGTTACTCCCACTCATGTCAAGAGCAGAATTAAAAAAACTATCCTGCTTCTAGCTTTTATCCCACACGGCATCAGAGACTGCACAGATCCTATTGCTTTGTGGACATTATTACACATACAGTGGTGTGAAAAAGTGTTTGCCCCTTCCTGATTTTTTATTCTTTTACATGTTTGTCACTTTTCAGATCACAAAACAAATGTAAATATTAGACAAAGATAACACAAGTAATCACAAAATGCAATTTTTAAATGAAGGTCTTTATTACTAAGGGAAAAAGAAATCCAAACCTACAGGGCCCTGTGTGAAAAAGTATTAAACCTAATAACTGGTTGGGCCCTTAGCAGCAACTGCAATCTTTTGCGATGACTGGCAATGAGTCTTTTACAACGCTCTGGAGAAATTTTGGACACTCATCTTTGCAAAATTGTTGTAATTCAGCCACATTGGAGGGTTTCCAAGCATGAACCGCCTTTAAGGTCATGCCACAGCATCTCATCGGATTAAGGTCAGGACTGTGACTAGGCCACTCCAAAGTCTTAATTTTGTTTTTCTTAAGCCATTCAGAGGTGGACTTACTGGTGTGTTTTGGATCCCTGTCCTGCTGCATAACCCATGTATGCTTCAGCTTCAGGTCACGAACAGATGTCCGGACATTCTCCTTCAGGATTTTTTGGTAGACTGCAGAATTCATGGTTCCATTTACCACAGCAAGTCTTCCAGGTCCTGAAGCAGCAAAACAGCCCCAAACCATCACACTACCGCCACCATATTTTACTGTTGGTATGGTGAAATGCTGTGTTACTTTTACGTCAGATGTAATAGGACATACACCTTCCAAAAAGTTCAACTTTTGTCTCGTCAGTCCACAGAGCTTACTCCCAAAAGTCTTGGTGATCATCAAGATGTTTTCTGGCAAAACTGATATGAGCCTTTATGTTCTTTTTGCTCAGCAGTGGTTTTCGTCTTGGAACTCTGCCATTTTTTCCCAGTCTCTTTCTTATGCTGGAGTCATGAACACTGACCTTAACTGAGGCAAGTGAGGCCTGCAGTTCTTTGGATGTGGTTGAGTGGTCTTTTGTGACCTCTTGGCTGAGTTGTCGCTGCGCTCTTGGGGTAATTTTGGTTGGCCGGCCACTCCGGGGAAGGTTTACCACTGTTCCATGTTTTCGCCATTTGTGGATAATGGCTCTCACTGTGGTTCGCTGGAGTCCCAAAGCTTTAGAAATGTCTTTATCACCTTTTCCAGACTGATAGATCTCAATTACTTTGTTTCTCATTTGTTCCTGAATTTCTTTGGATCACAGCATGATGTCTAGCTTTTGAGGATCTTTTGGTCTACTTCACTTTGTCAGGCAGGTCCTATTTAAGTGATTTCTTGAATAAGAACAGGTGTGGCAAATATCAGGCCTGTGTGTGGCTAGGGAAAGTGAACTCAGCTTCCCAAAGATGTGATAAACCACAGTTAATTTAGGTTTTAATGGAGGGGGGGCAATCACTTTTTCACACAGGGCCCTATAGGTTTGGATTTATTTTCCCCTTAATAATAAGACCT
Source organism: Phyllobates terribilis (assembly GCF_046119375.1). Classification (NCBI taxonomy): domain Eukaryota; kingdom Metazoa; phylum Chordata; class Amphibia; order Anura; family Dendrobatidae; genus Phyllobates; species Phyllobates terribilis. The sequence continues at coordinate 174,737,407 of NW_027362769.1, forward strand.
TTATTTAAAAGATGCATTTTGTGGTTACTTGTTTTATCTTTGTCTAATATTTACATTTGTTTTGTGATCTAAAACATTTAAGTAACAAACATGCAAAAGAATAAGAAGTCAGGAAGGAGCAAACACACTTTCACACCACTGTATTTATCAATAGTGTAACTTTTACCAAACTTTTATTTGCATTCACTACATTCCAAATTTATCATTAAAGTGAAACATTTGTTAAATATGGAGTTAGCTGCATCAGTGAAACTTTTGAAACATGACGGTACACGTCCCAAATACTGGATAAAGACAGAATAATGTGTGGAATGTCAATACATTTAGACTTTTTATGCATGTTACAAATGGTGACAATGTTGTCCACGCTTTTTCAAAGACGCCTATGACCTGTCAGGAACATGCAACTATTTATGGTGTCTTTACTGTAGAAAGGCAATTCTAAATAAGTTGTACTTCATGCCAAAAAGGTTAACCATGTCCCCCTTTCTTGAAAATTTAAAGTTTTTGGTGGAGGTGCTAAATGGCGTAAACCACTGATATATTTGGTTTAAACATTTGCGACAAAAAGAAATGTTGCAGTTTGCCCATACATTTTGGCAAATGTCCTATATGTTAGCAGCTGACAGAATTGTGATTGCAGCTCTGGATGTGATTAGAACATAATGTGATTGAATTCAGAAGAACTGAAACAAAACTGCTCGGATCCTAAAAACATGGAAGCTTCCTATAGTGGGGACTGTTGGCTCATGATCATTCGGCACCTCCCTTATCTGAAGCTACCAGCAGCCATGATACTCCATCTATAATCTCCAGTCCTCCAGCTTGTATAGAGCTATATACAGCCATCCATCCTATAGGACATATACACTGTCCCTATAACATCACCCTATGTGTCAGCCTGTCACTTAGACGCCTTGTTACCCACCGTGCATCTCTTCTCCAGCCGCTGCTGAACGACCCACTGAAACTTCTTGTCCCGCACGGTGTTATCAGGCTCCACCACTGCCGCAAACATCAGGTTATCCGCTGAGTACTCATGGCCTGCGGGCAGACAAACATTAGGATCCTTAACTTGTCTTTTCTGATTAGAAAATGTTAAGATTCGTGTTTTTTTAGTGCTTCACCATTTTATAAATGTCAGCTGGCTGTCACTGAATGGAAAAGAGAAACAGATTTGTGCTGCTGATGTGTCCAGCTCAAGGATGATTGCCTACACCGGACACACAGTAACAAAACCTCAGCTGTAGACATCCAAAACACAACTAAGGCACAGACGTCTAATCTGGGACGAGATACACAGGAGATGCTTCAGGACCGTTACACTAAGTCAGGGAAACACTTATCAGTAATGTAATGTATGTACACAGTGACTGCACCAGCAGAATAGTGAGTGCAGCTCTGGAGTATAATACAGGATGTAACTCAGGATCAGTAATGTAATGTATTTACACAGACTGCACCAGCAGAATAGTGAGTGCAGCTCTGGGGTATAATACAGGATGTAACTCAGGATCAGTAATGTAATGTATGTACACAGTGACTGCACCAGCAGAATAGTGAGTGCAGCTCTGGAGTACAATACAGGAGGTAATCAGGATCAGTAATGTATGTACACAGTGACTGCACCAGCAGAATAGCGAGTGCAGCTCTGGAGTATAATACAGGATGTAACTCAGGATCAGTACAGGATCAGTAATGTAATGTATGTACACAGTGACTGCACCAGCAGAATAGTGAGTGCAGCTCTGGAGTATAATACAGGATGTAACTCAGGATCAGTAATGTAATGTAGGTACACAGTGACTGCACCAGCAGAATAGTGAGTGCAGCTCTGGAGTATAATACAGGAAGTAACTCAGGATCAGTACAGGATCAGTAATGTAATGTACAGTCATATGAAAAAGTTTGGGCACCCCTATTAATCTTAAGCTTAATGTTTTATAAAAATTGGTGTTTTTGCAACAGCTATTTCAGTTTGATATATGTAATAACTGTTGGACACAGTAATGTTTCTGCCTTGAAATGAGGTTTATTGTACTAACAAAAAATGTGCAATCTGCATTCAAACAAAATTTGACAGGTGCATAAGTATGGGCACCTCACCAGAAAAGTGACATTAATATTTAGTAGATCCTCCTTTTGCAAAAATAACAGCCTCTAGTCGCTTCCTGTAGCTTTTAATGAGTTCCTGGATCCTGGATGAAGGGATTTTTGACCATTCCTCTTTACAAAACAATTCCAGTTCAGTTAAGTTTGATGGTCGCCGAGCATGGACAGCCCTCTTCAAATGATCCCACAGATGTTCAATGATATTCAGGTCTGGGGACTGGGATGGCCATTCCAGAACATTGTAATTGTTCCTCTGCATGAATGCCTGAGTAGATTTGGAGCGGTGTTTTGGATCATTGTCTTGCTGAAAGATCCATCCCCTGCGTAACTTCAACTTTATCACTGATTCTTGAACATTATTGTCAAGAATCTACTGATACTGAGTGGAATCCATGCGTCCCTCAACTTTAACAAGATTCCCGGTGCCGGCATTGGCCACACAGCCCCAAAGCATGATGGAACCTCCACCAAATTTTACTGTGGGTAGCAAGTGTTTTTCTTGGAATGCTGTGTTTTTTTGCCACCATGCATAACGCCTTTTTGTATGACCAAACAACTCAATCTTGGTTTCATCAGTCCACAGGACCTTCTTCCAAAAAGAAATTGGCTTCTTCAAATGTGCTTTTGCATACCTCAGCCGACTGTTTGTGCGTACTTGCAGAAACGGCTTCTTTCGCATCACTCTCCCATACAGCTTCTCCTTGTGCAAAGTGCGTTGTATAGTTGACCGATGCACAGTGACACCATCTGCAGCAAGTTGATGCTGCAGCTCTCTGGAGGTGGTCTGAGGATTGTCCTTGACTGATCTCACCATTCTTCTTCTCTGCCTTTCTGATGTTTTTCTTGTCCTGACACTTCTGGCCTTAACAAGAACTGTCCCTATGTTCTTCCATTTCCTTACTATGTTCCTCACAGTGGAAACTGACAGGTTAAATCTCTGAGACAGCTTTTTGTATCCTTCCCCTGAACAACTATGTTGAATAATCTTTGTTTTCAGATCATTTGACAGTTGTTTTGAGGAGCCCATGATGCCACTCTTCAGAGGAGATTCAAACAGGAGAACAACTTGCAAGTGGCCACTTTAAGTAGCTTTTCTCATGATTGCATACACCTGGCTATAAAGTTCAAAGCTCAATGAGGTTACAAAACCAAAAAAAGTGCTTTAGTAAGTCAGTAAAAAGTAGGCAGGAGTATTTTAAACAAGAAAATGATAAGGGTGCCCATACTTATGCACCGGTCAAATTTTGTTTGAATGCAGATTGCACATTTTCTGTTAGCACAATAAACCTCATTTCAAGGCAGAAACATTACTGTGTCCAACAGTTATTACATATATCAAACTGAAATAGCTGTTGCAAAAACACCAATTTTTATAAAACATTAAGCTTAAGATTAATAGGGGTGCCCAAACTTTTTCATATGACTGTATGTACACAGTGACTGCACCAGCAGAATAGAGAGTGCAGCTCTGGAGAATAATACAGGATGTAACTCAGGATCAGTAATGTAATGTATGTACACCGTGACTGCACCAGCAGAATAGAGAGTGCAGCTCTGGAGTATAATACAGGATGTAACTCAGGATCAGTAATGTAATGCATGTACACAGTGACTGCACCAGCAGAATAGTGAGTGCAGCTCTGTAGTATAATACAGGATGTAACTCAGGATCAGTAATGTAATGTATGTACACAGTGACTGCACCAGCAGAATAGTGAGTGCAGCTCTGGAGTATAATACAGGATGTAACTCAGGATCAGTACAGGATCAGTAATGTATGTACACAGTGACTGCACCAGCAGAATAGGGAGTACAGCTCTGGAGTATAATACAGGATGTAACTCATGATCAGTAATGTAATGTATGTACCCAGTGACTGCACCAGCAGAATAGTGAGTGCAGCTCTGGAGTATAATACAGGATGTAACTCAGGATCAGTACAGGATCAGTAATGTAATGTATGTACACAGTGACTGCAGCAGCAGAATAGAGAGTGCAGCTCTGGAGAATAATACAGGATGTAACTCAGGATCAGTAATGTAATGTATGTACACCGTGACTGCACCAGCAGAATAGAGAGTGCAGCTCTGGAGTATAATACAGGATGTACCTCAGGATCAGTAATGTAATGTATGTACACAGTGACTGCACCAGCAGAATAGTGAGTGTAGCTCTGGAGTATAATACAGGATGTAACTCAGGATCAGTAATGTAATGTATGTACACAGTGACTGCACCAGAAAAATAGTGAGCGCGACTTTGGAGTATATTAAATTATGTACCCCAGGATCAGTAGGATGTATCTCAGGATTATGATGAAATATACTTCCCCCTGTCATTTTCATTCATGGTGTGATGGTTATATATTTCTTTAAACAGGTGAGATGTTATTCTTTGGCCACTAGATGTCGCCAAAGCACAATGTTATGTTTTTGGCTTTTCTAGCAGTTTATCCAGATTCTTCCGGCACCCTGTGATGAACCTACCGGGCCAGAGCAACGTGTTGTCATTCAGAGAGGCCACAGTGTCCAGCGATGCCAGCATGGTGCCCGCAGAGCCCTCGAACATTCTCCCTTAACAGACAAAAAACAAAAAGGTGGCTGAACCCACACAAACATATCCAGTATTATACCTGGTAGACTGCCAATGCATTAAAGTAAGGGGGCTGTCAGGCAGAAACAGTAAGAGTCAAATAGAATTTTACTATACTTTGACATGTCAGACGTTTTCATTTTAAAAGGAAAGGTTTCCGATCTCAATACTAAGCCACTATTTTATTACAGCTCCACCAACCAATAGTTTTTTTCATAATGGACATCCCCTTTAAATGCTAAAATTCATTTTGGCAGTGGTGAAATCTCCTTCCCGCCATGTGGAGGTGGGCTGCTCACAGGGGGTCGTCACCCAGCTTTCCATAAACATAACTGGGGCATATATGTAACCACATAACTTTCCCAGAAGTTCTACGGCTGTCAGCAAAACTGTATAAAAAGATCATCAACCAGAGCGCAGCTTTAAATTTTACCAGTGCTTTAACCCCTTCCCGACAATAGAACGTCCGGAGACAGATGCGACTGTATGAAAGGAGCCTCTCACAGAACAGGTGTGTTATGCCCCTAACAGCAATGACCGTCGCAAGCTCCGATTGCTACCTTTTAACCACTGAAATGCCCCCTGCTGCCGAAATCTTGGTACATAGGTTGAGCTTCATGGGAGACCATGACTTTTACTCTATACTACAATACGATAAAATTGTTGCCCCCCTCGACTTAATATTTGGTTGCGCCCATTGGAATAAATAACTGCAATCAATCGCTTCCTATAACCATCAGCTTCTTCCTCCTCTCAGCTGGAATCTTGGACTCTTCTTACAATCTGCTCCAGGTCTTTCATATGTGAAGACGTCTTCTCCCAACAGCAATTTTAAGATCTCTCCACAGGTGATCAATGGGATTTAGATCCGGACTCATTGCTGCCATTTCAGAACTCTGCAGCGCTTTATTTCCATCCATTTCTGGGGGCTTCTTGAAGTATGTTAGCATCCTAGGTCATGGGTCTTCCAGCAGGACAATAATAACCCCAAATCCAGCTTTCTAACACTGGGCACTACATTGCGACCCAACATCCTTCGGTAATCTTCAGATTTCATGACGCCTTGCACACAGTCAAGGCACCCAGTGCCAGAAGCAGCAAAACCACCCCAAAACATCTTAGAACCTCCACCATATTTGACTTTAGGTGCTGTGTTCTTTTCTTTGTAGGCCTTATTCTGTTTTCGGTTAACAGTAGAATGATGTGCTTTACCAAAAACCTCTATCTTGGTCTCATCTGTTCACAAGATGCTTTCCCAGAAGGATTTTGGATTACTCACCTACATTTTGGCAAACTGCAGTCTAGCTTTTTTAAGTCTCTGTGACAGTAGTGAATCCTCCTGGGTCTTCTGCCATAGCGTTTCATTTTATTCATATGTGGACGGATAGTTCTCGCTGACACTGATGCCCCCTGAGCCTGCAGGACAGCTAGAATTTCTTTGGAACTTGATTGGGGCCGCTTATCCACCATCCAGACTATCCTGCGTTGCAACCCTTCATCAATTTTTCTCTGTCGTCCACGTCCAGGGAGATTAGCTGCAGTGCCATGGGTTGTAAACTTCTTGATTATTTTGTACACCGTGGACAAAGTAACATCAAGATCTCTGGAGATGGACTTGTAACCTTGAGATTGTTGATATTTTTTCAACAATTTTGGTTCTCAAGTCCTCAGACAGTTCTCCTCTTTCTGTTCTCCATGCTTAGACACACAATGCAAAGATTGAGTAAACTTCTCCCATTTTTATCTGGCTTCAGGTATGATTTTCATATTGCCCACACCTGTTACCTGCCACAGGTGAGTTTGAACGAGCATCACATGCTTGAAACAAAATTGTTTACCCACAATTTTGGAAAAGTGCCAACAATTTTGTCCGACCCATTTTTTGTTTTTTGTGTGTGAAATTATGTCCAATTTGCCTTTTTTCCTGTTTTCTTGTGTTGTTCCAATACACACAAAAGGAAATAAACATGTGTATAACAAAACATGTGTCATTGCAATAATTTTCTGGGAGAAATAGTTCATTTTCTGGAACAATTTCAAGGGTGCCAACATTTTGGGCCATGACTGTATATATTTAAATCATCCCCTCTTTTCCACAGTTAAACAAAAATGGAAAAAATAAAAATATTTGGCATCTCACACCTTTGCAAAAGTCTGATCTAGGAAAACAAAGGAATTTAACCTATAGGGTAAAAACAAAAAAAAAAACACACACGAGAATTGCCTATTTTTCAGTCCTAGCACCTCTTGCAAAAAATGCAATAAGACGCGTTTAGAAGATCGTATTTCACCCAAAAATGACACCAATAAAAACAACAGCTCACCATGCAAAAATCAACCACACAGTGCCATTGATGGAAACATAAAACATGATGGCTCTCGAAACATGGCGACGCAAATATATATAGATTTTCTTATAAATTTCTGAATTTTGTTTAACCCCAAAATAAGACAATACAAGTTTGGTGTTGCTGGAATCGTTCTGACCTGGAGGATCATGTTGTCAGATAATTTTTACTGAATCAGCTCCACAAAAAAAAACCTCTAAAAATGGCAGATTTGCATTTTTGTCTTTTACCATTTCACCCCACTTGCATTTTTCTGATCTCTATGCTGGATCCTTCTGGGGATTTTATTTATTTTTTATTATAGAGGGAAGCTCTTTTCTTCATTTTCTGCAATAATATCATGAAGGCAGACGTTCCCTCCGGTCTGACAATAGCTGGGTCAGCGCTCAGCAGGACGGATCGGTCAGCTCCATGGCAACGGCGGGAAATGGCGGATTTGTCAGGGTTTTGTTCTCGTATCCTACAGCGAAGGTTTTATTGATCCCCCACCACCTGACCTTCCCCGGGTCTCATCAGGCTGATGAATCGATGGTGCCGTGGATTCCATGTTTTTTCACTAAATCTACAGCCAATTATCTCTTCATGAAAATGATCAAAAAAACTCAGGTGCATGACGGGGAACAGAACAGTCAGCGCTTCGGGGGGCTGCTGTGCATAATGGCTGCCCGCGGTGTCTGACTGCAGACGACACCATTACACTGGGAATTATAGTTATTCCAGGAAAGCAACGCGTCACATAGAAAATGACCTCCATGGTGTCTCTAAGAGCCCGAGGTCAGGTACCAGCCACCCATAGCTTCACGTTAATGCATTAATCCAGGTTGTTGTTGTTTTTTGGAGGGGCGGGGGAAGGGGGGGGCAGTAATTACAGATAGTCACTATGATCCACTTCTGACTTTGGCTCAAAAAACTGCATCAAGAACCGCACGTGTGAATGCTCCTCTAATAATGCAGCTGTTCTATTAGTAGCTGGCGACTTTAAAGGGTACTGCCCCTTTAAGATGGGCTAGCTTTATAAGTGCAGAGTGATGGCTGAAGAACCGATGTTGAGAAGAGGCTTCTTTATAACCAGAGAGCAGCAGCTGCGCCAGTGTCAAGAGGAATTAAAGCCCTCGTCAATCTCAGCCCCAGGGAAGGAAGGGATTAGGATTTATGCCTAGTATAAATCAGAACGAGCTGAAACTTCACAAAGGAACGCCCCCCGCATCCCGGACTATAAAAAAATAGCAGGAAAGCATTTCTCCAGGTAATATTCATGGTCTAAAATCAATCAGAAACTCAGGCTGCTGTTTGGTCTCTCCTCCATGATTTACACTGCAGCTATGCAGATTCCGATTATTTGGCTGCTGCCCAAAGCTCAGCAGGAAGTCAGCGCACGGAGGCACAATTATCATTCCAGCAGACAGAACAGTGATAAACTACAAAGAATCAACCAAAAATGAATAATCAGGAACCTATTGTGGATAAACTAAGGGAAGGGCCCTGAACAACTGCTTTATATAAAAGAAAGTGATATACAAGACAGAAAATAATCTCTATCCAGTCAATCAAAATAAAAAAAATAAAAAAATTTGTAACAAAAAAAATTAGCATTTTCTCAGACGCAAAACTTTTCTATTTTTCCATCAATAGAGCCGTGTGGGCGCCAATTTTTTGAGCCTTGAGATGATGTTTTTATTGATATAATTTTGGGGATTTTGATTGAATTTTTAGATGGGAGGGAGTACGCAGAAATTGAAAAATGGCAATTCTGGGGTTCAGAATTTTATTTTCAGTGTTTATTGTAGGTTTAAATAACTTTACATTATGACTTTTTTTGGACATGATACCAAAAATAATTAATTTACATTATATTTGAAGGGGAAAAAGGGGGCGATATAAACTTTTATATAAAACATATCCGCTCCCTGCGATCGTGTCCTGGGGAGCCAACGTTAGCTGATGCACACGTACCGACACAGACGTCATATGAATGCTGATATCAGGGAATTATTAAAATGAAGTAATTGGAGTGCGCTCCAGTTGCTGCAGTTACGGGGCAGATGCCGGCTGTGTGCCACATCCGGCATCTGCCTGCTGTGGTGCAGGCGCAGCTCCTGAGCCGACTTCATATTTCCTTAGCAACGAGTAATAAAAAAATGTATGTCATAGATCATTAACCAGTTATAGGCATTTTCTAGAATTAGAAAAACATGGATGCCTTTCTTCAAAAATAGCACCACTCTGGTTCTCAGGTTGCTTGCGGTAATGCATGTCGCTTGTGTTTACTACAATGGAGAGACACATCCTACGGACATAAAAAAAAAAAAAGTAGCCATGTTTTTACTAGTTCCGAGTTCCTTTATTTTTTTTTTTTATTGCAGCTTTGGAAGTGACTAGAGCATAAGATGTAACTTGGAATCAGAACACTAAATCTGGATTATAAAGCCACGGAGGGATTACCGCTCCTCTGCATCTCCGAACCCAGTAATCAGATTACGCTGGCATGGATGGTGGTGAAGACGGCAGAAGAAGAAAAGCGCTGGAGAGCGGCCAAGCTTCCGTGTACAGGAAACCAGAGCCGCATTATCAAGGGCTGACTGTGTATGTGCAATAACCGCCATTAATAAGGAGCGCGGTCATCATCCTGCATGTCTCCTCTCCGTTCTACTCTTATGACTAAATCATTCCACATCCACGCTAGGTTCATACCACTCTACCGCTGCTACTGCAGAACCTCTTTGCAACAACAATGCTATGGCCTGAGCTTACCACAGCCGGCGAGGAAGAGGAGGTCCCCAGAGAACAGACAGTCCGGTCCGTCTCCAGATTTCCCATCCAGCACGTAAATCATGTGACCCACGGTGTGACCCGGCGTGAAGAACGCCTGAAACTGCAGTCGCCCGACCGCCAGCTGGTCCCTGTCAGATAGAGGACTGGGAGGAAAAATAGGGGAAAAGTCACAATGTGTCGGCGTCCACAAGGGAAATACAATCTGAGAAATCACAGAACACGATGCATGGATTCAAAGATTGGCGCCAACCTCCCAAATTTATTACTACAAAACACAGTAGGCCTCATTTATCGTCAGGGTCCTGTCTCTGTTGTCCATAGCAACCAGTCAGAGCGCAGCTTTCATTTTTTATTCTGATCTGGTAGAATGAAAGCTGCGCTGTGATTGGTTGCTATGAACAATAAAGACAGTTCTTTTTAGACACTTTTTTTAAAATCTGCCGAGGTAAATTGTTCATTTTTTACACCAACACTGTTCAGGTGCACTTATTTTTTTTTTTTTAACCATTTTCATACAAAATTGAGAGTGGAGTGGATTTATCAAAGTTGCCTCATAGCAACCAATCAGAGCACAGCTAACATGCCTTTAACTGCTGTGGAAATATAAAACCTGCACTGTGATTGGTTACTATGGGCAACCACACTGAGCTAAGCCTCTGATGGATTTTCTGTTACTGAGAAAGATGAATGGCAAACAAGATGGACGCCATCTTGTTCTATAGTAACAAGTAAATGTACAAATTTGAAACTATGGTCCCCAACACTCAATCATGCAGATTACAGACTAATTACTGTATACCCCCCCTTTAAAAAAAAACCTGTATATCTCTGATGTACAACGATTTAAAGGGGTATTGTTATAGTGAAAAATTTAAAAAATCCATAACATCTCCAGCGAGGGGACATGTCCCCCTCACATGGAACATATGGGAGGAAGCGAAAATTACTTATAACTGAAGAAGAGCTGACACTCCAACCTCCCTTGAAGTAGGACTAATTATAGCTAGAGAGCCAACACCCCATCCCCTTTGCAGCTGGGACCTCCTGTTGTGTACAGGTGATTAAAACGGGATATCTGCTAGGGAAAATGACAGTTGCAGAGAGGAGGAAAAGTGAACTCCTTCAGATGTAACCTTTTTTCTCTTCAAAAGGAAAACTGAAAAATTGCCCATCTCCGGGGTCCAGATAGGAATATTGGGGTTTGCATCGATCCGATATTTATGGGAGATGTATTTTCGGTGTTGTGGAGAAGGGGCGAACATTATACATTCACTCACATCACTGTGGGGCCATTCTAATGCCTCTAACTCAATAACGGTCCGATAGATGATGCCATCCAGCTCATGTTTGATCTATATGTACAAGGTAAAATCACAATAAAAAATATATGACGACAATATCTACTGCCTGGAACGTCCAGGGGCGAAGATATCTTGTAAGTTGGGGGATCTCAAAATTCTGAAGGGCTGCACCACATCCCACAATCAGTCCACACATGAGCGCATCAAGTGGAAGTGTGTGGGCGTAGCCTTGAGGTAATAAAAAGCAGAATTTGGGTTTGGGTCATTGGTCAGTATTTGGAAAACTGACAAAACCACAGAAAGCTGCATCTTCCAATCGGAGTGCTTCCATCAACTAAGCTCTGAGCCATTTCCGTGACATCAGGTTTAGTAATTTTCTTTCATTATTCCTTTTTATCCCACGTAATTGTATATACTATATTGTTTTGCTCCCATTTTGCATCTTTTTCATAGATACTGCCTATCTTTCTGGATTAAATATATACAATTTAATAGATCTGTTCTTTTTGCTCTGTGAACCGCACCCTTGAAGCCAGGTAACCTGTACCCGATGTCCAATCGGCCTGAATAAATGATTGGTGATGGCAGCTAGTAGTTCTTTTGTTATTGTGGATTTGGCAAGGACCGTACTGGGGTATAAATACCATATTATATATATATATATATATATATATATATATATATATATATATATATATATATATATATATATATATATATATATATATATATTTATATTATGTGTTGGAATCGGAGGTGTATTTACCATATGCTCACTGTGAGTTTCCCAATAACCGGCCTAGTAGTGGAAGCAGCCGTGGCCTCGTCCATCACTCATTACTCAATTGTGTAATTGCCCTGACGAGTGGAGGCTGCAGAGTTGCGTTCCCTTGATAAAGTGGTGACAGTGGTGGGATCTGCGTGAAGCCCTCCACCCCCGGCTGTGTATTCTTGACGGGTATTTTTTAAATGTATTATGGATAGATGCCTAAGTCAGGAACACCACTTTAATCCCTTAACAATGTGTTATGTAAATGTCAGAAGTGGGTGCGAATGTATGGAAAATCTCGCGCGCTGATCCCACGCCATACATGGAAGCCCCTGCTGTGTTATAAAGCCAACACTCGCCTCTAGCTGCAGAGACTGTTAAGTAAAAAAAGCAGGGATATATTTTTTACGATTTTTTTTTATTATAAGATTATAATCACCTGGCATTTCCCAAACAAAAAAGTAATAATGATAAAAAAAGGAAGCAGAATATTTGGTATCGCCACATCCATAAAAGAACAATCCAACAAAATATAAAATTAAACTAACCCTACCGTACACACCATAAAGAAATTAAAATAGTAGAATTTTAGTGTTTTCAGTTGCGGCACTTTCTTAAATAAATGTAATAAAAACTGAGTAAAACAGTGAAAAAAAACCCTTTGGTATTGCCAAAACTGCACTGTCCTGGAGAATTGTGTTTTCAGGTTATTTTTACTGCACACTTAAAGCCGTAAGGGAAGGGAAAAAAAAATTGTGAAATTGCTTTTTTTTTCTCTTTAATTATTTCCCCATAATTGACATTTTTTTCCTTTTTTCACTCCACTGTATGGCAAAAAGAATGGGGTCATCCAAAACTACAACTCGCCCTGCAAAAAATAAGCCCTAATAAGGCTATGTATGGGAACATTAAAAAGGTTATGACTCTTGGAAGAAAAAAATCGGGAGCGCAAAAAATGAAGAATGCAAGCATCATTATTCCCAACCCACTTTCTGATGGTTGGTCTGACCTCTGATGCAACAGTGTGGCCGCTTCATTGTTTGTCTGGCTCCCCGGCCACATGGCTGTGAAGAACAGACCTATGCTGCAGTTACCTTTCCGGCACCCCGATAATGCCGCAGTACAGTGTGGCCCCATCTCAAGATGGGTGGGAGTCCCAGAGGTGAAAACCCAACTCATTATGGAGTCAGGGCAAATTCTACCTTATATACGATAGGAATACCCCTTTTAAAATCCCTTTAATATCCATTGTCTCTTATTTTTTTAAAGATCTGACTAATTCTATCATATCCATAAAAAGCTCCAAAAAAACAATCCGTACTGTGTTAGTTCTGGAATGTCATCGCAGGAATTCCCGTACACTCGGCAGGACTTGTACAGCTTCTTCAGGGCTTTATTGCCCCCGCTGTGATCCCTAAAATAAAAAGTAAGAAAGAGCAAATTATTTATGTGATGAAAGCCGGCCGGTGGGTGCAGCTCTCTGGCGCCCCCTTACCTCTCAGGTCAGTCAAGGTACTGCACCTAGAGAAAGTAGTGCCAGGAAGCTGCAACCAGCGCAGGGAACACGGTAGTGTGTTATCCCTTCAACGTCACTAAACCGTAACGTCACTACACAGCACAACTCGCTAGCGCCCTCTTAGCCTCAGGTCAGTCAAGGAACTGCACCTAGGATAAGCGGTCGCCAGGGAGACTGTCCTGTAACCTACTGGGTATCGGGGCCCTCTGTAGTGAGGGCGGTATATATATCTTCCTTGGCCGCGCCAGGAATATATATATCTGAACCTCCGACCGTCACTACCAGCCTTCCCCAATCCCCAGTTGGTATGCTGCCACCAGTCCCTATTTTAGATATACGCCCAGTCCGTGAATGGGCCTATATCGGGTCAGGAACCAACCCTGGGTAGCGTTTTTGGCTTGAGCCGAGCTCACACGGACGTGCGTTCGTTATGCAGAATAAAAGGCAGGCCCACAATTACTTGAGGTAATTGATTATAATAATACACTAGATACACGATATACAACTAAATATACACAGGTATAAGGTCAGGCTAAACTATACAACAATGGAATACAACACACAGAATCACCACAGCATATCAGTTACCGGTTTCTTGATTTTCTTGTGACGCAGGGAGAGGATTCTGCGGTCGCAGGCACGGTTCTTTGTTACAGGCTGAGGCCTACCCCCGCATGGTCAAACTGCTCCTCCCCTTGGTGGCCTCAGCTGGTGCTCAGATGTTCAGCACACCACTCTTGGGTCAAAAACTGACTTGTCTCTTGTCTGTCCTGCTATCTTACCTGCCCCGTCCCGCCCACTGCTGGTGAGGTCAGCTGGCTCAGTCTCCACCCTCAGGTCTAACTTCGATCAGAAGCCCAAATTCTATGGAACCCAATAACTTCTTCTGGGATGGTCTCATGATACCCCCAGGGGTTCCCATGGATTCGGGCCGCCGTAACCGACCTTTTGATATCAATTATGATACCATACGGTCCTCAGGAATGGCTCCGCGCTATATCTTGGCTTCCAGAGCACGTACAAACGTCTACCGCGGAGGCTTGTGTGCGCAATGGCTCCGGGACGCCGTGATATTTTTTTATTGGCCCATCCCACGCAACATGCGTGTACTATTCATGTTTCTATATCTTATGCCTCCATGCTTGTGACAGACAAAGAAACTAGTCCTATGGGACAAATGGTCAGGTACAGATAGACGAAGCACCCCCCCCTGCTGGCTGTGTTTCCTCTCGAAGTCTTTGAAGCTCCTAGCATTCAAGTGTTAAGTAGGCTTCTTATCTTACAGGAGCCTGGATGGGGGGAAACTATCTAGTTGACGTTTTAACAGAAGGTCCCAAGGGTGGGGGCTGCTGAAGTGTGGCCATCCCTGGATATGATTTATCATTACCAAGATGGCGGCTACAGGTTCATCACACCTCCCCCTATACGAGGGCGCGAGGGGGTAGCACATTCCTGTGTTCCCCCGTGCGTCCTTCTGCACCCTCCCCTTGCCGGGATAACCCGTCAGCGTTACCGTGGTCACGGCCTCTTCTGTGGCGAATGGAGAAGTGGTACTGCTGGAGAGCGAGGCTCCAGCGTAGCAACCTGCCATTCGACCCAGAGACCGTGTGTAACCAGCTGATTGGGTTGTGGTCCGTCTCCACGGTGAAATGGCTCCCGTACAAGTAGGGCTGCAGACGCTGCAGGGCCCATACAATTGCCAGGCATTCTTTTTCCACCGTGGAGTAAGCCACCTCCCGGGGCAGTAGCTTCCTGCTCAGGTACAAGACAGGATGTTCCTGGCCTGTCGTGTTGACCTGACTTAGCACAGCACCGAGGCCAAAGTCACTGGCGTCGGTCTGTACCACAAACGGCCGGTCGAAGTCAGCAGCTTGCAGTACAGGGGAGCTACTTAGGGCAGCTTTGAGTGCCCCGAAAGCTGTCTCGCAGGCGACTGTCCAGTCGACTGCGACGGGCAGCTTCTTCTTGGTGAGGTCCGTCAGGGGCTTGGCCAGGGTGCTATAGTGAGGGACGAACCTCCTATAGTACCCGGCGGTCCCCAAGAAGGACATCACCTGCTTTTTGGTCCTAGGAGTGGGCCAGGATGCGATGGCATCCACTTTCCCAGGTTCTGGCTTCAGAACCCCCCCGCCTACCCGGTGACCCAGGTAGAGGACCTCACTCATGCCCAGCTGGCACTTTTCCGGCTTGATGGTCAAGCCTGCCCGGTGGATCCGACCGAGCACCTGCCGCAGGTGCTCTAGGTGATCCTCCCAAGTGGGACTGAAGACTGCAATATCGTCCAAGTACGCAGCCGCGTACCCTTCAAGTCCCTCAAGCAGCGTATTGACCATCCGCTGAAAAGTGGCAGGGGCATTCTTCATGCCGAATGGCATCACTGTGGACTCGTACAGTCCAAAAGGGGTGATAAAGGCAGAGCGTTCCCTTGCCGCGGGGGTCAGAGGAATCTGCCAGTACCCCCGGCTCAGATCCATGATGGTCAGGTACTTAGCCCCGGCCATCCGATCGAGCAGGTCATCGATGCGTGGTATGGGGAACGCATCGGTGGCCGTTACAGCGTTGAGCCCCCGGTAGTCCACGCAGAACCGTGTAGTTCGGTCCTTCTTTGGTACGAGGACTACAGGCGAGGCCCACGCGCTGCTGGATGCCTGGATCACCCCCAGCTTCAGCATCTCGTCTATCTCTTGGCGCATGTTTCCCTGCACCTCGAAAGAGACCCGATATGCTGAACGCCGGATCGGCGGGTGATCGCCAGTGTCCACATCATGGACAGCCATCTCAGTCCTTCCGGGCAGGCTGCTGAACAGCCCCCGGAAGGGGTGCAGGGCGGTCCCCAGCTGGGACCGTTGGTCCTCCGTGAGCTGGTGGCCAACCCCCACATCCTCGATGGACCCACCCGCCTTGGCTTGGGTGAGCAGATCCAGGAGGGTTTCTACCTCTCCTTCCTCGGGAAGGTTGCACACTGGGTGGGCAGTCGCTTCCCGCTCATGATGAGCCTTCATCATGTTCACGTGGAAGGCCTTCCTCCTTCCACGGGCGTGATCCAGGGTGACCAGATAGGTGACGGCATTGAGTTTCTGGTGCACGAAGTAGGGACCTTCCCAGGCTGCCTGAAGCTTGTTCTGTGGTACGGGGACCAGTACCCACACCTTTTGACCCACCTGGTAGGTCCTCTCACAAGCATTCTGGTCGTACCACCGCTTCTGGTCGGCCTGGGCCTGGGCCATATTGTCCTGCACCAGCTTTGCCAAGGCCATCATCCTGTCCCGGTGGCGCACGACATACTCGATGACCGACACCTCGGGGGTGGCCAAATCCCCTTCCCATGCTTCCTTCACCAGAGCCAGGGGGCCCCGTACCCGTCGCCCGTACAGGAGCTCAAAGGGGGAGAACCCCGTTGAGGCCTGCGGAACCTCCCGGTAAGCAAATAGGAGGTGTGGGAGGTAACGCTCCCAGTCTCTCCCGTGGGAGTCGACCAACATCTTAAGCATCTGCTTTAAGGTGCCATTGAACCGCTCACACAGGCCATTAGTCTGTGGGTGATACGGGCTGGCCACCAGATGTTGCACCTGCATTTGCTTACAGAGGGACTCCATCAGCCGCGACATGAACTGGGTCCCTCGGTCGGTGAGCATTTCTTGGGGGAAACCCACTCTGGAGAAGATCTCCAGTAAGGCGGCAGCCACCTTGTCGGCCCGAATGGACGACAAAGCTACCGCTTCCGGGTACCGGGTGGCATAGTCCACTACCGTGAGTATGAAGCATTTCCCGGAGTGGCTGGGAGTGGACAGAGGTCCAATAAGATCCACAGCGACCCTCGAGAAAGACTCTTCGATGATTGGCAGAGTTACCAGTGGGGCTTTGGGGCGCGGCCCCGCCTTCCCCACCCTCTGACAGGTGTCACACGAACGGCAGTAGGCACCCACCGCGGCTCCCATCCCAGGCCAGTAGAAATGCTGAGCTATCCTGGCCTTGGTTTTAGCGATCCCTAGGTGTCCGGCCATCGGAATCTCGTGTGCGATCCGCAACAATTCCGCCCTGAACGGATAGGGTACCACTAACTGTCGGTCCCTGGGCCACGCCTCCGGTGAACCCTGCTGGACCGTTACCCGGTACAGCCGTCCCTGGTCCCAGACCACACGCTCGCAGTCTGACTCCATGGGAGGCTGTGCCGCCTGTTCCTTGAGAGCTTTCAGGCTGTCGTCTGCTTCCAATGCAGCCTGAAATTCCTGACTTGATGTGGCCAGAATCGACGAAACTGCCACATCCTCTGTCAGCCCCTCCGGGCATGTCACCTGGCCGCTGTCTGACCCGGCAGACACTTGGTCAGAAGTGGGGAAGCCGTCGGACCTCTGCAAGGCTCCTTGGGCTCCGGCGCTCCCACTCCTGGTGACAGCGGCTATGACCGCTGTGACCGTGGGTAGTGCCTGCTTCCCCTCTGTTTCTGACCAAGCCGCCCGATCAGGCAGGCTTCCTAGGCCTTTGGACATCTCGGATGTGGGGAACTCCTGCCCTGGGGTCTTACCTGGCGGCTCCTCTCTTGGGACACCCCCACCTCCCATGGCCTGTTCCTCCCCCTGCAGTGGGCCTATACTCAGCAGCCTGGATACCCCTGGGAGCCCTACACTGCCGGTAGCTGCCCCCCTCTCCATCCCTGAGCTTCCCTCTACAGAATCCTGCCCGCCCCCTCCCTCACCGGAGGACAAGAGGTCACGGCACGCCGGCTGAGCACCTCTGCGGGCATCCCCACACTCCCCACCTGCTTTCACTAACCCTGTTTGTGTTGTGTCTGTGCAGGTGTTACCCTCAGGTTTCACTCCCTCCTCCTCAGCAGGACACACACTACATACAACATGGTTGGCATTAGCAGCAGACAAATCAATACACTCTTGGGGGGCCGAACTTGGGGGTTCAGAGGGTACATACTGCGATACTAGACGCCCCAAGTCGGTCCCTAATAAAACATTTGCGGGAATATTTGGCGTTACTCCCACCTCCCGCATCCCCCTTCCGGCACCCCAGTCCAAATACACCATGGCAACGGGAAGTGCCGGCTCCACGCCTCCAACCCCGGAGACGGAAAGAGTCTTTCCTGGTACCAAGTCCTGGGGGGACACCACCTCAGGCCGTACCAGTGTTCGTTCAGCGCCCGTGTCCCGCAGTCCCATGACCGCAGAACGGCCTATGGTGACGGGTTGGATGTTGTCCAGGGACCTACCACCACCCCCTCCCACACACAAAACATTGGGCGCTCTCTGGGACTGGGATGGGGTCTTTTGGCGCTGGGGACACTCAGCCCTAAAGTGTCCTGGTTTGTTGCATAGATGACAACGTCTTACGTCTGGTCCTTGCCTGGAGAGGGCAACAGGGGGATACACCCCTTGTGTTCTAGGGGCCGGGGAAACAGGGGCATGACTGGGCTTACCCCCTCTCCAGGTGCTGCTGGCAGACTTCTTCAGCTCAGGCGCCCTGTTATTGGCATACTCGTCTGCCAGGGCGGCTGTAGCAGAAGCCCCTGTTGGTTTTCGGTCACGGAGGAACTGTCGGAGGTCCTCTGGGCAGTTCCACAAAAACTGCTCCGTGACGAACAGTTCCTGGACCTCCTGGCGGGTAGTAAGCGCTAGACCCGAGGTCCAGTGCTCTGCGGCTCTCAACAGCGCCCGCATATGATCGGTCCAGGTGTCCTTGGGGCCACGCAGCAGGCTCCGGAACTTCTGGCGGTACGACTCGGGAGTGAGGTTGTACTGCCGGATCAGGGCCCGCTTGATGCAGTCGTAGTTCTGTACCTCCCCGGCAGGTAAGTCCCCCAAGGCATCCAGGGACTTACCCCTCAAACGGGGGGTCAGGTATCTGGCCCACTGATCCCGGGCCAGATGGTGCTGAAGACAGGTCCGTTCAAATGCCACCAGAAAGGAGTCCAGGTCCCCATCCTTCTCCAGTAGAGGGAAGTCCTCAGCTCGGACTTTGGACGACTTGGTCTCCTGATGGGTTGGTTGCTCTAGCGGAAGCCCCCGCTGGGCCAGGTCCAGTTGGTGCTGGCGCTCCGCAGCTCGCTCTGCACGCTCCGCAGCCTCCCGGCGCTCTGCAGCTTCACGCTCCGCAGCCTCCCGGCGCTCTGCAGCTTCGCGCTCCTCCTCCGCTGCCTTCTCTGATGCTGCCAGGAGGGTTTTGTAGACGGCATCGCCATGAGACTGGAGACTTGCCATAGCCGCTTGTAAAAGGGCTTGTGATCTGGACAGGCTGGGCTGGGTAGGTGGTGGGCAGCCCACTGCGGGACCGTATACTGGGGACTGGCTCCCTGAGGTGCCCGGGCTGGACTCCTCCTCGCCATGAGTAACAATGTCCTCCCCTCCTGCCACACGGACCGTAGCATTAGACTCCTGCAGGGTCTTGCTCCTGGTGCCGTCTGCCATCTTGGTAACCGACACCGCTGCAACCCTGAGTTTGCACACACCTTGTTATACTTTTAGCCTGACCGTCTAACGTTGGGCTGACCTTAAGACTCCAGCAGTGGAAGTTACCACTGGCAGTCTTTAGTGCCTGGGAGTAGGGGTCCCACAACACTATTATTCTGCAATCCCACCGCTCTGCCACCAATGTGATGAAAGCCGGCCGGTGGGTGCAGCTCTCTGGCGCCCCCTTACCTCTCAGGTCAGTCAAGGTACTGCACCTAGAGAAAGTAGTGCCAGGAAGCTGCAACCAGCGCAGGGAACACGGTAGTGTGTTATCCCTTCAACGTCACTAAACCGTAACGTCACTACACAGCACAACTCGCTAGCGCCCTCTTAGCCTCAGGTCAGTCAAGGAACTGCACCTAGGATAAGCGGTCGCCAGGGAGACTGTCCTGTAACCTACTGGGTATCGGGGCCCTCTGTAGTGAGGGCGGTATATATATCTTCCTTGGCCGCGCCAGGAATATATATATCTGAACCTCCGACCGTCACTACCAGCCTTCCCCAATCCCCAGTTGGTATGCTGCCACCAGTCCCTATTTTAGATATACGCCCAGTCCGTGAATGGGCCTATATCGGGTCAGGAACCAACCCTGGGTAGCGTTTTTGGCTTGAGCCGAGCTCACACGGACGTGCGTTCGTTATGCAGAATAAAAGGCAGGCCCACAATTACTTGAGGTAATTGATTATAATAATACACTAGATACACGATATACAACTAAATATACACAGGTATAAGGTCAGGCTAAACTATACAACAATGGAATACAACACACAGAATCACCACAGCATATCAGTTACCGGTTTCTTGATTTTCTTGTGACGCAGGGAGAGGATTCTGCGGTCGCAGGCACGGTTCTTTGTTACAGGCTGAGGCCTACCCCCGCATGGTCAAACTGCTCCTCCCCTTGGTGGCCTCAGCTGGTGCTCAGATGTTCAGCACACCACTCTTGGGTCAAAAACTGACTTGTCTCTTGTCTGTCCTGCTATCTTACCTGCCCCGTCCCGCCCACTGCTGGTGAGGTCAGCTGGCTCAGTCTCCACCCTCAGGTCTAACTTCGATCAGAAGCCCAAATTCTATGGAACCCAATAACTTCTTCTGGGATGGTCTCATGATACCCCCAGGGGTTCCCATGGATTCGGGCCGCCGTAACCGACCTTTTGATATCAATTATGATACCATACGGTCCTCAGGAATGGCTCCGCGCTATATCTTGGCTTCCAGAGCACGTACAAACGTCTACCGCGGAGGCTTGTGTGCGCAATGGCTCCGGGACGCCGTGATATTTTTTTATTGGCCCATCCCACGCAACATGCGTGTACTATTCATGTTTCTATATCTTATGCCTCCATGCTTGTGACAGACAAAGAAACTAGTCCTATGGGACAAATGGTCAGGTACAGATAGACGAAGCACCCCCCCCTGCTGGCTGTGTTTCCTCTCGAAGTCTTTGAAGCTCCTAGCATTCAAGTGTTAAGTAGGCTTCTTATCTTACAGGAGCCTGGATGGGGGGAAACTATCTAGTTGACGTTTTAACAGAAGGTCCCAAGGGTGGGGGCTGCTGAAGTGTGGCCATCCCTGGATATGATTTATCATTACCAAGATGGCGGCTACAGGTTCATCACAATTTAGTAGAAAGAAGAATACGTATTCCTTAAAGGCGACATTTCAATATTCGGAGGATCAGCTATTGTTCCCCGTTATCAAGTTGCATTTCTCAAGGAGATGAGTAATAAAAATCTAATAGTTTCCTTCTCCCCATTGATCCCTATGGTATCATAACGCTGCTGTATGATTACAGAGTGCTGATACTATGTTGCCTGGCCCTTTAAATCTGGCCAATTTTAATCTCATGTTGTGTAAACGCTTCATTTTTGGAAACCTACGTAATTCCAGTGTAAAGTGTTACATGCGCCGGGAAATAATTACTGGATTTCCCCTACATTTATGGTATCAGAGGCAGCAAATGAAGCGGATCGACAGGTCTTTCCGGTTCCAGAAATCGTCACAAGCAAAACATCACGAACGGGAAGAATCATAAAGCGCCAAAATAAGTGAGATTTATTGTAACGAAGATATCCTGTGCGCTCGCTGCTCACGGATACATGATTCATGGTTCATCACTACAGAATTCCTTCAAGGATTCGAGGTCAGTAGGAGGAGGCACAAGGACGAGGTTCAGAATAATCGCTGGGAGCACAGATCCTTCTGCGCGTCACCACGTGGCTCAAATATTCACTACGCATGGGATAATGTACTATATGGCGCATATAGGAATACCATTCCCAGCTGTGTGGTGCCTCCTGGGCACAGTGCCAGCCCATAGCAATGCAAGATCATGCATTAACCCCTTTATTACCAAGCAAATATTCCCATTTGTTTTTTCCTCCCCTTCTTCTAAGAGCCATACTCTGTTATTTTTCCACAATCATTCCCATATGAGGGCTCATTTTTTGAGGGACGAGTTGTCGTTTTTAATGAACCAATTAACTTTACCACATAATGAACTGAAATAAACAGAAATTGCAAATAGAGGAAAAAAAAAATTGCAATTCTGCCATTTTTTGTTTGGTTTTAGTTTTTATAGCGATCACTGGAGGGTATAAATGATCTGGCGATAGGATTCTCCATCTCAGCACAATTACGGCAATACCAAACTTGTACAGTGTCTTTTTGTTTAAATTTTTTTTGTTTAGATTTTAGTATTGGAAAAAATTTCAGAATTTTGTAAAAAAAAGAAAAAAATATATGGTTTGTGTCGTAATTTTCTGAGACCCCTGTTTTTTTCATTATCGCATTAATGGAGCTGTGTGAATGTTTTTTGCATGCAGGGCTGTAGTTTTTTTTTTAAAGGTAGAATTTTTTTTTTGTATAGTAAACGTGACAATTTGATTGTTTTTTATTCCATTTTATGGATGTGAGATGACAAGAGAACACCAATTGAAACATCTTCATTTTTTTCCTTTTACAGTGTTTACTGTACCCATTTTTTTATTTTATATTTTAATGGATACTATCTCAGATGTGGGTTATACCAATATGCTTATTTTTTATTTCTTAAATTCTTTAATTTTCTGATGGGGAATAAGAGGACAATTCAAAGTTTCATACTTCATTTATTTTTATTTTAAAAACAAGGTTATTTTATTTATTTATTTTTTTAAATTGTTTTTAGCCCCCTAATGGACATGAACCTACAATCATTTGATCGATTGTATCATATAATGCAATACTCCAAAATTGCAGCATATAGTACAAATGAGGTGGCTGGGGTTCATGGGAGTACAAAGATGACGGCGATGGGGGACTCAAGTACTCCCACGGCTGACATGATACTGATTGCATCTGAGCTTGCACAGCAATCAATACCATTTTAACGCCGCTGTCAAAAGTGATTAAACAGCAGTGGTCAGATCAAGCTCCGCTCGCTGCTGGTAGAGGCAGGTGTTGGCTGGATAACGCAGGAGACACTCACTGTGCATGGAACAGGCTCAACTCTTAAGCCTGCTCCACATCTCCACACCTGACGCAAGACCTACTGGGTGTAAAAAGGAACAGTTATCCTCTCCTTGTCAGATATTAACGCAAAGTAGGAAAACCACCAAACCGCTAATAACTATAATGCTCCCCCCTCCATAATCAATACTGCCGCGGTCTGCCTATGAAGGGTGCCCTAGTGCTGCCTTAGGCCGGTTTCACATGTCCGTATATTTCTGGTACCGGAGATATCCGTGTCCCGTGTATGTTACACGTGTGGCAACCGCATGCCGCATCAGGATCACACGTACCGGCGCTTGGGAGTCAGCGCTGTTCCCAAGCACTGGGTGCTGAACGTTGCCCTCATCATGGTTCCCTGCTGGCGCTGCGATTAGAACCAGCAGGGACAATGATGAGGGTAGAAGTGTCTGCTCCCGCCATGTCCCTGTGTAAAAATAAGAATAAAATAATAAAATCCATATACTCAACTGTCCTAATTGTCCCCAGCTGTAATCCATGCGACCGATCAGCAGAGGAGCCGGGAAGAATGAGCAGCTCCAGCGAGCGGGCCCCGGAGCTGAGCTCAGGAGCAGTGTGCTGTCACTCACTGAGCGTAGCTCCGGGGCCCGCTCGAGTAGGTCATTCTCCCCGGCTCCTCGGCGTCAGCGGTCAGAAGATTACAGAGAGGGACCTCTCCGGACAGGTGAGTATAAGGATTTTATTATTTTATTCTAATTTTTACACGTGGACACTGCAGGAGCAGACACTACTACCCTCATCATTGTCCCTGCAGGTGCTGATCGCCGACAGAGAACCATGAGGGCAGTGTTCAGCACCCGGCGCTTGGGAACAGCGTGAACTGTACCACTGATTCCCAGGAGCCGGTACGTGCCACACTGATGACACACGGATGTCATCTGTGTGTGTTCAGTGTGAGACACTTTTGCGGACCGTACATTGTGTAAAAAAAACGGACATATCAGCATGTGGAGCACATGGACACACGGTCCGTGGAAACACACTGACATGTGCGCAGATTTGAATAGGTCTATGAGTGTCAGTGTTTCCGGTACGTGTGGAAACTGACACCACTTGTACTGGAAACACTGGCATGTGAAAAAACCCTTATGCAACATCATGGCTGCTGCTAATCACCTCTAGGGGGAGCTCACTGCATACAGTTACTAATAGGACCAGCTCCCCCTAGTGGCACCTGTATTTAGCTGAGTATTCATATTCTCTATTGTACCGAGGCCAAAGTGTCAAGGAGGCCCCAATTCCCCCTGCCACGTAAGATGACACGAGTATTATAAATGAAAATCCACATTGGGGTCCAGGAACTTCAAAGTAATGGAGGAGGGTGCACAAGAAATGAAGTAATGCACAAGAAATGACTGCCCCGTCAAAATTGAAAAAAAAAAAAAAAAAAAAGGATTTCCTAAGTTGAAATTCACATTGCATCTAAAGTAGCTCCAGAACACTTAAAACCCTGAGAATTGTATAACAACTTTGCAGGTTTACAGGATTTGCATGATTCGTACCAGTGTTTATGCGTACACAAGATGGCCTCCAGTATCGCGCCCTCTCGGTCCAAGTAGTTCTGTAAAAAAAAACAAAATGATGATCAGGACTTCTACATTATTAATGAAAGTAGTACATTACTACCCTAAGTTTGGCACTAAAGCGGCCATGTCATGTTCATGCTAGAAAATATACAAAACTACTAAAACCTGCCCCTCTAAAAAACTAAAAATGTAACTAATCAATATGAAACGAGTCAACAAAACTTAGCATAAATCAATAGTACAAGTAAATATGCAATAAATCTCTGATAAATCGGCTTCTTTCTCCACTTATGAGCTGTTTTTTCCCTGCCTTCTCAACTCATCATTCATTCTTAAAATTAGGTAAAATCTATCCTGTAAAAGAAAAAGATTGCCAAATTCACTGAGCGATCAGATTACAGCTGCCTACTTTAGTTTAGGGAGAAGTGAGGATAAAGGAGTAGAGTAAGAGCGAGGCAGAAAGACTGACAGATCATACGGCTGCTTTATCGTGCAACTTTGCTGGATTCATGGCTACACTGCTTATTACTGCAGTAATTTGTCCTCTATGTATTACATAACACAGACATGAGGGATTCCTGCTTCTCTGTCTCAGTATATGGGAGACCTCATAGCACCTTGTCTCCATTCACTAGCTCAGAGACAACTGAAAAGTAGAGATAGAGCCTGCAGAGGGGAAAACTAGTGAAAATGCCAGATACAAATCATACAAATGGCCACAGATCATTTTATTCCTCATGTATACATACAGGAAAGCTAAAATGACAGTTACAAGGTCTTGGTTGATTTTGGAGCTTTAAAAAGAGAAAGGGGGAAGATAACACTGTTAATGAGAAGATTTGCCATTTAGGAGGGTTGGGTGACACCCATCACCTAAATACTCAAGAAACCAATATGCAAAGGGGAAAAATAAGTATTTGATACATTGCAGATTTTGCAAGTTTTCCCACCTACAAAGAATGGAGAAGTCTGTAATTTTTATCGTATACACTTCACCTGTGAGAAAGTCTAAAAAATCCCGAAAAATCACATTGTATGATTTTTAAATAATTAAATTGCATTTTACTGCATGAAATAAGTATCTGATCACCACCGACCAACCAACAAGAATTAAGGCTCTCACAGACCTGTTAGTTTTTTTTTTTAAGAAGCCCTCCTACTCTGCACTCATTACCTGTATTAATTGCATCTGTTTGAACTAATTACCTGTATAAAAAGACACCTGTCCACACACTCAATCACACTCCAACCTCTCCACCATGGCCAAGACCAAAGAGCTGTCTTAGGACATCAGGGACAAAATTGTAGACCTGCACAAGGCTGGGATGGCCTACAGGACAATAGGCAAGCAGCTTGGTGAATAGGCAAGAACTGTTGGCACAATTATTAGAAAATGGAGGTCTGGGGCTCCATGCAAGATCTCGCCTTAATGGGGTAAGGATGATTCTGAGAAAGGTCAGGAATCAGCCCAGAACTACAAGAAAGGACCTACTCAATGACCTGAAGAGAGCCGAGACCACAGTCTCGAACATTACCGTTAGTAACACGCTACGCTATCATGGATTAAAATCCAGCAAGGAATGCAAGGTCCCCCTGCTCACGCCAGCACATGTCCAGGCCCGTTTGAAGTTCACCAATGACCATCTGGATGATCCAGAGGCGGCACGGGAAAAGGTCATGTGGTCAGATGAGACCAAAATAGAACTTTTTGGTGTCAACTCCACGCACCATGTTTGGAGGAAGAAGAAGGATGAGTACAACCCCAAGAACACTGTCCCAACCGTGAAGCATGATGGGGGAAACATCATACTTTGGAGATGCTTTTTTGCAAAGGGGAAAGGACGACTGTTTGAGGGGTACAAGGTGGTAGTTGTGGCGAGGGTCTGCTGCTGTGCTCCCACACCCTGACTCCCCACAAAGAGAATATAGTGTCCCATCTGTCGTGTGGTCTGGGTGTAGTGCATCACACTCACTTTTGTAGCTTCTGCTGGCTCCACGGTCCCGAATTTGGACGTCACCACACAGTCAAGGACAGACTATTTTCATTTGTAACAGTCCAAGTTTACTTAACACTTGCACAGTCTTAATAGCAGATCAGTACAGCACATGTTCTGTTGTTCATCCTGAGCTCTCCCTGCATTCTGTCATCTCAGACTCTACAATGCCTTTCGATACATCTTTCATGCCTCCTGTCCGGCTCCCTTAGGGAGGTGAAAAAGCCATCCGATTCCATGCCAGATTCTGGCCATAGGCCCTGGATTTGCTGGGATTTACCAGTGAACAAAGTGGCAGCCGTCTGCATGCTTTATGTCCTCTCCTTCAGTGTGCTTCTCGTACTTCTCAGGCTCCTGGTCCAATCTGCTTCTCCTCAGATCTCTCCTCTCCAGCACTCACTTAAATGTTGCAACTATCACTACTGAACCCCATCTCCAACTAACTTTACCAGGAAGTACTCCTCCTATTTATCATTTCACCCCCCCCCCTCCCAACTGGGAAAATCCCTGGACCTAATAACTACACATTACTTACCTTACTTCTTACACTGCAGTGCCCCTACTGCATTTCTTAATCCCCAACTAACCTTATTTTATTCCTATTCTTTCTCTATTTAAGATGGAAAACACATTTTTATAATTTAAAAGTACAGTACATAAAAAACATCATTATTAAAGTTCGGTCAATACTCACATAATATACTTAATGTTTTGTTAGGAAGGGATGAAGAGCATACACACCCTTAAAACTGCACCGTATTGAAGGGTGGATGGATGGAGTCATGTATCGCAAGATTTTGGCCAACAACCTCCTTCCCTCAGTAAGAGCATTGAAGATGGGTTGTGGCTGGGACTTCCAGCAAGACAATGACCTGAAACACACAGCCAGGGCAACTAACGAGTGGCTCTATAAGAAGCATCTCAAGGTCCTGGAGTGGCCTAGCCTGTCTCCAGACCTGAACCCAATAGAAAATCTTTGGAGGAAGTTGAAACTCAATGTTGCCCAGTGAGAGCCCCGAAACCTGAAAGATCTGGAGAAGATCTGTATGGAGGAGGGGGCCAAAATCCCTGCTGCAGTGTGTGCAAACCGGGTCAAGAACTACAGGAAATGTCTGACCTCTGTAATTGTAACAAAGGTTTCTGCACCAAATATTAAGTTCTGTTTTTGTATTGTATCAAATAATTAATTAGCATTTTACTGCATGAAATAATTATGTAAAAATCATACAATGTGATTTTCTGGATTTTATTTTTAGATTTTGTCTCTCACAGGTGAAGTGACCTACGATAAAAATTACAGACCTCTCTATTCTTTGTAGGTGGGAAAACGTGCAAAATCGGCAGTGTATCAAATACCATATTTTGCGGATTATAAGATGCACCCCAAATTTTGAGGTGCAAAATAGGAAAATACGTTTTTGTTTTTTTTGTTAAATAAAATGGTGCACCTTATAATCCCCTTTACCTGGGGGGCAGCGGTGGTGGAGCGGGGGCCACACATACCGGAGATTGGTGGCGGAGGCAGGAGTCGGGCGATGCTGTGGCCCCGTCCTCAGAAGAAGTGACGCTGATTCAAGGCGGTGGTGGCGGCAGCAGCAATGTTGCGTCTCCCGTGATCTCAATCTGCGCATGCTCCGACGGCCATTTTCCCGAAGCACAGCGCAATGCCATGTACAGGATAGGGAACATAGAAGTCGGCGGTGAGCCAAGACTGAGGACGGGGCCCGCAGCATCGCCCCGCTACTGCCGCAGCTGCCACCAACCTTGCGTATCTGGGATCCCGATTAGACGCCACCCCCCCAGGTAAAATACCGTAAGTTCGCATTATAAGACGCACCCCCCTTTTTCTTCCCAAATTTGGGGTAAAAAAAAAAGTGTGTCTTATAATACGCAAAATATACTTATTTTCCGCACTGTAAGCAGAATCGGGTGAATAGGCAGAAGGAATAACAGAAGAGGGCTCCTTAAGGACGTCATCATATTTTGGCCTCATTTTTCAAGATGACCTTGAACATAAACCATACTTGCTCAATTTGATTGACAGATTGAACACAGCCCTTTAATAATGTCCCCACCCCGATTCCTCAGACATCCAGTGTGGAGGAGCACATCTATGGCCCTGGTGTTTCTTTCATCGCTGCCTCCTGTCTGGTGCTCCATTCATCTCGGCAGCCTTTTATGTGCTGCTCGGTGGCGGGCCTCTTCCTGCAGGAGATGTCCGAGGCTTTGTGTTTATACTGATTAAGATTCTGGGAGAGGAGGCCGCGTCTCCCCGTCCAAGAATAACAGCAGAGCCGGGGTGTCACTCAACTGCTCCGAGATCACAGCACAGGAACAGGTTACTTCCAATAAAATGAAAAAAGAAAAATCACAACTTCCTTCTTCCCGGCAGGAGACAATACCCAGATAATTGTATCCAGGATGATACATTTCATCGACTCCTATTATCACGAGCCGCAATAATACATTGCGTGGTGACAGATGCGGCACATGATTATTACTGCGTCTTTATGGGGTTCCGAACCGCGGCAGATGGTTCCAAAGTAAATCCGCAAGACAATAGTAACCAACACTTTTATAAAAGGTTCAAAGAATTCCTAAACATAATCTATTATTGCTATTTTTAACTATGTAGCAGAGCGAACTATTACCTGGCAATTGAAGAATTACCGTATCTTAAGGCGATATCGGTTTCGTATCTTATATGAAGGACTGTAGGTTAAAACATGAGACTGTAGAAAAAAAATCGGTTCATTGACATATTCCGTGTGTCGCAGCAGACGGAGGGGCCACAGATCGCTGACCCAACATCTTTAAAGGCATATATGAGACTGTCGAGTTCGGGTCAGGAGATCCGCGGCTGCTCCGTTCATCGAAGTCCCTACTTGAATTGTGAATGTTGGAAGTGTAATTGCAACCTAGATGCCATTTCCTACAAATGTTTAATTAAAGAGAGAAACCTGATAGAATTGGTCAATGTGAGTATAATCACCTTATTGTACACATTATATTCCATCACAGAAAAGCTGCCCACCTAAGAACTGCTGGATGAAGGGATCATCATATAAAGATATACGGAGGGGGAAGAGCCGAAGCTCAAAATAGATGATCCATCGCAAATGGCGTAATAATGGCGTAATAAATAATATAAATTTTATTAACAAAGATACAAATGGGGGTGAAGATCCATACATAGAGAACACACAATATTTAAAATGGCGCGCACGATGAAGAAGAAGCCTCCAAAGCAGACATAGTGGGCATAATATTTATGACCACGTAAAATAACATAACATTAGTATGACGAATATCTAATATATGAATGTTACTTCTGGAGGCCTAGTAATACGTGTGAATCAACCATAATCAATCACAAGAGGAGAATAGCCCCTATATCAGAGTTACCTGAGATGCTGTACACATATGCGCCAACCCCGACGCGCGTTTCGGCAATCAGCCTTTGACAAAGGCTGATTGCCGAAACGCGCATCGGGGTTGACGCGTACGTGTACAGCATCTCAGGTAACTCTGATATAGGGGCTATTCTCCTCTTGTGATTGATTATGGTTGATTCACACGTATTACTAGGCCTCCAGAAGTAACATTCATATATTAGATATTCGTCATACTAATGTTATGTTATTTTACGTGGTCATAAATATTATGCCCACTATGTCTGCTTTGGAGGCTTCTTCTTCATCGTGCGCGCCATTTTAAATATTGTGTGTTCTCTATGTATGTATCTTCGCCCCCATTTGTATCTTTGTTAATAAAATTTATATTATTTATTACACCATTTGCGATGGATCATCTATTTTGAGCTTCGGCTCTTCCCCCTCCGTAAATGTTTAATTAGTCAAGTACTAAATTACTGCACCCTGCACATTTAGAGACCCCTTCCACCATTCTGCTTAATCCTTAGGTCTCAAATGTCGAATGGACAAAATGTAACCTCTGTGAATCTAAGTTTCCGAAAGATAAATCAGCATCGGCAGCCACTTATCTAACTGCATGAAAACATCAACTATTCTAAATAAATGTATAAATAAATAAAAGTAAATCTTATCCGCTTTTCTTCAAGATCAAATGATTCACTGTTCTTCCTAATAAGAAGAAAAGTGTGAGATTGCAATTTAACATACATATACATATATATATATATATATATATATATAGTACAGATCAAAAGTTTGGACACACCTTCTCATTTAAATATTTTTCGGTATTTTCATGCCTATGAAAATTGTACATTCACACTGAAGGCATCAAAACTATGAATTAACACATGTGGAATTATATACTTAACAAAAAAGTGTGAAACAACTGAAAATATGTCTTATATTCTAGGTTCTTCAAAGTAGCCACCTTTTGCTTTGATGACTGCTTTGCACACTCTTGGCATTCTCTTGATGAGCTTCAAGAGGTAGTCACCGGAAATGGTTTTCACTTCACAGGTGTGCCCTGTCAGGTTTAATGAGTGGGATTTCTTGCCTTATAAATGGGGTTGGGACCATCAGTTGTGTTGTGCAGAAGTCAGGTGGATACACAGCTGATAGTCCTACTGAATAGACTGTTAGAATTTGTATTATGGCAAGAAAAAAGAAGCCAAGTAAAGAAAAACGAGTGGCCATCATTACTTTAAGTAATGAAGGTCAGTCAGTCCGAAAAATTGGGCAAACTTTGAAAGTGTCCCCAAGTGCAGCTGTAAAAACCATCAAGCGCTACAAAGAAACTGGCTCACATGAGGACCGCCCCAGGAAAGGAAGACCAAGAGTCACCTCTGCTTCTGAGGATAAGTTTATCTGAGTCACCAGCCTCAGAAATCGCAGGTTAACAGCAGCTCAGATTAGAGACCAGGTCAATACCACACAGAGTTCTAGCAGTAGTCACATCTCTACAACAATTGTTAAGAGGAGACTTTGTGCAGAAGACCTTCATGGTAAAATAGCTGCTAGGAAACCACTGCTAAGGACAGGCAACAAGCAGAAGAGACTTGTTTGGGCTAAAGAACACAAGGAATGGACAATAGACCAGTGGAAATCTGTGCTTTGGTCTGATGAGTTCAAATTTGAGATCTTTGGTTCCAACCACCGTGTCTTTGTGCGACGCAGAAAAGGTGAGCGGATGGACTCTACATGCCTGGTTCCCACCGTGAAGCATGGAGGAGGAGGTGTGATGGTGTGGGGGGTGCTTTGCTGGTGACACTGTTGGGGATTTATTCAAAATTGAAGGCATACTGAACCAGCATGGCTACCACAGCATCTTGCAGCGGCATGCTATTCCATCCAGTTTGCGCTTAGTTGGACCATCATTTATTTTTCAACAGGACAATGACCCCAATCACTCCTCCAGGCTGTGTAAGGGCTATTTAACCAAGAAGGAGAGTGATGGGGGGCTACGCCAGATGACCTGGCCTCCACAGTCACCAGACCTGAACCCAATCGAGATGGTTTGGGGTGAGCTGGACCGCAGAGTGAAAGCAAAAGGGCCAACAAGTGCTAAGCATCTCTGGGAACTCCTTCAAGATTGTTGGAAGACCATTTCCGGTGACTACCTCTTGAAGCTCATCAAGAGAATGCCAAGAGTGTGCAAAGCAGTCATCAAAGCAAAAGGGGGCTACTTTGAAGAACCTAGAATATAAGACATATTTTCAGCTCTTTCACACTTTTTTGTTAAGTATATAATTCCACATGTGTTAATTCATAGTTTTGATGCCTTCAGTGTGAATGTACAATTTTCATAGTCATGAAAATACAGAAAAATCTTTAAATGAGAAGGTGTGTCCAAACTTTTGGTCTGTACTGATATATATATATATATATATATATGTTAAACTGGAATCTCACAGGTTCTTCTTATTAGGAAGGACAATGAGTCATTTGATCTTGAAGAAAAGCGGATAAGAATTGCTTAATCCTTATTCTGAGCAATTTAAACAAAGAATTCTGGGAAATCATTACAGAACGGCTAAAAAAGACTATTAATGGCATCAAGTATCATCCAGTGTAATCTGTGTTCCTGCATTATAGATAGATTCTTGCCAATTTCCTTCCAGAAAGGTTCTCAAGCGCCTTTTATAAAGTCAGAAATAAACCCAAAATGCACGAACCTCAACATCTGCTACAAAGCATTAATGAGGTGGAAAGAAAATGGAGGTAAAAGCCATTAACGATACAGTGAGTTAATCTAACGTTTCTTCTATTATGTAGTATATATACATACACACACACACACACATCAATTACACAAGTACATATTACTATAATCCTGTCCCTTTGTCCAAGAATATAACTACTATAATACTGCCCCCTGTGTACAAGAATATAACTACTATAATACTGCTCCTATGTACAAGAATATAACTACTATAATACTGCCCCCTATGTACAAGAATATAACTACTATAATACTGCCCCCTATGTACAAGAATATAACTACTATAATACTGCTCCTATATACAAGAATATAACTACTATAATACTGCCCCTATGTACAAGAATATAACTACTATAATACTGTCCCTATGTACAAGAATATAACTACTATAATACTGTCCCTATGTACAAGAATATAACTACTATAATACTGTCCCTATGTACAAGAATATAACTACTATAATACTGTCCCTATGTACAAGAATATAACTACTATAATACTGCCCCCTATGTACAAGAATATAACTACTATAATACTGCTCTTATATACAAGAATATAACTACTATAATACTGCCCCTATGTACAAGAATATAACTACTATAATACTGTCCCTATGTACAAGAATATAACTACTATAATACTGCCCCCTATGTACAAGAATATAACTACTATAATACTGCTCTTATATACAAGAACATAACTACTATAATACTGCTCCTATGTACAAGAATATAACTACTATAATACTGCCCCTATGTACAAGAATATAACTACTATAATACTGCCCCCTATGTACAAGAATATAACTACTATAATACTGCCCCTATGTACAAGAATATAACTACTATAATA
The DNA here is from genome assembly GCF_046119375.1 of Phyllobates terribilis. Taxonomy (NCBI): domain Eukaryota; kingdom Metazoa; phylum Chordata; class Amphibia; order Anura; family Dendrobatidae; genus Phyllobates; species Phyllobates terribilis. Next base: position 174,771,314 of record NW_027362769.1, read on the forward strand.
CTGCCCCTATGTACAAGAATATAACTACTATAATACTGCCCCCTATGTACAAGAATATAACTACTATAATACTGCCCCCTATGTACAAGAACATAACTACTATAATACTGCTCCTATGTACAAGAATATAACTACTATAATACTGCCCCTATGTACAAGAATATAACTACTATAATACTGCCCCCTATGTACAAGAATATAACTACTATAATACTGCCCCTATGTACAAGAATATAACTACTATAATACTGCTCCTATGTACAAGAATATAACTACTATAATACTGCTCCCTATGTACAAGAATATAACTACTATAATACTGCTCCTATGTACAAGAATATAACTACTATAATACTGCTCCCTATGTACAAGAATATAACTACTATAATACTGCTCCTATGTACAAGAATATAACTACTATAATACTGCCTCCTATGTATAAGAATATAACTACTATAATACTGCCTCCTATGTACAAGAATATAACTACTATAATACTGCCCCTATGTACAAGAATATAACTACTATAATACTGCTCCTATATACAAGAATATAACTACTATAATACTGCTCCCTATGTACAAGAATATAACTACTATAATACTGCTTCTATGTACAAGAATATAACTACTATAATACTGCTCCTATGTACAAGAATATAACTACTATAATACTGCCCCTATGTATAAGAATATAACTACTATAATACTGCCCCCTATGTACAAGAATATAACTACTATAATACTGCTCCTATGTACAAGAATATAACTACTATAATACTGCTCCTATATACAAGAATATAACTACTATAATACTGCTCCTATGTATAAGAATATAACTACTATAATACTGCTCCTATGTACAAGAATATAACTACTATAATACTGCTCCCTATGTACAAGAATATAACTACTATAATACTGCTTCTATGTACAAGAATATAACTACTATAATACTGCCCCCTATGTACAAGAATATAACTACTATAATACTGGCCCTATGTACAAGAATATAACTACTATAATACTGGCCCTATGTACAAGAATATAACTACTATAATACTGCTCCTATGTACAAGAATATAACTACTATAATACTGCCCCCTATGTACAAGAATATAACTACTATAATACTGCTTCTATGTACAAGAATATAACTACTATAATACTGCTCCTATGTACAAGAATATAACTACTATAATACTGCTCCTATGTACAAGAATATAACTACTATAATACTACTCCTATGTATAAGAATATAACTACTATAATACTGCCCCCTGTGTACAAGAATATAACTACTATAATACTGCTCCTATGTACAAGAATATAACTACTATAATACAGCCCCCTATGTACAAGAATATAACTACTATAATACTGCTTCTATGTACAAGAATATAACTACTATAATACTGCTCCTATGTACAAGAATATAACTACTATAATACTGCTCCTATGTACAAGAATATAACTACTATAATACTGCTCCTATGTATAAGAATATAACTACTATAATACTGCCCCCTATGTACAAGAATATAACTACTATAATACTGCTCCTATGTACAAGAATATAACTACTATAATACTGCCCCATGTGCAAGAATATAACTACTATAATACTGCTCCTATATACAAGAATATAACTACTATAATACTGCTCCTATGTATAAGAATATAACTACTATAATACTGCTCCTATGTACAAGAATATAACTACTATAATACTGCTCCCTATGTACAAGAATATAACTACTATAATACTGCACCCTATGTACAAGAATATAACTACTATAATACTGCCCCTATGTATAAGAATATAACTACTATAATACTGCCCCCTATGTACAAGAATATAACTACTATAATACTGCCCCCTATGTACAAGAATATAACTACTATAATACTGCTCCTATGTACAAGAATATAACTACTATAATACTGCTCCTATGTATAAGAATATAACTACTATAATACTGCCCCCTATGTACAAGAATATAACTACTATAATACTGCTCCTATGTACAAGAATATAACTACTATAATACTGCTCCTATGTACAAGAATATAACTACTATAATACAGCCCCCTATGTACAAGAATATAACTACTATAATACTGCCCCATGTGCAAGAATATAACTACTATAATACTGCTCCTATATACAAGAATATAACTACTATAATACTGCTCCTATGTATAAGAATATAACTACTATAATACTGCTCCTATGTACAAGAATATAACTACTATAATACTGCTCCCTATGTACAAGAATATAACTACTATAATACTGCTCCCTATGTACAAGAATATAACTACTATAATACTGCCCCCTATGTACAAGAATATAACTACTATAATACTGCCCCTATGTATAAGAATATAACTACTATAATACTGCCCCCTATGTACAAGAATATAACTACTATAATACTGCTCCTATGTACAAGAATATAACTACTATAATACTGCCTCCTATGTATAAGAATATAACTACTATAATACTGCCTCCTATGTACAAGAATATAACTACTATAATACTGCCCCTATGTACAAGAATATAACTACTATAATACTGCTCCTATATACAAGAATATAACTACTATAATACTGCTCCCTATGTACAAGAATATAACTACTATAATACTGCTCCTATGTATAAGAATATAACTACTATAATACTGCCCCCTATGTATAAGAATATAACTACTATAATACTGCCCCCTATGTACAAGAATATAACTACTATAATACTGCTCCTATGTACAAGAATATAACTACTATAATACTGCCTCCTATGTATAAGAATATAACTACTATAATACTGCCTCCTATGTACAAGAATATAACTACTATAATACTGCCCCTATGTACAAGAATATAACTACTATAATACTGCTCCTATATACAAGAATATAACTACTATAATACTGCTCCCTATGTACAAGAATATAACTACTATAATACTGCTCCTATGTATAAGAATATAACTACTATAATACTGCCCCCTATGTACAAGAATATAACTACTATAATACTGCTCCTATGTACAAGAATATAACTACTATAATACTGCCCCCTATGTACAAGAATATAACTACTATAATACTGCCCCTATGTACAAGAATATAACTGCTATAATACTGCCCCTACGTACAAGAATATAACTACTATAATACTGCCCCTACATACAAGAATATAACTACTGTAATACTGCCCCTATATACAAGAATATAACTACTATAATACAGCCCCCTATGTACAAGAATATAACTACTATAATACTGCCCCCTATGTACAAGAATATAACTACTATAATACTGCCCCTATGTACAAGAATATAACTACTATAATACTGCCCCTATGTACAAGAATATAACTACTATAATACTGCTCCTATATACAAGAATATAACTACTATAATACTGCCCCTATATACAAGAATATAACTACTATAATACTGCTCCTATATACAAGAATATGACTACTATAATACTGCTCCTATATACAAGAATATAACTACTATAATACTGCCCCCTATGTACAAGAATATAACTACTATAATACTGTCCCTATGTACAAGAATATAACTACTATAATACTGCCCCTATGTACAAGAATATAACTACTATAATACTGCCCCTATGTACAAGAATATAACTACTATAATACTGCTCCTATATACAAGAATATAACTACTATAATACTGCCCCTATATACAAGAATATAACTACTATAATACTGCTCCTATATACAAGAATATAACTACTATAATACTGCGCCTATGTACAAGAATATAACTACTATAATACTGCCTTCTATGTACAAGAATATAACTGCGATAATTCTGCATTCTACATATGATCTGAATACATTGTCTAATCTAAAACTGCTTCCTTTTAAGTACTAAAAAAACAACAGGAAACATTCAGTAACACATTTTGACCTTCACTTAAACAAGGTTACCACATGTTGTCATTGTCACAGTGATTGCAGAGATTATACAGTGTCATATATAATAATCCATACTATCATTTGTACAATATGGATTAAATCAATCTTTTTCTGCACTAAAAAGGGGTTAAAGCAATTTACTGAAACAATGCAGATTCTTTCAATCCTCTACTGAAAACAAAGCTGCTCACTTTCCCTTTTTGTTACCCGGCGTGTGATTTTCCAAGCACTGAGCTTTGAACTCCATTGTTTTCCAAGCCCCTAAAGACTGGAATTGAACTGATATTAGTGAGAAATCCCTGTCTGGAGCCAACCCAAACTCCTCTTCTGGGTGCGCACACTGCCTGTAACCTCCGCACCTCGATCAGAGACCGGGCAGAGAGCAGTGCAGGTCGGCCAGATGAACATGATTGATATTAATCCCCTGGTATCTAAACATATCACATATATTCAACAGAATTGAAGGGTTGGTGATATCCGAAAAATATACATAATGTCACAAAACTTGTGTCGCCCGTTCTGTATGGACTTTAGTTATGTAATTTTCTCCATTCAAAGCTGGCTTTAAAATTCTACTGGTCGATCTTGGAAACAGACAGCAGGCAAGCGCTACTGTTGTCAGACATGTGATCGAACAGATTAGCTGTAACTAATGATGTTGCAGATCAACACTTATACAAGGGATTGGGATTTAAGCTGCAGAATGGCCACTACACAATGTACAGAGCAGTTCTGTTTATTCCGGGCGCTGCAGGACCTGCCAACAGCTGTGGGTCACCTGGTATCCGATTCCCACCAATTTTATAATGATTAACTAAAGTAAAGATTGTTCATCAATACCTTAGTCATGGACAACCCCTTTAACTGTGGAATTTCTGCCTCTGACAACGACAACTCTACTCTTGTACTGCATCTTGAATGCTGCTATTGGGGCAGCTTTTCATTTAGGTACCCACAAGTACAAAATCAAACGGCAAGGAAAATGCAGTGAAAAGGGACTGCAGGTACTAAGATACAATTAATATATACTGTTAATTAAAACAAAACAATACCTCTCTATTTTAACCTTTGAATGAACAAACCGGATCCGAACTACACAGTATAGCTTTATACAACCCAATGTACAGGAATGTAAACCAGACTTCTCACATACACAAGTTTTCATCACAAACCTACCTGTACAGCGATGGGGTCTGATGGGTCCACAGCCACTGCCAGGTTAGATGTAGTGTCAATGACCAGGTAGCTGTAGTTATCCGACAATACAGGGATGGGCACCACTTTAACACCTTAAGGACAAATAAAGTAAAGGAATGTTGTTCACAAAAGATAGATAACTGAGCTTGCTTTATTTATACTTTGACTGTAGATTAGGAACGGCCATGGGGACGGTGAACGTGCCCTTATTTACAAACGGTGCTTCAATTTTCAAAATGTAAATAGATGTTCATAACAGAGATAGATGCAAATAGATGTTCTTGACACAATATTTACTCAAGCTGTCAAATATTTAGATGAAATACATAACAAGTTTGTTTTTATTGAATGTCAAGAAAAGAACTTCTTCTAAGTGCAAAACATTGAAACAGGAGATGGCCACCAAGCCAGAGGGTCCCTCGTGGGACAAATGACAAGATGTCACTCCTTCTCAAACCTGGGTAATATCTGCGTTTTCATTGCTTATCTAGTAAAGAGAACACCAGGAGGCACTATGGGAGAAAGACAAGACGGCAGCAGCGTGATAATCTAGGTAATGTTCTGCTGAGAACCCTTGGGACATGCACCATCTATCTAAATTAATACCTCCTTCAGGCAGCGGCTACTTCAGTAGGATAATGATCAATCAGGAATTATTTCAAGGTGAGGATTTGTCTCCAAATTGACGCAGTTCAATTATTTGAGGCAGGGGCGGACATATCATTGGTGCAACCACACAGGGGCCCAAGAGGTAAGGGGATCCATTTAAACCTCCAAAACAGATTGTATTTTGCATTATGATGAGGTATTGGATTGCAAAGGGCCTATATACTGTTCTTGCACAGGGGCCTTTTCTGTCTGTGTCCGCCAGTGATCTGAGGAACTTGCCATAAAAAAGTCAGAACCATGAAGGCTGCACAAAGCAACTTCCAGAATCGAATGGATTTGCTCCCTGGAGTTAGCCTCGGCAATACATTCTAGGCTTGGCGTAGTAAGAAAGGGGAGATAGGCATAGAAACAAAGTGATGGGACCCCAAGGATCTTACACATATCCTCTTGGACCCTGTACTCTGAAAAACCCTTGAGAACAAATGGCAACAAAAATAATCAGATGAAAAATGTAAGACAAAAAAAAAATCTAAAAATTGTTATGTCAAAATGCTCAGGGAAGGAGAAGAGCTGTGTGTGCCCCAAAAAGAGTGAAAGTAAAGTGTGATTTGGGCACCTTGAGGGCTTATAACTCATGGGCACCAGCTCTACATCTCGCCTCATGGTTTCCATCCAGTAACTACTCTAAATATTTTCTTATCACTAAATATTTGGTATGAAATGTTTAGGAGGACGGCGCCTCTGATGAGGGCTGATACGGAGGGGAATTGGATGTTTCACCCCCAGCAATTCGCCCCCGGGTACATTTTGCCCCCAGGATGTTTTGCCCCCGCACATTTCACCCCAGCACATATCTCCCCCAGTTTGCCCCGGTCTGGGGGCGAAAAGTGCGGAGGCGAAATGTGCGGGGGCGAATCTTCCTGGGGGCGAAAAGATAGGGGCGAAATGTACCTGGGGGCAAACTGCTGGGGGCAAAACTTCCTATAACCGATATGGAGAGAACAGTCAAGTACCCCGTAACCGTGAATGCCTGAAGGCCCCATATATAGACTGTCGTCAACTGAATCCACCAATAATGGCCGGATAGGCCTATAGTCTAACGTGTTTGAGGGCCTCCCTTCTTTCCCTGTTAGATTATGTTAGGGGAGAGGAGCATCGAGCATGTCTGCGATAAGCCGCCAGAGGAGGAATCAGACAGCGGCTGTCTGATAGAAAACACACGAGGCTCGGCTGACCCGAGCGCGCCATTGTCTGGACGAGGCGGGAGAAAGAGCTGCGGCTGAACAATCACCAGCCATCTATTGTGTTTGGGGGCTTAGGTCTGCAATGTGGCCACCTCAGAAACGACGGGTTCTCCGCCTACAGACTGTCCAGGGATCGCTGCTCAGATGATTAATCATTAACCTCAATAACAGTCAGCAGTGTGTGACACAGAACTGCAGAAATCACCGCCACCCACAGGGAGATACATTTTACAGTTAATTTCGCAACTTATTGTGACTCTGCATTTTTCAATTCTTGCTCTGCTTGTAACAATTAATTAAAAGATGTTGTCTGTAAATAGCTGTAGAATTAATGTCGCTATATAAGGGAGTAAAATAAATAAAAAAGGACAATTCTAGAGAGTGAATGTGAAACTTCTCAGAAATGGGTTGTCCGAGAGCATGGCTACATTCTATGGGCTGTCACAGATAATAAGAATAATTTTTATTTTTATAGCGCCAACATATTCCGCAGCACTTTACAATTTTAGGCAGTGTGCCCACTATGCGTTTTTTCAGCAATTCTGCTGCAGAAACGCTTAAAAAACGCTTGGTAGAAGGTCTGCCATGTCCCCCAATGATAATCCGCTGTGCTGTGAACATGCTGCGGAAATTTCCGCTGCGGATTATCATTGCGGAAAAATCAGCAGCACTACTAATTATTTTGCGGAAGCGCTGCGCTTTCGCCGCCATTGACTTGCATTGGAACGCATGTAATCCGCATCACAGCATCTGTACATGCAGAATCCATGCGTTTCAATGTGCAGATGGTACCCGGGTGTGGAGGAGAGGAGACTCTCCTCCGCACCCGGGTACCATAGAACCTGTAAAAAAAGAATAAAATAAAAAATAAATATTATGGCCGCTGGAGTCCCCGTCTCCGCTTGCCGGCTGTTACAGATAACAGTAAAGGGTTGGCTTTTTATCATGTCAGACAGCGCTTTAATCCCTTAGTACATATACTTGTAACTATTTCCACACTGGGGTCCACAAGTTTAAAAGGGGCTTCAGGAGCTGTGTCTGCTCAGATGACGATTGCATAATACAGATATCTTGTGACTAACAGCAGCAAGCAGAGTTTGCTCCATTTGCTGCTGTTTGACCAATTAAATGCCACTGTCAATCTCTAACAGTGACATTTAAATGGAGCGCACACTGGCTCCGATCGGCACTTCACAATGCAATCGCTGGGTACCGATGAGTTACCATGGCAGCCACATAATCCATGATTTACACTATATACAGTAATAATACTGCAGTATATAGAACATGCGATCAAAGGATCACATTTGTTTTTTTTACTTTTTTTTTTTTTAAAGAAAAACAGACCAACACAGACACACACATCATATGTATCTATCTATATATATAACTGTCTTATCCCGTCTGTCTGTCTATCTGTCTGTCTGTCCAGGAAATCTCGCGTCGCTCATTGGTCCGGCAGCGGCCAATCAGCGCCGCGGGATTTCTGAAAAAAAGATAGCGGCCGTTAGCGGCTCATCTGCGGGACGGAGCTCAGCGGCGATTCAGCCGGGAGATGAGCGCCGCGAGGCGCTCATCTCCCGGCCGGTAGCAGCGGAAGGACCGCCGGCGTCGCTGACCTCCATGCGGAAGGGAGGACCGGCGCTGCGGGTCGGGATACTTCTGCTGCGAGCGCCCGCTCATGTCCCGGGTTCTCGCTGCGGAAGTACCCGCACAGGCAGCGCCGCTCCCCGGTCCTCACCAAGACGATTCGATGATTGGTCGGGTCCGAAGACCGCGACCAATCACTGATCTTGCCGCAAAAGTTAAACACTACTGTGCTGATTGGTCGCCGATGCTGCCCGCGACCAATCACCGATTTGGGTGCCAAATTTAAATATCCGCCGCGACCAATCACCAATCTTGGCTCCACATTTAAACACCGCTGTGCTGATTGGTCGCGGACGATATTTAAATTTGGCGCCCAAATCGGTGATTGGTCGCGGGCAGCGTCCGCGACCAATCAGCACAGTAGTGTTTAACTTTTGCGGCAAGATCACTGATCGGTCTTGGCCCGCGACCAATCACCGATTTGTGCGGCACATTTAAATAGCGGCCGCGACCAATTGGATGTCAGCGCCGCTCCCCGGTCCTCCCTTCACACCCTAGCCGCATGGATGTCAGCGGTGCTCCCCGGTCCTCCCTTCACACCCTAGCTGCATGGATGTCAGCGCCGCTCCCCAGTCCTCCCTTCACACCCTAGCCGCATGGATGTCAGCGCCGCTCCCCGGTCCTCCCTACACACCCTAGCCGCATGGATGTCAGCGGCGCTGCCTGTGCGGATACTTCTGCAGCAGAAGTATCCGGACCCGCAGAGCCGCTCCCCGGTCCTCCCTTCACACCCTAGCCGCTGATGTCCCCACAGTATCCGCATGGTGTTACAAAGGTCCGGACATTTGTGTTAAAAATCGCTGACTGGTCGCCGACGCTATTTAAATGTGGCGCCAAAATCGGTGATTGGTCGCGCCCAGCGTCGGCGACCAATCAGCGATTTTTAACACAAATGTCCGGACCTTTGTAACACCATGCGGATACTGTGGGGACATCAGCGGCTAGGGTGTGAAGGGAGGACAGGGGAGCGGCACGGCGGGTCCGGATACTTCTGCTGCGAGCGCCCGCTCATGTCCCGGGTTCTCGCAGCGGAAGTATCGGCACAGGCAGCGCCGCTGACATCCATGCGGCTAGGGTGTGAAGGGAGGACCGGGGAGCGGCGCTGCAGGTCCGGATACTTCTGCTGCGAGCGCCCGCTCATGTCCCGGGTTCTCGCAGCGGAAGTATCCGCACAGGCAGCACCGCTGACATCCATGCGGCTAGGGTGTGAAGGGAGGACCGGGGAGCGCCGCTGACATCCAATTGGTCGCAGCCGCTATTTAAATGTGCCGCACAATCGGTGATTGGTCGCGGTCTTGGCCCGCGACCAATCACTGATCTTGCCGCAAAAGTTAAACACTACTGTGACTGTGCTGATTGGTCGGGGACGCTGCCGGCGACCAATCACCGATTTGGGCGCCAAATTGAAATATCGGCTGCGACCAATCACCGATCTTGGCTCCACATTTAAACACCGCTGTACTGATTGGTCGCCGACGCTGGGCGCGACCAATCAGCACAGCGGTGTTTAAATGTGGAGCCAAGATCGGTGATTGGTCGCGGCCGATATTTCAATTTGGCGCCCAAATCGGTGATTGGTCGCGGGCAGCGCCAGCGACCAATCAGCGATTTTTAACACAAATGTCCGGACCTTAGTAACACCATGCGGCTACTGTGGGGACATCAGCGGCTAGGGTGTCAAGGGAGGACCGGGGAGTGGCGCTGCGGGTCGGGATACTTCTGCTGCGAGCAGTCGCTCATCTCCCGGCTTCTCGCAGCAGAAGTAGCCGCACAGGCAGCGGCGCTCCCCGGTCCTCACAGGCAGCGGCGCTCCCCGGTCCTCACTAATACGATTCCGCTCCCCGGTCCTCACCAATACAATTCGCTGATTGGTCGCGTGCGGAGAGCGCGACCAATCAGTGACCTTGGCGCTAAAGTTAAACACTACTGTGATGATTGGTCGCGACTGGCGTCCGCGACCAATCTGCGAGACTGGCGCCAAATTTAAACAACGCCTGCTGATCGGCCGGCGGCCTCGACCAATCAGCGATTTTGGCGCCAAATTTAAACCCCGCTCTGCTAATTGGTCTCGGTCGCCGTCCGCGACCAATCAGCCGTATTGGCGCCAAATTTAAACCCCACTCTGCTGATTAGTCGCGGTTGCCAACCGCGACTAATCAACATTATTGGCGCCAAATTGAATCCCCGCTCTGCTGATCGGTCGCGGTTGCCGGCCATGACCAATCAGCAGTATTGGGGCCAATCACCGATTTGGGCGCCACATTTAAATAACGGCCGCGACCAATCACCGATCTTGCCGCCACATTTAAACACTACTGTGATGATTGGTCGCGACTGGCGTCCGCGACCAATCAGCGAGATTGGCGCCAAATTTAAACAACGCTCTGCTGATCGACCGGCGGCCTCGACCAATCAGCGATTTTGGCACCAAATTTAAATCCCGCTCCGCTGATTGGTCTCGGTTGCCGGCCGAGATCAATCAGCAGTATTGGCGCCAAATTTAAACACCGCTCTGCTGATTGGTCATGGCCGGCAACCGCGACCAATCAGCAGTATTGGGGCCAAATTTAAACCCCGCTCTGCTGATTGGTCATGGCCGGCAACCGCGACCAATCAGCAGTATTGGGGCCAAATTTAAACCCCGCTCTGCTGATTGGTCACGGCCGGCGGTCGCGACCAATCTGCGATATAGGCGCCAAATTTTAACACCGCTTTGCTGATTGGTCGCGGTTGCCGGCCTCGAGCAATCAGCGATTTTGGCGCCAAATGTAAACACCGCTCTGCTGCTTGCGCCCGGTCGGCCGCATAGATATTCTAGAATACCCGATGCATTAGAATCGGGCCACCATCTAGTATATACATACACATACAGTTATTGTTGCATCTGTAAAATTGCAGTCTGTCAAAATATAAAATTAGCTCACCCGAACAGTATGTGCCATAAAGAAAAATAAAGTCGCCAAACACCAGTATTGAGGTTTTTCAGTCACTACTTTTCCTGCAAGGCTTTGTGCTGCCCACGATGCGTTTTTTTTTTTTTTTTTTTTTTTTTTTTTTAATATACAATAAAAAGCGATCAAAATGACATACATACTCCAAACTGGTATGAATAAAACCATCAGTTTGCCATGCAAAAAACAAGCGCTCATGCAGCTCCATCAACATAGCAACAAACATTACTGGTTTTGGAAAATAGTGACAAAACTTTTTTTTTTTTTTTAACAAATTAGTTTTTTTTAACCCCCCCCCCCCCCCCCAAAAAAAAAGTAAAAGAAAAATATAAAAATAAAGAGACAAGAACAAAAATAAAGCAAGTTTGATATCGCTGTAATTGTACTCATCTGGATAATATCAGGTCATTGTTACCATACAATGAACACTGTACAAACAAAACCCAAAAAACAATGGTAAAATTCCATTTTTATCCACTATTTATATGAAAAAACTGTGTCAAATCAGAACTACATAAAGTCTTTGACCATCAGGTGATCAGTGCCGGCAGCAATCAGCTGATGGTCACGTGACCATCAGCTGATTGATGACGCCGGTAATCAACTGATCGGTCTCATAACCGATCAGCTGATGCGGATCGTGGGGACATTCACAAGAATGTTCCCACGGTCTCTAGCTCACCGGGGCTCATCAGCTGATGAACCCCAGTGACCTCCTGCAGCATGTACACTGACGGGGTGATTTTACACCCCTGTGAGTATAGAGTGCTGTATTCTACAGCTGTGACATCAGTGATTGTTGATGTCACTGCTGTAGAAGTGTGACAGATCGTCGTGGGACACTTGGCGTTACGTGGACTACGTTGTTGATGGCGGACAGATGAGGAATATTGTTGTTTGATTTTTTAAGGTTTTTTTTTTTCAGGAGATCGAGGGCTTCGCGGAGAGAGGGTAATAAAAAAATTTTGTAGAACCGTGTTTTATTTAATCAAAATACTTTATTCTGGCCGTGTCTTTTATTTAAAAAGCGCCGTCCATTTTACCATGTGGTTAGTAATGGGGGCGTCTTATAGACACCCTCCATTACTAACCTGGGCTTCACATCAGCCGCCAATACAAGGCTGACGTGAACCCCAACCCCATTACCCCACTGCCACCGCTACAGGGCAGTGAGAAGATCGGAGGCTAAGCGCCAGATTTGGCGCATCTTATGGATGTGCCATTTCTGGGACTGCTGAGGGGTGATATTAATAGCCACAGAGGGGGCTAGTATTCATGGCCCTTTCCCTGGCTATTAATATCAGCCCGCAGCTGTCTAGTTTAGCTTTTGCTGGTTAGATTTTATATGGGGACCCCACGTCAATTTTTTTCTGGGGCCCCCCTGTAATCTAGCCAGTAAAGGCTAAACAAACAGCTGTGGGCTGATATTAATAGCCAGGGAACATTGTTGGCTAATGGTCCCTTCCGCGTCTACCAATATCAGCCCCCAGCGGTTGGCTTTCCCTCTGCTGGTTATAAAAATGACGCGGGAGCCCACGCCATTTTTTTAATTTATTTATTTATTTTTTAATTTTAGGCTATGTGCTCATAATTAAGACGTAGCAGCGCTTTGGACACAAATTTTTGCTGCATCCAAAACGTTGCATTCTATTGAACGCAGGTAAATCCACATGTGTTCACTGAACCATGCGGATTTACCGCATTCAATACTTTCTAGTGGTCAAATTCCTGTTGCGCAGACTAGCGACTCCACAAGAGAATTTGACATGCTGCGGTCCTGAAAGACACGCCACATGTCAGTGTCCACGAGTGATTCACAGCCTCTGATGCACGCATAGAGGACATGGGATTTCTAGAATCCCATCCACTATGCTTTAACATCGGGACGCTGCAGCTCCTGATCGTGGCAACGTACCCAAACTCACCCGCAGCATGTCAACTTCTGTAGAGGACACGCTAGTCTCAGCTGCAGATTTTGACCGACTGAAGTGTCATTATATGCGGTGGATTCACATGTACAGACAACAAATGTGCGGCATTATAACTCCGCGTTTTGGACGCAACATAAATACGTTGTGTCCAAAGTGCTGCTGAGTGCTGATCGGGGGACGTAGGGGCTAACGAACCAGCTGTGAGCTGTTATTTAATGGCCAGGGAAATGTTTGCCTAATGGCAGCTTCCCAGGCTAAAAAAAACAGCTCACAGCAGTCGCATAAATTACATGAATAGAAATGCTAATGAAGATTGGGTGAATCGGACTAGCTGACACCCAGCTCTTGTTTGGTGATGTCAAGGTGTCAGACTTTTTCATGACCAAAAAAAGTAAAGAAACACACAGACACAGAGTAAACACTTTATTTGAAATACAACAGACCCATTCTTTAATCATTTAAGTGAACCAATATACTCACCCCAGTTCTGATGATAATCCAAGGGCTTCAGCAATATCCCACCAAATAACTTTATTTAGCTCAAAAAATCATTCATTGATGCTCAAAACCGCTTAAAAAAACGCATATAAAAAAGTGTCAAAAACACATGCGTTTTTTTCTGCCAGGGAGAGGCAAAAACCGCTCAGGAAATTTCTGCTTCAATTCCTGAACGTGTGCACACACCCTAAAAGTGACTGTGCTAATGTGCCCCCATTAGTAATAGTGCTCCCACCCAGTGTCTCCAAAAGGTAACTGTGCTACAGTGCCCCCTAAACAAACTGGCCAAGATTGCCCAAAGTTATACTTCTCCCCAGTGCCCTGTCAGTAATACTGTTTAAAGTATCCCCAAAATTAAAGGGCCCCAAAAGATTCTATACTAACTCCTGGTCGCCGTTGTGACTCCTTTAGCAAAGCCTCTGGTTTACATCCAGCAGCTGGTGTGAGGGGGGCAGAACTTTAATATGAATGTTTTCAATGTACCGTATATTCCGGCGTATAAGACGACCTGGTGTATAAGACGACCCCCCTACTTTCCTGTTAAAATATAGAGTTTAGGATATATTCACCGTATAAGACTACCCCTTTTCCAACGCATACCAAACACCGGTAAAAATTAAAAAAAAACAGATTTGAATTTAACATGGTCCTTTTTTAATTTAAATTCTTATGACATGCAGGTATATAGCAGGAAAACTGTCACTCATAAACATATTAAAATAGGGGGGACCCCACGTCATTTTTTGGGGGGGTCCCCCATTCTAATAGCTAGTAAAGGCTAGGTATTCAGCTGGGGGCTGATATTAGTAGCCTGGGAAGCTCCGTGGGTATTACCCCCTTCCCAGACTTCAAACATCTGCCCCAGCCGTCTGCTTAACCTCCGCTAGAGACTATAATGATGGTGGATCCCACGCCAATTTTCTTTTTAAAAAATCCTTTATTTTAACACTAAATGACAATTGAGGGGTTAATAAAGATGCAGTCCCTAAATTATTATTAATTTTGTAATTAATTTTTCCCAAAAATGTTGACGTGGGCTTCGCCATATTTTTGTGTCCAGCCAGGTACAGCAGGCAGGAACGGCCTGCCCCCAACCACCAGCTGCCTATTTGTACCTGGCCGGACACAACAATATAGGGAAGCCCTTTTTTTTTTTAATTATTTCATGAAATAATTTAAAAAAAAAAAGACGTGGGGCTTCGCCCTATTTTTGTGTCCAGCCAGGTACAACTAGGCAGCTGGGGGCTGGAATCTGCAGCGCAGGGAGGCCCAAGCTTTCTGGCCCCCCCCCGCTGCAAATTGCAGTCCGCAGCCACCCCGGAAAATGGCGCATTCATAGAAGCGCCATCTTCTGGCGCTGTACCCAACTCATCCAGGGCCCTGGTGCGGTGGCTCACTGGGTAATAAAGGGGTTAGGGCCAGCTTGGCATTATCAGCTGGCCCTAAGCCCGAAATTCATGGGGTCACGCCAATATTAGACATGACCACCATGAATTTCTAGTAAAGTAATTAAAAAAAACACAAACACCCAGAATAAAGTCCTTTAATTGAAATAAAGACACAATTTTTTAATGTTCTAAATTAAACCATACTTACCATCACGCCCATTCCAGCTGAAGCCAACGATCTCCTGTAATAAAAGTAAAATAATAAAGCAACCTCATCCTTACCTTTCCATGGTTCCCAGGACCGGTCCAGCTCTGCTACATTCACATGACAGGCTGGACCGCAGCAGAACGCTGCCATCCAGCCTGTCATCCCGCAGACACTGAGAAGCGCAGGCATGCTTGTGCTCCTCAGTGTCTGACTGTGACGGCATCCAGATGAGCCGAGATCATGTCCAATGAACTCGGCTCACCTCATGCACGTCACTGACAGCGTGGGAAAATTCTCCTGCTTCCCGCATGCGCAGTAGAAGTTTCCCACGCTGTCAGTGACGGACGTCCAGGAGGTGAGCTGAGTTCATTGTCGGCTCATCTTTATGCCGTCACAGCGAGACACTGAGGAGCGCAAGCATGCCTGCGCTTCTCAGTGTGTGCGGGATGACAGGCTGGATGGCGGCGTTCTGCTGCGGTCCAGCCTGTCATCTCGATGTAGCAGAGCTGAAGCTGTCCTGGGAACCATGGAAAGGTAAGGATGAGGTTGCTTTATTATTTTACTTTTATTGCAGGAGATCGTTGGCTTCAGCTGGAATGGGCGTGATGGTAAGTATGGTTTAATTTAGAACAATAAAGAATTGTGTGTTTATTTCAATTAAAGGACTTTTTTCTGGGTGTTTGTGTTTTTTTTAACTTTTACTATGGGGTTAGTAATGGGGGTGTCTTATAGACGCCTCTCCATTACTAACCTGGGCTTGATGTCAGCTGGCATTATAAGCGGACATCAACCCCAGCCCTATTACCCCCTGCCACCGCACCAGGGCAGCGTGGAAGAGCGAGGCTAAGTGCCAGAATTGGCGCATCCTATGGATGCGCCATTTCTGGGGCAGCTGACGGCTGGTGTTTCTAGCCTGGGAGGGGGCCAATATTCATGGCTCCCTTCCTGGGCTATTAATATCAGCCCCCAGCTGTCTGCCTAGCCTTTGCTAGCTATTAAATTAGGGGGGACCCCACGTCATTTTTTTTGGGGGGTCCCCCATTTTAATAGCTAGTAAAGGCTATGTATTCAGCTGGGGGCTGATATTAGTAGCCTGGGAAGCTCCGTGGGTATTACCCCCTTCCCAGGCTTCAAACATCTGCCCCAGCCGTCTGCTTAACCTCCACTAGAGACTAAAATTAAGGGGAACCCCACGCCAATTTTTTTTTAAATAAATCCGTTATTTTAACACTAGATGACAAGTACAGTAACCAGCACTGTCACTGTACTTCATATATATGTGACTGACATGTTTCTATCTATCTAATCTATGTGTGATGCTCTATCTTTCTGTTATAAATTGTCGGGTACAGATGCTGAATTGCCGGCCGGCTTTTTTAAAGAGACGGTGCATGAAAACACTAATATTTGTTTTAATAAATCTTTTACACTAAATGACAAGTACAGTAAGCAACACTGTCACTGTACTTCATATATATGTGACTGACATGTTTCTATCTATCTAATCTATGTGTGATGCTCTATTCTTTCTATTCTAAATTGTCGGGTGCCGGCTTATGCCGCTGCTGAATTGCCGGCTTTTCATATATTGTCACAGAAGCGATGCGAACTTCCCTGCTCCGGACACAGCGCAGCGCTTCTGTGACAAGTGAAAGCTGTCGGCACAGAAGCCCTGCGCTGTGTCCGGAGCTGGGAATACGCAGCGATGTGTCAGTTTCAGCACAGAAGCGCTGACTGTCTGGACCTACCGCCGCCGTATTTTAACTCCCTCCACCTTATATTAACTCCGACATGGCAGGGATACGGCCACGGCAGCTTATTAACACCCCCAGAGTATCCCCGCATGTCAATTTCTGAAAGTTCAAAAGCATTACCGGCGTATAAGACGACCCCAGACTAGACAGAAGATTTTTCAGTCTTCAAAAGTCGTCTTATACGCCGGAATATACGGTAACTCAAAGCACTGCCCGAATATGATGGGCTCCAGACAGATACATTGTCACGAATGTTCAGGACAGGAGAGATTTGTGCTACTGAAGGGTTTACTTTTGTATCCATACCCCTATAGGTATAACTACAGCCCGGTGTCCTGATATAGAAGGGTTAATATTTTTATAAGTTCTATAATGTATGTAGCATTAATTAGTCTCTTATTATGTATAAACTAATATTCTTTACTAATTTCATATTTTGTCCAATATTTTCTTCTCATATACAATGTTCAACTATTTTGAGAAAACTGTGCGTTATGGGGAGTTTACTGAGAAAGACATAAATCTCATAAGATGTTTGTGAGACGAGGGCAGATGATGGGAACTTCCAACAGGAACCACATTGGTCTGTGAATGGTATAAGAAAACCACTCACAGGGTAATAACAGAATGGTTTATTCTCACAACAATGTGCATTTCTTTTCTCCAATCGCTTGTGATAGAGGGCAGAGTCCCACAACTAGACCTGACTGGAGATCCCATAATCTGACCGAGTCTGAACACGCAGCTACAACAGACCCCCCAGATACGAGCACATTCATCACCGCATGTAGCGGACATCACTTACCACTGAACACTATGGCCTGCGTGGACGAGTGCCCCTGCGGGTAGCGCTCTCGAGCCTTCTTCATCTGCCTCTTGTAGAAGAGGTAACCCAGTTTGGTGCGGGTGTATAAGCCATACCTGAAAGGACAGAAGTTCACATGTAAGATGGCGTCTGAACATTGTGTATCATAAGGAAACTTCTGCAACTTTCATGGTCAAGATCTCTGCTTACTGACCATAAATAAACCCCCCATCCTGGTCCTGCACGCTCAGCTGTTTGTCACAATGTGTCAGTGCAGGTGTTACTGTATTCACAGAAACATCCTCAAAGTGTCCTGGACTACAGATCCTACACTGATAAAATGTAACAAAACTTCAGCTGTGTGATTAGAAAGTTGCTTCCTTAATTGACTACTCCCTTTATGTCAAGCAAACCTTGGATATTAGAGATTTGGGTCTTGTTCTGAGCTATTTAATATTTATTAAAAGGGGTTATCGGCACTTTTCACGAGGCTCTGCCAATATGGCGACTTTCAGCTGATTGCCAGGTGCGGTGGCCGTCCGGTATCGCATACCTGCCAATAATGGACGACGGGTTAACAGCGCCTCGGATGTCTCCATGCGGAGGGAAGTGGCACGGGATAACCCCTTTAAGGTTGATTGGTTTATTTCTGCACACGGGCGATCAGAATCGATCATTTATGATACAAATGTAACAAAATGAGAATCACTCGTGGTATCACAAGAAGATCATCACTTCTATGGGCAGCGTTACATTGGCACGAGTCCTGCAGCTGTCACCCCCTCCCTCCAGTGACACATGTAAGTATAGCAGAGTCCAATGCGTCTTGTATTTTATAATTCTCCAGGGGCGCTGGGGGGGAAGGGGACTCCGCAGTTTACCATCCCCGGTCATTGCACAATGTTACATTGTGACGGGGGATGTGATGCGTTATGTAAGCGATTGTTCAATTGTTTTACTCAATGAAGGAGAAAAGCAAAGAGGGCAGCGGGCGGCCGTTCCCACACAACCACACAATGTGCCACATTCTGCACAATCACGACTCCCAGAGGACCCCACGTGTCGTACGGAGGGATGAAAACGTCTGCAACTTTTACCCCATTCATTATTGCATTAGCGCCTATTTTTATCTAGTTTTTCCTGTTTAAAATATTTTTTTTTAGCCAAATTCTTCCTTTTGGAGTGGAGTGTATTTTGAAGTCTACTTTCTACTTCTTTGGGATTTTTTTTCCTCTGTTCACCATTGTGGGCGCGTTTTTTTGTAATCCTAATTTCGCGGCTCATTTGCTACTGATAATTTTTTGCATTTTTTTCCAGGGAAATCATGCGGATATTTGACTCCTCACGAGGCCAAGATTTCAGCTGCACCGTCACGATACAGTCAGGACTCCAAGCTGATGCGATGACGTGTGCACACGGTGCGTTTTTTCAGTGCAGATGTCACAAAACCTGAAGGGTTTCTTGATGCAGCAAAGTGAATGAGAATCCTGAAGTCTCGTGCACACGTTGCTTATTTGTGACTTGCAGATTTAAATCTACAGCATCAATTCTTTCTTTTAGCTGCAGATTTCATCCATAATAAGTGGTTAAAAATATGCACAAAAACGCAGCAAAAATGCGCGTTTTTGCCTTTGTATTTTTCCTGCCAAGAGATGCAGAAATTTCGGCACCAAATGCTTAAAGTGTGCACATACCCTTATAGTGCAAGTATTAGGTACAAACATTTATGCACCATTTCTGCATCTCTTGGCAGGAAACTTGCAGTGTAAAATAGCCACGTTTTTTATATCACTTTGCTAGCATCAAATCTGCACAGAAAAAAAACCCACATCAAATTTAAGACAAATCTGCAAGGTATACACAGGCCCTAACAAACCACATGGACAGTAGAGTGATTCGTGCTAACGATTTAATCAGCTCTCAGAGGATTGTCCAGACATTTATCCAATTGTATCAAACTATCAGCGGTGAAAAGTTTCGGTTTTAAGATGGTTCCATTCACTGACATCAAGCCAAGATCTTGAAAACCGAGGAACTGAAATACACATTTTAAGTTGAATACAAATTTACTCTACATCGATTACAGAAAAGATCCAGGTATCTATGAAGATTAGAAACGAGTAATTGAAACACAAATTGTGATAGAAAACGGCAGAACATAAAGATCTCTAGTTGCTGTGATTGAATGGAAATATCGTAGAGGGTGAAAAGCTGTCCAAGCCATACAGACCTGCGGCTGAGCACATTGTAACGCACATGGAATAGGCACACGCAGCACCTTATGTGAACGCTCAGTCTGAGAATGTATTAATAGGGAATGCATTTCCATTCACTGAAAACAGTGAGGAATTGAAACAATGAAACTGCAATAGTCGCTGGCAAAACTGATAACATTGTGTTACTCTGCCTGAGGCAGGTCCTGGGGGTGAAACATAGGGACCCCCCTTTTTTATGCACTCCGCATAACACAGTGTATCAGTATAGCCCCCCGGAGTGTTGCGTTAAACAACTTCAGGGTTTGAAAAAAATGCACTGTCAAGAAACAGTTAACTTATGGCACGTGTGGTTCTGAAATTAGCAGGATAAGTCTGGGAGAAATCAGCGTTGAGGCGCCTGGCTGCGCGCCATCTCAGGGACTCTCCTCCGCCCCCCACAGGCTTTAATTATCATTAAATTTCAATTACTATTTTGCAAATAAAGTCCCAGCAGGATGAGAAGTGAGCAAAAGCGGAAACCCTGGGGAAACGCCGCCCGCCGCAGGGGAAACGCCGCCCGCCGCGGCACGACGAAGGAGAAACGCAGCCCGCCGCGGCACGACAAAGGAGAAATGCCGCCCGCCGCGGCACGACAAAGGGGAAACACCGCCCGCCGCGGCACGACAAAAGGGGAAACGCCGCCCGCCGCGGCACGACAAAAGGGGAAACGCCGCCCGCCGCGGCACGACAAAAGGGGAAACGCCGCCCGCCGCGGCACGACAAAAGGGGAAACGCCGCCCGCCGCGGCACGACAAAAGGAGAAACGCAGCCCGCCGCGGCACGACAAAGGAGAAATGCCGCCCGCCGCGGCACGACAAAGGAGAAACGCCGCCCGCCGCGGCACGACAAAAGGGGAAACGCCGCCCGCCGCGGCACGACAAAAGGGGAAACGCCGCCCGCCGCGGCACGACAAAAGGGGAAACGCCGCCCGCCGCGGCACGACAAAAGGGGAAACGCGGTAAACAAGAGAACTCCGCACATACAGTGCTGGCCAAAAGTATTGGCACCCCTGCAATTCTGTCAGATAATACTCAGTTTCTTCCTGAAAATGATTGCAATCACAAATTCTTTGGTCTTATTCTCTTCATTTAATTTGCTTGCAAGGAAAAAACACAAAAGAGAATGAAGCAAAAATCAAATCATTGATCATTTCACACAAAACTCCAAAAAAGGGCCGGACAAAAGTATTGGCACCCTCAGCCTAATACTTGGTTGCACAACCTTTAGCCAAAATAACTGCGAACAACCTCTTCCGGTAACCATCAGTGAGTTTCTTACAATGCTCTGCTGGAATTGTAGACCATTCTTCTTTGGCAAACTGCTCCAGGTCCCTGACATTTGAAGGGTGCCTTCTCCAAACTGCCATTCTGAGATCTCTCCACAGGTGTTCTATGGGATTCAGGTCTGGACTCATTGCTGGCCACCTTAGAAGTCTCCAGTGCTTTCTCTCAAACCATTTTATAGTGCTTTTGGAAGTGTGTTTTGGGTCATTGTCCTGCTAGAAGACCCATGACCTCTGAGGGAGACCCAGCTTTCTCACACTGGGCCCTACATTATGCTGCAAAATTTGTTGGTAGTCCTCAGACTTCATACAACCATGCACACGGTCAAGCAGCCCAGTGCCAGAGGCAGCAAAGCAACCCCAAAACATCAGGGAACCTCCGCCATGTTTGACTGTAGGGACCGTGTTCTTTTCTTTGAATGCCTCTTTTTTTTCCTGTACACTCTATGTTGATGCTTTTTCCCAAAAAGCTCTACTTTTGTCTCATCTGACTAGAGAACATTCTTCCAAAACGTTTTAGGCTTTCTCATGCAAGTTTTGGCAAACTCCAGCCAGGCTTTTTTATGTCTCGGGGTAAGAAGTGGGGTCTTCCTGGGTATCCTACCATACAGTCCCTTTTCATTCAGACGCAGACGGATAGTACGGGTTGACAATGTTGTACCCTCGAACTGCAGGGCAGCTTGAACTTGTTTGGCTTTTAGTCGAGGTTCTTTATCCACCATCCGCACAATCTTGCGTTGAAATCTCTCGGCAATTTTTCTTTTCCGTCCACATCTAGGGAGGTTAGCCACAGTGCCATGGGCTTTACACTTCTTGATGACACTGCGCACGGAAGACACAGGAACATTCAGGTCTTTGGAGATGGACTTGTAGCCTTGAGATTGCTCATGCTTCCTCACAATTTGGTTTCTCAAGTCCTCAGACAGTTCTTTGGTCTTCTTTCTTTTCTCCATGCTCAATGTGGTACACACAAGGACAGAGGACAGAGGTTGAGTCAACTTTAATCCATGTTAACTGGCTGCAAGTGTGATTTAGTTATTGCCAACACCTGTTAGGTGCCACAGGTAAGTTACAGGTGCTGTTAATTACACGAATTAGAGAAGCATCACATGATTTTTCAAAGGGCGCCAATACTTTTGTCCACCCCCTTTTTTAGGTTTGGTGTGAAATTATATCCAATTTGGCTTTAGGACAATTCTTTTTGTGTTTTTTTCATTGAAGACAAATTAAATGAAGAGAATAATACCAAAGAATTTGTGATTGCAATCAGGAAGAAACTGAGTATTATCTGACAGAATTGCAAGGGTGCCAATACTTTTGACCAGCACTGTATAGCTTCATGTCGGTGTGAGGCATCTACCCCCATCCCCCATACAAGCAGTACAATCTGAGCTGGAAATATTCTTCCACATTCAGCGGTTTTCACAGTTAATGCAAAACTAGAAGCATACTGCAATCAGACATATGGCAGGTTTAATGTTACCAAGGACGCAGACTATGGAGCCTCCTAATTATGGCTCCACTTGTAAACTTGACTTCAGTGAGATCAGTAATGAAATCCTTCATTTCATCTGGTGCGGATCTTGAGCTTCCTTGGTGTACGTGCACACATTCAGTATTTACCACAGAAAGGTCAGCTGGAGCGTTGGCAGGAAAACTGCTGCATTTTTGGGTACATTTTCCCTATTCATTTAGATGGGTGAAAAATGCTGAAAGACCTGACATTCTGCAGATATTAAACTGCATCAAATCTGCAAGGAAAAAATAAGCAGCGTGAGCACGAGATTTGAGGAATCTCATTCACTTTGCTGGTTCTGTAAAACACAGAAAAAACATGGAAAGAAAGTGGCAAAAAAAAGCAGTGTGTGAACAAGCCCTAAGAATTTCATCCACTGTAATTCAGTAGGTAAAATCTCCATCCAACAAGCAAATTTCTGGGCTGGTTCAATGGTGCAATATTTCCATGATGTACAAAGGTGGACTGAGTGGAAACGCTTCAGATCCTCCTCAAAAACATTGAGATTCTGTTCAGATTCTGCTATGAAAACTCTGCAAAAAAAAAATTGTGCACAAAGCCACCGTTTAGGATTACATATAAGCTGATTTTTCCATCTCTATTACATGTGGATTTTACTTGCAAAGAATTTTCAGACATTTCGGTGTAGATGACATTTGTTGAAATCTCATTAACTCACCTAGCACGGTATCGTGTTGCAGATTTTTCGATTGCAGATTTCCTTCATTTTTCTAATGTGTGAACATACCCCTCGGCTAGGCTTCCAAACAGAGCAAAAGCTGCATTTTTCCGGCTGTGGTGTTTTTTTTTCGTGTGTGCAAAATCTCTTATGTTTAAACACTTCATGCAAAGTGAGTGTGATATATAAATACACATGAAACCCGCAGAGGAAGAAAAAAATGCCACGTTCTTGCATGTGGGCACATGGCCCAAGTCTAGAAGCTTTTCTAGATCATTGTGCATTCCAGTTTGTGGTGTGGACTCCACATCTACAAAGCACCGCAGCACGACAATGTGTGTGTAAACTGCAGAGGACTACAATGAGAAGCGAGACTTAAGACATAACACAAACAAAGAGAATTTAGACTGGCGCTTGTGATGTGACTAGAGTATAAAGACAAAGTCATGACCACCCCAGGGTGGCCATAGCAGAACCCCTCCAAATGTGGACTGGCACCTTGTGGATAGCTGTAGATGGTGACGCAGCTTTGGCAGTATTCACACATAACTATTTTCTAACTTGGCCTGCACTATAAATTAGATTTTTCTAAAATCCACATAGGCAGAGAGAGAGCCACTTTAATGTCAGAAAAGATTCCACGCCGGGGATTGAAGCGTTTCATCCGTCTCCTTCCGACAATCGATGGCACATTGTATACATCCACACTTATCACCGCCCTGCACACATCCGGACGCTCAGACCTGGGCATGTTGAGCTAAACCTCCATAAACCAAGCAAAGTAATGAGCCGGGTGCGGAGCCAGCGGCAGAACACAATGAGCCGTATCGCTCCATCTCAGGACGGACTGATTGCAATGGAAGAAGCTGGTAATAAACAGTCGCCATCACAAAAGAGGGTCGCAGTGCCAGCTCTGAAAATAGCAGCAGTGGGCACAGATCCCAGGTGACCGGGGAGGAGAGGATGATGGGGGTCACAACTGAAAAGCCTTCACATACGGGAGCGTCCAGCACGTAAAGGACGACTTTCTAAGCTGCTTTGTGCTTCCGTCCTCATCGTGTCTGACATCTCTGTTTGCTGTGGATGAACTGAACTAACATTTGGGACTGAAAACCCTTGCAGATCCAGTCCCAACTCACACAGCTGAGGTTTGGTACAATGTATCAGTGCAGTCAAGAGTCCAAAATTGATCACTGTTGCCAATCTACAAAAAAGGGGAAAGGGGCAACAAGCAATGTTGTGTTTGGGACCCCCTGACCTTGATAGGGGTTGTTATACGAGCTGCACAGATCTATAGGTAAATTTTAGGATTCTTGCAGTATTTAGGGCAAGTTCTACTGGCTGATGAATATATCGGACCGGTCACGTCCACATATTGCGTGCTAGGTAGCTGCACAAAAGTCTGGTCTATAAAATCGATATAAGGAGGAACGTGAGCACCGCACTGTTAATTTATTCTGCCTGGAAAAGAAAAAAAGTATTTTTTTCTGATTTTCGGAGCAGAAACTGGAAGTATTTCAGGAGTTTTGAGATTTAGAGGAGAATTTGAAGAGTCTCTGCTCCGTTTATGCTCATAGGCCAACATTGGGGTCCTCGACCTTTTGCTTGGACATTTCGTGCATATTCACCCAGGAATCGCAGGGGTCACAAGGGGTTTGGCGTTTTTACAGTCTGTGGCGCCCTCCGGTTTCATATATTTATGGAGCTTTGGGTACGTTCTGCCATAAACGATTTCTGCAATGAACTTAAAGTCATTATCAGCGAGTGAGAGGAGCGGAGAGATAACGCCTTATCGCACAGACCCAGCGCTTATTCATTCCCGCACACCACATATGCCGGTAATCTGCTTTCACCAGCCATTAACCCCTACAGCGCTCCGCAGAGTCGCCAACTACA
This sequence comes from Phyllobates terribilis, assembly GCF_046119375.1. Taxonomy (NCBI): domain Eukaryota; kingdom Metazoa; phylum Chordata; class Amphibia; order Anura; family Dendrobatidae; genus Phyllobates; species Phyllobates terribilis. The sequence goes on from NW_027362769.1 coordinate 174,797,136, forward strand.
GAGGGAGCACCTATACATATCCTCCAACAGTGCATGGGATAGAAGGGGGTCCATGCGTCCAGGACACACAGACATCCGCAGCCCTGGTGCACTGGGACCAGTCTTTATCATTCAAGATCCTGACCAAGGACAACATCATCTCCATCACCGTCTACAATCTACATCCAATATGAACCTTTGTTTTATTCCCACCTCCCACGGAAACAAACCCCATTTAGATAAATGGAACACATTTTTGGAACAAATACAGCAGGAGCGAATAGGCATCGAAATCTGCTGGCACAAATGGAATTAGAAAGAAATCGAAGCGGGAGGGGCGCGCGAGACTGCCAAATCCTCCTACCGCTCGGCCGTAACAGATGTTATATAACCGCGCAGATTACATCTCATTATCAGCCAGCGGAATAGGAGATAGAAGGAAAAAATGCAAATGTGATGAGGTTAATTCGCGTTTTTGATTCGTTTTTTCCTCGCAACTTTTTCAGGCACAAACTGTATTTTAGGCCCCATTCACACGTCAGTATTTTGCAGCAGTGTTTGTATGCCACAAAACGAGGAGTGGAACTTACAGAGACAAACTAAACTATAGTTGAAAGATTGATACCTGTTCTGTGTTTTGGAGACACTCCTGATTTGGCGTACAAATACGGATCAAAAATACTGGTGTGTGAATGAGGCCTTACACAGCAAAATGAACTAGGTTTTTAAAATCTCATTCACAAAGTAGCGTACATTTTTTTTCCTGGCATCACACAGCAAAGCAATGATGGAGGAGGGAAGCCATCCGCTTCCTCCCCCATCGCTCTCTCTCGGCGTCTGACGCCTCAGCCAGCGGGCGCAGTGAAGTCACTTCATCATGTCACGCTGTGCCGGGCAGTGGAGCTGCAGAGGAGACGCGCTGCAGAGGAGACGCGCTGCAGAGGAGACGCGCTGCAGAGACCGGAGCAGACGGGGAGAGAGGAGAATTGTATTAATATTTTTAAAATCGGTGACTACGTGATGGTGACCATGGACTATGGGGAGTGCATTATGCTACACGGTGGAGTGCATTATACTACACGGTGGAGTGCATTATACTACACGGAGGAGTGCATTATACTACACGGAGGCCTACGGGGGAGTGCATTATACTACAAGGAGGCCTACTCGGGAGTGCATTATACTACACGGAGGAGTGCATTATACTACACGGAGGCGTGCATTATACTACACGGAGGCCTACGGGGGAGTGCATTATACTACACGGAGGAGTGCATTATACTACACAGAGGAGTGCATTATACTACACAGAGGAGTGCATTATACTACACAGAGGAGTGCATTATACTACACAGAGGAGTGCACTATACTACACAGAGGAGTGCATTATACTACACAGAGGAGTGCATTATACTACACAGAGGAGTGCATTATACTACACAGAGGAGTGCATTATACTACACAGAGGAGTGCATTATACTACACAGAGGAGTGCATTATACTACACAGAGGAGTGCATTATACTACACGGAGGCCTACGAGGGAGTGCATTATACTACACGGAGGAGTGCATTATACTACACGGAGGCCTACGGAGGAGTGCATTATACTACACGGAGGCCTACGGGGGAGTGCATTATACTACACGGAGGCCTACGGGGGAGTGCATTATACTACACGGAGGCCTACGGGGGAGTGCATTATACTACACGGAGGCCTACGGGGGAGTGCATTATACTACACGGAGGCCTACGGGGGAGTGCATTATACTACACGGAGGCCTACGGGGGAGTGCATTATACTACACGGAGGCCTACGGGGGAGTGCATTATACTACACGGAGGCCTACGGGGGAGTGCATTATACTACACGGAGGCCTACGGGGGAGTGCATTATACTACACGGAGGCCTACGGGGGAGTGCATTATACTACACGGAGGCCTACGGGGGAGTGCATTATACTACACGGAGGCCTACGGGGGAGTGCATTATACTACACGGAGGCCTACGGGGGAGTGCATTATACTACACGGAGGCCTACGGGGGAGTGCATTATACTACACGGAGGCCTACGGGGGAGTGCATTATACTACACGGAGGCCTACGGGGGAGTGCATTATACTACACGGAGGCCTACGGGGGAGTGCATTATACTACACGGAGGCCTACGGGGGAGTGCATTATACTACACGGAGGTCTACGGGGAGTGCATTATACTACACGGAGGTCTACGGGGAGTGCATTATACTACACGGAGGTCTACGGGGAGTGCATTATACTACACAGAGGTCTACGGGGAGTGCATTATACTACACAGAGGTCTACGGGGAGTGCATTATACTACACGGAGGTCTACGGGGAGTGCATTATACTACACAGAGGTCTATGGGGAGTGCATTATACTACACAGAGGTCTATGGGGAGTGCATTATACTATATGGAGAACTATGGGGAGCCATTATACTATATGCAAGAAATTACACAGAGTGAAGGGCTGTGTGGGGGCCATTACACTATGTCTCTATGAAGGTGCTCAGTCCATGCATATGCCTGTATGTAGGTGCTCTGTGTATACATATATCTGTATGGAAGTGCTCTATGTATATGTGTGTGTGCTGATGGAGGGTGGGGGAGGCGCAAGTGCAATAATGAATCTGGCCCATTTTGGCGTTTTTCACCGGTTTTTGATTCACTCCTAATTCTTTTACTTTGCATCTACTTTATATACATCTGCCTGTGTTTTTTTTTTTTTTTTTTTTATGTTCAACAGTGGTGGACGGGTTTTGGAGTTTCTAGAGGTTTTAGGCCGAATCATCAATTGTGACTCTTTAAAAGTCGCATAATTGTTTGAGCAAAATGTACTCCAGTCGTCCCCTCCCCCTAAAGAGATTTTATTTATGCCTGTAATCTTAAAGCAACTTCTGTGATATTTAGTGGAAGGTGCAACTTTTTGCTCTAAAAAAAAAAACAAAAAAAAAACAACAAGACAGAATATTTTTGCCTTTGCACCATATTCAGGAACCACGTGCACCATTCTGAAGAATTTGTTGCAAAAAACAGTAAACAAATAGCACAAGACAATATAAAGTGGCTGAATGAAAAAACGCAAATGATTACTCAGAGTCTATGTATACAACATACGACCTTACAACACTTCTACATGCTGCTGCCCTGGATATGTGTATGTGCCATAGGATCGGCATAATAATGCTGCTTGGGGTCTTCTGGGGCACTGCGGGGGCAGGGTTTAAATGGTCACATGATTTTACACTAAACTGATCTGCAATGTTTTGCGTTCTCATGACCTGAGCCAGAAGGTTGGAGGAGAAGAATCACATCTAACCTCAGCTGCAGAGGTCTTCTCCCCTGTCCCAGAAAACACTCAGCTTTATTTTCTTTGGGTCCTGTGCAGCAGTTTTTATCGGGAATTCATTGTCCTACATGTCCTGAGAATGATGAGCTCATAATTAACTTCAGCTAAAACCAACAGAGCGAACATGGGAAAGGAAGATAAGCAGATGGGGGGGAGCGAACAGCGAAAAGGTGACCAAAAGGATGGAACAAATGCACAAGTGTCCAGCGGGAATCCCGACACTTGTTATTAAAGAGGGAAAGGATCATTATAAAAGAAAGAAACAATTCCCTGGAATCTGCGCCTGGCTCCGATAGTGTACACCGGCCAGGACGTGAGGATATCCCGACCACTATAGACTGTAGGATCAGGCGACGGTAACTGGTGATCACGACTTGATCACGTTTTATCCAATGGAGCAGCCGTGCAGAGGAGGGGCACAGATTCCGATGGAAAGTATTACTTTTTTCTTACGGACGTGTTTTTGGTTTTTTTTTTGTGTGCAGAAAATCGCTGTTGTTGCATGTTTTAGAATCCAAAATTTCTATTGCATTTTTTGGTGCAGAATTCGCCCGGGCAAAAAAAACCCCACAAGAATAAAACAAGTCTAGATTTCAGATGCAGAAACGCTGCGGATTTCAGCTCAGAAATCTGAACATAAAAATGGCCCCAAATACACAACCTAGCTAAAGGGGATTTCTGAATTTATGCAATCAAAGATTAGAGACTAAATACTGAAAAATTTTGCAACTTTCTATTAATACTTTGGTTCCGACTCAAAACAAGATGAAGAATTGTTAAAAGTGTTGCAACTTTTTTTGTGCACATTTGCATTTTGTGACATTTGGCTTTTTTGATTCTAGTCCCAGCCAAAGTCTTTGGAAAGTGGGCGAGCATCGTCACATGGGTGCGTGGCGGAGGCACGGCTGGCAAGCCCACCATAACTGACACTATAAAAGTGGTGTAAATTATGACAGACATGAACTCTTGCCCTTGGCTGGAATAACATTTCTTACAGAGGTGAAAGATTCAAGCACAGGCACACACCTCCGGGGCATCTTACTCCAGCGCACCGAACACGACTGGTGTGCAAAATGGGCAGTCTTGATAAAGCGGGGCCTTTGTGTTTTAATTCCCCGTTTTCAATTTCTCTGCATGCTGTCAATGAATGGCAAACAAGTCGTATCCAATGACCTGGGCTCTACTGTCCAATCCACGCGGTGGACTTGTTTGATGCTACAGCCATCAGAATTGCCCGAACCATCTTACGACCCCAAACCCCTCCGCTTACTTTCCATTCTCTGCGACATCTGAAAAAAAATAGTTGCAGTGAGAACGGCGTCTAAAAAACACAAACTCCTGGCTTTGGGCTGCATTTAATAAGAACCCGTAGCTCAATATAAAGGCGTCGGTGGGTATTTTGGTCGCTCTATGACTATTTTTGCCTGTGCTCCAGCGCACACCTGCCGAGGCGGAGGCAGAAGCCATTCACAATAGTAAGAGGAAGAGTTTTACTGTATTGCAGGAATTAACCTCTGCCCTCGGCCGCTCTGCTAATCGCTGGTTTGTTCAGTGCAGGAAAAACAAATGATATAATCGCTTCTGGGCCAAAACAATAAGAGGCCGGGTATCGGAGGCGTCCGCATACACAGGTGCTCTCCGCCTCGTGCGCAGGAGACTCGGAGACCTTCCTGTTCAGTGTGGTCGCGGCATGGCACACGGCTGGTGACCCAGCTTTACAAGGTACCTGCCAGGCTCAAAGGATCCACACGTGGGCAACAGCAGAAAGAAACATTGTTCGCCATGCAGCAGGTCTCAGCGCGCCGGCTCCACCAGCCTGGAATTAAACCGCGCTTGGCACAGAAAAGCATCTGATCAGGCCGATGACAGATCAATCTGCTGCTTCATCCGGCCCGTGACCTCTGCGGGTGCGTTTAATGATCGGGGGAAGGGAGATGCCGCTCTGCAGATAAAAAAATAACGCTGATGAATTGAATCATAGGCGCCATTATAAGCGGAGCGAGGCCGATACTAAAGAATCAGACAAAAGCGTCTTGTGACCAGTGGTCAATCAGAAAAACTGACGTCCAGCAAACAAGCCTGTGACTACTGAAATGGCCATGAAAAAAAAACTAGTCAATAATTCTAAATTTCTGTATTTCTTAATACAAATTTGTGCTACATTAACATTTATAACCTAAGATTAAACATTTATCTAATGTGTCTGATACAAGAAAACCAGGATGCAAATAAACAGGAACACACAAAGCAAAAGATCTGTCCATAAGGCAGATATAACCAATTACTGCTGTCAGAAAATGGCCATTACTAAGAGTAAAGTCCTCCATTCATGTATATTAGCAACATTGTACATTAATCCTGTACTGATCCTGAGTTACATCCTGTATTATACTCCAGAGCTGCACTCACTATTCTGCCAGTTGCAGTCACTGTGTACATACATTACATTACTGATCCTGTACTGATCCTGAGTTACATCCTGTATTATACTCCAGAGCTGCACTCACTATTCTGCTTGTGCAGTCACTGTGTACATACATTACATTACTGATCCTGAGTTACATCCTGTATTATACTCCAGAGCTGCACTCACTATTCTGCTGGTGCAGTCACTGTGTACATACATTACATTGCTGATCCTGAGTTACATCCTGTATTATACTCTAGAGCTGAACTCACTATTCTGCTGGTGCAGTCACTGTGTACATACATTACATTACTAATCCTGAGTTACATCCTGTATTATACTCTAGAGCTGCACTCACTATTCTTCTGGTGCAGTCACTGTGTACATATATCACATTACTGATCCTGTACTGATCCGGAGTTACATCCTGTATTATACTTCAGAGCTGTGCTCAAATAATTAGCAGAATAGTAAGTGCAGCTCTGATTTAAGGGCAGGCATTACAGTGAATTTGCAGCTTTGGATGTGAATGGAGTACAGAAGATCAACGGGTTTGCAAACCCAAGCAGCATTGAGTGCTGAACAGAGAGGCTTCTGTTAATGGACTGAGTTTCCAGATGATGAAAGCAAAATGTCACATGCAAACTCAAGCAGTGGCGACGGCAGTGATGAAGAGGAAGGTTTCATACAAATAGTCTTTGGTCTTTTATTTATTTATACACGGTCTTGCTTTGTTCAGATCACGTAAACCCAAGTAAAATCCACCTGTTGTGTTCTTATCTAGACGACAGGAACTCTTTAAGGGCCATATCCTCAGATTGTTCCCGGCCACACAGCGGGGTCCCTCTGTACTTGACCTCTGTGCTTCCCCCTTCCTCACTATATAGATAAGCGCAGAATCGCTGCCGGAGAACCATCCTCATGTGAGATATGAAACATTTTTGTACCAATCAGATAATTTTTCCATCAAGTACCAATACACGGCTTGTTGTTCTTGCTAATGTCAGCCGTGCACCGTATATTCACTGGGTTTTATCGGACAAATCCAGATGACAACCTCAATCATGTGCAAAAAAGCCCCACATAATGTCTCATGATGAAAGAGGTCAGAAAAGAAAATATTTTACTTACAGTACAGACCAAAAGTTTGGACACACCTTCTCGTTTAAAGATTTTTCTGTATTTTCATGACTATGAAAATTGTACATTCACACTGAAGGCATCAAAACTATGAATTAACACATGTGGAATTATATACTTAACAAAAAAGTGTGAAACAACTGAAAATATGTCTTATATTCTAGGTTCTTCAAAGTAGCCACCTTTTGCTTTGATGACTGCTTTGCACACTCTTGGCATTCTCTTGATGAGCTTCAAGAGGTAGTCACCGGAAATGGTTTTCCAACAATCTTGAAGGAGCTCCCAGAGATGCTTAGCACTTGTTGGCCCTTTTGCCTTCACTCTGCGGTCCAGCTCACCCCAAACCATCTCGATTGGGTTCAGGTCTGGTGACTGTGGAGGCCAGGTCATCTGGCGTAGCCCCCCCATCACTCTCCTTCTTGGTCAAATAGCCCTTACACAGCCTGGAGGTGTGTTTGGGGTCATTGTCCTGTTGAAAAATAAATGATGGTCCAACTAAACGCAAACCGGATGGAATAGCATGCCGCCGCAAGATGCTGTGGTAGCCATGCTGGTTCAGTATGCCTTCAATTTTGAATAAATCCCCAACAGTGTCACCAGCAAAGCACCCCCACACCATCACACCTCCTCCTCCATGCTTCACGGTGGGAACCAGGCATGTAGAGTCCATCCGTTCACCTTTTCTGCGTCGCACAAAGACCCGGTGGTTGGAACCAAAGATCTCAAATTTGGACTCATCAGACCAAAGCACAGATTTCCACTGGTCTAATGTCCATTCCTTGTGTTCTTTATCCCAAACAAGTCTCTTCTGCTTGTTGCCTGTCCTTAGCAGTGGTTTCCTAGCAGCTATTTTACTATGAAGGCCTGCTGCACAAAGTCTCCTCTTAACAGTTGTTGTAGAGATGTGTCTGCTGCTAGAACTCTGTGTGGCATTGACCTGGTCTCTAATCTGAGCTGCTGTTAACCTGCGATTTCTGAGGCTGGTGACTCGGATAAACTTATCCTCAGAAGCAGAGGTGACTCTTGGTCTTCCTTTCCTGGGGCGGTCCTCATGTGAGCCAGTTTCTTTGTAGCGCTTGATGGTTTTTGCAACTGCACTTGGGGACACTTTCAAAGTTTGCCCAATTTTTCGCACTGACTGACCTTCATTTCTTAAAGTAATGATGGCCACTCGTTTTTCTTTACTTAGAATTTGTATTATGGCAAGAAAAAAGCAGCTAACAGTCTATTCAGTAGGACTATCAGCTGTGTATCCACCAGACTTCTGCACAACACAACTGATGGTCCCAACCCCATTTATAAGGCAAGAAATCCCACTTATTAAACCTAACAGGGCATACCTGTGAAGTGAAAACCATTTCCGGTGACTACCTCTTGAAGCTCATCAAGAGAATGCCAAGAGTGTGCAAAGCAGTCATCAAAGCAAAAGGTGGCTACTTTGAAGAACCTAGAATATAAGACATATTTTCAGTTGTTTCACACTTCTTTGTTAAGTATATAATTCCACATGTGGTAATTCATAGTTTTGATGCCTTCAGTGTGAATGTACAATTTTCATAGTCAAGAAAATACAGAAAAATCTTTAAATGAGAAGGTGTGTCCAAACTTTTGGTCTGTACTGTATCTACGAGAATATGGGCAGTATATAGTATATTCTTGTACAAAGGGGACAGTATTATAGTAGTTATATTCTTGTACATGGAGTAGCATTATAGTAGTCATATTCTTGTACATAAGGAGCAGTATTATAGTAGTTATATTTTTGTACATATGAGCGGTATTATAGCAGTTATATTCTTGTACATAGGGGGCAGTATTATAGTAGTTATATTCTTGTACATAAGGAGCAGTATTATAGTAGCTATATTCTTGTACATAGGGGGCAGTATTATAGTAGTTATATTCTTGTACATAAGGAGTAGTATTATAGTAGTTATATTCTTGTACATAAGGAGTAGTATTATAGTAGTTATATTCTTGTACATAGGGTGCAGTGTTATAGTAGTTATATTCTTGTACATAAGGAGCAGTATTATAGTAGTTATATTCTTGTACATAAGGAGCAGTATTATAGTAGTTATATTCTTGTACATAAGGAGCAGTATTATAGTAGTTATATTCTTGTACATAGGGGGCAGTATTATAGTAGTTATATTCTTGTACATAGGGGCAGTATTATAGTAGTTATATTCTTGTACATAGGGGCAGTATTATAGTAGTTAGATTCCTGTACATAGGAGCAGTATTATAGTAGTTATATTCTTCTACATAGGAGCAGTATTATAGTAGTTATATTCTTGTACATAGGAGCAGTATTATAGTAGTTATATTCTTGTATATAGGAGCAGTATTATAGTAGTTATATTCTTTTACATAGGAGCAGTATTATAGTAGTTATATTCTTCTACATAGGAGCAGTATTATAGTAGTTATATTCTTGTACATAGGGGGCAGTATTATAGTAGTTATATTCTTGTACATAGAAGCAGTATTATAGTAGTTATATTCTTGTACATAGGAGCAGTATTATAGTAGTTATATTCTTGTACATAAGGGGCAGTATTATAGTATTTATGTTCTTGTACATAGGAGCAGTATTATAGTAGTTATATTCTTGTACATAGGAGCAGTATTATAGTAGTTATATTCTTGTACATAGGAGCAGTATTATAGTAGTCATATTCTTGTACATAGGAGCAGTATTATAGTAGTTATATTCTTGTACATAGGGAGCAGTATTATAGTAGTTATATTCTTGTACATAGGGGCAGTATTATAGTAGTTATATTCTTGTACATAGGGAGCAGTATTATAGTAGTTATATTCTTGTACATAGGGAGCAGTATTATAGTAGTTATATTCTTGTACATAGGGAGCAGTATTATGGTAGTTCTAATTTTGGACATAGGGGGCAATAAAACTAGTCACATAGTCACATCCAGAGCAGCATTCTGGATTTTTGCTCATTTCCTTTGGAAATAGCAATTTCTGAATATCAGGTCTTAATTCCAAATCAGTCCAAGGGACGTAAAGTCGAGTATTCACAAGTCCCTGAACAGTTCACGCAGATGTAATTGTGAGCAGTTATGAACATGTTTTCCTGTAATTATTAATCACTTTGATTGCAGCCATGATGGATGGGACCTGGTCTCGCGTTGCTCAGTTACAGTCATGTAGTGACGAGCTCGGCAGCGCAGGAATCTGGACATTCACCTTTCATCCGTCACCATAGAATGTGTTGACTCATCGCTCGGACGTATTTTCTATAAAATATATAACTCCTACTCATTAATGAAATATGAAAAGACGGCAAAACCCGGTCAGACATAATTCCCTCCCCCACAACCAAGCACAGCTGCATTAAAGGGGTTCTCAGCCCAATAGCAATTACCGTAGTACTGCAGGCTGAGCTGAGGCATCACAGGAGGCGACACCACCAAGCCGCGCTCCACCTACTCCTGTCTATATGAAGACGGTGCTCACAGATTGGGGCCGTGTTCCAGCAGAATTAGCACTTTATGTGCAAACGCAGCCTCTAACTTTGATCTGAAGAGATGAGTTATCGGATATAGTCTAGTTACAATGAATATTATTATGTGGTTAAATCTTGATGGAGAAATCTGAAGACTTTGAAATGCGTCGATAATACTGCATTAAGTCTACTTTGTATCCTGGACCATTCTTTCGGATCTCCATCAGCAGCGCAGACGACCCACCCATTGGTTCTCTGCTGGTATATCTAAATGGTTGACAGCACATTTTTACCAAAACGTCTCCCGTTCGGGGCAAATGGATCCTTGACAAGAAGACCTAACTGGATTGGAGGGAAAAGGGGCAATGAAAGGCTTTAAAAACTATGCATTTTCCATTGGACTGATGCCAATTGCTGCATCAATGTGGATCCCACTGATCGTCAGAACAGGTGACTTATGATCTCCTTGGCTACAAGACCGTGGCCAGAAGGAGTGTAATTGAGCAGCCACTTTGTGCACCATCCCCCAATCACTGCCTACGGCAGCGGCGATGATTGCCAAGTTCTGCGCAGATTCTCATCAGTACCATATGGTCACTGGGGGTCCGATCACTGGGACCACCACTCCATTTGTTTACTGGAATACCAGAGAAAGCCAATCGTTGCACTCAGCCATTTCCGACAGTCCCATGGACAATGGATGAAGCGGTGGCGCGTGCGCAGCCGTAGCCCCATTCTAGTGGGGCGTTCTGCAGCTCCTTCTCGGGATTGTTCGGACTCAGCAGTCGGCACCTTCAGTGCACAAGAAGTAACTCCGTAAGATGGGAATTTCCCTTTAAAAAGGTAACTGATCCATTTGTGTGCCACTTAATGAGGGTGGAATTCTTCTATAATGCCAGCTTGGCACGCGAGCACCATCATATCCTCTCCACTGAAGCAACAATAGAGATCATGTCCATGTGTAATGATTAGCGCCAATATGTCTCAACCTGCCATGTACACATCTGACCTAATTCTCCCAGCGCTCCACCCGCGTCTGCAGCTCCCAACATACACAACCTGGCACAAGAACTACTGTAAAAGAAGCGACATTTATCAACAAAGAATGAAAAGTATCACTGCCTCCTATTATAGATCTCAGCTTGATATCAGGGAATAGAAGCTTAACCCTTTACTTCCAACGGATGACAACCTGCCCTGGTCACGTGCAGCTCACATGGGTGCACGGATCGGTGCAGTGTAGACATCAGCATTTTGGGGGCAATTTTTGGGCCTGTATTTTACGGTCCATGTTAAGGCTGCAATGCTCGACCCTACCTCGGATATCCTGACCTGAAGGATCTTTGCATCTTACCTGACAAAGGGGCAAAGTTTCATGGGAAGGGAGCGTGACGAGATGCAACATTACACACCAAAATGTTGGTGCAAAGTCAGTCAACTACAGCGTGGTGTAAACACAGACCAGAGTCTCAGGATGTGCCAGAGTTATCATCCACCATAAGACACTCATTATTAGACTAAGTTTAAACTGTGTAAAAATCACGTCAGTAAATCTGCACCAATGTTGGCCATGGGGGAGGCACTGCTTTACAAGAAGTGGATTGGCTTAGCCAGAAAGGGGTGTACGTCCATTTACGTGAATAGGCCTGAGCCCCTGTACCGTGATCCCTTCATTCAGATGACCAGTGTGGAATGCCAAGAATCGGACCCCCATCGTGCTGATGTTGGTGACCCATCAATATCAAGGATCCTGAGAACCCCTTAAAGGAGCCATTTTATGACAATAGAAATAGTTGCGCTTCGGATACAAACTGTGCGCTCCCCCATGCTGCAGGCAGAGATAGTTTTGTCTCTGCAGCCCTGGAGGAGCGCTGATGATGGTTGTATCCAGTGATCTGGCCAGCTTCAGAGCATAATTTTTAAGTGCAGTGCTTTTTGCCTAGGAGCCCATCCACTGCTGATAAGACTGTAGGAGTGGTCGGTAACCTAGGCAACAAAATCTACAGAATTAAAAAATCCCTCTGTTCTTGAGAATGGAAACGATTTTTAATAAGAGGCAAGTTGCAAAGTTGCTGGTTTTCAGAAGCACTTTGCAATTTTATGCATTTAAGAAGACAAGTGAGCCCCTTTTAATATTCTGTTGTTGTTGATGTAAAACCACAGCAGAATGTGATGGACCCCATTATAGATCTGCATGGGCGGCTTTTGCTGCAGATTCCACCCCATGCACTGCAAAGGGATGAAATCTACAGCGTAAAACCGGCACCCTAGGTTAATTTCTGAATTGATTTATTTTTTTCAGCCTTTGCATCAGCTTCAGTAGCAGTAAACACAGTCACGTGTTTTTTTAAATCCACTCAGATCTCGGAAACCCCCCAAGATTCAGCTTATAACTGATCAAAGAAAATCTGTTCCTTAAGAAGGAAGTTCCTGGTGTTCTGTACATAAAGCAGAATCTAAAGTTGTGCAACTTTCTAATGTACTTTGCCTCTTCGCTTGGAAACAGGAATTTTACCAATCACTGACAACAGGTAGAAGTTGAAAATCCCCACTATCTCCCCTCCTATTCACAAAGCGAAAGGTTTGCTACAATGCATCAGAGTATAGGAATCACAAGGGAGATTTGTGCTGCAGTTGTTGCTTAGTCCAGAGGACACATTGTAACAAGCTGCAGCTGTGATCAGCTCATGTTTAAGAGAGTGATCCAGCTCTCCCAAACATTGAAGTAGCCAGCGAACCCTTGGGTGAAAAGCTACTCCTGCTCAGTGGTCCCAATAGGAAAAAGGTAAGGATATCCTGCCATTTTCTGGATAAAAAAAAAAAATTCAAAAAATTATTAGCAGAATTTAATTAAAACAGAACGTTCCCAGTATTGTAGATAAAAATTAATGTGAGCTTTTCCTACATGTTTCAGACTGAATCTCAGTCCTTACTCATCTTCCGTTTTAATTCAATTCTACTGATATATTTAAAAAAAAAAAAAAAAAAATTTCAACAAGAAAAAAAATTACCAATCGAATCACCGTGGAGCCCTCAGGATTTTGGCTCTTCTCTTGCAGTTTAGCAAAAAAGATTAACAGGACTCTGTTCCAAAGGCCACGTAGGTAGTCTGTGGTTGTCAGACCAAAGCCCTGAACCTCCTCCTACCTGCAAAAATGTCTCAGTGCTTCGTGGCACAACAATGACGTCTCTACGAGAGGCAGAAGTGGTGCCTGGGATGCCGGCAGGTGACAGGTCGGACAGTCATGGACTACGGACGTGGCCTCTAGATCAGGGGTCTGCAAATGTTTTTTGCTCAACTCGAATATTCAGGTCAAAGCTTCATCGGTTGCATTGTAGGAGCTCCGAAGAGTCAGACGTCAGTGCCCTAACCTCAGGGGTCAGCAGACGACACACCTGCTCCTTTAAGAAGAGTTTCCTACCAACCTGGATTTTCTTCCTTCTTACAGATTTTATGATCTTCTTACTGCCCACAAATGTCATAATACATTAAACTAGGTATCCGGGCTCCTGTCCTGAGCCGGCCAGACACCACACCGCCTCCTCGGCTGACATTATTCTTGACAGTTTCCTGTTTGCACAAGCGCACCTTGTACTGTGCAATCGCTGAATGGACACAGTGTGACACACATAAAGAAAAGATGCTGTCCTAACAAAAGAAAGAAAAAGCTGCAAGAACACTGGTCCTAGGAGCTCACAATCTGATCTCTCACCATCTGGTTTAGCTCTTGCTGGTTGCAGATCTTCGCTATCCTGTACCAAAGGGAACATGAACCAATGTAACATGAAGCAACGTGGCAAAGTGACTTGATTACCATTGATTAACGTTTTGAGTACGCAGCTCCCGTGCAGAAAGGTTAGGCTCTTTGTTCACAAACTTTTTTTTTTTCTACCGTTAAAAGTAAATGGTGAAAAAGTCCTGACGTGTTAGGAAGATTGTGATGGAGGCCTTACAGTGCATCCATGACCCAGGACTCTGCTGTAAGAAAGTAACCGAGGGGTACACAAGTCTTACTGGATCCTGACTGCACTGCTCCATACAGCAAAAAAGACGTAAACCACCAGACAGAAGCAAACTGTCCTATGTAGAGACTGCAGATCTCTGGACGCCTTTATCTGATATAAGCTTGTCCTGTCCTTACAAGCTGCAGAAAGAAGCCAAAAGCAAAGCCGCGTCCCTGAGACCTCGGCGGGAGCAGAGACCCTTGTTCAGCGCTTCTAGGTCATTGCATTTATGCTTTCAATCAGAAATAAAACTGCAATCCAGTCCCCGAGCAAAGAACTACGTGGAGATTTACAAATTACCAACAATTAAAATGCAGAATTCAGGACAATTAAGACCCCCGCCAGGAGCGCCCCCAACACATCCGCTGGGCACAGCGTCCATCCAGTTACTGCAGCATACAAGGCAGCGCCATTCTGTCTGGGATTGTCGGCTGAATTATTGCAGTTTACACCCAGTTGGGTGGTAGGAAAATTAGGACCATTGTTAGCGGGGGGCATAACTTTGGAGCTGAGGGGTACAGATAAAAAAAAAAACTGTTCAGAATCAGGAGGCGCTCAGTTTAACAATCCAATGACAGGAAAGAGCAAAATCTAAATAAAACCTGATTATTATAGATTAGAACTTCTGCCAATTTCTAATATACAGAGGAAAGTATGTGCCCCCAGCATTTCCTCCTCCAGGAGCTTTTCTGACCTCCCATCCTACATCTACAGACATTAACATGGAGTCGCCCCTCTGCAGATATAACAGCTCTCCTGGGAAGAATATCTATAAGGGGCCGTGCCCACGATGCGTTTTCAAGCGTTTTTGCTGCGTAAACGCTTGGGAAACGCTTGGTAATCCTTCCCCCATGGTCTCCAATGGAATTCCGCACTTTCAATGCCCATGCTGCGGATTTTTCCGCAGCGTTTTTAATGTCCATTATTTGTGCGTTCACGCATGCGGAATTGCCATCTATAATGCATAAGAAAACACAAGGCAATTCCGCATGTGCAAAACGCGCAAAAAAAGCGCGCCAAATTCCACACGCGTTTTTCCGGGCAAGGAGATACAGAAACGAACCAGAAATTTTCTGCTTCATTTCTGCATCGTGGGCACATAGACTAAGATTTTGGAGGAGTCTGTGGGGATTTCTGCCCCTTCACCCAGAAGAGCATTTGTGGGGTCAGACCCTGATGTAGGGGCGACGGGCTCACAATCTCCATTATAGGTGTCTAATGGCAGTGAGGTCTGGGCTCTGTGCGACCAGTCATATTATTCCACCATCTGTACAGCGGCACAATGCAGTCAGGGGGTAACATCCTCCTGGAATCACCAGACTCCTCCATCAGCCGCAGATAGAGAAGTGCGATCCGTCACTGCACAGAACACGTCTCCTCCAGTCCAGTGTTGGCGGCTTTACACCACTCCATCTGACGCTCGGCATTGTGCTTGGTGATGTACGGCTGCATGCAGCTGCTCGGCCATGAACCTCCCAGCGGGGGCGCAGTGTTTGTGCCGATACCAGAGGAGGTTTGGACTCTGCAGTTATGGGGTCAGCAGAGCGGTGCTGACTTTTTCTGCCCTCTCTCCTCAGCACTTGGCCCCCCATTCTGTAATGTTACGGGGTCTCCACTTCGTGGCTGAGTTGCTGCGGTTCACTCCACTTCTCAATATCACTCACAGGTGATGGGGGAAGATTCAGGATGAAGAAAGGTCATGGACGGACTTGTTACCCCGGTGGCTCCTATTACAAGACCGTGCTGTATCAGGGAGCTCCGCACCACCGGCCGCTCTGTCACATGGTAGTAAAGGAGGCATGGCGGGTGGGACAGAGGTTATACACTAGGGAAGGGACGAGAGGGGAGATGTTATATACTGGGGGGAAACAGAGGGGCTGCAGTAAAGCATATATTGCTTCATTGGCCTACGAACGCCATGCCATTGAGACCCGTGCTGAGGTTCTGGGATCAGCTCCTGCCTCACATCACAGCTAAGTCATGAGAGGTGAGAACATAACTCTGCAGTGGCTGCTGACAAAACCTCTCATCACTGCACTGATTGATCATTAACACTGGAGCCTCAGGAGTCCTGTGCAGGTTCATCTGCCGTAACACGATCCTTCACTGGTTAACCCGGTTTACGCCACAGGAAAGAACAACTATCACAATAAAACTATCTGGAGTTTACTATGGGGTAGAAAACACAATAAAGCATCTGTCATCAATAACATCCAGCTGTAATGTATATACACAGTGACTGCACCAGCAGAATAGTGAGTGCAGCTCTGGAGTATAATACAGGATATAACTCAGGATCAGTAATGTAATGTATGTACACAGTGACTGCACCAGCAGAATAGTGAGTGCAGCTCTGGAGTATAATACAGGATGTAACTCAGGATCAGTACAGGATCAGTAATGTAATATATGTACACAGTGTCTGCACCAGCAGAATAGTGAGTGCAGCTCTGGAGTATAATACAGGATGTAACTCAGGATCAGTAATGTATGTATACAGTGACTGCACCAGCAGAATAGTGAGTGCAGCTCTGGAATATAATACAGGATGTAACTCAGGATCAGTAATGTAATGTATGTACACAGTGACTGCACCAGCAGTATAGTGACTGCAGCTCTGGAGTATAATACAGGATGTAACTCAGGATCAGTAATGTAATGTATGTACACAGTGACTGCACCAGCAGAATAGTGACTGCAGCTCTGGAGTATAATACAGGATGTAACTCAGGATCAGTAATGTAATGTATGTACACAGTGACTGCACCAGCAGAATAGTGAGTGCAGCTCTGGAGTATAATACAGGATATAACTCAGGATCAGTAATGTAATGTATGTACACAGTGACTGCACCAGCAGAATAGTGAGTGCAGCTCTGGAGTATAATACAGGATGTAACTCACTACATACATTACTTATCCTGTACTAATTATAACACATAAATGTGGTAATTTAGATTTGGAGATCCAAAACATCAAGAGCTTTAGTACAGGTGCCCTGTGACACGAGATCTCCGCTTGCTGTCACTCAGTCATAACTTGTACTTATACAATCCTTCTCACAGCTGGGGGGTTGTTACAATTCCATCAGGCCTAGAATTCTCTGTAGAATGCACAGACTGACTTACTGTAACAATCAGGACAGAGATTTGAACTATGGGGAACCTTTGATACCCTGTGGTCAGTGTGGGGTCACGTGCGAGTTCCAGTGGTCACCACTGCAATTACACAATGTGGGGGGCTCAGTCTCTGCACATTGCTGTGGTTTCACGTCACGATGTGACCACTGTCCAGACTGTGTGACCACCACAATGCAGGCTCTGTGCAGATCATCGCTCCCTTCCAGCCTCACAAGACACTTTCAGTTCACATTAACTCTTTGCTCTGCTGCCCAAGGCAAAAGCCTGCAGAGGAGAACAGACCTAGTCATCTGATAAGACATTAAGACATTGGTGGGTCACATTACTGAGGGTTCTGCAGAACATTGCAACCCGAGCAGACACCCACAGAGATCTACTGGGCATCGTGCAGCACGGCCACAGACTGCTGGTACAGGATATTCTGCAGCACATTGCATAGAGCTGCTACCATAATATAGCACATTGATAGGTACTTGTACGAGCATTTCCAAGGGAGAATAGGCAGCATATTTCAGGATCTGCAGAACATTGCAAAGTACAATTTGGTGCACCTTAGCACAGCATATTATCAATCTCGAGAACATTGCACCTCCTCACATCTCCAAGTAGAGCAAAGCATCACTGTATCTGCAGAACATTACTTTCTATAAATGTAGAGCACCGTACCTAGCTCGGCATTATTGGAATGCAATCTGCAGAACATCGCTCCATGATCTATAGCTCGGCATTACTGCAATGCAATCTGCAGAGCATCGCACCGTGATATATGGCTCATTACTGGAATGTAATCTGCAGAGCATCGCACCGTGATATATGGCTCATTATTACTGGAATGTAATCTGCAGAGCATCGCACCGTGATATATGGCTCATTATTACTGGAATGTAATCTGCAGAGCATCGCACCGTGATATATGGCGCAGTGTTACTGGAATGTAATCTGCAGAGCATCGCACCGTGATACATGGCGCAGTGTTACTGGAAAGTAATCTGCAGAGCATCGCACCGTGATACATGGCGCAGCGTTACTGGAATGTAATCTGCAGAGCATCGCACCGTGATATATGGCGCAGCATTACTGGAATGTAATCTGCAGAGCATCGCACCGTGATATATGGCGCAGCGTTACTGGAATGTAATCTGCAGAGCATCGCACCGTGATATATGGCGCAGCGTTACTGGAATGTAATCTGCAGAGCATCGCACCGTGATATATGGCGCAGCATTACTGGAATGTAATCTGCAGAGCATCGCACCGTGATATATGGCGCAGCGTTACTGGAATGTAATCTGCAGAGCATCACACCGTGATATATGGCGCAGCGTTACTGGAATGTAATCTGCAGAGCATCGCACCGTGATATATGGCGCAGCGTTACTGGAATGTAATCTGCAGAGCATCGCACCGTGATATATGGCGCAGCGTTACTGGAAAGTAATCTGCAGAGCATCGCACTGTGATATATGGCGCAGCGTTACTGGAATGTAATCTGCAGAGCATCGCACAGTGATATATCGTGCAGCATAACTGGAATGCAATGAGCTGAGCATCGCACCAGCCTACACTTAGTTCTGCAGACCATCACTCTTCCCATCACAGGACGGTTTACAAATAATCTGCAGAGCATTGCTCTTTATTGCTGCTTGCATTTCACCATCTTCACGCAGAGCATTGTGCCTCAGTCCGACAAGAAAACAAGCAATTACCCAACATTTCACGCATGATCCAAGTCCTAAGGAAGCGTCTCCTGTCTCATCCCTCCGCACAATGACGGGATGCGATATAATCGCGACCCTGCGGGCACACGGTGACATTCTGCGGCCACTTTGGTCACGTGACATGAAGATCTTGGGGTCACAGTGCAAGCTCGCACCTAATGATCGTGCGTCTGACCGATTTATTTTCTTGCTACAAAATCAGAATCTAAAAATAATCAAGACAACAAAAACACACAAAAAAAAAATCCGTGCAGCGACTGCAACTTGTTCGGGCTTGTTCACATGCGGCGTTTTTGCTACATTTCGCTATAAAAAAAAAAAAAAAAACTGTAGCGTTTCACAGTAGCAGCAAAATAAATAAGCTTTCTAAAAATCCCATTCACATGGTTATTTTTTTTTCTTACGCACTTTGAGCACCGATGCAAGGTTTTTTTCTAACAGCTGCCAATCAATTATAATAATGTCTGTAATGCTCTCAATATTTTCAAATTTTCACCCATTCAATTGAGTATATAAAAAACGCATCAAAACCGCACTGTTTCATGCATTAAAAAAAACTGCAAAAATAGGTAATGTGTGAACGCTGGCTTGCTGCACATCTCTACCCATTGGTAATCATGCGATGGATCCTGTGTGCGGTACCGCACCATCACATGATCGCGGTATTGGAGAAGGACAATGACCCAAAATAATGAATGAGCCCCAATTTGCGGAATCATTGTTCTACATGAAGCAGCTGATCGGTCCTGAGATTTTCCTATTCTGATGATGAAGGGATCGCGCTGTTTTTGTCGCTGTCAGCAGCGTCCCTGCGACCTGATGGACGGCGGCGACATTGGGGCCAAAGACACGAACCGATAAACGCATCCCCGCACTCACGCGATCCTGAAGAACGGCTTCTCGGTGCGGGCCATCAGTGACAGCGGGAAGCAGCGGCCCCGGAGCCGGCGGAGGAGCAGAACCAGCCCGCAGCAACAGCAGCAGCAGCAGCAGACGGCGGCCGCGGCCAGGAGCAGCGCCGGCATCACACCAGGTGCGGCACGCCCACTCCGCTCATCTGCATAGCCACGCCCTCAGCTCCAGGCTCACCGCTGCTGGATGGCTGGAGAGAGCGGCCTCCAGAGGACAAAGGCGGTAATGACGGGGTTATTAATAAAATAATAATAATTAATAATATTATTATTACCATCAAATACACTAATATTATTCTTAATTATTCTTAAGGTCACTATTGTATTGTTGTTATTATTATCATTTATTATTATTATTATTAGCATTATCATCAAATACACAAATATTATTAAGGTTATTATTAGTAATATCATTCATTATTTATTATTTGTTATTATTAACATCATCGTCATCAAATACACTTATATTATTGTTCATTATTATTAAGGTTACCATTGTATTATTATTATTAGCAGTAATTATTATCACTTATTGTTAATATTAATTAATTATTATTTATATTATTTATTATTATCATTATCAAATGAACTATTATTAATAATTATTATTTATGCTGCTATTATTATAAATATCATTTATTCTGATCATCATCATCAACAAATACACTAATACTATCAATAATTATTATTAAGGTTACTATTGTATTGTTGTTATTATTATTAGTAATTATTATTTAGAATTTACTTTTGCTATTATTCATTGTATTATTTATTATTGCAATTATTATTATCATCAAATACACTAATATTATTGTTAATTATTATTAAGGTTAATTTTGTATTGTTATTATTATTCATTATTATTATTTATTATTTCTATTATTATTATTATTATTTTTATCATTATGAAATACACTAATATTATTGTGACTATTAAGGTTACTATTGTATTTTATTATTGTTATTATTATTATTATATCTTCATTATTGATACTTTTATTATTTTTGTTATCTCTAATATTAATATTTTACATGCACTAAAAATAAACAAGCAAAACCGCAACCCAACTAACGCTCGTCTCTCAGGACACTGCTACTGTGTGAATGGCTTGACAATAGCGTCCTCTAGTGGTCAAGAATTGTATAGACATTTGCAAGGAATAATCATTATTCCTGCCTTATTCTCTTTTTTTATGTTCCGTCCACATGGTCATACGAGGGCATATTTTTTTTGCAGGACAAGTTGCACTTTTGAATGACACCATTTATTTTATCATATGATGTAGTGGAAAGTGGGGAAAAAAATTCAAAGTGGAGCAAAATAGTGAAAAAGCGCAACTCTGTAATTGTTTTTTGGGGATTTTTTGAGAGTTGAATTTTTATATATATTTTTTTATTTATTTTTTTCATATTTTTAAAAACATTTGTTTTTTACTTTTAACTGTATTTGTTAGTCCCTTTAGGGGACTTGAAGCTGCGATCGCCTGATTGCTTCTACTATACACAGCAATACTACAGTACTACTATGTATAGGGAAAATCACTGTCTGCTATGAATGCCAGCTACAGGCTACAAGGCTTCCACTGGAGTATCGTCATGACAAGCACGGGGGTCTTCAGCAGATATTTACGTTTTGGGGAAAATATATTATGTATATTTATTTATATATATTTTTCGTTTGTACCATAAACTACAATACTGTAATATTAGTGCATGGTACAATTAATGAATTCCTATGAATAAAAATGATACCTTTTTTTTGCAGAGTTCTGTTGTGCCAGTGGCGAGAAATCTAGTGCAGAAACTGTATGTAAATGAGACAGGAAGTGCACAGGGGGCGTGTCAATGCACTTGAAAGAAGTAGTCACAGTTCACTGACACGCCCCCACTGTACTTCCTGACTGATTTGCATATGGCTTCTGCACTAGGTTACTTGTCAGTGGTACTGTACATCAGATCTTTGCAAAAAAAGGTATAATTTCTATTGTGGGGCACGCATCTATACAGCTGCACCATCTACAATACCCTTTAATGTAGCACCACCCAAAGTGTCCATATAACAGTGTATCCACAGTACCCACAAATGAAAGGTTATAAATAGGGTCCCCATAACATAACCATCTACAGTGCCCTCTAATATTATGTAATGCACAGTGCCCTTTAATACAGCACCATCCAAAGGGTCCATATAACAATACCATCCCCAATATCCTCTAATATAGTGTCCTCCACAGTGTCCTCTAATATAGTGTCTTCCACAGAGTACTCTAATATAGTGTCCTCCACAGTGCCCTTTAATACAGCACCAACCAAAGGGTCCATATAACAATACCATCCCGAATATCCTCTAATATAGTGTCCTCCACAGTGTCCTCTAATATAGTGTCTTCCACATAGTCCATATAACAGTGTCATCCACAGTTTCCCCACAAAATAGCCATCCACAGTACCCACTAATAGAGTTCCAGCCACAGCATCCCTGTAACAGTGCCATCCATAGTGCCTTTACCAGAATGCAGAGGATCACGTTAGGAGGGCTGCGCTGCGGGAACCGAGGAGACTTGGAGCTTCAGATAAAGTTTTTGTTAGTACTAACGCCTTTCGGTGCCTTTCTCAAAGTAAAAAAAACAGTCATCTGTATTACTGATCTTGAGAAAGGTGCCGAAATGCGTTGGTACTAATAAAAACGTTATCTGAAGCTCCAAGGCTCATTTCCCGCAGCGCAGCCCTCCTAACGTGATCCTCTGCATTCTGGTAAATACACATCTGGAAGATATCGCCTGCAGACACGGGCGGCAGCCGCGGATATTCACACTATCACAGGTGTTGTGCCTTCACATGCACACACAACCAGGGGAGCGCAACAACCCCTCTGTGCTCTTCTTTTGAGACTTACTGCCCTATTGTGCGCGCTTTTGCCCCTCTCTAGAGTTCTTCAGTCCATAGTACCTTCTAATATATCGTCATCCAAAGGGTCCAAATAACAATACCATCCACAATACCCTCAAATATAATGCCATACATAGTGTCCCCATAGCAGTGCCATCCACAATAGCCTCAAATATAATGCCATACATAGTGTCCCCATAGCAGTGCCATCCACAATAGCCTCAAATATAATGCCATACATAGTGTCCCCATAGCAGTGCCATCCACAATACCCTCAAATATAATGCCATACATAGTGTCCCCATAGCAGTGCCATCCACAATACCCTCAAATATAATGCCATACATAGTGTCCCCATAGCAGTGCCATCCACAATACCCTCAAATATAATGCCATACATAGTGTCCCCATAGCAGTGCCATCCACAATACCCTCAAATATAATGCTATACATAGTGTCCCCATAGCAGTGCCATCCACAATACCCTCAAATATAATGCCATACATAGTGTCCCCATAGCAGTGCCATCCACAATATCCTCTAATATAATGCCTTACATAGTGTCCCCATAGCAGTGCCATCCACAATATCCTCTAATATAATGCCATGCACTGTATCTCTATAGCAGTGCCATCCACAATACCCTCAAATATAATGCTATACATAGTGTCCCCATAGCAGTGCCATCCACAATACCCTCAAATATAATGCTATACATAGTGTCCCCATAGCAGTGCCATCCACAATACCCTCAAATATAATGCTATACATAGTGTCCCCATAGCAGTGCCATCCACAATATCCTCTAATATAATGCCATACATAGTGCCATCCACAATATCCTCTAATACAATGCCATGCACTGTATCTCTATAGCAGTGCCATCCACAATACCCTCAAATATAATGCTATACATAGTGTCCCCATAGCAGTGCCATCCACAATATCCTCTAATATAATGCCATACATAGTGTCCCCATAGCAGTGCCATCCACAATATCCTCTAATATAATGCCATACGTAGTGTCCCCATAGCAGTGCCATCCACAATATCCTCTAATACAATGCCTTACATAGTGTCCCCATAGCAGTGCCATCCACAATATCCTCTAATATAATGTCATACATAGTGTCCCCATAGCAGTGCCATCCACAATACCCTCTAATATAATGCCATACATAGTGTCCCCATAGCAGTGCCATCCACAATATCCTCTAATATAATGCCATACATAGTGTCCCCATAGCAGTGCCATCCACAATACCCTCTAATATAATGCCGTACATAGTGTCCCCATAGCAGTGCCATCCACAATATCCTCTAATATAATGCCATGCACTGTATCTCTATAGCAGTGCCATCCACAATACCCTCAAATATAATGCTATACATAGTGTCCCCATAGCAGTGCCATCCACAATATCCTCTAATATAATGCCATACATAGTGCCATCCACAATATCCTCTAATATAATGCCATGCACTGTATCTCTATAGCAGTGCCATCCACAATACCCTCAAATATAATGCTATACATAGTGTCCCCATAGCAGTACCATCCACAATATCCTCTAATATAATGCCATACATAGTGTCCCCATAGCAGTGCCATCCACAATACCCTCTAATATAATGCCATACATAGTGTCCCCATAGCAGTGCCATCCACAATATCCTCTAATATAATGCCATACATAGTGTCCCCATAGCAGTGCCATCCACAATATCCTCTAATATAATGCCATGCACTGTATCTCTATAGCAGTGCCATCCACTGTGCCCGCTAATTTACTATCAGTCCCAGTGTCCTCTGATGCCTCGTAGCAATGCCATTTACAGATAATTTCTCAAAACCTTTCTACGTCACCCACCGTATATATGAAATTCTCAGCTTAATGACATTATGAGCATGCATGATAAGTCCAGGATTTACTGCAAATTCATGCGCCGTCATGTCTGTCTGTAAAGTGATACATCAGGATTCATGGACTGACACACTGACACGACACACAGTATTTATGGAATTGTGATTTCCAAGGAGAAGCGACCATGAATTCCAGCATCGTGTTCCCAGGAATGTCGGCCGTCTGGTCATCGTCATCATTGCAGGATGTTTGTTTTTTCTATGTGATTCACCTATTTGTTGGTTCCTTTATCAGACTTCATTCACACACAGGGGACAACACAGTAATGCTGCGGCTTTATGCAAGCCCAGGAGTTCACACAAAACTTTGCAACATTTCAGGCAGTTTATATAAGAAAACTGGAGAACGCTGCTTGATGGATCGGTGCCCAAACGTCTCTCATTTCTTCTCTTTTTGCCTCATAAGGTAAATAGTGTCAGCGTTATATTGTTACTATGTATCAGTTGTGGTAAGACTCTGTTCACATCATCATCATTGCGTCTGTTCCTGATGCAGCCATGACAGCTCTGACGGTCTGTTCCCAGATACATTGCAGAGTTATAACAGATACTAAAGATTCACCATTGCCTTTCTGACTGGTTTTAAGGCTGCGTGCTCACTATGAGTTTTTAGTGAGTTTTTTTACGCTGCATATTTTTGAAAAAAAAGTAATCTATTTTACTTAATGGGGCAGAAATGGTACCGAAAATTTCCAACATCAAAAATTCACCAAAAGCTGACCATGGGAACAAGTCCTAACAGATCTGAAGACTGAGATATTCCTGGTGTAAAGGCTCTTTCCCACGTCCTGATATTTCCAGTACTGGAAAAACCAGTTTTGGAGATATCCGTGTCCGTGTGCACCTGTGTGGCAAACATGTGGCATTCATGTGTCGCACTAGGATCACACGTACCGACACCTGGGAGTCAGTGTACAGTTAGTGCTGTTCCCAAGTGCCAGGTGCTGACCTCATCATTGTCCCCTGCCGGCGCTCCGATCAGCGTGAGCAAGGGACAATGTTGAGAGTAGTATTCTGCTCCCATTGTGTCCTGGTGTAAAAATAATAATAAAATTAAAAAATCCTTACATTCACCTGTCCAAAGATGTCCCCCGCTGTGATCCATCTGACTACTCACGCCGAGAAGCCGGGGAGAATGACTCACTCCAGCGAGCAGGCCCTGGAGCTGTGCTGAGCTCAGTGAGTGACAGGACACCGTTCATTCTCCCCAGCTCCTCGGCGTGAGCAGTCAGATGGATCACAGTGGGGGACATCTTTGGGCAGCTGAGAATAAGGATTTTTTTATTTTATTCTTATTTTTACAGTTGGAGACAGCGGAAGCAGAATACTACTCTCATCATTGTCCCCTGCTGGTGCTGATCGCAGCTCTAGCAGGGGACAATGATGACAGATGCCTGAAGCACCCGGCACTTGGGAACAGGGCTAATTGTTCTGCTGATTCCCAGGTGCCGATACGCGTGATACTGATGTCATCCGTGTATCATCAGTGCAGGGCGTTTTGTGGCCCGTGCAGCGGGTAAAAAGTGGACGTGTCACCGTGTTTTTCCCACGGACACACACTGACATGTGCTCAGACCCATTCATTCGAATGGGTCTACATGTGTCAGTGTTTCCAGTACGTGTGGAAACTGTCACACTTGTACTGGACACATGGACGTGTGAAAGAGCCCTAACCTCATTGATACATTGTAACATTGTTACCTCCAGCTGTGTGAGCAGCACTAGATCAGGACACTTTTCAACTCCTGTATGTAACTCAGAGTTTTGTAGTCTAGGACACATGTTCAGCTGTTCCTTCCATAGAATGTAGTCCCATGAGCGGCGTCACGTCACGATGCTTTGCATGCAATCCCCCATGTGGCACCAATAGAACAAGTCTCCCCAGAAAAGAAAGCATTAATCTCTTCCAAATCCGGGACTGTCTGCTGTATCCAGGACAGTTGGGACTAGAGATGAAACAATGGATTCATGGGTCTCTGGTCCAGCGTCCAGATCAGTGCTACCTGGCGGCTGGACAGGAGGCCGCGAATCTCTAACCATCTGGAGTCCCTGGCAGCTTTTGATCACTCGGGGCAGCGCGACATCATCTGTGCGTGCTGCTCATCTCTAGTTGGACCTGAGAATTATATATTGTTCCTTCATTCACAGTCAGAGAAGATAAGAGAGAAAAAAAGCACCAAAACTGCACAGATCAGCCGCCTCCTTGGGAGCGCAGCGGGCGCCTTTTTTGCTAAAGTCGTTTTTATTAAGGATTTTTTACATAAATGGGGTAAAGAAAAAAAGGGAGGAGACATATTATAAATACATAGCCATATAGAAAAAGGGGGACGACATAAATACACAGTAATATAGAAGAAGGGGGTTGGACCGCAGAGTGAAGGCAAAAGGGCCAACAAGTGCTAAGCATCTCTGGGAACTCCTTCAAGATTGTTGGAAGACCATTTCCGGTGACTACCTCTTGAAGCTCATCAAGAGAATGCCAAGAGTGTGCAAAGCAGTCATCAAAGCAAAAGGTGGCTACTTTGAAGAACCTAGAATATAAGACATATTTTCAGTTGTTTCACACTTTTTTGTTGAGTATATAATTCCACATGTGGTAATTCATAGTTTTGATGCCTTCAGTGTGAATGTACAATTTTCAAAGTCATGAAAATACAGAAAAATCTTTAAATGAGAAGGTGTGTCCAAACTTTTGGTCTGTACTGTAGAAGCAAACAAGAACAAAATAAATGCAAAAAAAGCGAAATTTAAAGGGATGAAGAATGTAGGTAAAATAAACGGTGGAAAGGGTTAAGGATGAGGAGAGGGAAGGAAAAATATAGTTTATTAAGGAAAATAGGAAAAAAAGAAAAAGAAAAAATTAAAGGGATAGAAGGAACATGAAAAAGATTGGTGTGTACAGGCTAGGCAAGGAAAGATGTTACGATACACATATAAGATATCTTAAATATAAAACATTTAAGAGGTAGGAGGGGA
The DNA here is from genome assembly GCF_046119375.1 of Phyllobates terribilis. Taxonomy (NCBI): domain Eukaryota; kingdom Metazoa; phylum Chordata; class Amphibia; order Anura; family Dendrobatidae; genus Phyllobates; species Phyllobates terribilis. The sequence goes on from NW_027362769.1 coordinate 174,825,070, forward strand.
AGAAAAGGAACGGGAAAGGCAAGGAAAGAAAAGGGAAAGGAAGAACACCTGTAAAAACAGCTGGAGAGACAGGAATATAGATAAATACTAACTTCTAAATAATATAAAATACTGTTTGTGCAGAATCAAAGCCTTTCTGTACTATTAAAAAAGCGTTAAAAACTCTGCTTCATATCTGACCCCAAAATCGCATCAAGTAAGGGGGAAAACGCATAAAAGAAACCCAGCAAACACACAATAATCAGAGAAGTGTGGTGCGGACACCTGCAGAAAAAAAGCAGCAGAAAGAACGCAGCATTTATGATACGTGTGAACACGGCCTCAGCGTTACAGGGCTGGGGTTTTTTTTTACATTTTTTATGGGTTATATAGAGAAAAATATAAAATACGCCATTTTTTTTCATTTACCAATCCTCATAAATAATCTGATCCCTGTGTTGTGCGGGTTGCTACGATTACAGGCACACCAAATATGTCCGAGTTATTTTCTGATTTCAGATGTTCATTATTTAAAAATAAATGCATTAAACATTACAACATTTTTTTCATTATGAAGTGTTTTTCATTATTATTTTTTTTAGTAACTTTATAAGATGAAAAAATCTCTTATTCTTCCTGTAGATTAAAATACATACATTGTACCAAGCAATGTATTTCTATCAGTACATTCAGCCTATAGTCAGATCCTGCAGTACAGATCAAGTACTCAAAATTCTCCTTATTATGTCACTAGAGCTTGTGGCTCAGCACAATAAAGCTCCCATCTATCTGTAATATGAAGGTTGTGGGTTGAAGACCTGGATAGACCCATGAAAAAAAGCTTTGCAATTGCTTATTATTTTTACTACTTTTAGGCTACATTCCCACGATCAGGAACAGCAGCGCTTTGGACTCAGATTATTGTCGCTGCGTCCAATTACGCAGGTAAATCCACCTGTGTTCACTGAACAATGTGGATTTATCGCATCTAATTACATTCTATTGTGGAAATTTCTGTAATCTCCGCAATAGTAATTGACATGCTGTGGCTCGTAAAGCAGCGCCGTCGGTGAGTTTACACAGCGTCAAATAGAAGCACAGTGGGCAGGAGATTTCTATAAATCCATCCACTGTGCTTGTAGTATAGAATGCAGCGTTGTGGATGCAGCGCTGGTGAGCTGCGTCCAAACCGCGGGCCCCTAGCCCTATAGGAACAAAATAAATATTTCTCTTAACTTCAGATAAAGGGAACGTAAAAAAAACATTGTTATATGCAATGTATTTCTATGGAGATGTATACTCTGCTTTAGGGCTCATTATGGGCAGTAGCTCAGCGGTTAGAGCTGCAGCCTGTGATTGGTATGTACACTGTGATGTGTGTTTGAGTCCTCGGTGATGGGAGAGGAGGTGAATGCATAATTTAATTTCTGCACTGAGAAAATATAAGCAGCCCTGCCCCCAAGGAAGGAGCAGAGCTACAGAGCAAAGAAAACGTCAGAGATGAGTATAAGCCGGGAGCACAGCTGTGCCATGACGGGACGGTTGGGAGCTATGGATGTGGAGCCATAGCTAAGACCAGGCTGCTTCCACTGCGCTTGTGCCAAGGTTCTAGCCAGTAGTATTCACATGGAAGCTTGGAGGGATTAGACTCAAGACCGCCCTACACTTTGTCCAGAGGACGCTCTATATGGTGGCTGCCTACTGCTTTTTCTGCTAGGACAATATTACTTCTGACACCTGCACTATGGCTGTACAGGCCAAGGTACAACAATAAAAATAATAGTTTAGTAATAATCCAATGTGCCAGCACTGGGAAATAGTGGTAAAACCACATGCACATTAGGCAGGAAGTGCAGGGGGCGTGTCAGTGCACTCTGGGCACATTATACGCCCACAGTGCACTTCCAGGCTAATTTGCATGCATCTTCAACGCTTGATTTCTCAGCACCGGCGCATCAGATTACTACAAAACAGGTATCATTTTTATTGCTATTCTGCGACCTGCACATCCAGAGTGCGAGAATCAGGAGTAAAATTGTCCTAATAGGTTCCCTTTAAGGAATCCTACTAATAAACTTCTCCTGAGCTTCAGTCGGATGCACACAGTCATGAAATTTTTCCTACGAGACAATAAAGTTTATTCTTCTTTTTGTTGATGATTGTTAAATATTCTACAATGAGAAATACAATGTGACATTTATTACATATTATGTTGCTCTTATACCACATTGCTCTCTCCGCGAATAAACATGTTGCAGTCACAAGAGCGGTTTGTGTTTCGTCTGGACACTTTATTTCGTTGCTTTCTTGGTGTCTCAGAAGTTTTTGTGGCTCCTTCTGAGTCGATTGTTTGCTACTATGGTGTCTCAGGAGCGCACCCTGGTGGACACTGTAGGGAATGACGACTAATTGCAACTGCTGGGAAAAAAAATGAAATAAAACCAATTTATTTATATAAAATAATGCAAACAAAATATAAAAACAATTATATAAATGTGACCTGAACTTTTTATTCAGAGGTTGTCACTAAACTTTTTGCTGGGCTATTACTCTGTAGCGCAGGGATCCGATTCTATTAATTTGGTGTCCACCAACCTTTCTTACCTTAGAGTCACATCCAGCTGATAGTGTGAGCCACATTGTATGCAAATAAATCATAGAGACCACTGTGCGTTCCCTTATAAAGGGGCACTCCGGAAAATAAAATGATATCCTTCAAAGTAATAATGCTGCGAGGGGATCCTTATAAAGTAATAATGCCCGGAGTGCCCACTTATAACGTAGTAGTGCCCCATTTAAAGAAGTAATGCTTCATTGCTTCCTTAATAAATAATCCTCTAAGTTTCCTCTTCCCAAGTAATGTTGTCCTGCGACCCCTTATAAAATAATTATGCTCCCCAAGTACTTTCTTAAAGGAAATCTGTCAGTAACATCTCTCTTACAAAAGCAGTGCAGGATAGGAGGGTATAAAACATTTCTACATATGTCTATTTTGCCCTGTTTTTATTCTAAAGCAAATTCGGCTCTTAAGTGCTCTGGTGGGCGCATCAGTGCACGCAATGCTCGGCTCCGCTTTGGTCTCCCACCATTGCCGCCCTCTGCTGCTTGTTTGCAAGTGGAAAGCAGAGAAGACAAGATGTAGCCAAGACTCTTTCTTCACTGTCAAATGTCACGGACATGTGGATCGTGGACCTACTGTGCCACCGGGCTGGCTTACCTAGGAGGGACGTAGCTACAGTGAGTACAGAAAGTATTCAGACCCCTTTAAATTTTTCACTCTTTGTTTCATTGCAGCCATTTGGTAAATTCTAAAAAGTTCATTTTTTTCTCATTAAAGTCCACTCTGCACCCCATCTTGACTGAAAAAAAAACATAAATGTAGAAATTTTTGCAAATTTATTAAAAAAGAAAAACTGAAATATCACATGGTCATAAGTATTCAGACCCTTTGCTCAGACACTCATATTTAAGTCACATACTGTCCATTTCCTTGTGATCCTCCTTGAGATGGCTCTAATCCTTCATTGGAGTCCAGCTGTGTTTAATTAAACTGATAGGACTTGATTTGGAAAGGCGCACACCTGTCTATATAAGACCTCACAGCTCACAGTGCATGTCAGACCAAATGAGAATCATGAGCTCAAGGAACTGCCCAAGGAGCTCAGAGACAGAATTGTGGTAAGGCATAGATCTGGCCAAGGTTACAAAAGAATTTCTGCATTACTCAAGGCTCCTAAGAGCACAGTGGACTCCATAATCCTTAAATGGAAGAAGTTTTGGACCACCAGAAGTCTTCCTAGACCTGGCCGTCCAGCCAAACTGAGCAATCGTGGGAGAAGAGGCTTGGTGAGAAAGGTAAAGAAGAACCCCAAGATCACTGTGGCTGAGCTCCAGAGATGCAGTAGGGAGATGGGAGAAAGTTCCACAAAGTCAACTATCACTGCAGCCCTCCACCATTTGGGCCTTTATGGTAGAGTGGCCCGACGGAAGCCTCTCCTCAGTGCAAGACATATGAAAGCCTGCATAGAGTTTGCTCAAAAACACATGAAGGACTCCCAGACTGTGAGATTCTCCGGTCTGATGAGATGAAGATAGAACTTTTTGGTGATAATTCTAAGTGGCATGTGTGGAGAAAACCAGGCACTGCTCATCCCCTGCCCAATACAATCCCAACAGTGAAACATGGTGGTGGCAGCATCATGCTATGGGGTGTTTTTCAGCTGCAGGAACAGGACGACTGGTTGTAATTGAAGGAAACATGAATGCGGCCAAGTACAGAGATATCCTGGAGGAAAACCTCTTCCAGAGTGCTCTGGACCTCAGACTTGGCCGAAGGTTCACCTTCCAACAAGACAATGACCCTAAGCACACAGCTAAAATAACAAAGGAGTGGCTTCAAAACAACTCTGTGACCATTCGTGACTGGCCCAGCCAGAGCCCTGACCTAAACCCAATTGAGCATCACTGGAGAGACCTGAAAATGGCAGCCCACCAACGTTCACCATCCAACCTGACGGAACTGGAGAGGATCTGCAAGGAAGAATGGCAGAAAATCCCCAAATCCAGGTGTGAAAAACTTGTTGCATCATTCCCAAGAAGACTCATGGCTGTGCTAGCTCAAAAGGGGCTTCTACTCACTACTGAGCAAAGGGTCTGAATACTTATGACCATGGGATATTTCAGTTTTTCTTTTTTAATAAATTTGCAAAAAAATTAACTTTTTAGAATTTACCAAATGGCTGCAATGAAACACAGAGTGAAAAGTTTAAAGGGGTCTGAATACTTTCCGTACCCAATGTATGTCAGCGTCCCTACTGGGAGAAGGGTGGGGGATCATGCAGGGATGCCGGCATAGCGTTACATCAAACAAGCAGCAGAGAGTGGTGCCGGCACAGACAAGTGAAGAGGCGCCAAGGACTGCAAGTGCACTGATACGTCCACCAGTGTAATTACAAGCCTAATTTCTTATGAATAAAATACAAATTTTTACACAACAGGGGACCATATAGCAACAAAATATGTATACAGTACGTGGAAATGTTTTAGGGTACGTGAACACGATCAGTAACCACTGCGGATTGGACAGATGTTATAGCATAGTGGGTGGGATTTCAAGAAATCCCATGCCCACTATGCGTCTCTGTGCATATGCGGATCACCCGCGGACACGGACATGTGTAGCGCCCCGAGGGTTCGGCCGCTACAGGGGTATTGCACCTCAACCAGAGGTGTGATATTCCACTCCCGGGTGAGGATAGAGTGTGGACCAGGGCTCAGTAAGCTGCATGCATCACACACACCCCATTTCCGGGGGACAGCTCAACGGTGCTCCCATTAGTACAGTAATGCAGGCACGACCGACTATGTCCCTGGCTGGAGTGGGGAGGGGGGAGGAAAACCTGGTGATGTAGGAGCAGAAGGGGAAGGTCTCTGGGCATAGGAAGGAGCCCATTGGTTGCAAGTCATACACAGAGAGGGAGTATATAAGGTGGGCGCCATCTTAGATCAGTGTTCAGTCTGAGAGAGGAAGTGACAGAGCAGGGCCTCTGTGGAGCTCTGCTCCGGAGGCAGGCCTAGCCTGTGAGGCCCAGCCAGCACTGGAAGAGAAGAAGGAGTTCAGCCAGGAGGGCTGATGGGGAGCTGTGGCTCAGTTTGGGCCCAGCTCCACGAGGCAGGCCTAGAGTGAAGGCCAGAGCCAGAAGAAAGGAACAGAAACAGAAAGGAACAGAAACAGAAAGGAACAGAACACCAAGAGAGGCCCAGAGACACGAAGGCAGAAGGAACCCTAAGGACCCAGGAGATTACGGGTGACGGGTTGGCAGAACAGGGTACCGGATCCCAAGTTGGTGGAGGTGACTAATCCTTAACCAAGAACCGGCGGTTGTGACCATTTACTGGTGCGACCTCTCACTACACCTACTAGAAAGGCACACCACATAGGGTCAGGGAAGTGGGCACCCAGTCCTCCCCGGAGAAGATCCGAGGCAGCTGGACAGGAGTAGTGTCGCTGGTGGGGCACGGCTGACGAAAGGACAGAAGGGAGTCCTGTGCCACACTCTGGAATCACTTGGGGGTTGGTCGAGCCCCTTGCCTGGTGGACGCAGCACGGCTCGGGCGGTCCTACCTGCGCACAAGTGACCTGGATGAGAACTGTGAGTAAAGAACCTGAACTGCAACACCTTGTCTCTGTGCTTTCTCACCGCATACAGCACTACTAGTGCTGGGACGCCCGTGCACCATCACTCCCATCATCCACATTCTCTGCCCTGAGGCTATACTCTTCCCGTGGGGAGTTATCCCATCCTTTGCTGCGCACATCACACCAGCCTCAGCGGACTGCCTCGCAGCAGCGGTACACCCTGACTGCAATCCACGGGTGGCGTAGTGGGACAATTAACTTAAAACTTATACAAGACTGCCACTGGTTTGACCACCCTGAGCCACAGGACCAGGTCGCCGCCACGGAGACTACAATTCCCAGAGACCCGGCTCCAGGTAACCCACACACGTTGCACACACGGCCCAGGGGGCGCGTCAACTTTGGCGTAGTCGGCAGGATTCAAACCAACCCGCCACAGACGGGTATTGCGTGCCTGAAAGAGACTTTGCACTTGCCTGAGTGAAGTTCCCCGCCATCCGGAGCTGTCTCCCGCCATCCGGAGCCGTTTCCCGCCATCTTCGGTCATCTCCCGCCATCTTCAGTCGTTTCCCGCCATCTTCAGCCGTTTTCCCGCCATCGGACGCCATCTTCGGGACGCCGTGCGGGAAGAAGAGGGGCGTAGACGTCAAAAACGCGCGAAGTCCGAAGCCCCGCCCCACGCGCTGACGCCGCTCAAGGTCCTGGAAGGAGCCCAGCGAGCGCTGACGTCAGCAGCGCGCGACGCCAGGTCCTCAACGCAGACCATCGTCAGCGGAGCCGCGGCCTACAGAAGAGGATCGCCGGAAGGTAGGCCACGGTTAACCAGGGGGGAGGAAGACATCAGGAACGGAGAGCAAGATGGCGGACCGGCAGCAGGCTAAGCTGCCCAGCATCGGCAGTGCCCCAGCCGTCGCGGGCCCCGACCAGCGCCAGGAGAAGACGCGTGACACAGGAGCGGTCGCGGGAGCAGGTAAGAGGAGTCTCCCTGTCCCGGACGCTGCCAGCGTCAGCCTGCTCCCGGGCCCCATGGTGGAGCCGCCGATCCCGGGCGTCATCAACAGCGGCCCTCTCCAGGCCCGGTCGCAAGGCCTGAACTTCCCAGGCGCCTCCCAACCGCGTGCGCCCCCGATCCCGAAACCACCACCCCTTGGGACTGACCTGTACAGCCAGCACACCGAACCCGAGTACCAAGAGGACCCGGACGGGCCTGAAGATTACGAGGAGCAAGGAGCATCAGGAGGACACTGTTACCAGTAAACGGTAAAGTGTGACTGTATATAGTTACCCGTCTGGGTATAAAGAACTGTTGTGGGACTGTTTCCACTGAAAGTGTGGTCCCCATTGGGACTGACACAGAAAGTTACCCCCTATATCCCTTATCTGGCTGGGGACTGAGAACAGCTATCCCTTTTCCCTAATCTGGCTGGGGACTGAGAACAGCCATCCCCTTCCCTACCTGGCCGAGGACTGAGAGCGGCCATCCTGTAAATAGTTGCGCTACCTAAAGCGCCCCCTACTGGTTTTATAAAAAGACTGCAACGTCTACCTCAGGACGAATTTGCTGGACTGTTGCACCTTTAAGAAGAATGAACACCTGGTCGCAAGTTGCACCGCGGCCAGTACCCAAGAATATGTTTTACTTAAGAATGTTTTATACTGAAAAGTTTTATATGCTGCTAAAAGAGTTTTATAATATTTTATATGTGTGAAGAAAGTCTTGTAATATTTGTTAAAAGAGAAAAGTGCCTCCATAAAGGGATGGGTTAAATGGTTATTGTCTTATATGCGAACCTTCCGGCGATCCTCTTCTGTAGGCCGCGGCTCCGCTGACGATGGTCTGCGTTGAGGATCTGGCGTCGCGCGCTGCTGACGTCAGCGCTCGCTGGGCTCCTTCCAGGACCTTGAGCGGCGTCAGCGCGTGGGGCGGGGCTTCGGACTTCGCGCGTTTTTGACGTCCACGCCCCTCTTGTTCCCGTGCGGCGTCCCGAAGATGGCATCCGATGGCGGGAAACGACTGAAGATGGCGGGAGATGACCGAAGATGGCGGGAAACGGCTCCGGATGGCGGGAGACAGCTCCGGATGGCGGGGAACTTCACTCAGGCAAGTGCAAAGTCTCTTTCAGGCACGCAATACCCGTCTGTGGCGGGTTGGTTTGAATCCTGCCGACTACGCCAAAGTTGACGCGCCCCCTGAGCCGTGTGTGCAACGTGTGTGGGTTACCCGGAGCCGGGTCTCTGGGGTTTGTAGTCTCCGTGGCGGCGACCTGGTCCTGTGGCTCAGGGTGGTCAAACCAGTGGCAGTCTTGTATAAGTTTTAAGTTAATTGTCCGACTACGCCACCCGTGGATTGCGGTCAGGGTGTACCGCCGCTGCGAGGCAGACCGCTGAGGCTGGTGTGATGTGTGCAGCAAAGGATGGAATAACTCCCCACGGGAAGAGTATAGCCTCAGGGCAGAGAATGTGGATGATGGGAGTGATGGTGCACGGGCGTCCCAGCACTAGTAGTGCTGTATGCGGTGAGAAAGCACAGAGACAAGGTGTTGCAGTTCAGGTTCTTTACTCACAGTTCTCATCCAGGTCACTTGTGCGCAGGTAGAACCGCCCGAGCCGTGCTGCGTCCACCAGGCAAGGGGCTCGACCAACCCCCAAGTGATTCCAGAGTGTGGCACAGGACTCCCTTCTGTCCTTTCGTCAGCCGTGCCCCACCAGTGACACTACTCCTGTCCAGCTGCCTCGGATCTTCTCCGGGGAGGACTGGGTGCCCACTTCCCTGACCCTATGTGGTGTGCCTTTCTAGTAGGTGTAGTGAGAGGTCGCACCAGTAAATGGTCACAACCGCCGGTTCTTGGTTAAGGATTAGTCACCTCCACCAACTTGGGATCCGGTACCCTGTTCTGCCAACCCATCACCCGTAATCTCCTGGGTCCTTAGGGTTCCTTCTGCCTTCGTGTCTCTGGGCCTCTCTTGGTGTTCTGTTCCTTTCTGTTTCTGTTCCTTTCTGTTTCTGTTCCTTTCTTCTGGCTCTGGCCTTCACTCTAGGCCTGCCTCGTGGAGCTGGGCCCAAACTGAGCCACAGCTCCCCGTCAGCCCTCCTGGCTGAACTCCTTCTCTCACTCCTCTGACTGAACTCTCTGACTTTCTTCTCTTTCAGTGCTGGCTGGCCTCACAGGCTAGGCCTGCCTCCGGAGCAGAGCTCCACAGAGGCACTGCTCTGTCACTTCCTCCCTCTGACTAAACACTGATCTAAGATGGTGCCCACCTTATATACCTCCCTCTCTGTGTATGAGCCCAGGTGACTTGCAACCAATGGGCTCCTACCTATGCCCAGAGACCGTCCCCTCCTGCTCCTACATCACTGGGTTTTCCTCCCCCCTCCCCACTCCAGCCAGGGACATGGTCTGTCGTGCCTGCATTACTGTCTAATGGGAGCACCGTTGAGCTGTCCCCCGGAAATGGGGTGAGTGTGTGTATGCAGCTTACTGAGTCCTGGTCCACACACTATCGTCACCCGGGAGTGGAATATCACACCCCTGGTTGAGGTGCAATACCCCTGTAGCAACCGAACCCTCGGGGCGCTACACATGCGTCGCATCTTTCCAGACCGCAGCATGTCAAGTTCTTTTGCGGAGACTTGCGTCTCCGCAAGAGAAACTGGATCAGTACAATGTATGCTTGGTTCAATGAACAGAAGCGGATTCACCTGCGTGCAGCACTTTGGATGCAGCATAAAGTGTAAAGTATACTGCATTCAAAGCGCTGCCCAGACCCTTACATCTCCCTATCCTCCGCTAGCCTCAAGCAAATGATACAGACACATTCCCTTTAAACAATAATGCCCTCTTAGCAATTAATAATACTCTAAGTTCCCCTAAAAGTAGTAATGCTCCCTGAGTGACCCTTTAATTAACCTTCAGTTAGTCGCAACAAAATACACTACTTAATACTTCCACTTCGCTGTGGCGCGTGTAGTCAATGTCGACTTTGTGTTTCAGCCACTCAACATTATTTTTTTAAATCTCAGCTAGCTGTCATTGAATAAGATCAATCTTTTTTTGTATCAAGATTCAAGAGACTATTTAAAAAAAAGCCATGTGGGTTACTCACACAGGTGAAGGGCTGAATGTGGGAGAGCACCTGCTTGTAATTGTATCTACTGGACTCAGACTGATACAATGTATCAGTGCCGGAGTATGTAACAAACTAAGAGATTTGTGATGAGGGCCATAGAGGATACAATTGAAGCAAACCCTCACTTGGTGACCAATCTTAATGACCTGTATCCAGTCGGCTTGTAAGCGCTAAAGGGGTTGTCCCAAAAGTGATTGCGATCATCTGGATAAATTGGGTATGGGCAATTTGGACCCCCACGGATCACAAGAACCTATGCCTCTCATAATCGGTGGAAGGAGTGAGTCCCATTTCATCATGCCACAGCCATTCTAGACCAGAGCAATAAAAGGGTTAAACAGCCAGGATGGGGGGGGTGCTGAGCATGTGATTCAGGAAGGCCCAGGACACCCCTGCAGGGTTTATTCTACAGTGCCGCAAAAACACATATTGGCTGCTTTAAGGGCTTCAGTAGCATCAACAGAAACTTACTGTTAAAACATGGACATTGACTTTAAACTGTACCTCTAGCAGGCAGAGGGGTGGAGGTGGTGGAGACAAGCAGGAGGGAGACCGTCAGGAAGTAGGTGAAGCCGGAGTCTGCGTTAGATCCCATTATTACCAGCACTGTTTTTGTATCATTATTGCACTGTGATGAGGATCTATGGAAATCATTCAGCACCCATATTCCACCCAAAACCAATCTTTTGCATAAATATTTCGTCCTGTTATTTATCCTCCTGCTGCCTAAGCCCCTGAGATAATTTCCCTGTTAGGTGGAAATAACCTTTCCTTATCTGCTGCATCCTGAAATAACACAGGCTCCATATGGAGTTTCCAATCTTCTTTCCCCGCGCTGATTACAGATCAGGACACGTTTCCATTGTGCTCGGTGCCCAGAATTCCCAGGATTTGGTGCAGAGATTCGGTCGGCTCTGGTTATTCTGCATTGTTGATGTAGATGGCAGGTAGCGACTTGCAGGGATTTTCTTCCTTGACGTGTAATTATTTACAGCGGGCCTGGGGGCCTCTAGGCTCATCCTCCTGACTTCAAGGATTAAGCCGCTCAGGGACAGTCAACTATATTTAGACCAAAGCGCAGATCAGTGCACAGAAATAAAGCCATGTCCTCCGTGCCGTTATCAATCGCTTTATACCTCATCATTATAAAGAAGAATTTTCCCCTTAAATCCCTACATTTTGACTTTTTGCTATCAAATTGTTGAAAGAAATGTATCATTGTTATATCATTTTCTGGAAAAGCTGACAAACATTATGCCTCAATGCATAGACATTTACACAGCAACCACAAGGGGGAGCTCACTGCATACAGATGTATACAGTCACCATTAGAGGGAGCTCACTTCATGCAGATTTATACAGTTACCACTAGAGGGAGCTCCCTACATACAGATTTATACAGCCACCACTAGGGGGAGCTCACTACATACAGATTTATACAGTTACCACTAGGGAGAGCTCACTGCGTACAGATTGTATAGTCAGCACTAGAGGGAGCTCACTACATATAGATGTGTACAGTCATCACTAGGGGGAGCTCACTACATATAAATTTATACAGTCACCACTAGATGGAGCATACTACATGTAGATTTATAGTTATCAATAGGGGAATCTCACTGAATACAGATTTATACAGTCACCACTAGGGGGAGCTCACTACATACAGATTTATACAGTTACCACTAGGGGGAGCTCACTACATACAGATTTATACAGTCACCACTAGGGGGAGCTCACTACATACAGATTTATAGTTATCACTAGGGGAATCTCACTACATACAGATTTATACAGTTACCACTAGGGGGATCTCACTATATACAGATTACATAGTTAGCACTACAGGGAGCTCATTACATATAAATGTATACAGTCACCACTAGATGGAGCATACTACATATAGATTTATAGTTACGGGGGAGCACACTACATGGTGGCTGTATAAATCTGCATGTAGTGAACTCTTTTATTATAAAAATACAAAACTTACAATAAATAAATAGCAAAATCCAAACCCCGGTAAAAGCAAAAGTACGTGTCCAGCATTACCCCCCTCCAGCCAAAGCAACCCCCAAAAAAACCTCTCTCTCTTCTTCTTTCTCAGAGAAGCTTCCTCCTTCCATCTTTCTCTCTTACGCTGTTTTCTGCCCTTTACTCTTGTCTTGTCACTTTAGAGAAGAAACATTTTATTAATACACACATCATACCAAACCTGACAAAGAAAACTCCGGTCCATCGCCCAAAAAGAAACATAAAAGCCACCTGGCTTAAAACACATCTATATAAACCACACAATTTATTTATTTATTTTATTTTTTTCCTTTTTTGTTTGTTACACAGCAAATACAATTATAACAAACCTGCCACTAACCCCCCCACCACTAAAAAACCCCACACAATACAAAAATTAAGCTCAACGAGGAACTCATGACCTCCTGCCTACAAGACAGGTGCATTAACCCAATAAGCCACAGGATCATCACCTTACAATACAATGCTTCATAACTCTCTACATTACAACACTTCCCCAGAGCCAGGATTGGTGCCTGTAAGCCATATATCAGTATTTCACTGCTGCAAAACAAAAATCTGATAGTGAAAAGCCACCAGGAGACCGGAGATGACAGGCGTCTATCCTAACAATCCTTACTCTACCAGCCGTCCCTACCTGTCTAGACATCTGCCCCTATTTATCTACCTACCTTTACCTGTCTCTCCCTGCCTGACCCTACTGCCCTACCTAACTCACTGCGTGCCTACCTAACTGTCCCTCGGCTGTCCCTGTCCTGTCCCTACCTATCTACCTGTCCCTACTGAAGCTATCTACCTGTCCCTACCACTTACCTGCTTATCTAGGCCCTAGGGTACATTAAATGAGAACCCTCTCCAGAGAAGAGGGGCCCTCGCTGCACCGAGCCCGTCATACTCCAGAGAGAGCACCTTCACCAGGCCACCCAGAATGTTCCTAACAACCTCGTCCCGGGGGAGGATTTTCTGTTGAGTTGAGACTAAGCACCGTGCGTTCCACGTGTAAAACGTGACGACTAAACTGACTAGAAATAAAGTGCCCCGATCTCGGCCACCCAAGGATCTGAATGCCCCATACGCCCACTCCACATAGGAAAGGTGTGCCAGCCGAGGCCAGCCTATGAAAGCACCCACCCCGTTGTAGACCCCTGTATTAAAAGGTCACTGAAGGAGGAAGTGCTCCATGCTTTCCAGCGTGTCGCAACACTCCTCACAGGGACAACCCTGGTCTTCGGAGTTCCTACACTTCAGGTTGTCCCTTACATACAGTTTCCCATGGAAGCAGCGCTAAACCAAGTCCCAAAACTTCAAGCGGACCCGTGTAGAATTCAATAACCTCAGCCCGCCCTCCAGATCCCGACTTGGGCAATCTTTGAGCACCAGAGGCTTCTGGAAATGGGTCAACAGGACCCTCCTGTCAAGGAATTTCCTCGACATGGTCCTGATCTCCCACATTCCCAGACCCCACCGGCGGATTACCTTCAGAACTGGGGTAGCATAAGCCGGGAGATGTCCATGCGGTGTGCATAGGTCCTTCACTTGCCCTCCTGTCTCCCATTCCTGGAAGAAGGGCCGAAGCCATCCCCTGCAGGAGAATACCCACGTAGGAGCCCTCTCTGACCAGAGGTTGGCGATGTTAGTCTTGACGAAAGTGTTTACTAGAAACACCACTGGGTTGACCATACCCAACCCTCCTAGTCTCCTCATGCGATACGTGACCTCTCGTTTGACTAGGTTCAGCCTATTTCCCCATAACATCTGGAAAAACAGGCTAGACCCGAGTCCAGAGCGGCTCTGGCAATATGCAGACACTGCCCAGGTATATTAACAAGGGTAGCAAAAAACCCTTAATCAGGCTAACTCTTTCCCTCAAAGACCAACCCTTCCACTGATCGACCTTCTGGGTGGCGATCTTTAGTCTCTCCTCCCAATTTTGCTCGGGCTAGTCCCCCGGGGCAATTTCAATGCTTATAATTTTTGCCGAAGCCTGTAGCTCTGGAAGAGTGTCCGGGAGACCAAAGCTAGGGTCTCCCCCTCCCAGCCAGAGACTCTCACACTTTTCCTGATTAATTATGGACCCAGAAGCCTCTGAGTAGCGACCAACCTCAGACATGTCCCACTCCGCCTCCTCACCAGAGGATACAAAAAGGGAGATGTCATCAGCATACGCCACCACCCTCAGAGTGGCTTCTGGGGCCACCTGGTCCATCCTGACTCCCGCCAACGGCCCGCGCTCAACACTCCTTAAAAGGGGATCTATCGCGAACACGTATAATAGCGGGCTCAACGGACAGCCATGGCGGATCCCAGACCCAACCTCAAAAGGGCGGCCAGATCAACCATTCACGAGCGGGAAAGTCTCTGCCCCCGCATACAAGATCTTTAGCCAATTTACAAACCCCCTAAGGCAGACTGAACCTCAGAAGGACGGACCAGAGGTAATCGTGGTTAACCGGATCAAAAGCCTTTGCCTGGTCTAAAGACAGCAAATACCCCTTCCAGTGACCTGCCCTACCCTGCCCAACTGCCTCTCGGACACCGAGTACTGCACTAAAAGTGCTGCAGCCTGGAACAGAGCAATGCTGGGCCCTCGAAAGGAGCTGGGGTGCAAACTTCACCAGTCGATTAAACAGCACCTTTGCCAGAACCTTCCAGTCCGTATGGAGAAGCGCTATGGGACACCATTTCTCAATACGGGACAAGTCCTTACCCTTTGACAGGATAATCAGGGCTGACTGCCTCATTGACCGGGAAAGAGCGCCCGAGGAGAGACACTCGTTAAACACCTCAGTCAAGAGGTGGACCAAGGAGTCCCAAAAGGTCTTATAAAACTCGGATGTTAAGCCATCTGGACCTGGCGATTTCTTAGGCCGAAGCCCATCAATGGCCAGTCGCACTTCCTCTTCCCTGATTGCCTCTGTCAAAATGTAGCGCTCCGAGGGTTCTGTCGCTACAGAGGTATTGCATCTCACCCAGAGGTGCGATTTCTCACTTCCAGGTAAGGATGGAGCGTGGCTCAGGACCCTAACACCCACATGCACTACACCACATTTCCGGGGGACAGGGCGACAATGCTCCCAAGAGTGAGCACAACTGTCCCTGATCCCTGGCTGGAGTGGGGGAGGGAACACCTAGAAAGGGGGAACCCGGTAGTGTGTGGGTGGGGAGAGTAGATCCAGGGTGCACTGAAGGAGGAGTATATAAGGTGGGCACCATCTTAGGAGTTGAGTTCAGTCAGAGAGAGAAGAAGACAGGGAGCAGGGGCTCTTTACGAGCTCTGCTCCGCGGGCAGGCCAAGTTACAAGGCCTGGGCCTGGAGGAGAAGGAAGGAGAGGAGAGGAACGGAGGAGGCTCCAGGAGTGGAGTGAAGGGACCCCAGGGGTGCGGACCGGCCAGTCGCCACCGTACGCCCGCCGCTACCAGAGTAGGGGGGTCAGGCCAAGAAAGGGAACCGGATCCCTCATCTAGTGGAGAAGAGCAACTACCCTCGGCTAGTAACCGGAGGCCTTGGCATTGCACGTGTTACGGCCCCTAACTACACCATATAGGGCCCAGGGAAACGGAACATACGTTTGCCCGCCAAGGCCCGAGGCAGCTGGATAGAAACGTGGTCAAATGTGGGGTACGACGGGCCAGAGAAAGGACACATGAAGGGGGTCCTGAAAAGCATTCCAAAGGTACCTGGGAGTTGGCCGAGCCCCTCACCTGGTGAGCACAGTACGACGTGGGCAGTCATTACCTGCAGAAGTGGCTTGGAGTGTAAAACTGTGTGTAAAGACCCTGGACTGCATCACTGGACTCTGAGTCATTACTGTTGCTCCCGCGCACCATCACCCCCACCATCTGCTCTCACTGCCCTGAGGCTATACTCCTCCCGTGGGGAGTTATACTACCCTTTGCTGCACACACAACATCAGCCTCAGCGGTCTGCCCCGCAGCGGCGGTTCTCAGTGACCGCAATCCACGGGTGGCGTAGTCGGACATTTAAACATTAAAAACCAAATAAACAGATCCGCCACTGGTTTGACCACCCTGAGCCACGGGACTGGGTCGCCGCCACGGAGACTACAAACCCCCAGCATTACACAGAGACCCGGCTCCGGGTATTTCCCCCACACACGGCCCAGGGGGCGCGTCAACTTTGGCGTAGTCGGCAGGATTTCGTGCCCGCAACCACCGGGTACTGCGTGCCTGAAAAAGAAAAAAAAGACTGTTTCACTGTAGTGGATGTGGCGCCCGCCCCAGCAGAACGGACGCCATTATGTGCGCGCCAAAAGACGACAAGAAGCCACCTCCCATCGTGGGCCATGTCCCGGAATGGCACCAAAGACGGAGCCCACCCCCAACGGCCATGAGTGCGGCTGTAGAGATGTCCATCAACGTGGAGGGGCTGCCCCTGAGAGTGATTGCCAGCAGGTTGCCCCGGGACCACCCCCAACAGGGGTGGAAGGGAAAGAAAACCGAAGGGCAGGGTGTGGTTTGGTTCAGTCTTGGCAGACCACACCCGGAGATGGCGAGCAGCACCAGCCCCAGTACCCGTGCCAGTGGCCTGCTGCAGGCCGAAGAGACTTCGTGCAGCTTCGCGTAGCTGATGGCCCAGCTCCCCAGAGAAGACCCTGAATTCCTCCGGGCTGGGCTGAAGGATTTGGACCGGAGGATGGTCCAGGCGCAGCGGGAGGCCATCGCGGGGTGGAGAGAGGAAATGGCCCGGTGGGTCGCGACCCGGCAGCAAGTGGCGCTGCCAGGACCGACAGCGTGCCTGCCCCTGAGGACAGAGAGAGGCGGTCGGAGGCCGAGAGCAGCGCTGCTGTGGAAGCAGATAAGGGGGACGCCCCTTCTACCAGCCCTGACGCCACTAGCCTGCCCCTGGACCCCATCGCGGAGTCGATCGACCCGGGAGTCGCTGCACCTCCTCCGCTCCCGCCGCCTACACCTAGGCCCCAAGTCCCGAGCGCAGCCGCTGGACCGCGCCCCACGCCGTGCCCCTTGATCCCGGGTGCGGCCGGAGGCGGCCCGCTCCAAGCCTGGTCGCAAGGCCTGATGCCCCCAGGCGCTTTCCACCAATTAGCGCCCCCGGTCCCAACATTACCACCCCTGGGCATGGCCTTATACAGTCAAATCACCGGTCCTGATCGAGAGCCGGTCCCCCTACTACGCGGATGGGTTCACCCTTGCCACCGGAGGGGCCCGTCCGCGGAGGCCAAAGCCCCGCTTCCTCTGCTCCTGCCCGCTCCGCAGCCAATCACCATCCTCCAGCTCCCGGATGAAGAGGTCCAAATTGAGTGGGATCAGACCGGGGATGACCTGATGGGGTTCTCGCAAGAGACACGGGCGGACGCAGCCCGCAGGCGAGAATTCTGCCGCCGGGAGATGGCGCAGCTAGAGAAGGAGGGGCAGGCGCGGCGCCAAAGACAGGAGCAGCTACAGGCCCGGAGCGTGGAGGAGAAGACCCAGGCCCGCCGAGACCCCCAGGCTGCATGGGGTCCCGAAGTCACCGGGACTGTGGTCAAGTTCCACCAGGAAAAGGGGTGGGGGTTCATTCGGGACCCGACGACAAACACAGACATCTTCGTTAACCGGAGGGATGTGGAGAGTCGCCTGCCCGAGGGTCACCCGAGATGGGATCTGTTCCCGGGAGATCTGGTGTCATATACCCGACACCGAGGCCTGCGGGGGTGGTACGCCCTCAACGTTCAGTGGGTAGAGGCACAGCACTACCCTGAACCCTGCTACATGGAGGACCCGGACGGGTCTGAACAATATGATGAGCAGGAACGTCCACCAGGGGGACACCGCTACTAGAGAGCAGCAGCCCGAACTGTATATAGTCACCCGTCAGGGTAAAAGAAAAAGAGTTTAAAGTTCACCCCGGTTGGGGATTGTTGTCCGTTTCTTTGTTAAAGTTACCAGAAAAGGGTCCGTGAACTATCCGGCTGAGGACTGGGAGCAGCCAATCCTTGTAAATAGTTGCACTTCTTAAAGTGCCCCCTATTGATTTTATAAGAATCTACAACAAACGACCTCAGAACACAAACCCATTAGAGGTGGCCGAAGGCGAGGTCCAGCATCTGGATTGTCTATGCCCTGCAGCCACCCCAGGGCCTCCGTTGAGGGTTTGGGATGGGTCTCTCAAGTTCGTGTTTGCAAGTTTGCACTTTAAAGAAAATGGACACCTAGTTGCAGACCGTGCTGTAACCTGTTTAAAAAAAAAAAGTTTTATCTGAAAAATGTTTTATATTCAAAAGAAGTGTTTATATGTGCGAAGAAAGTTCTATAATGTAGTTAAAGAAACGTAAACAGTGACGTTAAGAGAAAACGAGTCTCCCATAAAGGGAAAATAATTAATTGTTGGTAATTTTATATGTGAATGCATTCAAAAGTTTTTGCATGTCCTAATTTACGTTGTCTTTTGCTCTGTTCCAGCCCGCGGATGTGCTGTGATTTACCAGCGGTGAATGTAGCGCCCCGAGGGTTCGGTCGCTACAGAGGTATTGCATCTCACCCAGAGGTGCGATATCTCACTTCCAGGTAAGGATGGAGTGTGGCTCAGGACCCTAACACCTACATGCACTACACCACATTTCCGGGGGACAGGGCGACAATGCTCCCAAGAGTGAGCACAACTGTCCCTGATCCCTGGCTGGAGTGGGGGGAGGGAACACCTAGAAAGGGGGAACCAGGTAGTGTGTGGGTGGGGAGAGTAGATCCAGGGTGCACTGAAGGAGGAGTATATAAGGTGGGCACCATCTTAGGAGCTGAGTTCAGTCAGAGAGAGAAGAAGACAGGGAGCAGGGGCTTTTTACGAGCTCTGCTCCGCGGGCAGGCCAAGTCACAAGGCCTGGGCCTGGAGGAGAAGGAAGGATAGGAGAGGAACGGAGGAGGCTCCAGGAGTGGAGTGAAGGGACCCCAGGGGTGCGAACCGGCCAGTCGCCACCGTACGCCCGCCGCTACCAGAGTAGGGGGGTCAGGCCAAGAAAGGGAACCGGATCCCTCATCTAGTGGAGGAAAGCAACTACCCTCAGCTAGTAACCGGAGGCCGTGGCATTGCACGTGTTACGGCCCCTCACTACACCCATTAGGAAGGCACCATATAGGGCCCAGGGAAACGGACATATGTTTGCCCGCCAAGGACCGAGGCAGCTGGACAGAAACGTGGTCAATTGTGGGGTACGACGGGCCAGAGAAGGGACACATGAAGGGGGTCCTGAAAAGCATTCAAAAGGTACCTGGGAGTTGGCCGTGCCCCTCACCTGGTGAGCACAGTACGACGTGGGCAGCCATTACCTGCAGAAGTGGTTTGGAGTGTAAAACTGTTAGTAAAGACCCTGGACTTCATCACTGGACTCTGAGTCATTACTGTTGCTCCCGCGCACCATCACCCCCACCATCTGCTCTCACTGCCCTGAGGCTATACTCCTCCCGTGGGGAGTTATACTACCCTCTGCTGCGCACACATCAGCCTCAGCGGTCTGCCCCGCAGCGGCGGTTCTCAGTGACCGCAATCCACGGGTGGCATAGTCGGACATTTAAACATTAAAAACCAAATAAACAGATCCGCCACTGGTTTGACCACCCTGAGCCACGGGACCGGGACGCCGCCACGGAGACCCGGCTCCGGGTATTTCCCCCACACACGGCCCAGGGGGCGCGTCAAAAACTTGAAGCGAGGGGTCATCCCCTGGCTCAGGGATAGCCCGGCCAGGAAAGCCGACATCACTTACCGATCAAGATCCTTCTTTCCCAAGAGGTGTGAGTAGAAAGATCTGCTCACATCCAGGATCCCTGATTTGGATCTGTTTAGGGAACCCGTACCGTCGACCAAACCTGTCAACTCACTGACATCTTACATTTTCTGTAGGGGTCGGGCGAGCGGTACCTCCCGAAATCCCTCTCAAAAACCAAAGATGTGTGCCTATCTTACTGACACCTCTTGAGTAAAGACTTCACTTTGAAGATCTCCTCACAGTCATCTCCAGTCGAGATGAGATTTTTGAGTTTCCTCCTCAGTTCCTGATACAGGCGATACCTGTCCAGGCTCCTGAGGCTCAAGAGCTGGCGGAAGAATCTCGCAACCCGTTCCTTGAACATCTCCCACCAATCTGACTTATTGCTACAGAGATCCAAAAGGGGTACCTGGCTCTGAAGAAGTCCTCAAAGGATTGTCTTATCTCCGCTTCCTCCAAGAGGGAAAAATTCAGCTTCCATAGTCCTTTTCCCATCCGAGGAGTTTCTGCAACATTCAGAGAAAAATAAATCAGACAGTGATCAGAGAACTCCACCTCAACAACGGATACTGCTGAAGAGACGGCTTCCTCCTATAAATAAAACCTGTCTATCCTAGACCTGCAGCTACCTCTATGAAAGGTGAAACTACAGTGACCTGGGGTGTGCCGGATGTGGACATCCACCAGGCGAGCGTCACTAGCTATGCTATTAAGAGTTTTACTATCATAAGCCAGCCGGTCAATGAAGCCTTGTGACAGAATTAAAGTCACCTCCAAAGACCACCTGCCGGCTCGTAAAAAGATAGGGCTTAATCTTCAGGAAGAGACATTTACGGTCCCACTTTGACTGTGGACCATAGATGTTAATGAGCCGAAGCTCTTGTCCCCTCATGAAGACGTCTGAGACCAGGCACCTCCCCATTTCTACCTCGATAACTCTCCAGCATTCAACCGATTCAGTCTTAAAAAGGACTGCCACCAAACTACACGGCTCGGCCGCAAGAGACCAGTAGGAGGACGCGCACCTTCACTCGCTCTCCACCTTGTGTATGGCCCCCATATCCGTAAGTCTGGTCTCCTGCAAAAACAAAATTTCAGCGTCAAATCGGGTGAGAAAATCAAAGGCCGCAAATCTAGCCACATCAAACTTTATACTAGCGACATTAATGGACGCCAGAGTCAACGGGGTGTGTGCTGCCATCATGAGTGATCGAGTTAGATGGCCTTTTTCTTCACCCCACCCTTTTTCCTAGCCTGTTCATCTCCGGACGATGAAGCCCCTCCTCTTCTTTTCAGAGAGACAGAGGTATCCATCCCTACCACCTCTTTCTCATCTCCGGACCCAAGGATGGCCCCACCTTCCGAGGAAGACACACCCTCTGGAGAAGGAACCCCACCCCCCCTCCCAAGGACCCTGCCGAATGTTACCTCTGGAACCTCACCCCCGACCCCCATCTCAGAAGGGTCGTCAAGGACTTGGAACCGGTTGGAGAGGGGGATGAGAGGGGAGTCGGTGGGACCTTCCTTAGGCACCTTGGTCAGGGAGGGAGAAGATTTTACAGCTCCCTTCTTTTTCTCCTTTTTTTTACTTTTGTCACTCTTGGTACCCTTGTCACCCATTTCTTTCGGCTGTTCCCCTCCATCCTCATCAAAACTTTCATACTGGGAGAGATCTGAGAGATCAGCCACTTCCTCTTTCTCCATCCGTCTGATCTCCTCATTCACCTCAGTGACATGGGCCGCTGCCATTACTCCAGTTTCTGGAGGCTCCTCCTGCCCCATGCCCTCCTGACACCTTGCCTGCTTCCGCTGGTAAGAGGGGCCCCTAGCCCTGCCATTCCTCACCGGCCCCTCAGCTCCTCCCCCGCTGCCACCTCCAACCTCTGCAGAAGTTGCACAGCCAAGAACTTCCTCGCGGCTCCCCTCCGCCCAGCCGACCATGGCATAAGAGAAGGAACGAGGGCAGCGGCTGAACAGGTGAGCTAGATCACCACACAGGTGACATCGAATGACACCACAGGATGCGGCGAGGTGACCCACCCCACCACACAAGGCACATTTCTGCACCTTGCAGCCCGCGCTGAAGTCGAGGATCACCGCACCTGTGGCAGACCCTCGGCTGCCCCTGGTAGAAGACCAGAATCCGATCCATTCCCAGGAAAGGCGAGGAAGGGATGTGGGTGACAGTGCCCCATGAACGCTTCAACTTCACCATGAAGGTCCAGCCTCCTGACCAGATGCCAAAATCGTCCCGGTTCTTCTTAGGGACACCCACAACCTCGCCGTACTAGCTCAACCAGGTCATTATGTCGATGCCAGAAAGAGACTCATTACACGTTAAAACGGTCACTTTCTTCGGCCCACTTTGGCGAGAAATTGCCTCCATGGCAAACCCTCGCCAGCCAGGCTCCTCTTTTACCAGCTCATAATTCGACCGAAAGAGCTCCAAGCCCTCCTGCTGAGCAAATCTGATATCAAAGGTGGAGGTCCCAAAAGGATGTATCAGAGCAAAGATGTCAATAGCCCTGAAGTCCATCTTCATGAGGAGCTTCACCACATTTGTCCTGGATGGACACACCTCATCGTCCCTCAAGCAAAGACAAACCACATTTCTCCTGCAGACCCCCTGCCCGGCTGTCGGGAGGGACCACACAGTCCCCCCCCCCCCCTTTCTCTTGGAAGACAGCTAGACCAAACTTATCTAGCCAGAAGGACAACTCCACCTCTCTTCCCTCTACATTGATCGTTTGCTCCCCTTTTTTGAGGGCCTCCAGGAAACGGCGGCGAAAAGCATCATTCCCTGGGTCCGGAGATGAGGAAGACCCCTGTAGATCCCCATCGGCAGCAGCCGCATAACTAATGGTGCCTGCAGGCGAGGGGGGCGATGGACCAGCCCCTAAATTCCCTGAACCCTCAACCTCACAGTCAACCATCTCCACCTCGCTTACCTCAGCTTCGCCATTTCCACTAGAAGTCCCCGCGCTGGCACCATTCACACCAACCATTCCTCCAGCAGAATCCACATTGACACCATTCACAGCCCCCATTCCCACAGCAGAAACCGCCCCTCCAACACCTGACCCTACACCATTGTCACAGACACTATTCACACCACTTCCATTCTTATTTACATTTTCATTTGTAGTTTTTACTCTGCTTTCTGCTGGGGGGGTTGTTATTTGCAATGGAGCTGCACTCTTTAAGGGAGAAGCTGCAGGGTTTAATTAACAAACCCTGCTTTTCAGCATGTGCTGGCAAGCTGCTGCAGACTGTTGCTCCAGCCTCTCCTGCAGAGCATCTCCACGCTCCTGTGTGCACTTCACCGCCGGGTCCCCCGCAGATACAGGAGGTGACACACATGCAGAGGACCCCGGTGGCACAACCCCCTCCAGCGAGGGTGCGGTCCGGGCCGGCATTACCGCAGCCATTACAGCTGCACCCGAGATGATAACCGGTGCCGGGGTACCTGACTTTGACCCAGCATCGGATCTGCATGTGGGGGACCCCGACAATGATGCGGCCCCGGCTGACAGAGCACCGCCAACACTACGGGGAGCGGCGACCGTCGGTAAGGTACCCACAGTCTCCACCCCCCGAGCGTCAGCGGGTGCAGCAGGCGCCAGGCCATCCCCTGCTTTCACGGAGGACTGGACCTGGACACCTCCACAGATTTTATCACCGCCCGCCACAGGGCCATGCTCCAGACAACGCACATTGTCCGGCTGCAGCCACAAGCCCACTCTCGCCCCCTCTGCTACCGCCAGCAGAGACGGCGACCTGCGCCCTATGTCTTGTACTCTCCCCGCTCCCTCGCACCGGACCCACGGCAGGGCCCGGGCCGGGGTGGGTAGCGGGCTCCACACAGCGTGACCGGGGGGGGGGGTCCCAGGAATGGGGACAAACACCAACTTCTCCTCCGATATTTTCTTCCTTTTTTCTGTTTCTTTTCCCCCCTTCTGGTTGGCTCGTCCACGCAAACCTCATCCCCAAACTTCAGGTGGGCATAATTTACTGGGGATTCTAGCTGACAGATCTGCTGCATGACGAGGCAACCCCCACTACTGCTTTTATCGCTGCTGCTATCATCCGCATCACCCCCATCATCCTCTGAAATACTATTGTCTGATGGGAGTGGGACCTGCACTGGATCTATCCCGCTGTGTGTGGCCTGGAGATCACTTACCAAGCCCGCAGGTGGGTACGGTGCCTCCTCCATCTCCACATGGTCCACCTCCTCCACCTGGGTCGGACGCCGAGACCCCTCTGGCTCCTTTACAGCAGTCATGTTGTGGAACCAGTCCTCATTTTCCAGCTTTTCCTGAAACGGCCCGCTGTTGTCTAATATGGCCGCTCTCCGGGCTTCCATGCCCTCGATGCATATCCCCAGGCTGGATATCCTGGCTGTTAGGGCAGACTTGTCTGTGTGGGAGGCTCCGTCTGCAGCCTGCCTCGCCTCCTTCATCTCCTCCCGGAGCCTTCTCAGGGTCTTCCCGGCCTCTTCATACTCACAGAGGTACACATGGATCCGGGAGCCATAGCTGGTAACCGGCTCCCGTGTGGCCCTAGTGCCCCAATCCTTCTGCACCGCTTCTGCCGCACCTCTGCGAGTACTCCGCTCACCTCCGGGAGGAGACACCGCAGTGGCCCTCGCCTCAGCCTTAGGGGCTTTGCAGCCTTCCTGGGTCTTCCTGGGCTCCTCCATGCTTTGAGCCTTGTTGGATCTGGTGACCCTCTTTGCTGGTAGCAATGAGCTCCCACCCCTCGCCGGCTTAGACCGAGGGGTGGGAGGCGGGGACTCAGCCCTACAGTTCATCCATTTAAACCCTCTCTTCCCTGGGTCAGAGAGGGGGATTCCTGGGTGTAAAAAAACTGGTGTCTCCTATAGAGCAAACGAAGCAACACACCTTCCTCCACAGACTACAGGCTCCTAGTGGTGTCTGTAGAAATCTGTATGCAGTGAGCTCCCTCTAGTGGTGCCTGTAAAATTCTGTTTGTAGTGAGTGGTGATTGTATATTTATGTATGTAGTCACAGTTGCATACAGCTAGAATTATTAGCTATACAGAAATATTCTGAGATTAAAGACTGAAAGAGAGTAGTGCACATTACAGGTGTAGTACCTGTGACAGAGCTCGCACTAGAGTCCATTGCTATGGGGGTCTTGTCATCCTACAGCTTATAGTATTGCCCTGCAGGACATATTGATTGACAGGTGCATGATTTGTATCACTTGCACAACTTTGGATACAATTTGCATGATATCCAGCAATTGATGATCCTACTTCCTGGCGGCCTGAATGTGGAGTTTCCCATGTGCTGCCAGATAGTGATGAGCTATGAAAACCAGGGGGGACACTTGTTTCCACATTCACACAACGCTACTGGTGAAGCTTCTATAATTCTTGTCCGGGGCGATATTTGGGCTCAGGTTTCTCTGTTACTTTACAAAGCATCTTTGAGCCTCTTTCCTATTATGAATATGACATTTCTTGTTTTTGGATCTATATTAGGTTATGTTCACACATTGCGTTTTTGCTGTGTTTTTTTTAATGCAAATTTTAAGCTGCGTTTTTTCAGTACCAACAAAAGCTATGAAATTTCAGAAATCTCATGCACACGCATTGTTTTGTTATTTTCCTGACTGAATTTCTTAATTTTTTTTTTTTTTTAATGGATTTATCCCTGCATTTCTGCCCCATATCTCTCTCTTTTTTCAGTCTGTCTTTTAGTAAGTGTGTGTTTTTATTTTTATTTTCAGCTCACTTTTATCTCCCCCGGCCTCTTTCTATATCTGGAGCCCTATCTGACCATTGGAAGAGAACCTGATTGTTTTTGGATGACAAATTGGTTGAATCTAAATAGAACTCTTTCCCTTTAAGGATGAGGAGCGGACATGGACACCTATTTAGTATGGACATTTATTGCAACATCATCTGTTATGTATTATATGCATGACCTTTTGGTGCAGGGCGAATGGGGTGACACTTGTCACTCCACCGATATGATGTATCTCCTTCTCCGTTGTTGAGTAATCTGTCCTGCTCCATATTTATTCCTTATATGCTCATGATCGATTCCTGTGGTCCGACCTTGTGAGCATGCGCCGGATGCTGCGGTCATGTGGCCGCGGCGCGGTCTCGGGTGGGCGGCGTCCCGGAACATGTGACGTCAGTGTAGGAGTTCCCCTCTTCCTGGACGCCGCCTGAGACCGCGCCGCTGTCACCAATGTCTGCTGTTATGCGGTGACATGCGCCGCTATTGGTCAGTAACTAATTGCTTCACATGGGACCCACATGTATATAAGAGGCCCTGTATCCACACACACCCCCCACCACGCCCCCTGAGGAATTATGGAAAGATGTGTCGGGGCCACCCCTGGCACTGCTGGTCACCTGTTTACTTTCACTAAGTATGTCTTACTTAACCCTTTCCATGTGATGCTTGTACTTTTTATGTGTTGCTGAAAAAACCTCTGATGGTTGTTTATACTGTGACTTGTTACAGGTCACTTGATCTATGTTATTTAACTTTTTTCTGCACACATTGTCTGTGACTAATGGATTGTATGGGTTGGACTATGTGACCTAGTATAGGTCCAATGTGAATTTGATACCAGCTGTGTCTCTATCTACCCCCTGCTGCCTCACATGCCCATGTTATGTCTTTTCACACATGTTATTTATACCTGTTATTTCTTAAAAAATACATAAATAAAGCATTTCTCTCTTAGTCAACATATGGCGTTTTAATTATGTTATCTTGGGGTTTTGAAAATACCTACGGTCTCTCTGGTTTATATAATGAATTGGAAAACTGCTGCGTTTTTGAAAATTGCAGCATGTCCCTCCTTTCACCGTTTTTCAGACATAGAAATCTTTTTCCACTAAATAATTTGATCAAATTGAACTTTTTTTTCCAAAAATGGTTTTATGGTTTCACATATGTCTTGCATTGGTGACCTGTGTTCATGCTTCAGTGTTAGAAGCAAAGCTGAAGTTTAGTATCCTGAAAAACGCAGCAACAAAAAAAGCAGCAAAACCTACTTTTTGTAAGCAGCTTCTTTACTGCCAAGAGAGCAATGCAGGAAAAAAAACACAGCAAAAAAGCAACATGTGAACATAGCCTTATAATGGACTAAACACCTGTTTGTCCCCTGCAGACAGCAGGGACCCTATTTAGTATTTCTTCCTGTCAATGTATCAGTGGTAGTGTGGGTTATAGATAACTCAGTGACAAAGAATTTATAATTGGTGGAGAAAGGTTGAACTTCATGGACTCGAGTCTTTTTTTCAACCTAAGTAATGTATGCAGCCATTTTCCAGAATGCAAGGGGTTAATGGTGTGACTTGCATTACCCAGAAGGGCCTAGCAGGGGGCGCTGTGGTCACACTTCCTAGATTTGGCATTTGTAGATGGGTAGGGAGTGTTGTATTGAGAAAAGTCTTCTATCCACACCCAGCCCTTAATTCCAGACTTAGAGACGGGTCAGACCAGAAATCGACAGGCAGGAAGGAGGGTGCGACAGAAGCAGAGGTAAGAGAGGGGCATGGCTGATACCCAGGGGTACAGAGGATTTGGGGCATAGGCATTGTGTCAGCAGAAGCTCAAGATGTCACATGGAAATGTGTTTACTCTGAATTGTGTGGCAGGTGGTCTGAGGAGCAGGGAGGGGGTCTACACTGCAGGCATAGGCCGCTCTCACAACAAATAGATTGTCAGCTTTTCAGACAAGGGTTTGTACATTGTGTATATATCAGTTATATATGTGTGTGTGTGTGTGTTTTAGAAGGTTGGAGGGGATTAGGACCCTCCATCACCCCCCCTCCCCCATGCTTACTCTATCCATACATCTTTTTGGTTTGCAGCTCTCTGTATCCGATCTATGTACAGTATACAGCAATGTATAATTTATATACATCTACACCATACAGTACTTAAAGGGGAGGTTCTCTATGAACAACCAGGGTGCTGGAAACCGACTGTGTTTAAAAGTTTCTCGAAGTTTGTGAACTTTTTTTTTTTTTTTCTTTACTTGCTCTATGTATGATGTTTCTTATGATGTTTTCCCCGTTCGCTAGGACTTGAAAAACGAAACAAAAAAAGTTACAAATTAAAAAAAAAAAACACAAAAAAGAAAAAAATAAGGCACCGCTACAAATGTAACAACTAAAAACATCACCAGAAGACACGTAAAAATGCTGTAAAAATGTTTAAAATGAATTCCAGATTAAAAACAAACAAAGCTAAAGCATGTGTGAGGGCCCTTGGGAGCCAATCTCAGGGGCCACATCTGTCTGTTTGCATCACTACTTCCCTGTGACTTTCGGGACACATCCATGAATGTGTGTATACACGGATGCAGACGTGTAAATATTCTCTGTCATGGCTCCGCTGAGATCTATCGTTACAGGTATCAAGTCTAATAGACTTTTTAGAAAATGAACTTCCCCTTTAAGTGGCAGCATAAACCAGTTAGGTTGTGCTGTGGGTAGTACCAAGAGTAACACATGACTTGTATCTATTTTAATAGCAGAAGTTGCTTTGTTGCCATCTCATCATTTAGCAAACAAATTGCATTAGAAATCCGTCCATGGTACGGTGATCCGTGACGTTCAGATGTAGCAGAGCTTAGACGGACCCCATACTAATGTAGAATCCAACATCTGCTGAATGTAACTACTTCGGTGTAATTTATTGGGTCATTTTAGGTTGTTGTGGTACAAAAGAAACAAAAAAGCTGTTGCATTTTAGAAACCATCAACAAGCTGCTGTTGCTGGATCCTGTCTGTATCTTTGTACACTAATGATGCATTTATTGATGATCAGGATGGCCCTCCTAATTCTTCCATTATCATCTAATGTTATAATCAAGCAGGAAATCATTGTATCCTCACAGACAAACATAAAGGAACGTTATCAGTCAACTGCAAATTACTGACTTTTTCCAGTTAACACACAAGTTGGCAAACAGGTTATATTTGCTGAAAATAGTTAACGTTTTCACTTTCAGACCATGTACAGATAGCAGAAGCATCCTGGCATGTATTCTCCCCCAGAATCATAGAGCGCCTCCTGCTGGCACAGAACACCTTTCCTTGTACAGAACAGTAGGAATTGCTAATATATCACATGCAGAAGATGGGTGATACTACTGGGTGGAGTGAATGTCCCCTCCCCCGATCTGGATGCTTTACCTAAGACTAGTGCCATCGCATGTGACACAAGTGACATCATCGGTCTCCAGTTATAAGTTATAGGAGATGTCAGAGCGCCGAGGATATCAGCTTAGGGAATTACACAAATATCCGTGTCCCTTACAGAACGCATCAACCTAGGTAATTACCTGCTGAGCCTCCTATCATGGAGTAAGAACCGACACCGAACCGCTGCTGCCCGGGAGGAGGCAATCAGTCATAATTAATCATTACATAAGTGGTGACGACATGAACAAGGCGGAGTCTTATAATGACTATTATAGTAGTTATATTCTTGTACATAGAGGCAGTATTATAGTAGTTATATTCTTGTATATAGGAGCAGTATTCTAGTAGTTATATTCTTGTATTATAGTAGTTATATTCTTGTACATAGGAGCAGTATTATAGTAGTTATATTCTTGTACACAGGGGGCAGTATTATAGTAGTTATATTCTTGTATATAGGAGCAGTATTATAGTAGTTATATTCTTGTACATAGGAGCAGTATTATAGTAGTTATATTCTTGTACATAGAGGGCAGTATTATAGTAGTTATATTCTTGTACACAGGGGGCAGTATTATAGTAGTTATATTCTTGTATATAGGTGCAGTATTATAGTAGTTATATTCTTGTACATAGGAGCAGTATTATAGTAGATATATTCTTGCACATAGGAGCAGTATTCTAGTAGTTATATTCCAGTACATAGGGGGCAGTATTATAGTAGTTATATTCTTGTACATAGGGGGCAGTATTATAGTAGTTATATTCTTGTACATAGGGGCAGTATTCTAGTAGTTATATTCTTGTACATAGGAGCAGTATTATAGTAGTTATATTCTTGTACATAGGAGCAGTATTATAGTAGTTATATTCTTGCACATAGGAGCAGTATTCTAGTAGTTATATTCCTGTACATAGGGGGCAGTATTATAGTAGTTATATTCTTGTACATAGGGGGCAGTATTATAGTAGTTATATTCTTGTACATAGGGGCAGTATTCTAGTAGTTATATTCTTGTACATAGAGGGCAGTATTATAGTAGTTATATTCTTGTACATAGGAGCAGTATTATAGTAGTTATATTCTTGTACATAGGAGCAGTATTATAGTAGTTATATTCTTGTACATAGGGGGCAGTATTATAGTAGTTATATTCTTGTACATAGGGGCAGTATTATAGTAGTTATATTCTTGTACATAGGGGGCAGTATTATAGTAGTTATATTCTTGTACATAGGAGCAGTATTATAGTAGTTATATTCTTGTACATAGGAGCAGTATTATAGTAGTTATATTCTTGTACATAGGGGCAGTATTCTAGTAGTTATATTCCTGTACATAGGGGGCAGTATTATAGTAGTTATATTCTTGTACATAGGAGCAGTATTATAGTAGTTATATTCTTGTACATAGGGGGCAGTATTATAGTAGTTATATTCTTGTACATAGGAGCAGTATTATAGTAGTTATATTCTTGTTCATAGGAGCAGTATTATAGTAGTTATATTCTTGTACATAGGGGGCTGTATTATAGTAGTTATATTCTTGTACATAGAGGGCAGTATTATAGTAGTTATATTCTTGTACATAGAGGGCAGTATTATAGTAGTTATATTCTTGTACATAGAGGGCAGTATTATAGTAGTTATATTCTTGTACATAGGAGCAGTATTATAGTAGTTATATTCTTGTACATAGGGGCAGTATTCTAGTAGTTATATTCCTGTACATAGGGGGCAGTATTATAGTAGTTATATTCTTGTACATAGGAGCAGTATTATAGTAGTTATATTCTTGTACATAGGAGCAGTATTATAGTAGTTATATTCTTGTACATAGGAGCAGTATTATAGTAGTTATATTCTTGTACATAGGGGGCAGTATTATAGTAGTTATATTCTTGTACATAGGGAGCAGTATTATAGTAGTTATATTCTTATACATAGGGGCAGTATTATAGTAGTTATATTCTTATACATAGGGGCAGTATTATAGTGGTTATATTCTTGTACATAGGAGCAGTATTATAGTAGTTATATTCTTGTACATAGGGGCAGTATTATAGTAGTTATACTCTTGTACATAGGGGCAGTATTATAGTAGTTATATTCTTGTACATAGGGGCAGTATTATAGTAGTTATATTCTTGTACATAGGAGCAGTATTCTAGTAGTTATATTCCTGTACATAGGGGGCAGTATTATAGTAGTTATATTCTTGTACATAGGGGGCAGTATTATAGTAGTTATATTCTTGTACATAGGGGGCAGTATTATAGTAGTTATATTCTTGTACATAGGGGGCAGTATTATAGTAGTTATATTCTTGTACATAGGGGGCAGTATTATAGTAGTTATATTCTTGTACATAGGGGGCAGTATTATAGTAGCTATATTCTTGTATATAGGGGCAGTATTATAGTAGTTATATTGTACATAGGAGCAGTATTATAGTAGTTATATTCTTGTACATAGGAGCAGCATTATAGTAGATATATTATTATACATAGGGGCAGCATTATAGTAGTTATATTCTTATACATAGAGGCAGTATTATAGTAGTTATATTCTTATAAATAGGGGCAGTATTATAGTAGATATATTCTTATACATAGGGGCAGTATTATAGTAGTTATATTCTTATACATAGAGGCCGTATTATAGTAGTTATATTGTACATAGGGGCAGTATTCTAGTAGTTATATTCTTGTACATAGGAGCAGTATTATAGTAGTTATATTCTTGTACATAGGGGGCAGTATTATAGTAGTTATATTCTTGTACATAGGAGCAGTATTATAGTAGTTATATTCTTGTTCATAGGAGCAGTATTATAGTAGTTATATTCTTGTACATAGGGGGCTGTATTATAGTAGTTATATTCTTGTACATAGAGGGCAGTATTATAGTAGTTATATTCTTGTACATAGAGGGCAGTATTATAGTAGTTATATTCTTGTACATAGGAGCAGTATTATAGTAGTTATATTCTTGTACATAGGGGCAGTATTCTAGTAGTTATATTCCTGTACATAGGGGGCAGTATTATAGTAGTTATATTCTTGTACATAGGAGCAGTATTATAGTAGTTATATTCTTGTTCATAGGAGCAGTATTATAGTAGTTATATTCTTGTACATAGGGGGCTGTATTATAGTAGTTATATTCTTGTACATAGAGGGCAGTATTATAGTAGTTATATTCTTGTACATAGAGGGCAGTATTATAGTAGTTATATTCTTGTACATAGGAGCAGTATTATAGTAGTTATATTCTTGTACATAGGGGCAGTATTCTAGTAGTTATATTCCTGTACATAGGGGGCAGTATTATAGTAGTTATATTCTTGTACATAGGAGCAGTATTATAGTAGTTATATTCTTGTACATAGGGGGCAGTATTATAGTTATATTCTTGTACATAGGGGGCAGTATTATAGTAGTTATATTCTTGTACATAGGAGCAGTATTATAGTAGTTATATTCTTGTACATAGGAGCAGTATTATAGTAGTTATATTCTTGTACATAGGGGGCAGTATTATAGTAGTTATATTCTTGTACATAGGGAGCAGTATTATAGTAGTTATATTCTTATACATAGGGGCAGTATTATAGTAGTTATATTCTTATACATAGGGGCAGTATTATAGTGGTTATATTCTTGTACATAGGAGCAGTATTATAGTAGTTATATTCTTGTACATAGGGGCAGTATTATAGTAGTTATATTCTTGTACATAGGGGCAGTATTATAGTAGTTATATTCTTGTACATAGGGGCAGTATTATAGTAGTTATATTCTTGTACATAGGAGCAGTATTCTAGTAGTTATATTCCTGTACATAGGGGGCAGTATTATAGTAGTTATATTCTTGTACATAGGGGGCAGTATTATAGTAGTTATATTCTTGTACATAGGGGGCAGTATTATAGTAGCTATATTCTTGTATATAGGGGCAGTATTATAGTAGTTATATTGTACATAGGAGCAGTATTATAGTAGTTATATTCCTGTACATAGGGGGCAGTATTATAGTAGTTATATTCTTGTACATAGGGGCAGCATTATAGTAGTTATATTCTTGTACATAGGAAGCAGTATTATAGTAGTTATATTCTTGTACATAGGAAGCAGTATTATAGTAGTTATATTCTTGTACATAGGGGAGCAGTATTATAGTAGTTATATTCTTGTACATAGGGGAGCAGTATTATAGCAGTTATATTGTACATAGGAGCAGTATTATAGTAGTTATATTCTTGTACATAGGAGCAGCATTATAGTAGATATATTATTATACATAGGGGCAGCATTATAGTAGTTATATTCTTATACATAGAGGCAGTATTATAGTAGTTATATTCTTATAAATAGGGGCAGTATTATAGTAGATATATTCTTATACATAGGGGCAGTATTATAGTAGTTATATTCTTATACATAGAGGCCGTATTATAGTAGTTATATTCTTATACATAGGGGCAGCATTATAGTAGTTATATTCTTGTACATAGGAAGCAGTATTATAGTAGTTATATTCTTGTATATAGGGGCAGTATTATAGTAGTTATATTCCTGTACATAGGGGGCAGTATTATAGTAGTTATATTCTTGTACATAGGAGCAGTATTATAGTAGTTATATTCCTGTACATAGGGGGCAGTATTATAGTAGATATATTCTTATACATAGGGGCAGCATTATAGTAGTTATATTCTTGTACATAGGAAGCAGTATTATAGTAGTTGTAACGGGTCTGGGAGGTGGAACCTCTGAGCAACTCTACAAGGGGGCGGTCCTTGTGAGGAAGCGGGTGGCTCCCAGGGAAGACGGGCAGGTACTCACGGCAAGTGACAGGGACAGTCTCTGGGTAGAAGGGCTGGTAGTCACGGCAAGTGACAGGGACAGTCTCTGGGTAGACTAGCAGACAGGTAGCAGGTGGATGCTCCCAGGTGAGCGGGCAAGAGTCTCTGGATGGGCAGGTGGTACGGCAGAGTCTCCAGGTAGGCTAGCAGGTGGACGCTCCCAGGTGAGCGGGCAAGAGTCTCTGGACTGGCAGGTGGTCACGGCAAGTGACGGCAGAGCCTCCAGGTAGGCTAGCAGACAGGTAGCAGGTGAGCGCTCCCAGGTGAGCGGGCAGGCTGGTCCATAGACAGACTGACAGGTGTTGGAAGGCAGACCGTCGGACCGCAGGCTTGCTAGCAGGTAAGCGGATATCAGGCAGGTATCAAGCAGGAATCTGGCAGGTAACTAGCAACGGGACCTGAGGGCTGAAGCAGAGTGAAGGCTTTGCAACAACATTGCTCGGGCACCTCCATTTTGGAGGAGGTGCCTTATATATGGTGAGGTCCTCCGGCCATTGGCCGGGGACTCCTTAGGATGGCGCGCGCGGCCCCTTTAAGAGAGGGGGAGCGCGCGCGCCCTAAGCACAGTGGCCGGGAAGCAGCGCACTCTGCCAGCAGAGCGGGAGGAGGACGCCGGGCATGGAGTGGAGAGGTGAGGGGAACAGCGTCCCTGCCTAGCAGGAGGCAGGGACGCCGACGCTACAGTAGTTATATTCTTGTACATAGGGGCAGTATTATAGTAGTTATATTCTTGTATATAGGAGCAGTATTATAGTAGTTATATTCCTGTACATAGGGGGCAGTATTATAGTAGTTATATTCTTGTACATAGAGGCAGTATTATAGTAGTTATATTCTTGTACATAGGGGGCAGTATTATAGTAGTTATATTCTTGTACATAGGAGCAGTATTATAGTAGTTATATTCTTGTACATGGGGGCAGTATTATACTAGTTATATTCTTGTACATAGGGGGCAGTATTATAGTAGTTATATCCTTGTAAATAGGGAGCAGTATTATAGTAGTTATATTCTTGTATATAGGGGCAGTATTATAGTAGTTATATTCCTGTACATAGGGGGCAGTATTATAGTAGTTATATTCTTGTACATAGGGGCAGTATTATAGTAGTTATATTCTTGTACATAGGAGCAGTATTATAGTAGTTATATTCTTGTACATGGGGGCAGTATTATAGTAGTTATATTCTTGTACATGGGGGCAGTATTATAGTAGTTATATTCTTGTACATAGGGGCAGTATTATAGTAGTTATATTCTTGTACATAGGGGGCAGTGTTATAGTAGTTATATTCTTGTACATAGGAGCAGTATTATAGTAGTTATATTCTTGTACATGGGGGCAGTATTATACTAGTTATATTCTTGTACATAGGGGGCAGTATTATACTAGTTATATTCTTGTACATAGGGGGCAGTATTATACTAGTTATATTCCTGTATATAGGGAGCAGTATTATACTAGTTATATTCTTGTACATAGGGGGCAGTATTATACTAGTTATATTCTTTGACATATGAGCAGTATTATAGTACTTGTATTCTTGTAGTTTGGGGGCAGTATTATAATACTTGTATTCTTGTACATAGGGGGCAGTATTATAGTAGTTATATTCTTGTACATAGGGGCAGTATTATAGTAGTTATATTCTTGTACATAGGAGCAGTATTATAGTAGTTGTATTCTTGTACTTTGGGGGCAGTATTATAGTAGTTGTATTCTTGTATGTGTGCGTGTGTGTGTGTATATATATATATATATATATATATATATATTTACTATGTATTTATTATATAGGAATTATTGTAGTGAGTTGCGCTGCCCTGTAAATCTGGGTATAACTTGTATATAGATTCTATGTTGCCCCATCTACACGTGACTTAATTATAATTTAATGCCACTTTTCACAGTACTACTCCACCTGAGGCTTTGTTTTTTTGCACGTGCCTCTATCTTATGACATTGTTGTTGAGGCCATTAAAGTTTGGGAAACCTATTGGAATGTAGTCTGAGAGGCGCGAGTATTAAAAAAAAAAAAATAAATAAATATTTATTTATGGATTTCCTGATTGCGGCGGTGACATTACACAATCTGTGTCATATTTCTAGGAAGAGACTGAAAAGGAGAAATGTCAGGAAAGGTCAAACATTGTGACAAAAATATGAATCTCAAAAATGCACATGATATAAAGTATCAGATCGGCCTTCTTAGATGGAACATTGCAGTGAATGGTTGTTTCTCTGTTTTTTCCTTTTGTTTTCTAAAGGGAAAATCTGAAATAACATCTGCTTATATCTGGTGTCGCTGCTGCGATTTCCCAGAGGAGCAAATCCTGGAACGTTTCGTGGTTCTTCAGCTTTAAGATGAACATCACAGACCATCTGTAATGAAATGGTTCAGATGTGATAGTTTGTGTCCTTATATGAACCCGACCAGATAAGATCTGAGGGGTATACAGCCGGGTGCTGGGTAATATGGCATGTCCGTAAATTATAGAGCTACCTCAGTACGGTGCCAAGTGACCATGCAACTTGCATAGAGTGCAATATATTTCCAAAATCGGGGAGTGACATTTTATGACAGATTTAATTTAGCCTTGTATTTCTGTATAAAAGACTTCTTGATGTCAATGAATGGAAATGGTCATAGTTTACAATCAGAGTTTTTTACTATGGGGCTAAGAACTAACAGGCAGTTAGTTGCTGACTACCTGCCTGTTGTGCCCGGCATCGATCTGTGAGCAGTTACAGATCGCTCCTGCTGGCGATTCTGCAGCCTCCACTGATGTCACATCGACAGAGCAGTGGCTTCTTTTCTGCTCTCTTGACAGGGCATAACTGCTGACGTCATACTGATTGATAGCCGGCTCCCTGCTTCTTCACTGCAGGGAGTCAACTGTCAATCAGCATGATGTTGGCAGTCGCAGCCCCGAATAAGAAGAGATGCTCTGTTGATGGGGAGCAGCTGAGTTACTGGCAGTAGCAGTCGGTGACCACTCTGACACCAGGATCAACAGGCGGGTAGTTCCCTCTGTTAGTTTTCAGACCCATAGTAAAAAAAATATATATATATATACAGTACAGACCAAAAGTTTGGACACACCTTCTCATTTAAAGATTTTTTTCTGTATTTTCATGACTATGAAAATTTTACATTCACACTGAAGGCATCAAAACTATGAATTAACACATGTGGAATTATATACTTAACAAAAAAGTGTGAAAGAGCTGAAAATATGTCTTATATTCTAGGTTCTTCAAAGTAGCCACCTTTTGCTTTGATGACTGCTTTGCACACTCTTGGCATTCTCTTGATGAGCTTCAAGAGGTAGTCACTGGAAATGGTCTTCCAACAATCTTGAAGGAGTTCCCAGAGATGCTTAGCACTTGTTGGCCCTTTTACCTTCACTCTGCGGTCCAGCTCACCCCAAACCATCTCGATTGGGTTCAGGTCTGGTGACTGGAGGCCAGGCATAGGCGGATTATAATGAGGGCAATCTGAGCTACCGCCCGGGGCTCTGTGGGGTCCATGGCCAGATTGCTCTCATTATAATATGTGCGGCGCCGCGGCACATACCGGCAGTCAGAGGTGGGGGGCCCCCGGACTGCTCCCCCAGCACGGCCGCTGCTTCTTCTTCGGCTGGGCCAGCACTGCACCTGTTAACTTCCCTGTGCGCGGCCGTGTCTGCTAGTGTGACGTCACGCAGTGCCCTGCACTGCTACTTACCACCGGAGAGGAGCTGGACGACGGGAACCGGGGGATGGTGAGTGAGTGTGTGTGTGTGTGCAGATGTCATTGTGTGATGTCTGTTTATATGTATTTTTGTGTTTATGGGTGTATGTATGTATATGTTTGTGTGTGTGCGTGACTGCGTGCGGCCTCCTGCTGTGTATAGATGGCTATGTGTGGCCACCCGCTGTGTATAGATGGCACCGTGCGGCCCCCTGCTGTGTATAGATGGTGCCGTGCTGCCTCCCGCTCTGTATAGACGGCGCCGTGCGGCCTCCTGCTGTGTATAGATGGCTACGTACGGCCCCCTGCTGTGTATAGATGGCTATGTGCGGCCTCCTGCTGTGTATAGATGGCTAAGTGCGGCCTCCCGCTGTGTATAGATGGCTAAGTGCGGCCTCCCGCTGTGTATAGATGGCTAAGTGCGGCCTCCCGCTGTGTATAGATGGCTAAGTGCGGCCTCCCGCTGTGTATAGATGGCTAAGTGCGGCCTCCCGCTGTGTATAGATGGCTAAGTGCGGCCTCCCGCTGTGTATAGATGGCTAAGTGCGGCCTCCCGCTGTGTATAGGAGGATTGTGGCAGCTTATATTGTGTGTAGGGTCTCATACTGTATATAGGGGATGTCGACATACTTAACTGTGCTCAATATTAAGTCATACAATTAATGTAAAAAATATTATTATAATTAATATAGTAATATTATGCCAAATTAATTTCATGTGAACTATCACATGATCTATCACAGGGGATCACGTAACATGTCACGTGATACATCAGGTGTGTGTGTGGGGGGGGTCACGCCTTCTAAACTGCCCGGGGCCCTTGCTACTCTTAATCCACCCCTGAGGCCAGGTCATCTGGCGTAGCACCCGATCACTCTCCTTCTTGGTCAAATAGCCCTTACACAGCCTGGAGGTGGGTTTGGGGTCATTGTCCTGTTGAAAAATAAATGATGGTCCAACTAAACGCAAACCGGATGGAATAGCATGCCGCTGCAAGATGCTGTGATAGCCATGCTGGTTCAGTATGCCTTCAATTTTGAATAAATCCCCAACAGTGTCACCAGCAAAGCCCCCCACACCATCACACCTCCTCCTCCATGCTTCACGGTGGGAACCAGGCATGTAGAGTCCATCCGTTCACCTTTTCTGCGTCGCACAAAGACACGGTGGTTGGAACCAAAGATCTCAAATTTGGACTCATCAGACCAAAGCACAGATTTCCACTGGTCTAATGTCCATTCCTTGTGTTCTTTAGCCCAAACAAGTCTCTTCTGCTTGTTGCCTGTCCTTAGCAGTGGTTTCCTAGCAGCTAGTTTACCATGAAGGCCTGCTGCACAAAGTCTCCTCTTAACAGTTGTTGTAGAGATGTGTCTGCTGCTAGAACTCTGTGTGGCATTGACCTGGTCTCTAATCTGAGCTGCTGTTAACCTGCGATTTCTGAGGCTGGTGACTCGGATAAACTTATCCTCAGAAGCAGAGGTGACTCTTGGTCTTCCTTTCCTGGGTCGGTCCTCATGTGAGCCAGTTTCTTTGTAGCGCTTGATGGTTTTTGCAACTGCACTTGGCGACACATTCAAAGTTTGCCCAATTTTTCGCACTGACTGACCTTCATTTCTTAAAGTAATGATGGCCACTCGTTTTTCTTTACTTAGCTGCTTTTTTCTTGCCAGAATACAAATTCTAACAGTCTATTCAGTAGGACTATCAGCTGTGTATCCACCAGACTTCTGCACAACACAACGGATGGTCCCAACCCCATTTATAAGGCAAGAAATCCCACTTATTAAACCTGACAGGGCACACTTGTGAAGTGAAAACCATTTCCGGTGACTACCTCTTGAAGCTCATCAAGAGAATGCCAAGAGTGTGCAAAGCAGTCATCAAAGCAAAAGGTGGCTACTTTGAAGAACCTAGAATATAAGACATATTTTCATAGTCATGAAAATACAGAAAAATCTTTAAATGAGAAGGTGTGTCCAAACTTTTGGTCTGCACTATATATATATATATATATTTATTATATTCCTGAACAACCACATTAATATATCAGATGGTCCTGCTTACACAGCTGCTTGGTTTGTTAGGCTATGTTCACACAAGTTGTGTTTTGCTGCGTATTTTGCAGCAGATTTTTATGCAAATTTTCAGCTGCGTCTAGCAGTACCAGGAAAGTTTATGAGAAACCAGAATTCTCTGTTCACACACGTTGCTTTTTGTTTGCTGCATATTTTCTGCCTTGCTTGCGTTTTTGGAAAAATAGAAACTGTGACTTCTTTCAGCGTTTATGCAGCATTTTTGATGGCAAAATAGAATGGGATTCTTTTTTTCACAGAACTTTATGTACATGCCTAAATAGAGACAGAAGGACAGTGAAAAAAAAAAAAAAAAGCATCAAAAACGCAGGAAAACCTGCATTTTTGTTGCAGCCGTTTTCCTGCCAGAGAAAAGTTGTCAGCAGATTTAGCTGCAGAAAAAAACACAAGGTGTGTGAACATACCCCTACATTGATACTTTGTAAGGCTACATGCTGTTATCCTGGAGTCCAGGACACCAGAGATTTGCTGTGTTTAGCTCACAGAGGATTATTACTTACAATCAACAGTAACCCCAGTTCTGTGTCAGGCAGAAAAGTAACATTACTATTGCCTGCCTGGCAGCAGAGATGTTAAAAATAGAGAACAATTGAATTTAAAAGTGTATTAGAAAGTTGCAGAACTTTTTTAACATTTTTTTTTTATATACAATGTTTCTGCTTCAATGACGTAAGTCTGAACAATCCCTTATATTGCACAATAAACTCCAGGCTACATAGCAGTGCTACAGTTTCTGCACTGTGTAAACTGTAACCAACACTGTGATCTTTATATGCTGTCATCTGGGGAACAGAAATGAAAAATGTAGATGCGGAGCAGCACTGACGACATTACATAGAGCTTCCCAAGACTACAGAGTCAAACTGATACTTGCAAAGTGTTCAACAAAGGGTTACGGAGACGCGTGGCTAGTTATAGCATGGTGGACTACGTTTATCCATCACGGTGAATATTCGTCGCTCAGTTTCCAGTTACTGTGATATTTTTGTTCGCTTGTCGTTTCCTCTCCTACAAGGGGGGATTATTCGTGCGCCGGAGCCGAGTACAGTGCCTTCTTGTTGAGTCATGTAGGTGCGGTTAGTGGGGGTGCGGTGCGCCTGCTGCACATATAAACACGTCCTGGACAGGCAGACCTCTTCCCAGAATTCCCGGCTGGGGCTGCCAGGAGGAGCACTCTGAGTGCTTATAGGAGAAGCAGCAAATGTGCCCGGGGGAACAGTCTGCGCGGCCCCTACACGCAGCGTACCTTCCCAGCACCACACCCCATCTGCCGTGGTAACATGGAGCGATGTCGTACAGCTGCTCTCTGGAGGATGGCGCGGATGGCGCGGAGCTGCAGTTCCTGTACAGTGTCGCGTTGTGTATCCTGGGCAGAAAAACTCTGCATTTCTACCGCAAATTACTGCCTTTATTTATTTATTTATTTATTTATTTATTTTACTCACTTATATAGTACTATTAATTCCACAGCGCTTTACAGACATTATCATCACTGTCCCCATTGGGGCTCACAATCTACATTACCTATCCGTCTTTGGAGTGTGGGAGGAAACCGGAGAACACGGGGGAAACCCGGGCAAACACGGGGAGAATATACAAACTCCTTGCAGATGTTGTCCTTGGTGGGATTTGAACCCAGGACCCCAGCGCTGCAAGGCTGCAGTGCTAACCACTAAGCCACCATACAGTGCTAACCACTGAGCCACCATACAGTGTTAACCACTGCGTCACCATACAGTGCTAACCACTGCGTCACCGTGCTGCCCTCAATTAGTTTTTTTCAGCGCAGTAGTTTCTGTGTTTTTTTGGTCATTGTTTACCATGCTAGTACCGATACATAAGTGAATGAGTCCTACACTGTCATCAGGCCGTGACATGTGCGCACAGTAGAGCGTTTGTTGCAATGTATCAGGCACTGCTCTGTGGACTAAACCCACTGGCATAAATCAGTGGAGTGGCTGGTTTGCAGTTTATGGATGTACATTGGAACTTTTCTTTTCTCTGACATAAATCAGAGATCTTACATATGTGAGAGTCCAGAGAAACTGCTTTGTTTGCAATGTGTGGAATAGAAAATCCTAGATGAGGATCCTCCGCCCTGGGTGGGAACAGCTAGCGGAACAATGAGGGCTTATTTCGGTTGCAGTAGTTGTCACCATTACTGATCATTCAGTTCATCGCAAAGTAAGAAGGATGTCGGCTATAGGGGGTGCAGAGCCAGCAGAAGCTGCAGAGGATGCAGGGCCCTGGTGCCTGAAGGGGTGCAGACATCTCAACTACATTACGCCATGTCATATATGGACATGAGCTACTCACACAGCTCACGAATTGTTGCAGTGTATCCGTGTAAATTAGGTGTGGGGAACCTCTGGCCCCTGGGTCCTTTACAGCCGTTGGGTAGATTTCTGGGTGCTGTGGTGCTCGGACCACCAGCCACTTAATCCTTCCCTAGAGTGTGCGCACACAGCGTTCACTACTGAAAGCCAAAGCGCATGCAACACTGGATTACATCCTGATGCTGCTGGCATGCGTCCGCATCAGAATTTTCTTTGCAGGAGGAGTTGTAGCGAAACCTGTCACACTCTTTGTAATGGATTCACGAGTTGCAATGTCTTCTATGTGATGTATATACAGCAGTCTGTGTCTCCTGTGTGATGTAT
Organism: Phyllobates terribilis; assembly: GCF_046119375.1. Classification (NCBI taxonomy): domain Eukaryota; kingdom Metazoa; phylum Chordata; class Amphibia; order Anura; family Dendrobatidae; genus Phyllobates; species Phyllobates terribilis. The sequence continues at coordinate 174,867,628 of NW_027362769.1, forward strand.
TCACCACTCCCAGTGTATCTTATGCGATGTACTGTGTATTCATCAGTCTGTGTCTCCTATGTGATGTATATTCCGCAGTCTCTGTGCCTCCTATGTGATGTACTGTATATTCAGCAGTCTGTGTCTCCTATGTGATGTATATTCCGCAGTCTCTGTGCCTCCTATGTGATGTACTGTGTATTCATCAGTCTGTGTCTCCTATGTGATGTATATTCCGCAGTCTCTGTGCCTCCTATGTGATGTACTGTATATTCAGCAGTCTGTGTCTCCTATGTGATGTATATTCAGCAGTCTCGGTGCCTCCTATGTGATGTACTGTATATTTGTAACGGGTCTGGGAGGCCGAACCTCTGAGCAACTATACAAGGGGGCGGCCCTTGTAAGGAAGCGGGTGGCGCCCAGGGAAGATGGGCAGGTAGTCACAGCAAGTGACAGGGACAGTCTCTGGGTAAACGGGCAGGTGGTCACGGCAAGTGACCGGGACAGTCTCTGGGTAAACGGGTAGGTGGTCACGGCAAGTGACCGGGACAGTCTCTGGGTAAACGGGTAGGTGGTCACGGCAAGTGACCGGGACAGTCTCTGGGTAAACGGGCAGGTGGTCACGGCAAATGACCGGGACAGTCTCTTGACAGGCGGGTGATCACGGCAAGTGACGGCAGAGCCTCCAGGTAGGCAAGCAGGCTGGTAGCAGGTGGATTCTCCCAGGTGAGCGAGCAAGAGTCACTGGACAGGCAGGTGGTCACAGCACGTGACGGCGGGGCCTCCAGGTAGGCTAGCAGACAGGTAGCAGGTGAGCGCTCCCAGGTGAGCGGGCAAGAGTCTCTGGACAGGCTGGTGGTCACAGCACGTGACGGCGGAGCCTCCAGGTAGGCTAGCAGGCAGGCAGCAGATGTGCGCTCCCAGGTGAGCGGGCAGACGGATCCATAGACAGACTGGCAGGGCTGGTAGGCAGACTGTCAGACCGCAGGAATAGAAGCAGGTTGACACAAGACAGGCAGGTAGCAGACAGGAAACTGGCAGGTAACTGGAAACGGGACCTGAGGGCTGAAGCAGAGTGATGAACTGTGCTACAACATTGCTCGGGCACCTCCATTTTGGAGGAGGTGCCTTATATATGGTGAAGTCCTCCGGCCATTGGCCTGGGACTCTTTAGGACGGCGCGCATGGCCCCTTTAAGAGAGGGGGAGCGCGCGCGCCCTAAGCACTGTGGCCGGGAAGGAGCGCGCGCTGCTAGCAGAGCGGGAGGAAGACGCCGGGCACGGAGCGGAGAGGTGAGGGGAACAGCTTCCCTGCCTAGTAGGAGGCAGGGATGCCGACGCTACAGTACCCCCCCCTTTAGGCCCCCCCTTTTTTAGGCCAGACAGGAATTTAGCAAGGATGAGAGGGGCATGGATGTTCTCCCGGGGCTCCCACGTTCTCTCCTCAGGACCAAACCCCTTCCAATCTACCAGAAAAAGTCTTTCCTCTTACTCTTTTGGTGGCCAGAATGTTCTCTACCTCAAACTGGTTTTCAGCGGAAACCGGAGCAGGAGGCGTACCTGTAGACTTGGAAAAGGAGTTAAGTACCACGGGTTTGAGGAGAGATACATGGAAGGAGTTAGGGATCCGCAGGTTGGCCGGGAGTTTCAATTTATAGGCCACCGGGTTGATCTGTTTGATAACCTCCAGTGGGCCGATGAACCGAGGCCCTAACTTGTAGGAGGAAATCTTGAGCCGGACATACTTGGACGAGAGCCAGACTTTATCTCCAGGACGGAATTGTGGAGGATCCAGGCGTTTTTTGTCAGCGTGTTTTTTCATCCGCTCGGACGACTGAAGGAGTGCGGATCGGGTACTCTCCCAAATGGAGGAAAATTCGCTAACGAGAGATTCCGCAGCCGGATTGTCCACCGAGGTGGAGACGGGAAATGGGATCCGAGGATGCTGACCGAAGACTACAAAAAACGGGGATTTGGAGGAAGATTCGCTCTCGTGATTGTTGTAAGAGAATTCGGCCCATGGCAGGAGATCCACCCAGTCTGAATGGTGGGCATTAACGAAGTGCCGGAGGTAACTGGTCAGGATCTGATTGATCCGCTCCACTTGACCATTGGACTGTGGATGGTAAGCGGAGGAGAAGTCCAGGGTGACGTCTAGCAGTTTACATGTGGCTCTCCAGAAGCGAGAGGTGAACTGAACCCCACGATCCGACACGATGTGGAGAGGCAGGACATGAAGACGGAAGATGTGGCGGATAAAGTCTTTAGCCAGCTCGGGTGCAGACGGGAGGCCTGGCAGGGGAATGAAATGGGCCATTTTGGAAAAGCGGTCAGCGACCACCCAAATGACTGTACAGCCGGCAGAGACAGGGAGATCTGTTATGAAGTCCATAGCTATATGCTGCCAGGGGGCAGCAGGTACTGGAAGAGGAAGGAGGCGACCGGCTGGCAGGTGTCTTGGAACCTTGTTGCGGGCGCAGGACACACAGGCAGAAACAAAGTCTATTACGTCCTTGTGCAGGGTAGGCCACCAGTAGTGCCGGGTAATAAGCTGGAGGGTCTTTTTCTGACCGGCGTGGCCAGCTAGTTTAGACGAGTGACCCCAGTGTAGGATCCTCTCCCGATCAGGTACAGTGACGAACGTCTTACCGGGAGGGAGACGATTTAGACTCACGGGAGCCACCTGCATTACTCTGGCGGGATCGATGATATGTTTAGGTTCCTCCTCTAGATCAGACACCAGGAAGGATCGGGACAAGGCGTCCGCTTTGATGTTTTTGTCAGCCGGGCGAAAATGAAGAACAAAATCAAAGCGAGCAAAAAACAAGGACCACCGGGCTTGGCGCGGGTTAAGTCTCTGGGCACTCTGGAGGTAAGCCAAGTTCTTGTGGTCAGTGTAAATTATTACCGGGTGAAGAGTCCCCTCGAGCAGGTAACGCCACTCCTCCAAAGCCAGTTTAATGGCCAATAACTCTCAGTCTCCAATAGAATAGTTGCGCTCAGAAGAGGAGAAGAGTTTGGAGAAGAAGCCGCAAGTTACCATTCTCCCGGAAGACGATTTTTGGGTAAGTATCGCTCCGGCTCCAGAGGAGGAGGCGTCAACTTCCAGGAAGAACTGCTTGTTGCCGTCCGGACGATGCAGCACCGGGGCGGAGGAGAAAGCCTGTTTTAAGGAAAGAAAGGCTTCCTCTGCTGCGGGCGGCCATTCTCTGGGATTAGTGCCCTTACGGGTGAGCGCGGAAATTGGGGCAGTCCGGGAAGAGAAGTGCGGTATAAAGAGGCGGTAATAGTTGGCGAAGCCCAGGAACCGCTGAATAGCCTTCAACCCCTCTGGTCGAGGCCACTTCTCGATGGCAGACAGTTTCTCAGGATCCATTCGTAGGCCGGTCTGAGAAATTATGTAGCCCAAAAACGGAAGCGAGGTCTGCTCAAAGAGGCACTTCTCATATTTAGCGTAGAGGTGGTTCTGCCTGAGCCTGAGCAGGACCTGACGAACATCCCTCCGGTGAGTCTGGAGATCCGGAGAGAAGACCAAGATGTTGTCCAGGTACACCACTACGCAGGAGTAGAGAAGGTCCCGGAAGATGTCATTGACCAACTCTTGAAAGACGGCGGGAGCGTTACAGAGACCAAAGGGCATTACGAGGTATTCATAGTGGCCGTCCCGCGTGTTGAATGCCGTCTTCCACTCATCTCCCTGACGGATACGGACCAGGTTATACGCCCCACGGAGGTCCAGTTTGGTGAAGATTCTAGCCCCCCTCAGGCGGTCAAATAATTCAGGAATGAGCGGGAGGGGGTATTTATTCTTCACTGTAATCTGGTTAAGGCCTCCATAATCTATACATGGACGGAGTGAGCCGTCCTTCTTTTTGACGAAGAAGAAGCCTGCTCCCGCCGGGGAGGTAGATTTCCAGATAAATCCCCGGGCCAGATTCTCCTCAATATATTCAGACATGGACCGGGTCTCTGCTGCGGACAAAGGGTAGATACGCCCACGGGGAGGAGTAGAGCCGGGTATCAGGTCGATTGGACAGTCATATGGTCTATGAGGGGGTAATGTCTCTGCTTCTTTTTTATTGAAGACATCCGCATAAGACCAATAGGGAACCGGTAGACCGGGTAGATTGACTGGGGTAGGAGAAGGACGAACAGGATGAACGGGAACTAGACAAGTCTTATGGCAGTCCTGTCCCCAGCGAAGGACCTCTCCGGTCTGCCAGTCTAGCACGGGTGCATGTTTCTGGAGCCAAGGTAGACCCAGCAAGAGTGCGTGAGAGAGTCCAGGTAGAACATGAAAAGAGATGCTCTCAGAATGCAGCATTCCCACCTGCAGAGTTATGGATTCTGTGATGAGTTGGATGGGATGTGGTAAGAGGCCCCCATCCACGGCGGCGACAGATAAAGGTACGGCCAGAGGTTTGGTAGGAATGCGGTACCTCTCTACCAGGGATTGAGAGATGAGATTACCAGCAGCTCCTGAGTCAAGTTGAGCCAGTTCGAAATAGCGGTTCTCTCCGCAGGTGATAGAGACTGACAGCATCAGGGATGGAGAGGGTTTACTTTTGTCTAGGGCGACCTCTCTGAGCGACCCTAGACACAGGCGTTTCCCGATCTCTCTGGGCAGGAACGGATCCGGTGCTCCTTACTGCCACAGTAGAAGCAGCTCCCCTCGGCACGGCGTGAGTCTTGACGGGTTTTGACCATCTTGGTCTGGTCGACCTGCATAGGCTCAGGTGAGTGTGCCTGGGGAGTAACGGAGGGAGTGACGGGTTTCTGGAAAGTAGGGGCTAGACGTGGAAACCTCCTCTCACGGGTGACCTCTTTGGCGCGCTCCTGGAACCGGATGTCAATCCGGGTGGCAAGTGTTATCAAGTCGTCGAGAGTGGTAGGAATGTCCCGACTGGCAAGTTCATCTTTAATACGGCCGGACAGACCCTCCCAGAAGACAGACACCAGAGCGTCGTTATCCCAGGCCAGCTCCGAAGCAAGGGTACGGAACCGTATGGCATATTGGCCCACGGTGAGATCTCCTTGACGGAGGCGTAGCAGAGACGATGCGGATGAGGTCTTCAGTCCGGGTTCGTCGAAGACTTTCCAGAAAGCCGTGAGAAAGGCTGGCAGGTCGGACACCAGGAGGTCTCCTCTCTCCCATAGAGGATTTAGCCAGGCCAGGGCCTCCCCCGTGAGATGAGACATGATGAAGGCAACTTTGGCCCGGTCGGAGTTAAACTGGTGGGACAGGAGTTCAAAGTGCAGGGTGCACTGGTTTATGAAGCCCCGAGCTTGAGCGGGGTCGCCTCCGAAGCTAGGAGGTGCAGAAAGCCGGGGTCCGGGGCAGGATACCATGGTATTGGTGGGCAGCGGCGCTGCCGGGTTGCGAGTCATGACGCTAGCGGTGGTTGCTGGTGGAGCAGTCAGAGTGTCCAGGCGAGAGTTGACATTCCGCAGGTGACCCAGGATGGACTCCTGTTGGGACCTCTGACAGGACAGTTCATGACATAGATCCGAGAGCAAGGGAGCTTGGGTGCCACCGGGTTCCGGTGCCCGAGCAAACTGTAACTGGTCTGGGAGGCGGAACCTCTGAGCAACTATACAAGGGGGCAGCCCTTGTAAGGAAGCGGGTGGCGCCCAGGGAAGACGGGCAGGTAGTCACAGCAAGTGACAGGAACAGTCTCTGGGTAAACGGGCAGGTGGTCACGGCAAGTGACCGGGACAGTCTCTGGGTAAACGGGTAGGTGGTCACGGCAAGTGACCGGGACAGTCTCTGGGTAAACGGGCAGGTGGTCACGGCAAATGACCGGGACAGTCTCTTGACAGGCGGGATCACGGCAAGTGACGGCAGAGCCTCCAGGTAGGCAAGCAGGCTGGTAGCAGGTGGACGCTCCCAGGTGAGCGGGCAAGAGTCTCTGGACAGGCAGGTGGTCACAGCACGTGACGGCAGGGCCTCCAGGTAGGCTAACAGGCAGGTAGCAGATGAGCGCTCCCAGGTGAGCGGGCAAGAGTCACTGGACAGGCAGGTGGTCACAGCACGTGACGGCGGGGCCTCCAGGTAGGCTAGCAGACAGGTAGCAGGTGAGCGCTCCCAGGTGAGCGGGCAAGAGTCTCTGGACAGGCTGGTGGTCACAGCACGTGACGGCGGAGCCTCCAGGTAGGCTTGCAGGCAGGCAGCAGATGTGCGCTCCCAGGTGAGCGGGCAGACGGATCCATAGACAGACTGGCAGGGCTGGTAGGCAGACTGTCGGACCGCAGGAATAGAAGCAGGTTGACACGAGACAGGCAGGTATCAGACAGGAAACTGGCAGGTAACTGGAAACGGGACCTGAGGGCTGAAGCAGAGTGATGAACTGTGCTACAACATTGCTCGGGCACCTCCATTTTGGAGGAGGTGCCTTATATATGGTGAAGTCCTCCGGCCATTGGCCGGGGACTCCTTAGGACGGCGCGCACGGCCCCTTTAAGAGAGGGGGAGCGCGCGCGCCCTAAGCACTGTGGCCGGGAAGGAGCGCGCGCTGCTAGCAGAGCGGGAGGAAGACGCCGGGCACGGAGCGGAGAGGTGAGGGGAACAGCTTCCCTGCCTAGTAGGAGGCAGGGACGCCGACGCTACAATATTCAGCAGTCTGTGTCTCCTATGTGATGTATATTCAGCAGTCTCGGTGCCTCTTATGTGATGTACTGTATATTCAGCAGTCTGTGTCTCCTATGTGATGTATATACAGCAGTCTCTGTATCTCCTATGTGATGTGCATATATTATACACCGCTGTGAGTTCTTTTCCATAACTTATCATTGTAAAGAGTCGCCTGTGCCCCAGACCCGACCCAAACCTGGAAGAGCAGTTTCAAGTAGCATCATCCATACCACCTAACATCACAACTCACCAAAGAGGAGCAGCTTCAGCCGTCACATTAAGGCTGAGTTAACTGTTTAACTAAATATAACAAGAGCATTTGTAACTTTATGACTTTGTACGGCTGTGAATGATGGTATAAATATCAGAGTGGCCGTGGGCAGAAAGGTAGGTCCCCCGCACCTGGTCCAGGCACTAACACAAGTGATCACCTATGTAGGCAGCGCTGGGTCTCTTACAGATGCACATTGGTTTGTTTACCTGCACAGACAGCAAGCAGAGATCTTAAAAAATGTGAGCAATTAGAGCATTTGAAGATACTATAGAATACAAGGGGGGAAAAGACCTTTCTTTTTTTATATCCATAAAACGTTTCTCCTCCATGAGCAGCGTCTAATATGCCCTTAAACTGCAATACTAGAAACGACCATTGACAAGAGTGGCGCTGTTGCTGGAAAAAGGTGAATTTAAATTTCCACCTGTGAACTGCAGATCTGGAGTATTTCAGGGATTTGATGTGACAGCAGTGTCCGGCTGTACCGGGCAGCAGAGTTCTCATTTCCAGCCTGTAGATAAAATAAACTAAAGCTTTCCAGAATAAAACTGATGGGGATTTGTACGAGGGATGTTGCAGTTTCATCACTATATGAGAATTTTTGGCTTTGTTGTGAACGCTCCCTCCTGTAAAGATTCTTTGGTCACACCCAGGTCACATTCTTAAACGGTGAGTTCTCCAGTATGCACGCACCTCTTAAAGAAAAGCGACCGCAAAATCTAAACCAATGGTGTTCTAGCGTTATTTTAGTGTTACGATATTTTTGTTTTGATTTATCAGCGGTTACAGATCAGTCATAAGATGAGTTTGTTTCCTTAGGCGCCAGCACATTAGTGGCATGTATACAGATAATGGCTGAGAGTGCAAAGGACCGCCCAAAGTCACCGCTCATGAGGCAAAGGGTTGGCAAGAAGTCCATATATTATTCCCCTGGACTAAGTGCAATGATCATTGGAGGAAAGAGGGCTCAGACTTCACCGCCCCAATAGTTTACATTTAGATTAGAATAATGTTCATACAATGTTGAGTTTCTGTGTACATGCATTACTGATCCTGAGATACATCCTGTATTATACTCCAGAGCTGCACTCACTATTCTGCTGGTGCAGTCACTGTGTACATACATTACATTACTGATCCTGAGATACATCCTGTATTATACTCCAGAGCTGCACTCACTATTCTGCTGGTGCAGTCACTGTGTACATACATTACATTACTGATCCTGAGATACATCCTGTATTATACTCCAGAGCTGCACTCACTATTCTGCTGGTGCAGTCACTGTGTACATACATTACATTACTGATCCTGAGATACATCCTGTATTATACTCCAGAGCTGCACTCACTATTCTGCTTGTGCAGTCACTGTGTACATACATTACATTACTGATCCTGAGTTACACCCTGTATTATACTCCAGAGCTGCACTCACTATTCTGCTGGTGCAGTCACTGTGTACATACATTACATTACTAATCCTGTACTGATCCTGATTTACATCCTGTATTATACTCCAGAGCTGCACTCACTATTCTGCTGGTGCAGTCACTGTGTACATACATTACATTAGTGATCCTGAGTTACGTCCTGTATTATTCTCCAGAGCTGCAGTCACTGTGTACATACATTACATTACTGATCCTGAGTTACATCTTGTATTATACTCCAGAGCTGCACTCACTATTCTGCTGGTGCAGTCACTGTGTACATACATTACATTACTGATCCTGAGTTACATCCTGTATTATACTCCAGAGCTGCACTCACTATTCTGCTGGTGCAGTCACTGTGTACATACATTACATTACTGATCCTGAGTTACATCCTTGTATTATACCCCAGAGCTGCACTCACTATTCTGCTGGTGCAGTCACTGTGTACATACATTACATTACTGATCCTGAGTTACCTCCTGTATTATACTCCAGAGCTGCACTCACTATTCTGCTGGTGGAGTCAATGTGTACATACATTACATTACTGATCCTGAGTTACATCCTGTATTATACTCCAGAGCTGCACTCACTATTCTGCAGCTTTAGAGATCAAGTCTACCAGCATTCGCAATCCCTGCAGAGCACTACTTTGTGGCATCTGACAAGTTTTCTTACTGTTTCCAATGATAAACTTGTGAATGCAGCTCTGGAGGACGCTGCAGGTTGTGGAGAGTTTGCTCCTTTCTCTACTTTTTCTCTTTACTGACACAGATTTTCCAGCTCTTTCTATTGAAAGGAAACAAAAACCAGATGCCGCTCTGTCACACTCTTTGTAATGGATTCACGAGTTGCAATGTCTTCTATGTGATGTATATACAGCAGTCTGTGTCTCCTGTGTGATGTATTCACCACTCCCAGTGTATCTTATGCGATGTACTGTGTATTCATCAGTCTGTGTCTCCTATGTGATGTATATTCCGCAGTCTCTGTGCCTCCTATGTGATGTACTGTATATTCAGCAGTCTGTGTCTCCTATGTGATGTATATTCCGCAGTCTCTGTGCCTCCTATGTGATGTACTGTGTATTCATCAGTCTGTGTCTCCTATGTGATGTATATTCCGCAGTCTCTGTGCCTCCTATGTGATGTACTGTATATTCAGCAGTCTGTGTCTCCTATGTGATGTATATTCAGCAGTCTCGGTGCCTCCTATGTGATGTACTGTATATTTGTAACGGGTCTGGGAGGCCGAACCTCTGAGCAACTATACAAGGGGGCGGCCCTTGTAAGGAAGCGGGTGGCGCCCAGGGAAGATGGGCAGGTAGTCACAGCAAGTGACAGGGACAGTCTCTGGGTAAACGGGCAGGTGGTCACGGCAAGTGACCGGGACAGTCTCTGGGTAAACGGGTAGGTGGTCACGGCAAGTGACCGGGACAGTCTCTGGGTAAACGGGTAGGTGGTCACGGCAAGTGACCGGGACAGTCTCTGGGTAAACGGGCAGGTGGTCACGGCAAATGACCGGGACAGTCTCTTGACAGGCGGGTGATCACGGCAAGTGACGGCAGAGCCTCCAGGTAGGCAAGCAGGCTGGTAGCAGGTGGATTCTCCCAGGTGAGCGAGCAAGAGTCACTGGACAGGCAGGTGGTCACAGCACGTGACGGCGGGGCCTCCAGGTAGGCTAGCAGACAGGTAGCAGGTGAGCGCTCCCAGGTGAGCGGGCAAGAGTCTCTGGACAGGCTGGTGGTCACAGCACGTGACGGCGGAGCCTCCAGGTAGGCTAGCAGGCAGGCAGCAGATGTGCGCTCCCAGGTGAGCGGGCAGACGGATCCATAGACAGACTGGCAGGGCTGGTAGGCAGACTGTCAGACCGCAGGAATAGAAGCAGGTTGACACAAGACAGGCAGGTAGCAGACAGGAAACTGGCAGGTAACTGGAAACGGGACCTGAGGGCTGAAGCAGAGTGATGAACTGTGCTACAACATTGCTCGGGCACCTCCATTTTGGAGGAGGTGCCTTATATATGGTGAAGTCCTCCGGCCATTGGCCTGGGACTCTTTAGGACGGCGCGCATGGCCCCTTTAAGAGAGGGGGAGCGCGCGCGCCCTAAGCACTGTGGCCGGGAAGGAGCGCGCGCTGCTAGCAGAGCGGGAGGAAGACGCCGGGCACGGAGCGGAGAGGTGAGGGGAACAGCTTCCCTGCCTAGTAGGAGGCAGGGATGCCGACGCTACAGTACCCCCCCCTTTAGGCCCCCCCTTTTTTAGGCCAGACAGGAATTTAGCAAGGATGAGAGGGGCATGGATGTTCTCCCGGGGCTCCCACGTTCTCTCCTCAGGACCAAACCCCTTCCAATCTACCAGAAAAAGTCTTTCCTCTTACTCTTTTGGTGGCCAGAATGTTCTCTACCTCAAACTGGTTTTCAGCGGAAACCGGAGCAGGAGGCGTACCTGTAGACTTGGAAAAGGAGTTAAGTACCACGGGTTTGAGGAGAGATACATGGAAGGAGTTAGGGATCCGCAGGTTGGCCGGGAGTTTCAATTTATAGGCCACCGGGTTGATCTGTTTGATAACCTCCAGTGGGCCGATGAACCGAGGCCCTAACTTGTAGGAGGAAATCTTGAGCCGGACATACTTGGACGAGAGCCAGACTTTATCTCCAGGACGGAATTGTGGAGGATCCAGGCGTTTTTTGTCAGCGTGTTTTTTCATCCGCTCGGACGACTGAAGGAGTGCGGATCGGGTACTCTCCCAAATGGAGGAAAATTCGCTAACGAGAGATTCCGCAGCCGGATTGTCCACCGAGGTGGAGACGGGAAATGGGATCCGAGGATGCTGACCGAAGACTACAAAAAACGGGGATTTGGAGGAAGATTCGCTCTCGTGATTGTTGTAAGAGAATTCGGCCCATGGCAGGAGATCCACCCAGTCTGAATGGTGGGCATTAACGAAGTGCCGGAGGTAACTGGTCAGGATCTGATTGATCCGCTCCACTTGACCATTGGACTGTGGATGGTAAGCGGAGGAGAAGTCCAGGGTGACGTCTAGCAGTTTACATGTGGCTCTCCAGAAGCGAGAGGTGAACTGAACCCCACGATCCGACACGATGTGGAGAGGCAGGACATGAAGACGGAAGATGTGGCGGATAAAGTCTTTAGCCAGCTCGGGTGCAGACGGGAGGCCTGGCAGGGGAATGAAATGGGCCATTTTGGAAAAGCGGTCAGCGACCACCCAAATGACTGTACAGCCGGCAGAGACAGGGAGATCTGTTATGAAGTCCATAGCTATATGCTGCCAGGGGGCAGCAGGTACTGGAAGAGGAAGGAGGCGACCGGCTGGCAGGTGTCTTGGAACCTTGTTGCGGGCGCAGGACACACAGGCAGAAACAAAGTCTATTACGTCCTTGTGCAGGGTAGGCCACCAGTAGTGCCGGGTAATAAGCTGGAGGGTCTTTTTCTGACCGGCGTGGCCAGCTAGTTTAGACGAGTGACCCCAGTGTAGGATCCTCTCCCGATCAGGTACAGTGACGAACGTCTTACCGGGAGGGAGACGATTTAGACTCACGGGAGCCACCTGCATTACTCTGGCGGGATCGATGATATGTTTAGGTTCCTCCTCTAGATCAGACACCAGGAAGGATCGGGACAAGGCGTCCGCTTTGATGTTTTTGTCAGCCGGGCGAAAATGAAGAACAAAATCAAAGCGAGCAAAAAACAAGGACCACCGGGCTTGGCGCGGGTTAAGTCTCTGGGCACTCTGGAGGTAAGCCAAGTTCTTGTGGTCAGTGTAAATTATTACCGGGTGAAGAGTCCCCTCGAGCAGGTAACGCCACTCCTCCAAAGCCAGTTTAATGGCCAATAACTCTCAGTCTCCAATAGAATAGTTGCGCTCAGAAGAGGAGAAGAGTTTGGAGAAGAAGCCGCAAGTTACCATTCTCCCGGAAGACGATTTTTGGGTAAGTATCGCTCCGGCTCCAGAGGAGGAGGCGTCAACTTCCAGGAAGAACTGCTTGTTGCCGTCCGGACGATGCAGCACCGGGGCGGAGGAGAAAGCCTGTTTTAAGGAAAGAAAGGCTTCCTCTGCTGCGGGCGGCCATTCTCTGGGATTAGTGCCCTTACGGGTGAGCGCGGAAATTGGGGCAGTCCGGGAAGAGAAGTGCGGTATAAAGAGGCGGTAATAGTTGGCGAAGCCCAGGAACCGCTGAATAGCCTTCAACCCCTCTGGTCGAGGCCACTTCTCGATGGCAGACAGTTTCTCAGGATCCATTCGTAGGCCGGTCTGAGAAATTATGTAGCCCAAAAACGGAAGCGAGGTCTGCTCAAAGAGGCACTTCTCATATTTAGCGTAGAGGTGGTTCTGCCTGAGCCTGAGCAGGACCTGACGAACATCCCTCCGGTGAGTCTGGAGATCCGGAGAGAAGACCAAGATGTTGTCCAGGTACACCACTACGCAGGAGTAGAGAAGGTCCCGGAAGATGTCATTGACCAACTCTTGAAAGACGGCGGGAGCGTTACAGAGACCAAAGGGCATTACGAGGTATTCATAGTGGCCGTCCCGCGTGTTGAATGCCGTCTTCCACTCATCTCCCTGACGGATACGGACCAGGTTATACGCCCCACGGAGGTCCAGTTTGGTGAAGATTCTAGCCCCCCTCAGGCGGTCAAATAATTCAGGAATGAGCGGGAGGGGGTATTTATTCTTCACTGTAATCTGGTTAAGGCCTCCATAATCTATACATGGACGGAGTGAGCCGTCCTTCTTTTTGACGAAGAAGAAGCCTGCTCCCGCCGGGGAGGTAGATTTCCAGATAAATCCCCGGGCCAGATTCTCCTCAATATATTCAGACATGGACCGGGTCTCTGCTGCGGACAAAGGGTAGATACGCCCACGGGGAGGAGTAGAGCCGGGTATCAGGTCGATTGGACAGTCATATGGTCTATGAGGGGGTAATGTCTCTGCTTCTTTTTTATTGAAGACATCCGCATAAGACCAATAGGGAACCGGTAGACCGGGTAGATTGACTGGGGTAGGAGAAGGACGAACAGGATGAACGGGAACTAGACAAGTCTTATGGCAGTCCTGTCCCCAGCGAAGGACCTCTCCGGTCTGCCAGTCTAGCACGGGTGCATGTTTCTGGAGCCAAGGTAGACCCAGCAAGAGTGCGTGAGAGAGTCCAGGTAGAACATGAAAAGAGATGCTCTCAGAATGCAGCATTCCCACCTGCAGAGTTATGGATTCTGTGATGAGTTGGATGGGATGTGGTAAGAGGCCCCCATCCACGGCGGCGACAGATAAAGGTACGGCCAGAGGTTTGGTAGGAATGCGGTACCTCTCTACCAGGGATTGAGAGATGAGATTACCAGCAGCTCCTGAGTCAAGTTGAGCCAGTTCGAAATAGCGGTTCTCTCCGCAGGTGATAGAGACTGACAGCATCAGGGATGGAGAGGGTTTACTTTTGTCTAGGGCGACCTCTCTGAGCGACCCTAGACACAGGCGTTTCCCGATCTCTCTGGGCAGGAACGGATCCGGTGCTCCTTACTGCCACAGTAGAAGCAGCTCCCCTCGGCACGGCGTGAGTCTTGACGGGTTTTGACCATCTTGGTCTGGTCGACCTGCATAGGCTCAGGTGAGTGTGCCTGGGGAGTAACGGAGGGAGTGACGGGTTTCTGGAAAGTAGGGGCTAGACGTGGAAACCTCCTCTCACGGGTGACCTCTTTGGCGCGCTCCTGGAACCGGATGTCAATCCGGGTGGCAAGTGTTATCAAGTCGTCGAGAGTGGTAGGAATGTCCCGACTGGCAAGTTCATCTTTAATACGGCCGGACAGACCCTCCCAGAAGACAGACACCAGAGCGTCGTTATCCCAGGCCAGCTCCGAAGCAAGGGTACGGAACCGTATGGCATATTGGCCCACGGTGAGATCTCCTTGACGGAGGCGTAGCAGAGACGATGCGGATGAGGTCTTCAGTCCGGGTTCGTCGAAGACTTTCCAGAAAGCCGTGAGAAAGGCTGGCAGGTCGGACACCAGGAGGTCTCCTCTCTCCCATAGAGGATTTAGCCAGGCCAGGGCCTCCCCCGTGAGATGAGACATGATGAAGGCAACTTTGGCCCGGTCGGAGTTAAACTGGTGGGACAGGAGTTCAAAGTGCAGGGTGCACTGGTTTATGAAGCCCCGAGCTTGAGCGGGGTCGCCTCCGAAGCTAGGAGGTGCAGAAAGCCGGGGTCCGGGGCAGGATACCATGGTATTGGTGGGCAGCGGCGCTGCCGGGTTGCGAGTCATGACGCTAGCGGTGGTTGCTGGTGGAGCAGTCAGAGTGTCCAGGCGAGAGTTGACATTCCGCAGGTGACCCAGGATGGACTCCTGTTGGGACCTCTGACAGGACAGTTCATGACATAGATCCGAGAGCAAGGGAGCTTGGGTGCCACCGGGTTCCGGTGCCCGAGCAAACTGTAACTGGTCTGGGAGGCGGAACCTCTGAGCAACTATACAAGGGGGCAGCCCTTGTAAGGAAGCGGGTGGCGCCCAGGGAAGACGGGCAGGTAGTCACAGCAAGTGACAGGAACAGTCTCTGGGTAAACGGGCAGGTGGTCACGGCAAGTGACCGGGACAGTCTCTGGGTAAACGGGTAGGTGGTCACGGCAAGTGACCGGGACAGTCTCTGGGTAAACGGGCAGGTGGTCACGGCAAATGACCGGGACAGTCTCTTGACAGGCGGGATCACGGCAAGTGACGGCAGAGCCTCCAGGTAGGCAAGCAGGCTGGTAGCAGGTGGACGCTCCCAGGTGAGCGGGCAAGAGTCTCTGGACAGGCAGGTGGTCACAGCACGTGACGGCAGGGCCTCCAGGTAGGCTAACAGGCAGGTAGCAGATGAGCGCTCCCAGGTGAGCGGGCAAGAGTCACTGGACAGGCAGGTGGTCACAGCACGTGACGGCGGGGCCTCCAGGTAGGCTAGCAGACAGGTAGCAGGTGAGCGCTCCCAGGTGAGCGGGCAAGAGTCTCTGGACAGGCTGGTGGTCACAGCACGTGACGGCGGAGCCTCCAGGTAGGCTTGCAGGCAGGCAGCAGATGTGCGCTCCCAGGTGAGCGGGCAGACGGATCCATAGACAGACTGGCAGGGCTGGTAGGCAGACTGTCGGACCGCAGGAATAGAAGCAGGTTGACACGAGACAGGCAGGTATCAGACAGGAAACTGGCAGGTAACTGGAAACGGGACCTGAGGGCTGAAGCAGAGTGATGAACTGTGCTACAACATTGCTCGGGCACCTCCATTTTGGAGGAGGTGCCTTATATATGGTGAAGTCCTCCGGCCATTGGCCGGGGACTCCTTAGGACGGCGCGCACGGCCCCTTTAAGAGAGGGGGAGCGCGCGCGCCCTAAGCACTGTGGCCGGGAAGGAGCGCGCGCTGCTAGCAGAGCGGGAGGAAGACGCCGGGCACGGAGCGGAGAGGTGAGGGGAACAGCTTCCCTGCCTAGTAGGAGGCAGGGACGCCGACGCTACAATATTCAGCAGTCTGTGTCTCCTATGTGATGTATATTCAGCAGTCTCGGTGCCTCTTATGTGATGTACTGTATATTCAGCAGTCTGTGTCTCCTATGTGATGTATATACAGCAGTCTCTGTATCTCCTATGTGATGTGCATATATTATACACCGCTGTGAGTTCTTTTCCATAACTTATCATTGTAAAGAGTCGCCTGTGCCCCAGACCCGACCCAAACCTGGAAGAGCAGTTTCAAGTAGCATCATCCATACCACCTAACATCACAACTCACCAAAGAGGAGCAGCTTCAGCCGTCACATTAAGGCTGAGTTAACTGTTTAACTAAATATAACAAGAGCATTTGTAACTTTATGACTTTGTACGGCTGTGAATGATGGTATAAATATCAGAGTGGCCGTGGGCAGAAAGGTAGGTCCCCCGCACCTGGTCCAGGCACTAACACAAGTGATCACCTATGTAGGCAGCGCTGGGTCTCTTACAGATGCACATTGGTTTGTTTACCTGCACAGACAGCAAGCAGAGATCTTAAAAAATGTGAGCAATTAGAGCATTTGAAGATACTATAGAATACAAGGGGGGAAAAGACCTTTCTTTTTTTATATCCATAAAACGTTTCTCCTCCATGAGCAGCGTCTAATATGCCCTTAAACTGCAATACTAGAAACGACCATTGACAAGAGTGGCGCTGTTGCTGGAAAAAGGTGAATTTAAATTTCCACCTGTGAACTGCAGATCTGGAGTATTTCAGGGATTTGATGTGACAGCAGTGTCCGGCTGTACCGGGCAGCAGAGTTCTCATTTCCAGCCTGTAGATAAAATAAACTAAAGCTTTCCAGAATAAAACTGATGGGGATTTGTACGAGGGATGTTGCAGTTTCATCACTATATGAGAATTTTTGGCTTTGTTGTGAACGCTCCCTCCTGTAAAGATTCTTTGGTCACACCCAGGTCACATTCTTAAACGGTGAGTTCTCCAGTATGCACGCACCTCTTAAAGAAAAGCGACCGCAAAATCTAAACCAATGGTGTTCTAGCGTTATTTTAGTGTTACGATATTTTTGTTTTGATTTATCAGCGGTTACAGATCAGTCATAAGATGAGTTTGTTTCCTTAGGCGCCAGCACATTAGTGGCATGTATACAGATAATGGCTGAGAGTGCAAAGGACCGCCCAAAGTCACCGCTCATGAGGCAAAGGGTTGGCAAGAAGTCCATATATTATTCCCCTGGACTAAGTGCAATGATCATTGGAGGAAAGAGGGCTCAGACTTCACCGCCCCAATAGTTTACATTTAGATTAGAATAATGTTCATACAATGTTGAGTTTCTGTGTACATGCATTACTGATCCTGAGATACATCCTGTATTATACTCCAGAGCTGCACTCACTATTCTGCTGGTGCAGTCACTGTGTACATACATTACATTACTGATCCTGAGATACATCCTGTATTATACTCCAGAGCTGCACTCACTATTCTGCTGGTGCAGTCACTGTGTACATACATTACATTACTGATCCTGAGATACATCCTGTATTATACTCCAGAGCTGCACTCACTATTCTGCTGGTGCAGTCACTGTGTACATACATTACATTACTGATCCTGAGATACATCCTGTATTATACTCCAGAGCTGCACTCACTATTCTGCTTGTGCAGTCACTGTGTACATACATTACATTACTGATCCTGAGTTACACCCTGTATTATACTCCAGAGCTGCACTCACTATTCTGCTGGTGCAGTCACTGTGTACATACATTACATTACTAATCCTGTACTGATCCTGATTTACATCCTGTATTATACTCCAGAGCTGCACTCACTATTCTGCTGGTGCAGTCACTGTGTACATACATTACATTAGTGATCCTGAGTTACGTCCTGTATTATTCTCCAGAGCTGCAGTCACTGTGTACATACATTACATTACTGATCCTGAGTTACATCTTGTATTATACTCCAGAGCTGCACTCACTATTCTGCTGGTGCAGTCACTGTGTACATACATTACATTACTGATCCTGAGTTACATCCTGTATTATACTCCACAGCTGCGCTCACTATTCTGCTGGTGCAGTCACTGTGTACATACATTACATTACTGATCCTGAGTTACGTCCTGTATTATACTCCAGAGCTGCACTCACTATTCTGCCGGTGCAGTCACTGTGTACATACATTACATTACTGATCCTGAGTTACATCCTGTATTATACTCCAGAGCTGCACTCGCTATTCTGCTGGTGCAGTCACTGTGTACATATATTACATTACTAATCCTGTACTGATCCTGAGTTACATCCTGTATTATACTCCAGAGCTGCACTCACTATTCTGCTGGTGCAGTCACTGTGTACATACATTACATTACATTACTGATCCTGAGTTACGTCCTGTATTATACTCCAGAGCTGCACTCACTATTCTGCTTGTGCAGTTACTGTGTATATACATTACATTACTGATTCTGAGTTACATGTTGTATTATACTCCAGAGCTGCACTCACTAATCTGCTGGTGCAGTCACTGTGTACATACATTACATTACTGATCCTGTACTGATCCTGAGTTACATCCTGCATTATACTCCACAGCTGCACTCACTATTCTGCTGGTGCAGTCACTGTGTACATACATTACATTACTGATCCTGAGCTACATCTTGTATTATACTCCAGAGCTGCACTCACTATTCTGCTGCTGCTGTTACTGTGTATATACATTACAGTACTGATCCTGAGTTACATCCTGTATTATACTCCAGAGCTGCACTCACTATTCTGCTGGTGCAGTCACTGTGTACATACATTACATTACTGATCCTGTACTGATCCTGAGTTACATCCTGCATTATACTCCACAGCTGCACTCACTATTCTGCTGGTGCAGTCACTGTGTACATACATTACATTACTGATCCTGAGCTACATCTTGTATTATACTCCAGAGCTGCACTCACTATTCTGCTGCTGCTGTTACTGTGTATATACATTACAGTACTGATCCTGAGTTACATCCTGTATTATACTCCAGAGCTGCACTCACTATTCTGCTGGTGCAGTCACTGTGTACATACATTACATTACTGATCCTGTACTGATCCTGAGTTACATCCTGCATTATACTCCACAGCTGCACTCACTATTCTGCTGGTGCAGTCACTGTGTACATACATTACATTACTGATCCTGAGCTACATCTTGTATTATACTCCAGAGCTGCACTCACTATTCTGCTGCTGCTGTTACTGTGTATATACATTACAGTACTGATCCTGAGTTACATCCTGTATTATACTCCAGAGCTGCACTCACTATTCTGCTGGTGTAGTCACTGTGTACATACATTACATTACTGATCCTGAGTTACATCCTGTATTATACTCCAGAGCTGCACTCACTATTCTGCTGGTGCAGTCACTGTGTACATACATTACATTACTGATCCTGAGTTACATCCTGACCCTGTATTATATTCCAGAGCTGCACTCACTATTCTGCTGGTGCAGTCACTGTGTACATACATTACATTACTGATCCTGAGTTACATCCTGTATTATACTCCAGAGCTGCACTCACTATTCTGCTGGTGCAGTCACTGTGTACATACATTACATTACTGATCCTGAGTTACATCCTTGTATTATACCCCAGAGCTGCACTCACTATTCTGCTGGTGCAGTCACTGTGTACATACATTACATTACTGATCCTGAGTTACCTCCTGTATTATACTCCAGAGCTGCACTCACTATTCTGCTGGTGGAGTCAATGTGTACATACATTACATTACTGATCCTGAGTTACATCCTGTATTATACTCCAGAGCTGCACTCACTATTCTGCAGCTTTAGAGATCAAGTCTACCAGCATTCGCAATCCCTGCAGAGCACTACTTTGTGGCATCTGACAAGTTTTCTTACTGTTTCCAATGATAAACTTGTGAATGCAGCTCTGGAGGACGCTGCAGGTTGTGGAGAGTTTGCTCCTTTCTCTACTTTTTCTCTTTACTGACACAGATTTTCCAGCTCTTTCTATTGAAAGGAAACAAAAACCAGATGCCGCTCTTCACTCGCTTCCTGTATAATATCCCCCCGGCCTCCCATATGCTGCGCTGACATTATATTCTGTAGGGTGGGCACTCGGTGGATGCAGAACTTATGAACCCCATTCTTACTACAAGTCGCAGATATTTAACCATTTCACGCTCCTCTTGCACTGACTTCTGAGTTTGTTTTCTTCTCCATTCACATCCAAAGTGAAGGCAAATATCCTGGCAGTCATTGTATCTGGCGATCCTGTGACGTCACAGCTTGTACCGGTCTCGTTATGTCCCCCGGAGCTGCAGACTTATTCTGTGCTTTGCTTTGGGTGTGAATGGAGACTACATCTACACGTCACTCAGGATGGTTTCCAGCGAGCGGGTGACTCTCCGTGGGTCAGAACATCCCACACCCAGACTGTGCTGTCAGGAGCTCCTGAGTCAGAGAGGGGACGTCCGCGCTGTCACAGCTCTGACATATAATGAGCGATATTGTTCCCTTACTGTCAGTGCCGATCATTCATCCAACATACTGAGACTTATCATTGTGTCACAGCCGCAGAACCCCCCCCCCCCATCACAGCGTGTCATCCGCAGATCCCCCCCCCATAACGGCACGTCATCCGCAGAACCCCTATAACAGCACATTATCCGCGTCCTCCGCAGTTCACCCCCCCCATAACGGCGCATCATCCGCAGATCTTCCCATAACTGCTTATTATCCGCAGAACCCCTATAATAGTGCGTCATCCGCAGATCTTCCCATAACTGCTTATTATCCGTAGAACCCCCATAATAGTGAGTCATCCACGGATCCCCCATAACAGCGCGTGATCTGCAGAACCCACATAATAGTGCATCATCCACACATTCCCCATAACGGTGCATCATCCACAGACCTTCGCCCCTCCCCCCTGTAACTGTGCGACATCCTGCAGGTGATTCCCCCATAACGCTGTGCATCCTTCGCAGGTGATATAGTGTTGTGTGTCAGCCGCTCAGGGTCCTGTTGTTCTTCAGCTTTGTGTGTTTGCTTTGTTCTTTCCTGGTTAGGGAGCTTTCACATTGCGCTCAGGCACTCGTTCGGTGGTCCCATTGGGGCTTAGGTCCAAAATCCCTCGCAAAATAGGATATGGATGTATGCACTGACGGGGCCATAGTCTATAATGGTGCTGACACAGCGAACGTGCGCTCTGCCGTGCATCATTTTCGAGAGTGTACGCCTCCTGGAGACGGACACACAGACTGGGCCACTGAATGAATGGGACAGCACCTTACATTGTCGCTTTGTTATTTCCTTTTTACATTGCAGCTTTGTGTGTTTGCATTGTTCTTTTCTTGTTACATTGTAGCATTGTTTTTTCCTTGTTACATTGTAGCATTCTCCTTTCCTTGTTACATTGTAGCATTCTCCTTTCCTTGTTACATTGAAGCATTCTTCTTTCCTTGTTACATTGTAGCTTTGTGCTTGCCTTGTCGCCTTGTCTCTTTGTGCTTTCCTTGTCTCTTTGTGCTTTCCTTGTCGCTTTGTGCTTTCCTTGTCGCTTTGTGCTTTCCTTGTCGCCTTGTCGCTTTGTGCTTTCCTTGTCGCTTTGTGCTTTCCTTGTCGCTTTGTGCTTTCCTTGTCGCTTTGTGCTTGCCTTGTCGCTTTGTGCTTTCCTTGTCGCTTTGTGCTTTCCTTGTCGCTTTGTGCTTTCCTTGTCGCTTTGTGCTTTCCTTGTCGCTTTGTGCTTTCCTTGTCGCTTTGTGTTTTCCTTGTCGCTTTGTGTTTTCCTTGTCGCTTTGTGCTTTCCTTGTCGCTTTGTGCTTTCCTTGTCGCTTTGTGCTTTCCTTGTCGCTTTGTGCTTTCCTTGTCGCTTTGTGCTTTCCTTGTCGCTTTGTGCTTTCCTTGTCGCTTTGTGTTTTCCTTGTCGCTTTGTGCTTTCCTTGTCGCTTTGTGCTTTCCTTGTCGCTTTGTGCTTTCCTTGTCGCTTTGTGCTTTCCTTGTCGCTTTGTGCTTTCCTTGTCGCCTTGTCGTTTTGTGCTTTCCTTGTCGCTTTGTGATTTCCTTGTCGCCTTGTCGTTTTGTGCTTTCCTTGTCGCTTTGTGCTTTCCTTGTCGCCTTGTCGCTTTGTGCTTTCCTTGTCGCCTTGTCGCTTTGTGCTTTCCTCGTTGCCTTGTGCTTTCCTCGTTGCGTTGTCGCTTTGCTGCTTCTTGTTCCTGTTGGCGCAGATCATTTACAGAGGTGGAGATAGCCATTAATAAAAACCTAAAAATAACTGATGGACACCTCCCGCGTTCTCCTTTTCCTGTACATATTGCGACAGAGAACTGAGTTGGTTACAAATCCGTCATTACTTCCACGTGATGGTGACGCCCTGACTCCTCTCATCACACTAAAATCACTTCATTCACTGACAACAAGCAGAGATCTTGTAACTAGTGAGGACATGAAACAAAAAGTATATACAAGGCAGTGACGGTGGTCGTATAAACAACAAACACCTTTTTTAAAGGGGGTTGGACAGAATTAAAAACACGTGTGCTTTCTTTTGAAAATAGCACCACCACTGTCAACAGGATGTGTGTGGAATTGCAACTAAGCCCCATTAATTTCAGTGGAGTCTCTGTATCAGACATTACCATGGATAGACGAGGCGCCATTTTTGGAAGAAAGGAGAAGTGTTAATAGGGGTAAAATAGTACAACTTTTTTGAGTACTTAGATTTTTCAGATTTGGAACTTCCCTTGAATTGAGAGTAATATCCTGTGGGTGTGATGTAAATGTTGTGATTTGGAAAACCCTCCTTTTATATTGAGGTAATCTTCACCATTTTGCTCTCCTCTGTCATTGTCATACAGGGGGCCGTTGGGGGTCAATCCTCGGTAGCAGCAGACACGTTGTGGTCGGGGTTATTCCGCTTCTCGCTGCTCATTCACATTTTCTGATGACGACGAAACGGAAATAATTTTTCTCCTTATTGAAATTTTAATGACCTGATGTTTGTGTCTGGAGCCTCGATGGGGAGCAAAGCTCAGCAGATCAGGATGCCGCTGTGTATCCGCCGAGCGGAGGCCTCGCTGCCCTGTCTGCGCCTGATAATGGCAGCATGGAGGGGGTCTCGTGTGTGTGCACTACTAGCTTATGTTTATCAATGGTCAGAAGTGGTCCTGGATTCATCTTCTCTTCCTCCGGTGGTCCTAGGGGAAGGAGAACACCTCCTTGCTGGCCGAGTGGTCAGAGAGCTTTGCTTCCTCACTCGTGGCCTCAAAGGTCGCGTGGGCATGGGGCCCCATCCGTGGCGGGGTGGCGTTTGGGCATGGGGCCCCGTCCCTGGCGGGGGGCCGCGTGGGCATGGGGCCCCGTCCCTGGCGGGGGGCCGCGTGGGCATGGGGCCCCGTCCCTGGCGGGGGGCCGCGTGGGCATGGGGCCCCGTCCGTGGCGGGGGGGGCCGGGTGGGCATGGGGCCCCGTCCCTGGGGGGGGGGGGGCCCGCGTGAGCAGTATCACGGTGCTTCTTAGTGTCCCTAGTGGACATAGAGATCTCTCAGTGATCAGAAAGTGCCACTCTGATGGCCCAGTAATGGATCGCTCTCCTGGTGATTTTTCTGAGCTCATCACCAGGAGACCATCACATAAGATAATATGAGGCTGGGGGGATTGTCAGTAACATCCACCTGTAGGGAAATGGCGATGTATATGACCCCATGTGTTGCCCTGCGGCCCCGGTGTGCACAGTGTCCCTGTATCTGCTCAGGCTCCGCACCGTTGCTCATCTGTCCGGACTGTGTGACGCCATCTGGACTCTCGGTGCTCAGATTTCCATAGATTGGCGTTCAGTGTAATCTCTGCACACGGTCAGGGCTCAGGCCGCTCCGTGGTACTGACTCTGCTCATTAACCTCACACAGGCGGATTATATATAACCATCTCCATAACGAGCCTGAGCCTGAGCCTGGTGCTGGGCCACAGCGAGCGCCACCGGTATTACACCGCGCACCATGACTGCAATATTCAGGAGCAGCGTCAGGAGGATGAGCGGCCCAGAGTCCCACTGGGAATATTCAGATATCCTTCTATAAATCATGTGGCGGGGCCGCCCGTGCCGGGATGTAGCAGGGTCGTCCTCATAAGAGCTATAGACACAAAATTTTAGGAGACTTCTGACGTGTTGGAGCCATAAAATCATTAGTTGTGTAAGGAGGTGGCGTACCAGTGAAGGCGCAGGGGTCCAACCACAAGAGGACGTGGGCGATAATGTATGGAGACAGAACACGACACACATGCCCACTTCTAGATGAGGATTTACTTGGGGCGCTTACACCATTTAGCCCAATCTGAGTAGATGCCTCAATAAAATCAGGATAGTTGTGGAGTTTGCAACATGCGTCGCCACCGCTGACCACTGTGTGCCGGAAAAACCTGTTGGGGGCAAATAGTCGTCTGTAAATCTGCCCCATGTAGCCGGACGGCAGCTCCATCCACCAGCTGAGGATATGATGGCCTCTGGTCACTGTTTACAAATGCAAAACTATAAAAACTATTTGAGCGGTCGTCAGTAGGGGGTCGCTGGTCGTCAGTAGGGGGTCGCTGGTCGTCAGTAGGGGGTCGCTGGTCGTCAGTAGGGGGTCGCTGGTCGTCAGTAGGGGGTCGCTGGTCGTCAGTAGGGGGTCGCTGGTTGTCAGTAGGGGGTCGCTGGTTGTCATTAGGGGGTCGCTGGTCGTCAGTAGGGGGTCGCTGGTCGTCAGTAGGGGGTCGCTGGTCGTCAGTAGGGGGTCGCTGGTCGTCAGTAGGGGGTCGCTGGTCGTCAGTAGGGGGTCGCTGGTCGTCAGTAGGGGGTCGCTGGTCGTCAGTAGGGGGTCGCTGGTTGTCAGTAGGGGGTCGCTGGTTGTCAGTAGGGGGTCGCTGGTCGTCAGTAGGGGGTCGCTGGTCGTCAGTAGGGGGTCGCTGGTCGTCAGTAGGGGGTCGCTGGTTGTCAGTAAGGGGTCGCTGGTCGTCAGTAGGGGGTCGCTGGTCGTCAGTAGGGGGTCGCTGGTCGTCAGTAGGGGGTCGCTGGTCGTCAGTAGGGGGTCGCTGGTCGTCAGTAGGGGGTCGCTGGTCGTCAGTAGGGGGTCGCTGGTCGTCAGTAGGGGGTCGCTGGTTGTCAGTAGGGGGTCGCTGGTTGTCAGTAGGGGGTCGCTGGTTGTCAGTAGGGGGTCGCTGGTTGTCAGTAGGGGGTCGCTGGTTGTCAGTAGGGGGTCGCTGGTTGTCAGTAGGGGGTCGCTGGTTGTCAGTAGGGGGTCGCTGGTCGTCAGTAGGGGGTCGCTGGTCGTCAGTAGGGGGTCGCTGGTCGTCAGTAGGGGGTCGCTGGATTCCGTTGAGTTCTAATTTTACTCTTGGTGATTCCTTTCTTCTTTATGGTGAGCAGAATATTGATGACGAATAAACATTGATGGTTTCTGAGGCTTCACGTTATAGGTTTATACATAATTTACACCTTTTGACTGGAGGCAAAAGTAAACGATTTGGGTCCCCCCAATCTGTGCACCGGACCCACCCACCATGACTATTCTAATTCTGGCGTCTTGTGGCAGAGCAGCTCTTGGGTCTCCTCTGTAACTACGTCCAGTCTTCTGACATCCAGGTGCCCGGGGAGAGGCAGGTGTCTTGTGCCCCCTTAACCTGTGAGCTGTTACCAATCCCTGGTTGCCTCCCCTCAGTCCAGTATTGAGACCCTTCTCCTCCCGGCACATGTATTGTATCTTGGATGATGCCCTTTTGACTCTTTGGTTTTATTCAGCTTTTTTCCTGAAATCTACCATGTATACATTGTTATACTTTTTTTTCCTTTTTATTTGTTTAATGACATTTTTCCTATTTTATGTAACTCTTTTATTACACCCGCTCTATCTACTTTAATTTCAGGTAGAAAAAGTGTTAAAATGGAACACTTGTTCTTAGTAATGAATGAAAACAGTACCGAGTCATGTGCGGTGTAGGTGATTCCTTGCTGTCTTCATTCATTAGCTGCTCAGCGTCTGTCATCTGGTTTGCTGCCTATGCAGAGTGCAGCAGCCCATGACAAACTCCTAGCGAATGCTGCGCTCTGCATTGGCAGATCACTGCCCCGCTCCAAGAATAAGCTTCACTTAACTGGGGCCACTCATTCAAGAGTGGGGCTAGGTCAAAATTTTGCCCCTAATAGACCTTGGTGCCCCAGGAGCCGCCCTTGTGTCCTCCCCATGTACTACGCCACTACTCCCACTCAACTTTCATCTTCAAGATCTTGAGGCTTCCAAACTGTGTGAATTGTCCCTTGCACCAGGATGGAAGGCCGCTGTATGGGCCGGTACCCCAAATAACAAAACATTATGGTATAAAAGGCCACTTCTACAAAGTCTGACGACTCACCCCTGTGTGTGGCCCTGATGGGGGTCTTCCTCAGTGCTTGTGCAGTGCGAGTCAGTCCAACTCCTGTCCCTGTCGCGCCCCATGTGCATTCAGAGAAGCAGAGGCCCATGACTGGGTGCGGACCTCCTGGGCCGGGGAAGCGGTGGCAGTGTGGCGCTCATCACAAAAGGGGACGAGACCTTCCCCCGATGTTTAGGGGTCACTCCTGAGCGCTACAAGACTCCTAATTCCAATGACGGAGGGGGTCCCGGCTCAGTGGTCGACATAGATGAGATCTCCACGTGACACCCCAGCTTTACCATTTACTTGTGGGGTCACCCGGACCCCCATTATGTCCTCTTTATATTTTGGGTGTCGGAGGTCTCACTTTGACCTTCTTGTATACAAGAATAATGTGAATTCGTGATGACTGATTCGTATCTTTCCTTTTCTTCCTTTTTAGGATTTTTGTTT
This sequence comes from Phyllobates terribilis, assembly GCF_046119375.1. Lineage (NCBI taxonomy): Eukaryota > Metazoa > Chordata > Amphibia > Anura > Dendrobatidae > Phyllobates > Phyllobates terribilis. The sequence goes on from NW_027362769.1 coordinate 174,894,313, forward strand.
TTTGATTTGCAGCCATGTCCTACCCCAATGCCCCCCCACCATACAATGATCGAGACCCATTAAATTACCCTGGTGGGTACAACCAACCTGGTGGATACCCTCCACCTGCTGGATACCCTCCCAGCAATTACCCCCAGCCCGGTGGCTATCCTCCTCCGTATGGACAACCTGGTGGATTCTACCCACAGCCTCAGCCCGGTGGATATCCTCAGCCGGGGGGATATCCTCAGCCGGGGGGATATCCAGAGCCAGGACATAACGAGCCCCCCAAGCCGGTGATGCCGATGCTTCCGAACATTCCTATGAACCCCGGTAAGTGCCAGCGGTCTTCAGACGTTTCCTCCTCGTGGGCGGTTTCTTCTTGGCCCAGATCTGGTCTGGGTTCATCATCGCACACGAGCTGCGGCGGCCGCCATTGCTGGAGAGATGTACAAGACACCTGACCAATTATATTAATTTTCGTTATCCCGCAGGCGATTCGGACATCTACAACACCACCACAGGGGACGGGGAGTTCGGCTCTTGGGACGACAAAGCCGTGCGACACGCGTTCATCCGTAAGGTGAGTCTCCAGAAACGCGAGGAGAAAAAAAAAATGTCCGTTATGTGTAAAATCTATAATAATGAAGCAATTCTGCAAATAATCTTGATGAAAAAGCACCTACCGTTTTGTGTTCACAGCTCCTCGACAGACTTATGTGTCTCCATAGTAACAGACTACAGGCACACTCTGTGTAGTCTGATCTTGCAGTCTTGTGTTACTCCACTTCCTTATCTATAGTGTATAGGCTATGAAGAAGAGGGGAACACATGCCGGGTCTGACTACGCAGGGTGTGTTTGTAGTCTGTTACCATGGAAATGCATGAGTTTGCATGGAAGCAATGTATGCAAAACGGGGGAACGTTTTTAATCAGGAAGATTTTGTAAAGTTGGCAGGTTTTTTGGTGCATTAGAACAAAAAATAAACTTGGTTGCAAAACTATTCATACCCTTTAATTTAAAAAAAAATGAATGATTTGTGTCTGCAGCTCAGTCTAAGCTCGGGGGTCCGCAGAATGCAGAGGAGAGAGGGGGTGGTAGTTACAGCATGGTCTGCGCTCTCGTTCTTGACCTCGTGTTCTTGTCTTTCAGGTTTACGCCATCATATCGCTGCAGCTATTGGTCACGGTGGCCATCATCGCAGTCTTCACCTTTGTGTAGGTTTCATCTCCTGCTCTGATAACATGTTGTCATATTCTGTCCTGATATCTTCCTGTAGGACGGTGTTCAGACGCAGTATTGTCATTGATGACTGGGCACACATTATCGGCTGATCTGATGGATTGTATTGGGCGCCGTTCACACGGGGGTATTATGGGGCCGGGAACTGGTGATCTTTTCTGTGTGCAGTGCTGCACAATAACGTCGCTGCATTATAACAAGCTGCTGTAGATTTTCCCCCTGAATGACGGCCGTGTATGTATCTCGTGCAGGGAACCGGTCTACACCTTTGTGAGGAGGAATCCGGCTGTGTATTATGCATCTTAGTGAGTATATACCGCACTATCTGTCCTGTATACCCCAGGAGCGCTACCGTGTGTATGACTGATGTGTCTGCTCTACTTCACAGCGCCGTCTTCTTTGTTACATACCTAGTTCTTGCCTGCTGTCAGGGGCCAAGGTAAGTCTCCTATACTCCAGAGCTGCACTCACTATTCTGCGGGTGCAGTCTCTGTGTACATACATTACTTTACTGATCCTGAGTTACATCCTGTATTATACTCCAGAGCTGCACTCACTATTCTGCTGGTGCAGTCACTGTGTACATACATTACATTACTGATCCTGTACTGATCCTGAGTTACCTCCTGTATTATACTCCAGAGCTGTACTCACTATTCTGCTGGTGCAGTCACTGTGTACATACATTACATTTCTGATCCTGAGTTACATCCTGTATTATACTCCAGAGCTGCACTCACTATTCTGCTGGTGCAGTCACTGTGTACATACATTACATTACTGATCCTGAGTTACATCCTGTATTATACTCCAGAGCTGCACTCACTATTCTGCTGGTGCAGTCACTGTGTACATACATTACATTACTGATCCTGAGTTACCTCCTGTATTATACTCCAGAGCTGCACTCACTATTCTGCTGGTGCAGTCACTGTGTACATACATTACATTTCTGATCCTGAGTTACATCCTGTATTATACTCCAGAGCTGCACTCACTATTCTGCTGGTGCAGTCACTGTGTACATACATTACATTACTGATCCTGAGCTACATCCTGTATTATACTCCAGAGCTGCACTCACTATTCTGCTGGTGCAGTCACTGTGTACATACATTACATTACTGATCCTGAGTTACCTCCTGTATTATACTCCAGAGCTGCACTCACTATTCTGCTGGTGCAGTCACTGTGTACATACATTGCAGGGGGTTGCGCTCCGCACCCACACTGCGGTTGTCATCTCGTCTCTGAATGTTGCGCTTCTTTCTCTTGCAGGAGGCGCTTCCCCTGGAACGTGATTCTTCTGAGTATATTTGTGAGTACGACGTCTCTATTTGTGGCGGCGGAGGTGGTGGTTGTTCTGTCCCTCTGTCCCCGATGTCTTTGTCCCTGTTGACCTCACGTGCACTTTATTCGCCCCCGTCCCCCTCATCTTGATTCCTGCCCCTCTCCCCCCCGACGCTCCGCTGCTTGCTGTGACGCCCGGTTTCTGCAGGTTTTGTCTCATGACCGTTCTCTCTCCGCAGACGCTCGCCATGTCCTTTATGACCGGGACAATCGCAAGGTCAGTAACTTGTCACACGCTGGGGCTGTAGAGGACGTCATCACTCCTGCAGCAGCCGCTGGTTTTCTAATTCTGTTGTTCTCGGGGTTTGTCTAAATAAAGTTAGTACAGAGTGAGTAATGTCATCAGATCCAAGGACATCATCAACCGAAGCTTCTAGACCTATAAAAGATTCCATGAGGATATTTTTCCCATAGGACACACTGGACAGGTGAATGGAGGAGTTGTGGATCCCACTCCCCTACTCTCTGACATCACCAGTTATCCTCCTGTAACTCCACCCCCTCACCAGTAGACTTCACCAGTCCACATCATATAACCCCACCCCCTGTATGACATCATTACTCATCTCCATATAACCCCACCTATATATGACATCATCTCTACTAATATAACCCCACCCCCTATATGACATCATCACGATATAACCCCACCCCCTATATGACATCACCATATAACCCCACCCCTATATGACATCACTCATCATATAACCCCACCTATATATGACATCATCACTAATAACTATATAACCCCACCCCCTATATGACATCATCACACATCACTATATAACTCCACCCCCTATGACACCACTCCTCATCATATAACCCCACCTATATATGACATCATCACTGATAACTATATAACCCCACCCCTTAAGACATCACCAGAACTTTAACCCCACCCTCTTTATGACCTCACCTGTATTCCTCCTATAACCCCACCCCTTACGACATCACTAGTACTCCTCACGTAACCCCATCACCTATGACATCACCATTCCTTACATAACCCCCCACCCCTGTATGACCTCACCAATTCTTAAATAACCCCCTCCCCCTGTATGACATCACCAGAAATGCTCATATAACCCCGCCCCCTTACTGTCTTATAACCTTTATACTTTGTGTGCCCACGATGCGTTTTTTTAAGCGTTTCCGCAGCGGCAAAAACTCTGCAGAAACGCTTGGTAGAAGGTCTGCCATGTCCCCCAATGATAATCCCCATGTGCTGTGCACATGCTGCGGAAATGTCCGCTGCGGATTATCATTGCGGAAAAAAACGCAGCACTACCAATTATTTTGCGGAAGCGCTGCGTTTTCGCCGCCATTGACTTGCATTAGACCACATGGAATCCGCATCACTGGATCTGTACATGCAGAATCCATGCGTTTCAATGTGCGGATGGTACCCGGGTGTGGAGGACAGGAGACTCTCCTCCGGACCTGGGTACCATGGTGGGCACATAGCCTTACACTACACCAAGGGTCTGTTTCTTCTTTATTTGCTGAGGCATGAATGTTATTTGTTGTTCCCTGTTATCAGCCACATAAGGACACAACCTCAGCCCTGTGATCTCTACATTATTATCTAACCTACAGAAGCTTTGATGTGAATAGGGTATGACTGATATTATCCGAGCCCCCTCCCCCCGATAAGTTGGGGGTCTCGGTAGTTCCACCTGATGTGACTGCGGTGACACCTGAAGAAGGCGAGAAGTCGTCTCTCCACGCAGTAACCACAGCCGCGCACAGTACGAGCCGCTGAGGAGCGTGCGGTCAGGAAATGGGTCACACGGGGCGTTTACGTGTCTGTAGTCGATGTAACCGTATAGTCATAGATGAAAAACCTCCATTCTTTACACTGCAGGCTATTCAGGGAACTGGAAAATTGGGTAGAACCTGTTAATAGGGCGCGACCATAAAACGGCCAAATGTTGCTTTTTTTTTTTCTCTTTGACGAGGTGTGAATGGTCACTATGGTTTTTCCTTCAGTTTCTACAGTTCTAGAGCCGTGTTGATCTGCATAGGAATCACTGCGATCGTCACCATCGCGGTGACCGTCTTCTGCTTCCAGACCAAGGTACGACGCCGTCACCCCCAGAGCCGCATTGTGGGGGCTTCTTATTTCTTCTACCCTCATGACTTGGTGTTATTTAAACAAAAATAATTAATTTCACCATATAAGTGCAGTGAAAAGCTGAAAAACAAACCGCGCCGCCATCGTATTTTTAAATTTTTTTTTTTTTTTTGTTCTTACACTTTTCATTGTGTGGAACTAGGAAGATCCAGCTGAACAAATCTTCTAAAATCCATATTTTATTGGGTCATGCAAAAAATATTTTAAAAGTCCACCTTGGAGAAGAACAGCAAACGCGTTTCGCACTAAAAGTTCTTAATCATTGCATAGCCACTTTTCATTGTGTGGTACGATTATGGGGAGACCAAACTTGTGATTTTGTTTTACTTTTTTTTTTTTTTTTATGGATAAAAAGGAAATCTGAACTATGCAAAAATAAATAAAATTGAAAATAAATAGTTTTATCACCATTTTCCGAGATCCGGAACTTTTCTTTTTTTATCGCTGGAGCCTACGGGGGGTCTTGTTTTTGAGCATCAAGCTGTAGTTTTTATCGGTAATATTTTACATATGATGTTTTCATCGCTTTGTATTGTTGTTGTTTCTTTTTATGGGAAGTGCAGGCATCAAAAAAAAAAAGTAAATTCTGTTTTTTCATTTTTTTTAGTAACGGGTAAAACATGTTTTGTTTCATTTTTCCACTCCTAGAAGGTTCCTTTAAGTCATATTTGGCCTTTGACTTGGTTTTCGTTTGTGTCTCCTGACAGGTGGACTTCACCTCCTGTGCTGGACTGTTCTCCGTGCTGGGAATCGTCCTCTTCGTCACAGGCATCGTGACCGCCATCGTCCTGGCATTTAAATATGTGAGTATAAAAACGTCTAAGTGACTAAATATGGTGGAAAGAGGGGAGTGGTGCTGATTCTGCTTCTTCCCTGTGATCTGTCAGCTGCTCGTCATCTGTAATAATCCCCTCTGGGATCCACTGATTGCTCCCTGGGGTCTCCCCTCCCCCCACCTCCGGAGCAGTGGTATATAAACTCCCCCCCCCCCCGGATTGTGTACGCAGAATGTACGTACAAACAGGAAACACGCCGGGGTCATGAACGGTTACAGGGTTTATACAAGACAATGAAATCTAAAGTAAATGAAAGAAGAAAAAAATTAAATACAAAAAGTTACACAATATTCTATACGATGGGCACCACCTGCTGGCCAGAGCTGGAACTGCTATGAAAAGTTTACAAAAATAAGTAGAAATAATGTAAAGACAATAAGATCTTTTTTTTTTTTTTTCTCTTACAAATTCATTGAATGCCATATTAATTGTTTCCTATGAGAATTTAAAAAAAAATATACCCCCCCAAAAAATTACAAAAATTAAAAAGAAATCTCTTGAATGGTGCATCACCCAAATTTCGCCTCTCACGAACAACTAGCAAGGTCATGCAAGGTTAACCCTATTAGCGTTTTCATTTAATTAAAGGGGAACATACTCCTATATATTAGATCATTGAGTATCTAGCATTGCCCCAGTATACGTCCCTGATTTGCCCCTTTTAAGATGGGATTCTCTGATAACGGCAGGCAGAGCAGTGGCTGCAGACGGTGAGGGTTGTAATACCGGAATGTCCATGTTGAAGGTGACAGCTCATGTGTTTCCTTGTCTCTTGCAGGTATATTGGCTACATATGTTGTACGCGGCTATTGGGGCTGTTGTTTTTACTCTGGTTAGTGTATTTTATTTTTTTACTAATTTGTTACTTTTTTTTGGATTATGCTGATTGTTCTTTAGCGATAAAGTGCGGTTCTGACACCTAATCTGTCCACCCTTATGTAAGTGATCTCCTAAAAGCTGTTGTCAGGAATTAGACAGACATGGCTGCCCTTCTCCAAAAAACTGCACCGCACTTATCTACAGGTTTCATCCAGTATTGCAGCTCAGCTCCGTTGAAGCGACTGCTTCAGAGCTGCAATACCATGCACAACCTGTAGACCAGGGGGGGGCGCTGTTTTTGGAGGCAGGAAGCAATGGTTTTGTAATCCAGGACAACCTACTTGGCACAGAGATTTCCCTGCTTTAGATTTTGGAAACCATATCTGGCCAGAAGATTTTTAACGCTGGGGGCCCGGGTGTGGAGACCCTCACCTATTGCTAGCCGGAGGAAATAATTTGCTTGCGTTTAATCCCCCTCCACTTTGTCTGTGACAGTTCCTGGCCTACGACACCCAACTGGTGATCGGAAACCGGAAGCACACGATTAACCCCGAGGAGTACGTCTACGGCGCCATGAAGATCTACACCGACATCGTCTACATATTCATCAACTTGCTGCAGATTGTGGGGAGCAGGACGTAGAAGACCCCCGGCTCTGAGCGGCAGCGCTGTGTCGGCCCCTGTGGGCATTTTTTGCAGTCTGATCACAACTTTTATATTTTTTTTGTATATCCAGCAGAACTTGTGCCGGAGGCTTTTACATTTGCAGACTGTCCACTGTCCCTTCTAATACTACTGTCCCCTCGCATTTACCCAATTTTTTTTTTTTAGCGTTACCTATTTTTGTAGGGTAACGTTTCTCATTGTGGAGACCACCACAGGTCAGGCAGTGCTCCCAGGGAAAAAAAAAGTATGCAAATTTGAGAGGAAGGGGAGGGAACTGCCTCCTCTGCTGCCACCTATTGGAGGCCATGTGCAACCCTTTATCAGAAATTGGTAAGACCACAGAGAAAGGTGAGGCCCCCCTCATTGCCTTTCAGTGAAGGATTGTAGATAGACCCCTGGCTGTCAGATGCGAATGGGGGGCAGAGGGGGTGTCCTTGATTTAAATGGTTAAATGTCATCTTCTTAGTGCATTTTTTTTTTTTTACAAACTGGTGCAAAGGCAAAACTTTTACACTATAGCGCCCCCTGCTGGTTGTGATCAGCTGTCCTCCGGTCTTCTCTTCTGTATAGGTCAAGCATTACTGATGTTTATTCATATATATATTATAAGTGCCATTTCTTCTGTATCACTGTATGATATTAAACCTGATTAGTCCTGGACATTGATCACCGCCTGAGTCTCCAGAAGACTGATACATTGTATCTGTTACTTCCTATTCAACAGTGTAGCAAATGCAGACAACATAAGAGAACAAAATGTATCGTTCTCTCATCAGCCATTCCAGGCTGCCTGTGCTGCTGGTCATTGATTGATTTAAAGAGAACGAGTCAGAAAGAAATGACCTATTTTTAAAATTTGGAGTTTTTTTGTTAAGCTTTTTTTTAACACTTTTGGCAATTATTTATATTTTTTCTACATTAAAAAAAATATATAGAAATCCTGCAATTTTCACACCGGACAAGTTATACACTTTCAGGAAATGCACATGTACATTAGCAGCAATGAACAGACTCTGACCTTGTCTGTTGTATTGAAGCATCTAATGAGCGTGTGCGAAGTCATTGTGAAGGAAGGAGGAGGAGGTGAGCCGTGAAAACACAGGATCCACCAATCACAATTGATATCTGCTCTGTATTGGAGGTATTTTGCTTGCAGTGTAATCCTGCCTCTGCTGATAAGGAGACTTCTGAAAAATCTTTCCTGAAACAGCCCAAGTCACCAGCGTGAAAATTGCAAGATTTCCGATTTTTGTTTTTTTAAATAATTGTGATATCAAAAAAAAATTACCAAAACTTTAAAAAAAAAAATACATGTGACAGTAAAAGCTGATTAATGTCATTTTCTGATGATTTCCTTTAAGAAAACCTTGCCTGCCCCTCCACGATTATTACTTTATATCACATCTCCAGAGCTGAAACATCCTGTGACCTTCATGTCCACATGTGACTGATATCAGCCGTGCGTCTTATAAAGCTGCTGAACTATTATAAGCTGATTTTAGTGTTGGGGGCTCTTCAAAATGCAATTCCAAAAAAATATGTGTATTGGATAGCTTGCTAATTGCAGGGGTCCGATTCCCCAAGTGATTCTGAGTCTAGGACCCTGGAAATCTATCCTGAATAGTTATTTCCAGCAGTCTCATAGACAATGAATGGAGCAGAGGTGCATTTAGTTATTTTGGCAGCCTCATAGACAATGAATGGAGCGGAGGTGTACTTAGTTATTTCCGGCAGTCTCATAGACCATGAATGGAGCAGAGGTGCACTTAGTTATTTCAGGCGGTCTCATAGACCATGAATGGAGCAGAGGTGCACTTAGTTATTTCCGGCAGTCTCATAGACTGTGAATGGAGCGGAGGTGCACTTAGTTATTTCAGGTGGTCTCATAGACCATGAATGGAGCAGAGGTGCACTTAGTTATTTCCGGCAGTCTCATAGACCATGAATGGAGCAGAGGTGCACTTAGTTATTTCAGGCAGTCTCATAGACCATGAATGGAGCAGAGGTGCACTTAGTTATTTCCGGCAGTCTCATAGACCATGAGTGGAGCGGAGGTGCACTTAGTTATTTCAGGCGGTCTCATAGACCATGAATGGAGCAGAGGTGCACTTAGTTATTTCCGGCAGTCTCATAAACCGTGAATGGAGCGGAGGTGCACTTAGTTATTTCAGGTGGTCTCATAGACCATGAATGGAGCGGATATGCGCTTAGTTATTTCCAGCAGACCCATAGACAATGAATGGAGTGGGGGGGGGTGCAATTAGTTATTTCCGGCAGTCTCATAGACCATGAATGGAGAGGGAATTCTGTAAGTTCCGGCAGACCCATAAACAATGAATGGAGCTATTTCCAGCAGTCCCAACTTCCGCTCCATACATTGTCTATGGGACTGCCATAAAAAAGCGATCGCACCTTCACTCCATTCAGGATGGAGCTGCAGCACTGCAATGTCAGGATCCCTGGGGGTCCCGGTGGTCAGACCCTCGGCAAACAGCAAGTTATCCCCTATCCTTTGAATGATTTTTTTGGGAATAACCCTTTAAGACTTTTCCCTCAGGATCAAAAGGGAACGTTTCTGAAGACTGACGTTTCGTACGACAAGCGCTGGAGTAGAAAGCGCTAGGTGTATTGCGTCACGCGTATTATTCGGTTTGGCGCCTCTTTTTTGCTGTCTATGCACCGGAGAATGTGCGCACGTATCATGTGCAAAATAAGAAAAACTGTAAAAAAAAAAAACTGCACTGAGTGAACGCGCTGCAGAGATTGCTCAGTCGTTTTGATTGCAGCCAGGGTCACAGCGCAGGAGGATGGGAGTTGCACCGGGCGCGGACAGTATCACTTGTAAAATAAAGATGCTTTTTATAATGCACTGAATTGTAAGCTGCGTTTTGTTAGCAAATTCTGATGAATATAGTACAGTGATAAAAACCAATTCAGGCTGCTGCTCTGTCCTTCCCCCATGCTTTACACTGCAGCTCCACTCAACTAGAACACAGATGCAATAAGCGACTCCAGCGTAGCTGCATGGTCGATTTGTTTCCAGTCTTGTCAAAGCCTCAGGCAGCAGCTCTGTCCCCCATGCTTTACACTGCAGCTCTGCTCACTTACAGCACAGATGTAATTAGTAACTGTATCTTAACTGAACTGTCTAATGTATTTCAAGATTGTACCTCCAGTCTCAGGCTGCAGCTGTGTCCCCCATGCTATACACTGCAGCTTTGCCTGTTCATAGTAGCTGTGTGTAAAAGCAAATCATCAGCCTGGAAAGAAGATTCCTACTAGAGCGCGGACAGAGTATATAAAGTACAAGAGACCAAACCAGCAGTGAGCAGGAAGATTATAGGAATCAGGATGACAACCACTATGGCTGCATTATAGCACTTGCCTGGAGGGGGTGCTGGTGCCTGGAGTGGCATTAATATCAGACTTTCCATAAATCAATAATACACATGAATATAAGAAACTTTCTAATATATGTTATCAGAAATCTGACTCTTTCTCCATTTATGAGCTCCTTCTCCTGAACTCAAGTGCAACTGCTCGCTCACTGAGGGGTCAGGTTACAGTTGCCAATTAAAATATCTATGTGGAAAAGAGGGGAAGAGCAGAGACAAAAAGAAGCACAGACAAACTGCTGCTTGTAGTGTTTTAGAACCCACACAACCTGGATTCACAGCTATACTATAATGGCTTCCAAGCTGTTGATTTCCTGTATTTTATCTTACTCCAGTGCTGGATTTACAGATACACCGCTCAGTACTGCCGCATAATGTCCTATAGGCTGCAACTTTCTATAAATATTTAAATTACATTTATAGCTTTTCTATAATTTCTCCTGATTAATTTGCTCAGTCTTGGTTTACTCAGTCCTCCATCCTGCAGTTTTCTAGTAAATGTTATATCTCACCCCAGTGCTGGATTCACAGTTACAGTGCTTATTACTGATGTATAGTGTCCTCCATGCTGCAGCTTTCTAGTATATCTCACTGCCGAACTGGATTCTCAGCAACACTGCTTAGTACTACTGTATAATTCATAGCATCTCCTCCTTCCTGATTAATTTGCTCAGTATTACTTTACACTGACCTCCAAGCTGCAGTTTTCTAGTAAGTGTTATATCTCACAATGGTGGATTTACAGCTACACTGCTTATTACTGATGTACAGTGTCCTCCATGCTGCAGCTTTCTATCGTTATAAAGCACCCCATTTCTGAATTAACAGCTACACGGCTTAGTATTGATGCATAGTGTCCTCCATGCTGCAGCTTTCTAGTGTTATAGCTCACTGCAGAGCTGGATTCACAGCTACACGGCTTAGTATTGATGCGTAGTGTCCTCCATGCTGCAGCTTTCTAGTGTTATAGCTCACTGTAGAGCTGGATTCACAGCTACACGGCTTAGTATTGATGCGTAGTGTCCTCCATGCTGCATCTTTCTAGTGTTATAGCTCACTGCAGAGCTGGATTCACAGCTACATTGCTTAGTATTGATGCATAGTGTCCTCCATACTGCAGCTTTCTAGTGTTATAGCTCACTGCAGAGCTGGATTCACAGCTACACTGCTTAGTATTGATGCATAGTGTCCTCCATACTGCAGCTTTCTAGTGTTATAGCTCACTGCAGAGCTGGATTCACAGCTACACGGCTTAGTATTGATGCGTAGTGTCCTCCATGCTGCATCTTTCTAGTGTTATAGCTCACTGCAGAGCTGGATTCACAGCTACATTGCTTAGTATTGATGCATAGTGTCCTCCATACTGCAGCTTTCTAGTGTTATAGCTCACTGCAGAGCTGGATTCACAGCTACACTGCTTAGTATTGATGCATAGTGTCCTCCATACTGCAGCTTTCTAGTGTTATAGCTCACTGCAGAGCTGGATTCACAGCTACACGGCTTAGTATTGATGCGTAGTGTCCTACATGCTGCATCTTTCTAGTGTTATAGCTCACTGCAGAGCTGGATTCACAGCTACATTGCTTAGTATTGATGCATAGTGTCCTCCATGCTGCAGGTTTCTAGTGTTATAGCTCACTGCAGAGCTGGATTCACAGTTACACTGCTCAGTACTACTGTATAATGTCCTCCATGCTGCAGCTACTGAACATGCGCTATATAGAGACAAGTAATAAGGAATCCCTCATGTCTGTGGGTGCGGTGTATGGGAGACATCAAAATAACTCATCTCCATTTACTAGCTCAGAGACAACTGAAAATTTGCCAGAAATAGTTATTCCTCATTTATACGTACAGGACAACTTATTCTGAACAATCACCTGGAACGATAAAGCTAACTTACTGGTAAATTTCACTTATTTTTATTTCAAAATGATTTTTAATACATAAAAAAAAGCTTAATATTCAGTTAAGTTGCACCCACACATCATATACAACGCAACATATCCAGAGAAGTCCAATGCGGGGGCTCCATTTCTGGATATGAACTGGTTAAGTATCGTGACAAAGAAAAAATAAAATAAAATGTGAATGCGACTCCCGATTTGTTCCCCGTGTGTTCTCGCTTCTGGCCAGCAGAGGGCGCAGTGGCTGCCGTTACGCCGGTCGGGTGAACCTGCCGCTCGTGTATTCCCCCTTGTTGGCGTCTCGCATTCGCTGCCGCGCTTTCATCTGCTCCACGCGCCTCTTGTCAACTTTGTTCTTTGCAAAAAGGAACAGCAGGATGCCGGACGGGAAGCCGATCACCCTGCGGGAGAAAGAACATGGCGTCCGGGCCGCGGAGACTGTAAAGGCGAATATGGCTGCATCACCAATACCATGACATTTATGTGATTAACTCCTTTAATCCATGCCAGAAAGCTGTAAAATGTAGAAGGGGTCCAGGTGGTGCCAAGCCCATCCCAGAATGATGTCTGCACTGAACCCCGACCCCAGGAAACCAATGGAGATGTATATGATCTACAGGAATTTCACACAGGAGATCACAGACATGGCATTTTAAGAGTTAAGCTGGACTTCCCCTTTAAAGGCGTGCTACAACCTTGATCAAAGACATACTATTGATGTAAACCTCTGCTGAAAAGGGGTATTATACTCCAGAGCTGAGCTCACTATTCTGCTGGTGCAGTCACTGTGTACATACATTACATTACTGATCCTGAGTTACATCCTGTATTATACTCCAGAGCTGCACTCACTATTCTGCTGGTGCAGTCACTGTGTACATACATTACATTACTGATCCTGAGTTACATCCTGCATTATACTCCAGAGCTGCACTCACTTTTCTGCTGGTGCAGTCACTGTGTACATACATTACATTACTGATCCTGAGTTACCTCCTGTATTATACTACTGAGCTGCACTCACTATTCTGCTGGTGCAGTCACTGTGTACATACATTACTGATCCTGTGTTACATCCTGTATTATACTCCAGAGCTGCACTCACTATTCTGCTGGTGCAGTCACTGTGTACATACATTACTGATCCTGAGTTACATCCTGTATTATACCCCAGAGCTGTACTCACTATTCTGCTGGTGCAGTCACTGTGTACATACATTACATTACTGATCCTGAGTTACATCCTGTATTATACTCCAGAGCTGCACTCACTATTCTGCTGGTGCAGTCACTGTGTACATACATTACATTACTGATCCTGAGTTACATCCTGTATTATACTGCAGAGCTGCACTCACTATTCTGCTGGTGCAGTCATTGTGTACATACATTACATTACTGATCCTGAGTTACCTCCTGTATTATACTACTGAGCTGCACTCACTATTCTGCTGGTGCAGTCACTGTGTACATACATTACATTACTGATCCTGAGTTACATCCTGTATTATACTGCAGAGCTGCACTCACTATTCTGCTGGTGCAGTCATTGTGTACATACATTACATTACTGATCCTGTGTTACATCCTGTATTATACTCCAGAGCTGCACTCACTATTCTGCTGGTGCAGTCATTGTGTACATACATTACATTACTGATCCTGAGTTACATCCTGCATTATACTCCAGTGCTGCACTCACTATTCTGCTGGTGCAGTCACTGTGTACATACATTACATTACTGATCCTGAGTTACATCCTGTATTATACTCTAGAGCTGCACTCACTATTCTGCTGGTGCAGTCATTGTGTACATACATTACATTACTGATCCTGAGTTACCTCCTGTACTATACTACAGAGCTGCACTCACTATTCTGCTGGTGCAGTCACTGTGTACATACATTACTGATCCTGTGTTACATCCTGTATTATACTCCAGAGCTGCACTCACTATTCTGCTGGTGCAGTCACTGTGTACATACATTACATTACTGATCCTGAGTTACATCCTGTATTATACTCCAGAGCTGCACTCACTATTCTGCTGGTGCAGTCACTGTGTACATACATTACATTACTGATCCTGTACTGATCCTGAGTTACATCCTGTATTATCCTCCAGAGCTGCACTCACTATTCTGCTGGTGCAGTCACTGTGTGCATACAGTACATTACTGATCCTGAGTTACATCCTGTATTATACTCCAGAGCTGCACTCACTATTCTGCTGGTGCAGTCACTGTGTACATACATTACATTACTGATCCTGAGTTACATCCTGCATTATACTCCAGAGCTGCACTCACTTTTCTGCTGGTGCAGTCACTGTGTACATACATTACTGATCCTGAGTTACATCCTGTATTATACTCCAGAGCTGCACTCACTATTCTGCTGGTGCAGTCACTGTGTACATACATTACATTACTGATCCTGTACTGATCCTGAGTTACATCCTGTATTATACTCCAGAGCTGCACTCACTATTCTGCTGGTGCAATCACTGTGTACATACATTACATTACTGATCCTGTACTGATCCTGAGTTACATCCTGTATTATACTCCAGAGCTGCACTCACTATTCTGCTGGTGCAATCACTGTGTACATACATTACATTACTGATCCTGAGTTACATCCTGTATTATACTCCAGAGCGGCACTCACTATTCTGCTGGTGCAATCACTGTGTACATACATTACATTACTGATCCTGTACTGATCCTGAGTTACATCCTGTATTATACTCCAGAGCTGCACTCACTATTCTGCTGGTGCAATCACTGTGTACATACATTACATTACTGATCCTGAGTTACATCCTGTATTATACTCCAGAGCGGCACTCACTATTCTGCTGGTGCAGTCACTGTGTACATACATTACATTACTGCTCATTAGTTACATCCTGTATTATCCTCCAGAGCTGCACTCACTATTCTGCTGGTGCAGTCACTGTGTGCATACAGTACATTACTGATCCTGAGTTACATCCTGTATTATACTCCAGAGCTGCACTCACTATTCTGCTGGTGCAGTCACTGTGTACATACATTACATTACTGATCCTGTACTGATCCTGAGTTACATCCTGTATTATACTCCAGAGCTGCACTCACTATTCTGCTGGTGCAATCACTGTGTACATACATTACATTACTGATCCTGAGTTACATCCTGTATTATACTCCAGAGCTGCACTCACTATTCTGCTGGTGCAATCACTGTGTACATACATTACATTACTGATCCTGTACTGATCCTGAGTTACATCCTGTATTATACTCCAGAGCTGCACTCACTATTCTGCTGGTGCAATCACTGTGTACATACATTACATTACTGATCCTGAGTTACATCCTGTATTATACTCCAGAGCGGCACTCACTATTCTGCTGGTGCAGTCACTGTGTACATACATTACATTACTGCTCATTAGTTACATCCTGTATTATCCTCCAGAGCTGCACTCACTATTCTGCTGGTGCAGTCACTGTGTGCATACAGTACATTACTGATCCTGAGTTACATCCTGTATTATACTCCAGAGCTGCACTCACTATTCTGCTGGTGCAGTCACTGTGTACATACATTACATTACTGATCCTGAGTTACATCCTGCATTATACTCCAGAGCTGCACTCACTTTTCTGCTGGTGCAGTCACTGTGTACATACATTACTGATCCTGAGTTACATCCTGTATTATACTCCAGAGCTGCACTCACTATTCTGCTGGTGCAGTCACTGTGTACATACATTACATTACTGATCCTGTACTGATCCTGAGTTACATCCTGTATTATACTCCAGAGCTGCACTCACTATTCTGCTGGTGCAATCACTGTGTACATACATTACATTACTGATCCTGTACTGATCCTGAGTTACATCCTGTATTATACTCCAGAGCTGCACTCACTATTCTGCTGGTGCAGTCACTGTGTACATACATTACATTACTGATCCTGAGTTACATCCTGTATTATACTCCAGAGCGGCACTCACTATTCTGCTGGTGCAGTCACTGTGTACATACATTACATTACTGCTCATTAGTTACATCCTGTATTATACTCCAGAGCTGCACTCACTATTCTGCTGGTGCAGTCACTGTGTACATACATTACATTACTGATCCTGAGTTGCATCCTGTATTATACTCCAGAGCTGCACTCACTATTCTGCTGGTGCAGTCACTGTGTACATACATTACATTACTGATCCTGTACTGATCCTGAGTTACATCCTGTATTATACTCCAGAGCTGCACTCACTATTCTGCTGGTGCAGTCACTGTGTACATACATTACATTACTGATCCTGAGTTACATCCTGTATTATACTCCAGAGCTGCATTCAATATTCTGCTGGTGCAGTCACAGTGTACATACATTACATTACTGATCCTGTATTGATCCTGAGTTACATCCTGTATTATACTCCAGAGCTGCACTCACTATTCTGCTGGTGCAATCACTGTGTACATACATTACATTACTGATCCTGAGTTACATCCTGTATTATACTCCAGAGCTGCACTCACTATTCTGCTGGTGCAGTCACTGTGTACATACATTACATTACTGATCCTGTACTGATCCTGAGTTATCTCCTGTATTATACTCCAGAGCGGCACTCACTATTCTGCTGGTGCAGTCACTGTGTACATACATTACATTACTGCTCATGAGTTACATCCTGTATTATACTCCTGAGCTGCACTCACTATTCTGCTGGTGCAGTCACTGTGTATATACATTACATTACTGATCCTGAGTTACATCCTGTATTATACTCCAGAGCTGCACTCACTATTCTGCTGGTGCAGTCACTGTGTACATACATTACATTACTGATCCTGAGTTACATCCTGTATTATACTCCAGAGCTGCACTCACTATTCTGCTGGTGCAGTCACTGTGTACATACATTACATTACTGATCCTGAGTTACATCCTGTATTATACTCCAGAGCTGCACTCACTATTCTGCTGGTGCAGTCACTGTGTACATACATTACATTACTGATCCTGAGTTACATCCTGTATTATACTCCAGAGCTGCACTCACTATTCTGCTGGTGCAGTCACTGTGTACATACATTACATTACTGATCCTGTGTTACATCCTGTATTATACTCCAGAGCTGCACTCACTATTCTGCTGGTGCAGTCACTGTGTACATACATTACATTACTGATCCTGTACTGATCCTGAGTTACATCCTGTATTATACTCCAGAGCTGCACTCACTATTCTGCTGGTTGCTGGGAATATTTGGGTAGACTGCAGTAGTTTCTGCTCACCATGCATACCCCACTTTCTTCATGGGATTCTGAGCTTTGGCCCCGGCGACATACAAGTTGCTCCTGTACTCCGGAGCCTCGCTCTTTGGGGCGGCACATGATGGGGAGGTTGTGTGCACAGATTTGGCGTTTTCGGTTATTGGAGGTCTCAGGAAGTTCGTTCTTCTGTAGATTGAGCCTGAAATCAAAAATATTATACAGATATAGAAAAACAAGAGTGGACTGTGCATGATACTGCGCGCACACTGCGGGGCCTCGTACCGCGCAGCGGTCTATGGCGGGGCCTTGTACCGTGCAGGGGTCGATGGCGGGGCCTCGTACCGCGCAGGGGTCGATGGCGGGGCCTCGTACCGCGCAGGGGTCGATGGCGGGGCCTCGTACCGCGCAGGGGTCGATGGCGGGGGGGGGGTTGTACCGTGCAGGGGTCGATGGCGGGGCCTCGTACCGCGCAGGGGTCGATGGCGGGGGGGGTTGTACCGCGCAGGGGTCGATGGCGGGGGGGGGTTGTACCGCGCAGGGGTCGATGGCGGGGGGGGTTGTACCGCGCAGGGGTCGATGGCGGGGGGGGGTTGTACCGCGCAGGGGTCGATGGCGGGGTGGGTTGTACTATGCATGGGTGTATGGCGGGGGCTTGTACCGCGCAGGGGTCTATGGCGGGGCCTTGTACCGCGCAGGGGTCGATGGCGGGGCCTCGTACCGCGCAGGGGTCGATGGCGGGGCCTCGTACCGCGCAGGGGTCGATGGCGGGGCCTCGTACCGCGCAGGGGTCGATGGCGGGGCCTCGTGCCGCGCAGGGGTCGATGGCGGGGGGGGGTTGTACCGCGCAGGGGTCGATGGGGGGGGTTGTACCGCGCAGGGGTCGATGGCGGGGTGGGTGGTACTATGCATGGGTGTATGGCGGGGGCTTGTACCGCGCAGGGGTCTATGGCGGAGGTTGTACTGTGCGGTGGAGAAGGTATAATCTCAGTACAATCTTATAAGACGTCATCACTGCATATAGCAGGAATCACATCTACACAATGGAGAGACATTATCTCATCACTAATAAGAACTATAAGTCCCAGCACACCCTGTCAGTCTGATCACACAGTGCCCCTGCCCTCCACAAGTCCTCTCCTCTCTACAGCACCCATCAGACCTGCACCATCACACCATTAGACACCTGCAGCTCCACATCAAACATGCACAGCCCCCATAACTCGCCCTGGGTTGCCCCCATTACCCCAGCAGCTCCTGACGCCCTCTGACATCAGCGCTGTGACCCTGGAGGCTGCCATCTTCTCTGAGCTCTGCCTGCACACAGCTGCATCTCCTGCTTCCTGTGGAGCACATTGCATTGTGGGAGTTGTAGTTTTCGGGTGCAGAAGTTTTTTCTTCTTGTGACTGCAGCCTGAGGCTCTTTCTTCTGCTCTCGGTTGTCAGCACAGGTTGGATTTTTTTCTGGCGCCACTCTAGGGTAAATACAACGTATTGTCCCTTATGTCACAGTTTGGGACAGGACGGAGATCACAGGAAGTCGCCATTGTTTTATGGTGTTCTCCATGCAGTGTGGATGACAATGGGAACTTTATTCTCTGGGTCAATAACAATACTCAGATATGAAATTTATATAGTTATTTTTGTACAATAAAAAAATCCCACTTTCTTTATAAAAAAAAATATAGATTTTTGTGCTGCCTTTATAGACCCAGAAGAAATGCAACTTTCCGTTATTGGAGGTAAGTGAAGATTCGTCTTCTGCGGGACGACTTGTAGTTCTCCAAGGCTCCATTATAAGGCACATTTCAGTTATTGAAAACTTTTTAATTTTTTTTATTGTAAAATAAAGTGACTTTTGTAATTTTTGTTAACTCTTACAGCTTGAAAGAAAACCATTTGTATTTCCAATATTTCTGCACAATTTTGTCCTAAAGCTACATCAGAATTTCACATAAGTCCTAAAAGTAGATAAAGAACAAAATGACAGAAATGAGCTAAAAATATTAGATCTGGTCATTTTTTTCATTGAGGAAAATTATCCCAATATCAGGTGTCTGTGAGTGGTAAAAGTAAGTGAACCTTTAGGATCAGCAGATAATTTGAAGGTGAAATTAGAGTCTGATGTTTTCAATCAATGGGACGACAATCGGGTGTGAGTGGGCGACCGGTTTTATTTAAAGTACAGGAATCTATCAAAGTCTGAAATTCACAACACAACACGACTGTGTATATGTATCATGGCCGGAACAAAGGAAACTTCTGAGGAGAAGAAGAGTTATTGATACTCAGACTGGAAAAGGCTAAAAACCATCTCTATAGAGTTCAGACTCCACTAATCCACAGTCAAAGAGATTTACTACAAGTGGAGGAAATTCAAGACCATTATTACCCTCCCCAGGAGCGGTTGACCATCAAAGATCAGTCCAAAGGAATCGTGCATAATAGTCTGGAAGGTCACAAAGGAACCCAAGGTAACCGCTAAGTAACTAAAGGCCTCTCTCACATTAGTGAATGTTTATAATACCATCAGGAGACACTGAACAATGGCATGCAGGGTAGGACTGTCAGGAGAAAGACGCTGCTCTCCAAAAATAAGATTGCTGCCTGTCTGCAGTTTGGTAAAGATCAGCTGGAGGAGCCAGAAGGCGATGGGAAAAATGTTTTGCAGACGGATGAGACCAAAATACAGTTTTTTTGGTTTAAATGAGAAGCGATATGTTTGGAGAAAGAAAAGCCGTAAACTAAAGTGTAGGAACCTCCTACACTGTGACACAATGATACTACCGCCACCGCGTATCAGGAACGGCCGCCATCACTGATGGAACAATGAGTTCTAGGAAAATGTCCAGGTGTCTGTCCATGAGCTGAATCTCCAAAGAACAGGGGTCACGGCAAGACGCCCTAAAGCCACAAGTCTTTCTACAAAACAAAGAATAAAGGAGAAGTTCTGGGAAGTCACAGTCCAGACCTAAATCCTATAGAAATATTGTGGAAGGTAATGAGAGAAAACCGCCAACATAGCAGAGGTGAAGCTGTTCTGTAGGGAGAAAAAAGCTAAAATTCCTCCATCCGATGTGCAGGAATAATCAGCAATTACCGGAGACTATTAGATGCCGTTATTGCTGGACAAGGAGATCACACCAGACACTGAGGGTAAAGGCCATGGCCCCACTATCAGTATTCGGTCAGTATTTTTTCTCAGGAGTGGGAGCCAAAACCAGGAGTGGGTGATAAATGCAGAATTGGTGACTTGTTTCTATTCTACCTTTTCTCTGATTGTTCCTCACCTGGTTTTGGCTCCAACTCACGAGAAAAAATACTGACCGAATACTGACCGAATACTGATAGTGGGGCCGTGGCCTAAAGGGGTCACTTACTTTTACCAATCACAGACATGATATTGGAACGTTTTCCTCAATAACAAAATACATTTTAGAAGTCTGATATTTGTGTCTCATTTGTTTGATTTGGTTCTTGAATTTTAGGATTTGTGCAAAAATCTGATGTTTTAGGTTAAATTTCTGCAGAAATCTGGAAAATTCTGAAGGGATCAAAAACTATGCAGATTGGTGAGGGAAAGTTATCACAAAGGGACATAACTAGAGGGTGCAGGGAGGACGCGCTGCAATGGGGGATGTGCTGCAATGGGGGATGTGCGGAGGACGCGCTGTTATGGGGGATGTGTGGAGGACGAGCTGTTATGGGGGATCTGCGGAGGACGCGCTGTTATGGAGGATATGCGGAGGATGCGCTGTTATGGGGGATCTGCGGAGGATGCGCTGTTATGGGGGATCGGCGGAGGATGCGCTGTTATGGGGGATGTGCGGAGGACGCGCTGTTATGGGGGATGTGCGGAGGACGCGCTGTTATGGGGGATGTGCGGAGGACGCGCTGTTATGGGGGATGTGCAGAAGATGCACTGTTATGGGGGATCTGCGGAGGACGCGCTGTTATGGGGGATGTGCGGAGGACGCGCTGTTATGGGGGATGTGCAGAAGATGCACTGTTATGGGGGATGTGCAGAGGACGCGCTGTTATGGGGGATGTGCAGAAGATGCACTGTTATGGGGGATGTGCAGAGGACGCGCTGTTATGGGGGATGTGCAGAAGATGCACTGTTATGGGGGATCTGCGGAGGACGCGCTGTTATGGGGGATGTGCAGAAGATGCACTGTTATGGGGGATGTGCAGAAGATGCACTGTTATGGGGGATCTGCGGAGGACGCGCTGTTATGGGGGATGTGCAGAAGATGCACTGTTATGGGGGATGTGCAGAAGATGCGCTGTTATGGGGGATCTGCGGAGGATGCGCTGTTATGGGGGATCTGCGGAGGACGCGCTGTTATGGGGGTACTGCGGATGATGCTCTGTTATGGGGGCTCTATAACCCCACAATGTTAGGGCTCCGGTTACATTTCCGGGCTTTTCACGCTTCTTTACTTTACCCTAATTTCCAACTTTATGACACATTTCCGCCTTCACAGAGGAAAATGGCAAAGTGAAACTACAATCCCCAGCAAACCCCCTGCGAGCATGCGCACTGCACCTTGTTTATGTGCCCAAACTGCGGTGTCACTCTAACGTGCTGGGACAGGAGACGTTTGTGATTGGTTGATGTCTGGCACCTTGTGATTCTATTGGCAGCGGAGAGGCCCGCCCTCGCCTCAGCTGACGGTTCAGGTTAGGTTGCGGGGTGTGCTTGGAAGGAGGAGCGCCCACGTGTGTCTGGCGGCGGCTGCAGGCCGGAGAGGGTGCGAGGGGTTTCCCCGCGGCGGCGCCTCAGTCTCCGTACACCGAGAAACTTTACTGTAAGTCCCTCCGGCTTCAGTCCCCTTCTGGGGCCCCAACTACAACCGGAGACACGTGGGGGTGAAAGTGTTAACTGTCTGGAGGGTCCCAAGAGCTACATGAGTGGGTGTGAGGTCAGGGCTGCTCTTACCACGTGATTTCCAGGCATGTAGTCTCACGTGACTCTGAGTTTAGTAAGTCTTGTATCACTAGTTCCCCGCGGTCAGACTCGCTGATTGCTGTCAGTGACTAGGAGCATCTGAAGGAGAACAGGTAGAGAGGAGTGATACACCGCACAGCTGAGGGTTCGCTACACTTGTATTCAGTCTCCTGGAGCGTCTGATACATTGTAACAACCCTCCAGCTGTGAGAAGTGTGACGTCTGCTCCGGTTCTCAGCCCTGGATGTGAGTCTTATGGAGTCACCCGGCCGTTCCTTCCACTGCTGAGGGTCTGCGCCTCTGCGTCATGCTTTACCTTTCTGGTGCTCTCTCCCTGTGTCATCAGCAGCAGCCGCCACCCTGTGTCCCGGTGATCGGAGGGCGATGGAAGGAGCGGGGGCCGGTGCCGGAGGAGGGGCTGGGTCGCCCAGTCCGGAGCCTGAGGAGGGGGCCGCGGCCGCTGTGGACTTTCACGATGATGAAGAGATTATTGAGGTCCTGGAGCTGAATGAAGGAGAACCGGACCCAGGTAGGTGGTCTGGCCCCTGTGTAATGGTGGGATGGACCCCGCTGCTGATCTCGGGTATACGGGGGTCCCGAGCTGACCCCTCTGTGCTGTCGCCAGTACCTGCCTCTGACAGCACCGATCAGTGCAAGCGCCGGTCTCTGCTGTGACACCTTGTAAGTCCATCTAGTTCAACCCATAGCCTAACATGTTGATCCAGAGGAAGGCAAAAAAAACCCATGTGGCAAACACTAAGCTCCACATTGGGGAAAAAAATTCCTTCCTGACTCCATACGACAATCAGACTAGTTCCCTGGATCAACGCCCTATCAAGGAATCTAGTATATATAACCTGTAATATTATACTTTTCAAGAAAGGAATCCCGGCCCTTCTTAAATGTTAGTAGTGAATCCCTCATTACAACATCATGCGGCAGAGAGCTCCATAGTCTCACTGCTCTTACAGTAAAGAATCCACGTCTGTGATTATGATTAAACCTTCTTTCCTCCAGACGTAGAAGATGCCCCCTTGTCCCCGTCTCAGGCCTCAGAGTAAAAAGATCAGTAGAAAGGTCTTTGTACTGTCCCCTCATATACTTGTACATAGTAATAAGATCACCCCTAAGCCTTCGTTTTTCCACAGTAAATAACCCCAAGTGTAATAACCTGTCTTGGTATTGCAGACCCCCCAGTCCTCTAATAACCTCGGTCGCTCTTCCAATGTGTAATGCTGCTGTCAGTCTCAGCTGTCGTCATCTGTGTGTTGTGCCCCTGGTGCGGTCCGTTCTGGCTTTTCTCGCCGGGTGCAGATTACAGGTTCAAATCCGTTAGAGAGGCAAAAAGAAAGTAATTTTAAGTTTTGTTTTTTTTTTAATTTATTAAAAAGGTTAGAAAAAAGCAAAAAAAAAAGTTAAATCTCTGCTCTTTTTCCCATAAAAAATAAACTTATTCAGCGTCACCACATCCAAACAGTCAGAGCCATCCAAATATACAATGATTAAGATAAAAGCCATAAAAATAAAAAAAAAATAACAATGTGCCAGAATTGGTGTCCAGAAAATTGCCCAAAAGAAAAATACCGCCAGGAATACCCACAGGAAAATTGCCCACAAGGAAAGTTGCCCACACGGTTAATATGACATCAGTTATCACCTCCCCCCTGACCTGTAATATGCTATAAAGCTCTGGAGCCTGTGTGCAGTGTGACCCCTGCTGTACCAAATTCTCTGTGTGTGAATACAGCCTTAGCCCTCTTTAATAAACTGTTACTTTGTGCTTGTGGGAATTCATGGCTGTGGGCATTTTTCATGGAGCCGCCATACAGATCCATGTGTGGGAAGTGAAACAATCTAGTCTCAGAAAATGACGACACAAATGCAATTTTTTATTTTTTCGCGGAGTTCAGAATTTTTTTTTTTTTAACATAAATAATTGAAAAAAATATGCAAGTTTGTCTTCTGCTTGCTGTCAGTGAATGAGAATATCCCTGGTAATGTCTATAGAGCTGTCCTGGTGTAGAAGTGGCAGAAACTGCCCTAAAAGTCGCAAAAAACTTTTAGAACTTTTGCAAAATACTCTGCACTTATCCTAATTCTTCCCTTGTGTGGCGGGTGCATGGAGGACCCCTGGCTGCTGCTCTCGGTGACCAATGTTTGATCCTCTATGGGGGTCCCGTAGGCGGTCTTCCAGGCTTTAGATTCCTTCTCTGATCCTCAGACGACCTGGCCAGCGACATGGAGGACGTGGACTTTGCTGATGAACCCGAAGATGGAGAAATGGGGGATGAGGAGTGGGACACGGAAGATGAGGGTGTGGAAGAAGGAGCCGAACCTCACGATGACAGTGAGCTGACTTACTCCAAGCACACAGGTACCTGTATGGTTCATTTTCACCATCTCTGCTTGCTGTCAGTGAGTGTAAACATTCTCATTTACTTCTAGAACATTTCATTGACAGCTGCGATTTTGCTACAAATTGTATCCATTAGCAACATAATCTGATGTTTGTTACAATGTGTTGGTGCAGCTGTTTAGCAATGCTTGGGATATGGGGTTGCAGTCTGCATTTTATGTCTTTGCTCTTCTCCTTGTTCAGCTTCTGTGTTCTGCGTCAGTCTGGACCCCAAGGAGAATAATCTGGCAGTGACTGGAGGAGAGGATGACAAGGCCTGTGTCTGGAGGATCAGTGACGGAGAGACGCTGTTTGAGTGCACGGGTGAGTGTCCTGTGTGACGTCCTGTCACTGACTGCACCGGGCACAATGCGCCTAGGTGACCGTTCACACCTGATGGTGAACATCTCCTCACCGGGAAATCCTATCTGTAAACCAAAAACAAGAAGAATGAATGCAGAAGCTTCATAATCCTCTGTACCCTGATCTGTCATCACCTATTCCCAGGTCACAAGGACTCCGTCACCTGTGTGACATTCAGCTATGACTCCACCATGGTGGCAACCGGAGACATGAGCGGCCTCATCAAGGTATGGAAGGTGGAAGACATGCAGGAGATATGGTCGTTTGAAGTGGCTGACCTCGAGGTAAAAGGTCCATGATAGCAGATTTATTACTGTACGTAGGGAGCAGTATTATAGTAGTTATATTATAGTACATAGGGGGCAGTATTATAGTAGTTATATTCCTGTACATAGGAGCAGTATTATAGTAGTTATATTCTTGTATATAGGGGCAGTATTATAGTAGTTATATTCTTGTACATAGGGGCAGTATTATAGTAGTTATATTCTTGTACATAGGAGCAGTATTATAGTAGTTATATTCTTGTACATAGGAGCAGTATTATAGTAGTTATATTCTTGTACATAGGAGCAGTATTATAGCAGTTATATTCTTGTACATAGGGGCAGTATTATAGTAGTTATATTCTTGTACATGGGGCAGTATTATAGTAGTTATATTCTTGTACATGGGGGCAGTATTATAGTAGTTATATTCTTGTACATAGGGGGCAGTATTATAGTAGTTATATTCTTGTACATAGGGGCAGTATTATAGTAGTTATATTCTTGTACATAGGGGGCAGTATTATAGTAGTTATATTCTTGTACATAGGAGCAATATTATAGTAGTTATATTCTTGTACATAGGAGCAATATTATAGTAGATATATTCTTGTACATAGGAGCAATATTATAGTTGTTATATTCTTGTACATAGGGGGCAGTATTATAGTAGATATATTCTTGTATATAGGGGCAGTATTATAGTAGTTATATTCTTGTACATAGCAGCAGTATTATAGTAGTTATATTCTTGTACATAGGGGCAGTATTATAGTAGTTATATTCTTGTACATAGAGAGCAGTATTATAGTAGTTATATTCTTGTACATAGGGGCAGTATTATAGTAGTTGTATTCTTGTACATAGGGGGCAGTATTATAGTAGATATATTCTTGTGCATAGGAGCAGTATTATAGTAGTTGTATTCTTGTACATAGGGGGCAGTATTATAGTAGATATATTCTTGTACATAGGAGCAGTATTATAGTAGTTATATTCTTGTACATAGGAGCAGTATTATAGTAGTTATATTCTTGTACATAGGGGGCAGTATTATAGTAGTTATATTCTTGTACATAGGAGCAGTATTATAGTAGTTATATTCTTGTACATAGGGGGCAGTATTATAGTAGTTATATTCTTGTACATAGGGGGCAGTATTATAGTAGTTATATTCTTGTACATATGGGGCAGTATTATAGTAGTTATATTCTTGTACATAGGGGGCAGTATTATAGTAGTTATATTCTTGTACATAGGGGGCAGTATTATAGTAGTTATATTCTTGTACATGGGGCAGTATTATAGTAGTTATATTCTTGTACATATGGGGCAGTATTATAGTAGTTATATTCTTGTACATAGGGGGCAGTATTATAGTAGTTATATTCTTGTACATAGGGGGCAGTATTATAGTAGTTATATTCTTGTACATAGGGGCAGTATTATAGTAGTTATATTACAGTACATAGGGAGCAGTATTATAGTAGTTATATTCTTGTACATAGGGGGCAGTATTATAGTAGTTATATTCTTGTACATAGGGGCAGTATTATAGTAGTTATATTCTTGTACATAGGGGCAGTATTATAGTAGTTATATTCTTGTACATAGGGGCAGTATTATAGTAGTTATATTCTTGTAGATAGGAGCAGTATTATAGTAGTTATATTCTTGTAGATAGGAGCAGTATTATAGTAGTTATATTCTTGTACATAGGGGGCAGTATTATAGTAGTTATATTCTTGTACATAGGGGGCAGTATTATAGTAGTTATATTCTTGTACATAGGAGCAGTATTATAGTAGTTATATTCTTGTACATAGGGGGCAGTATTATAGTAGTTATATTCTTGTACATAGGAGCAGTATTATAGTAGTTATATTCTTGTACATAGGGGGCAGTATTATAGTAGTTATATTCTTGTACATAGGGGGCAGTATTATAGTAGTTATATTCTTGTACATAGGGGGCAGTATTATAGTAGTTATATTCTTGTACATAGGAGCAGTATTATAGTAGTTATATTCTTGTACATAGGGGGCAGTATTATAGTAGGTATATTCTTGTACATAGGGGGCAGTATTATAGTAGTGTTATTCTCTCTCTTTGTCGGTGTTGTATTACTTTTGGCGTCATCTCCGCAGTCTTTCTCTTGCAGTGGTTGGAGTGGCATCCTTGTTCCCACGTGTTGCTTTGTGGTACAGCAGACGGTAATACCTGGATGTGGAAAATACCCAGTGGAGAGTGTAAAACTTTCCAAGGACCCAACTGCCCGGCTACCTGTGGACAGTTCTTACCAGACGGTGGGTTTTCATTAAGTTTTTGGCCTCTTATTCATTTCTTAAGCTTTTTATTGTAATAATTTGTAGTAAGTAATACAATAATGGTATAATTTTATTTTTATTTTTTTTCCATTTTCAATAAAATATTTTCTTTTTCTGTGTCTGTTCGTTTTTCGTTCTACCTACAGATATAAAATCTTAAACTTTTTTTTTCATTTCTTTTTTTTTTTTTGTGAAGGCAAGAAAGCTGTTGTTGGCTATGAAGATGGAAGTGTGCGGATCTGGGACCTGAAGCAGG
Source organism: Phyllobates terribilis (assembly GCF_046119375.1). Lineage (NCBI taxonomy): Eukaryota > Metazoa > Chordata > Amphibia > Anura > Dendrobatidae > Phyllobates > Phyllobates terribilis. Next base: position 174,922,488 of record NW_027362769.1, read on the forward strand.
GGAACACGCTGCACGTCCTGAAAGGTAGCACAGCGCTCCTAGTGGACTCTCTGTGAAGTGCAATGTTAAACGGGATCTTCTTTAATATTTTCATCTTTTATCGACCCAACTTTGTGCATTATTTTTTATTTATTTTATTTTTGGGGGGGGTGGGGTAGAATAGCTGTATAATAACGCTGCAGCTGCTGTCTCTTATATTTTCTCTTTAGCTGGTGATAATAATAATTACTTTTCTCTACAATTTGCCTTTCAGGCGCCGATGCCCATACAGGACCTCTGACGTGTGTGTCGTCCAATGTCGACGGTAGCCTAATTCTCAGTGGTTCTGTGGATTGCGACACAAAAATGATGAACACGGCCACTGGGAAGGTGAGGATGTCAATGTTCAGCTCATCCTGCAAAAAAAATAAATAAAATAAATTAAATAAAAACTCCCTCAATCTTCAATGGCAGCGCAAAAGAAAATGGTTTTCAAAGTTTTACCTTTGGGAAAAAAAAAAGTAGAAAAATAATCCAAAATCAGGTTGATGTAGTGCGGTACAAATGTAAGAAAAATAATGAAACTCAGAAAACTTTTTTTTGCCTAAGAAAAAATAGTGTTTTCCATCTCAGTCTGTCCTCCGGCGTCTTCTCTCTTCATTTATGTATCGCAGGTCGGTTTCATCATTCTCCTTTTTTTTTTGCAGGTTGTCGGAGTTTTCCGGACAGAAAGTAACGTCTCCAAAGCCTCCAAACGGGAGGAAGGGGAAGCGGAGACCAATTCGGTGGAGTCGGTGGGATTCTGCAGCGCGTAAGTGACAACATCTGTTATATCTTATATTAACCCCTTCCCCGACACACACGTCTTAACGCTAGGTCCAGGTGTGCGGAGCCGGCGGCTGCCTGTTACTGGCTGCTCAGATCGCTGCTGTTTAACCATTTAGATGCCTGCTGTCAATCACTGCGAGCAGCATTTATATGGCTTAATCATTGGAGTTCTTATCCACCAACTTCCATCGTTCACCCCCCCAGCATGATGGGTTGTGAAAGCAGCCGGAGGGGTCTCGTGAAAGCCCCTATAGCTGCGATCTTAGTCCTATGAAGCCCAGCCCTGTATATCGCAATATACTGCAATACTCTGGTCCAGCAGCATAAAGTACAAGCGATCAAACCATCCCAGCTTCCGGTACCCTAATGGGAATGAAATAAAAAAAAAAAAAAAAAAAAAAAAGTTTAAAATATATAAAAGTTTAAATCGCTCCCTTTAAAAAAATAAATAAACATATTTGTTACTGAAAAAGGTTCGATCTATGCCAATATAAAATGATTTTTACGTTAAATGTCGAGGGGAAAAATCAAAAATCCCCTTTTTTTTTTTTTTTTTTTTTGGGTTCCCGCAGTTCTCATAAAATATACAAAAAAGTGATAAACCCAAATGTTAGAAATACCCCAAAGTAGTGCTGCTAAGAACATCAGTTCAGTGCACAGAAGCCCTCACACTGCTCCATCCGCATATAAAAGTGAAGTCGCCACAATTTTTTTTTTTTTATTTTTTTTTTTTTTACTAATTTTACATTTTTTTTATTATGAGAAAAACAAAATGATCTGGACAAGTTTGGCATCGCTATAATCTACGGACTTGGAGAATCGTGTTGCTCGGTCATTTCTACCGCACACCGAATGCTGTAAAATAAAAATGTGACGGACAACTTTTTTTTTTTTTTTTCTTACCATCCTCCCCACTTTTGGATTATTTTTCCCCGATTTCCAGGACTTTATATGGTAAATTTTGATTATCGTTGTACAAAACTACAACTCGTCCTTTTTACTGTTATGTGAAAGGAAAGGTAAAATAGTTATTTATGGCTTTATGAACAATGGGAGGAAAAAAAACAAAAACTTTAAAAACTAAATATTTTTCAGGTTCCTTAATGGGTTAATGACACTCAGTGCTATTAGTACCTTTACTCCTAATAAAATGGTGGTGTGGGTGCATGTGACATTATATAAATAGTTTTTGCTATGTATGTATCTTGTGTGGTGTTTTTTTTTTCTTGCTGTTTGGAACACCCCTACATTTCCAGTGTACGGTGGTCTGATCCACAGTGATGCAGTCAGTTGGGCAGAGGAGCTCGCAGCATCTTGGAACAGACCATTCTCTACACATAATGGAGGGGTGACCTCGCTAAACATTTAAACTTTTAAAGCACATTTGGCAGTTAGCGTTATATGCCATAAGATGCTGATTATTATTTGTTGTTTTTTTATTTATTACTATTTGGTGTCCAATGGTCTGAAAGTTTTGATAACGATCCATGGGACAAAAGTAGTTATAGTGATAATATAGGAGATATATAATATGAATTTAAGGTCCTCAGAAAATAATCTGCCCCCCGTGATGTCTGCACATGAAGGTCGGCTCCCCCCCTCCCCCCCCGTCCTGCACAATATGTATGGAGATATAGATACGTATTAATCATGTCGGTCCTTGCAGTCTGCCTCTGGCCGCGGTCGGTTACCTGGATGGAACTTTGGCAATTTATGACGTTTCCACCCAAACTCTGCGACACCGGTGTCAACACGAAGTGAGTGGCGGCACTTTTCTGCTTTTTCTGCAGCGGTTGCAATCTTGCTCCAATATCACTATAAATGTTCATCTGGGCTGTATGATACAATTTGTGGGATTGGTGCCTGCCATTTTATCACCATTTTCTTCACTGTTGATTAATTATGAAAATAATCTTTTATAGGGGTTAGAGACATTTATTCCAACTTCCCCGCATTAATAAGAGTGGCCCCTAGAGGGAGCTCAATGCATTCTGTGTTATCACGGAGTCCTGAGCTCCCCCCAGTGGTGACACCGACCATTACATTTTAGTATCTATGAAGGGGATTTGGAGCTTTGTATCAGACAAGCTGATGATTATGTGATTTAACCGCTTCTTTCAGTGCATTATTGACGCATATGTCTGACGTATTTGCAGACTTCTGCTTGGTGAAGCTTCTGTGTCTTTATGTGACACTAATCTTTATATGAGCAGCATTGTGTGTGCAGGATGCTGGTGTCTGGGGGGGGTGTAACCTCCGTCCCTCTGCTTTCTAGTCCGGCATCGTACAGCTCCTCTGGGAGGATAACTCCCCTGTGGTCTACACCTGCAGCCTGGATGGGGCTGTCAGGCTGTGGGACTCCCGATGTGGAAAAATGATCAGCGAATACTGCGGCCACACCGCCGAGATCCTGGACTTTGCACTAAACAAGTGAGTATTTGTCCCAGACCCCACGGTGGTGATCTACAGTGTCAGGGGTGAATCCTGCACTATAGGGGAGAAGTAGAAATGAACCAACATGGACCAGTTACCTGGATCTAATAATTATCTGAAATATTGCAGAATTCTGCAAAAAAGACAAACTCAAGAGGCTTGCTTTCCAGCATGCTGTAAAGTATATGGTTAAAGGGGTCATCTTCTTTTTAAAAACTTGCCGGAGGGAAAGGAAGCAAATAATTTAAATAAATATGGATTACTTGCGCCCCCTGAACCCTCCCGGTGGTCTGTGCACGGGCTGGAGGGGCTGAAGTCCTGTCCATTCAGTCACATGACTGCAGAGCTCACTGATTGGCTGCAGGTGATGGAGCGGTGCGGTTCCTGAGTAATGGGTCGGGGCCAGTTTTTTTTTTTTTTTTTTCATTTTTCTGTATTTAATGTAAAAAAAAAAAAAAACTAAAGACCCTCGCATTGATAACATTTTGTGGGTGATACAATGTTACTACATCTTCTTTCTGTTCTTGTGTTTCAGAGACGCTTCCATTGTGGTCACTGCATCCGGGGATCACAAGGCGAAAGTATTCTGCGTGCAGAGACCCGACCGTTAGAGGCGCCGTCCACTCACTGTAACGCGCAGACGCCCCCTGCTGACCGGAGGCCGGAGCTGTCACTTCTGTTCTGTACACGTTTCATAGGTGTGGACGCTTTCTTACGTCATACGGACATCCCCGTGTGTGTGCGGAGATGAGCGCGTGGTGGCCGCATGTTTCTGTCTTTCACACTCTTATTTTTGGGGGGTGGTGGGGGGGAGGGTTGTATGAAATATTAATATTAAGGGAATCCACTACTGAGCAAAAGTGAGAGACGGTGGACACCGCTCAGCCGCACACAGTGGGGGGCGCCGTTATATGAAATTCTGCTCCTCTCGCGGGGAAAAAAAAAAAAAAATATTTAAAATTATTCTAAAATATATATTCCTATCAAGAGGCTTCCACCAAGGACTTGTGTCTCGTATCATTTCAGTCTTTATTCGGACTTCCTAAATTTTCCTTCCTTTTAACTGGATTAATATGAAAAATACTTTTTTTTTTTTTATTATTATTATTATTTTGCTTCTATCCAAAGTGACAAGTGAGAGCGAAGTTGTTTTTTTTTTTTAAGTTTTTACACGTAAGGGCTGTTCATATTGTTGCTTTTGCATTCGTAAAGCTTTTGCGTAAGAAAAAAAAAAAAGATGAAATAAACGATATAATAATTATGTATAAATCTATGCATCTCGCTAATACAAATCAGCAGGAATCTGGGGGTGGAAATGTATTTTTTTTTTTTCTTGTTGGGGTCCATGTACTTTAATATACCAGACGTTGCATTTTTAGGAAGATAAATGCAAGAGGAGAAGAAGAAAAAAAAATAAAAGCGCCCTATAGTGCAACCTCTATTGTATCCGGCGGCCACTTTACCGGCCGCTACTTTTATACATGTGCCGCGGTGTCTATGGCTGATATACCTGTTCTTCACCATATAATGGGGGCATCTGCTGCTTTCCCTGGGGTCGGTTCTCTATCAGGTTGACCCTCCCTCCCACAATGGCGGCTTATTCTGTATGAAGCTCAGGTAACGGGATCGCAGTCCTCGGCCGTGGTCATAATACCGGAATCCACATCCGTGTGTCTCCCTGTGATCTGATCTGCACCTCAAAATCGCCCCCCCCCAATGAGGCTCGTGACCGCGGCGCTGATTATTTATATGACTCGTATTACTGTGTGTGATGCTGTAGAATTAAAGAGACGAAGCTTTCTTACACCAGACGCTCGTTTGTGGTTATTTTCTGCTTTTTTGTCGCTCTGGTTGGTATCAGTTGAAATAATGACCCGTAAAACAGCAAAATAAAGATTAAAAAAAAAGTAACACTAGATTTTTCTTTTTATTAATTTGTGTTGCAGTTCATATCAAAAAATCTATAATTTTTTGTTTTGTTTTTAAGATATAGCCGTCCTTGTGTGTGTTGTATTCCCTTTAAAATTTCAATAAAAATAACAAAAATACAAGAATGATACTTTACAGCTGCTGCACTTTGCATGGAGGCTGCAGGGGCGGAGCCTAAAGAACACTGGTGTCGTGCTCCGCCCCCAGAGTTCGTGTGATACAATGTATCAGCTTCAGAAGGGGCTGCTGGAACAGTGGTGACTGCTGGGGGTTGTGGTTCCTGATGTGACTATAATGTGATGCAATGAATCGTTTCCATTTGTGCCACTCACTGAGAAGGAGATATAACCCTGATAGGAGTTGTAGTACAGGCCATATTGGTTGTTCAATCGGATTTCCTAGCATTTGAGGAGTTTGCATTGTTTAATGGGTCAGAGTCCTATAAGTCATTCAGCCAGTAGGTGGCGCCGTTGTCCTGGTATCCACAGATCAGTGTGGTACCACAAGCAGCAGCAGTTCTGAGCTGCAGACCCGTTACATGCTCAGACTTTGGGTTTCACAGGTGGACGGAGGTTCAGAAACCGGCTGCTGCAGAATCTCAGACGAAGCCCAAAATAGAGGCTGGAGAAATCAATAATAATCAGCACTAACAACAAACCGCTGATAAATCTCCATCCTTGGATTCCTTCTATATTGGTGACCTCGGCAGCTCAGAAAATCCCAAAGTCTCCGACCGATATAAAGAGGCACAACCAGAGCTGTGGAGTCAACGTCTCTGAGTCTTTGTCCATTTTGGTGGCGTCTTTATAAAATGGACCGACTCCTAAAATATATAACACATTGGGTGCAGTAGTACAGTGCAGGATGTGCTGCAAATGTTTTCATAAGAATTTGGGAAAGTTATGAAATGTCCTATAAATGTCTCTTCTGTTCCTGATATAAGGATGTCAGCTTTTAGTTGACATGAATCGCGGCTGCACTTTATGTACACGCTCAGCAGTGACCAGTGCTGCACTTTATGTACACGCTCAGTAGTGACCAGTGCTGCACTTTATGTACACACTCAGTAGTGACCAGTGCTGCACTTTATGTACACGCTCAGTAGTGACCAGTGCTGCACTTTATGTACACGCTCAGTAGTGACCAGTGCTGCACTTTATGTACACGCTCAGTAGTGACCAGTGCCTCACTTTATGTACATGCTCAGTAGTGACCAGTGCTGCACTTTATGTACACGCTCAGCAGTGACCAGTGCTGCACTTTATGTACACGCTCAGCAGTGACCAGTGCTGCACTTTATGTACACGCTCAGTAGTGACCAGTGCTGCACTTTATGTACACGCTCAGTAGTGACCAGTGCCTCACTTTATGTACACGCTCAGTAGTGACCCAGGCTGCACTTTATGTACACGCTCAGTAGTGACCGGGGCTGCACTTTATGTACATGCTCAGTAGTGACCGGGGCTGCACTTTATGTACACGCTCAGTAGTGACCCAGGCTGCACTTTATGTACACGCTCAGTAGTGACCCAGGCTGCACTTTATGTACACGCTCAGTAGTGACCGGAGCTGCACTTTATGTACATGCTCAGTAGTGACCAGTGCTGCACTTTATGTACACGCTCAGTAGTGACCGGTGCTGCACTTTATGTACATGCTCAGTAGTGACCGGGGCTGCACTTTATGTACACGCTCAGTAGTGACCCAGGCTGCACTTTATGTACACGCTCAGTAGTGACCCGGGCTGCACTTTATGTACACGCTCAGTAGTGACCAGAGCTGCACTTTATGTACATGCTCAGTAGTGACCCGGGCTGCACTTTATGTACACGCTCAGTAGTGACCAGTGCTGCACTTTATGTACACGCTCAGTAGTGACCAATGCTGCACTTTATGTACACGCTCAGTAGTGACTAGTGCTGCACTTTATGTACACACTCAGCAGTGACCAGTGCTGCACTTTATGTACACGCTCAGTAGTGACTAGTGCTGCACTTTATGTACACGCTCAGTAGTGACCGGGGCTGCACTTTATGTTCACGCTCAGTAGTGACCAGTGCTGCACTTTATGTACACGCTCAGTAGTGACCAGTGCCGCACTTTATGTACACGCTCAGCAGTGACCAGTGCTACACTTTATGTACACGCTCAGTAGTGACCAGTGCTGCACTTTATGTACACGCTCAGTAGTGACCAGTGCTGCACTTTATGTACACGCTCAGTAGTGACCCGGGCTGCACTTTATGTACACGCTCAGTAGTGACCAGAGCTGCACTTTATGTACACGCTCAGTAGTGACCAGTGCTGCACTTTATGTACACGCTCAGTAGTGACCAGTGCCTCACTTTATGTACATGCTCAGTAGTGACCAATGCTGCACTTTATGTACACGCTCAGTAGTGACCAGTACTGCACTTTATGTACATGCTCAGCAGTGACCAGTGCTGCACTTTATGTACACGCTCAGTAGTGACCAGTGCTGCACTTTATGTACATGCTCAGTAGTGACCAGTGCTGCACTTTATGTACATGCTCAGTAGTGACCAGTGCTGCACTTAATGTACACGCTCAGCAGTGACCAGTGCTGCACTTTATGTACACGCTCAGTAGTGACCAGTGCTGCACTTTATGTACCTGCTCAGCAGTGACCAGTGCTGCACTTTATGTACACGCTCAGTAGTGACCAGTGCTGCACTTTATGTACATGCTCAGCAGTGACCAGTGCTGCACTTTATGTACACACTAAGTAGTGACCAGTGCTGCACTTTATGTACACGCTCAGTAGTGACCAGTGCTGCACTTTATGTACACGCTCAGCAGTGACCAGTGCTGCACTTTATGTACACGCTCAGCAGTGACCAGGGCTGCACTTTATGTACACGCTCAGTAGTGACCAGTGCTGCACTTTATGTACACGCTCAGTAGTGACCAGTGCCTCACTTTATGTACATGCTCAGTAGTGACCAGTGCTGCACTTTATGTACACGCTCAGCAGTGACCAGTGCTGCACTTTATGTACACGCTCAGTAGTGACCAGTGCTGCACTTTATGTACACGCTCAGCAGTGACCAGTGCTGCACTTTATGTACACGCTCAGTAGTGACCAGTGCTGCACTTTATGTACACGCTCAGTAGTGACCCAGGCTGCACTTTATGTACACGCTCAGTAGTGACCCAGGCTGCACTTTATGTACACGCTCAGTAGTGACCGGGGCTGCACTTTATGTACATGCTCAGTAGTGACCGGGGCTGCACTTTATGTACACGCTCAGTAGTGACCCAGGCTGCACTTTATGTACACGCTCAGTAGTGACCCAGGCTGCACTTTATGTACACGCTCAGTAGTCACCGGAGCTGCACTTTATGTACATGCTCAGTAGTGACCAGTGCTGCACTTTATGTACACGCTCAGTAGTGACCGGTGCTGCACTTTATGTACATGCTCAGTAGTGACCGGGGCTGCACTTTATGTACACGCTCAGTAGTGACCCAGGCTGCACTTTATGTACACGCTCAGTAGTGACCCGGGCTGCACTTTATGTACACGCTCAGTAGTGACCAGAGCTGCACTTTATGTACATGCTCAGTAGTGACCCGGGCTGCACTTTATGTACACGCTCAGTAGTGACCAGTGCTGCACTTTATGTACACGCTCAGTAGTGACCAATGCTGCACTTTATGTACACGCTCAGTAGTGACTAGTGCTGCACTTTATGTACACACTCAGCAGTGACCAGTGCTGCACTTTATGTACACGCTCAGTAGTGACTAGTGCTGCACTTTATGTACACGCTCAGTAGTGACCGGGGCTGCACTTTATGTTCACGCTCAGTAGTGACCAGTGCTGCACTTTATGTACACGCTCAGTAGTGACCAGTGCCGCACTTTATGTACACGCTCAGCAGTGACCAGTGCTACACTTTATGTACACGCTCAGTAGTGACCAGTGCTGCACTTTATGTACACGCTCAGTAGTGACCAGTGCTGCACTTTATGTACACGCTCAGTAGTGACCCGGGCTGCACTTTATGTACACGCTCAGTAGTGACCAGAGCTGCACTTTATGTACACGCTCAGTAGTGACCAGTGCTGCACTTTATGTACACGCTCAGTAGTGACCAGTGCCTCACTTTATGTACATGCTCAGTAGTGACCAATGCTGCACTTTATGTACACGCTCAGTAGTGACCAGTACTGCACTTTATGTACACGCTCAGTAGTGACCAGTGCTGCACTTTATGTACACGCTCAGTAGTGACCCGGGCTGCACTTTATGTACACGCTCAGTAGTGACCAGAGCTGCACTTTATGTACACGCTCAGTAGTGACCAGTGCTGCACTTTATGTACACGCTCAGTAGTGACCAGTGCCTCACTTTATGTACATGCTCAGTAGTGACCAATGCTGCACTTTATGTACACGCTCAGTAGTGACCAGTACTGCACTTTATGTACATGCTCAGCAGTGACCAGTGCTGCACTTTATGTACACGCTCAGTAGTGACCAGTGCTGCACTTTATGTACATGCTCAGTAGTGACCAGTGCTGCACTTTATGTACATGCTCAGTAGTGACCAGTGCTGCACTTAATGTACACGCTCAGCAGTGACCAGTGCTGCACTTTATGTACACGCTCAGTAGTGACCAGTGCTGCACTTTATGTACCTGCTCAGCAGTGACCAGTGCTGCACTTTATGTACACGCTCAGTAGTGACCAGTGCTGCACTTTATGTACATGCTCAGCAGTGACCAGTGCTGCACTTTATGTACACACTAAGTAGTGACCAGTGCTGCACTTTATGTACACGCTCAGTAGTGACCAGTGCTGCACTTTATGTACACGCTCAGCAGTGACCAGTGCTGCACTTTATCTACATGCTCAGTAGTGACCAGTGCTGCACTTTATGTACACGCTCAGTAGTGACCAGTGCTGCACTTTATGTATATGCTCAGTAGTGACCGGGGCTGCACTTTATGTACATGCTCAGTAGTGACCAGTGCTGCACTTTATGTACACGCTCAGCAGTGACCAGTGCTGCACTTTATGTACACGCTCAGTAGTGACCAGTGCTGCACTTTATGTACACGCTCAGCAGTGACCAGTGCTGCACTTTATGTACACGCTCAGCAGTGACCAGGGCTGCACTTTATGTACACGCTCAGTAGTGACCAGTGCTGCACTTTATGTACACGCTCAGTAGTGACCAGTGCCTCACTTTATGTACATGCTCAGTAGTGACCAGTGCTGCACTTTATGTACACGCTCAGCAGTGACCAGTGCTGCACTTTATGTACACGCTCAGTAGTGACCAGTGCTGCACTTTATGTACACGCTCAGCAGTGACCAGTGCTGCACTTTATGTACACGCTCAGTAGTGACCAGTGCTGCACTTTATGTACACGCTCAGTAGTGACCCAGGCTGCACTTTATGTACACGCTCAGTAGTGACCCAGGCTGCACTTTATGTACACGCTCAGTAGTGACCGGGGCTGCACTTTATGTACATGCTCAGTAGTGACCGGGGCTGCACTTTATGTACACGCTCAGTAGTGACCCAGGCTGCACTTTATGTACACGCTCAGTAGTGACCCAGGCTGCACTTTATGTACACGCTCAGTAGTGACCGGAGCTGCACTTTATGTACACGCTCAGTAGTGACCAGTGCCTCACTTTATGTACATGCTCAGTAGTGACCAATGCTGCACTTTATGTACACGCTCAGTAGTGACCAGTACTGCACTTTATGTACATGCTCAGCAGTGACCAGTGCTGCACTTTATGTACACGCTCAGTAGTGACCAGTGCTGCACTTTATGTACATGCTCAGTAGTGACCAGTGCTGCACTTTATGTACATGCTCAGTAGTGACCAGTGCTGCACTTAATGTACACGCTCAGCAGTGACCAGTGCTGCACTTTATGTACACGCTCAGTAGTGACCAGTGCTGCACTTTATGTACCTGCTCAGCAGTGACCAGTGCTGCACTTTATGTACACGCTCAGTAGTGACCAGTGCTGCACTTTATGTACATGCTCAGCAGTGACCAGTGCTGCACTTTATGTACACACTAAGTAGTGACCAGTGCTGCACTTTATGTACACGCTCAGTAGTGACCAGTGCTGCACTTTATGTACACGCTCAGCAGTGACCAGTGCTGCACTTTATCTACATGCTCAGTAGTGACCAGTGCTGCACTTTATGTACACGCTCAGTAGTGACCAGTGCTGCACTTTATGTATATGCTCAGTAGTGACCGGGGCTGCACTTTATGTACACACTAAGTAGTGACCAGTGCTGCACTTTATGTACACGCTCAGTAGTGACCAGTGCTGCACTTTATGTACACGCTCAGCAGTGACCAGTGCTGCACTTTATCTACATGCTCAGTAGTGACCAGTGCTGCACTTTATGTACACGCTCAGTAGTGACCAGTGCTGCACTTTATGTATATGCTCAGTAGTGACCGGGGCTGCACTTTATGTACACGCTCAGTAGTGACCAGTGCTGCACTTTATGTACAAGCTCAGTAGTGACCAGTGCTGCACTTTATGTACACGCTCAGCAGTGACCAGTGCTGCACTTTATGTACACGCTCAGCAGTGACCAGGGCTGCACTTTATGTACACGCTCAGTAGTGACCAGTGCTGCACTTTATGTACACGCTCAGTAGTGACCAGTGCTGCACTTTATGTACACGCTCAGCAGTGACCAGTGCTGCACTTTATGTACACGCTCAGCAGTGACCAGGGCTGCACTTTATGTACACGCTCAGTAGTGACCAGTGCTGCACTTTATGTACACGCTCAGCAGTGACCAGTGCTGCACTTTATGTACACGCTCAGTAGTGACCAGTGCTGCACTTTATGTACACGCTCAGCAGTGACCAGTGCTGCACTTTATGTACACGCTCAGCAGTGACCAGGGCTGCACTTTATGTACACGCTCAGTAGTGACCAGTGCTGCACTTTATGTACACGCTCAGTAGTGACCAGTGCTGCACTTTATGTACACGCTCAGCAGTGACCAGTGCTGCACTTTATGTACACGCTCAGTAGTGACCAGTGCTGCACTTTATGTACACGCTCAGCAGTGACCAGTGCCGCACTTTATGTACACTCTCAGTAGTGACCGGGGCTGCACTTTATGTACACGCTCAGCAGTGACCAGTGCTGCACTTTATGTACACGCTCAGTAGTGACCAGTGCTGCACTTTATGTACATGCTCAGCAGTGACCAGTGCTGCACTTTATGTACATTCTCAGTAGTGACCGGGGCTGCACTTTATGTACATGCTCAGCAGTGACCAGTGCTGCACTTTGACCAGTGCCGCACTTTATGTACACGCTCAGCAGTGACCAGTGCTGCACTTTATGTACACGCTCAGTAGTGACCGGGGCTGCACTTTATGTACACGCTCAGTAGTGACCAGTGCTGCACTTTATGTACACGCTCAGCAGTGACCAGTGCTGCACTTTATGTACACGCTCAGTAGTGACCAGTGCTGCACTTTATGTACATGCTCAGCAGTGACCAGTGCTGCACTTTATGTACACGCTCAGTAGTGACCAGTGCTGCACTTTATGTACATGCTCAGCAGTGACCAGAGCTGCACTTTATGTACACGCTCAGTAGTGACCAGTGCTGCACTTTATGTACATGCTCAGCAGTGACCAGAGCTGCACTTTATGTACACGCTCAGTAGTGACCAGTGCTGCACTCTATGTACACGCTCAGTAGTGACCAGTGCTGCACTTTATGTACACACTCAGTAGTGACCAGTGCTGTACTTTATGTACACGCTCAGTAGTGACCAGTGCCGCACTTTATGTACACGCTCAGTAGTGACCAGTGCTGCACTTTATGTACACGCTCAGTAGTGACCAGTGCTGCACTTTATGTACACGCTCAGTAGTGACCAGTGCTGCACTTTATGTACACGATCAGTAGTGACCAGTGCTGCACTTTATGTACACGCTCAGTAGTGACCAGTGCTGCACTTTATGTACACGCTCAGTAGTGACCAGTGCTGCACTTTATGTACACACTCAGTAGTGACCAGTGCTGTACTTTATGTACACGCTCAATAGTGACCAATGCTGCACTCTATGTACACGCTCAGTAGTGACCGGGGCTGCACTTTATGTACACTCTCAGTAGTAACCAGTGCTGCACTTTATGTACACGCTCAGTAGTGACCAGCGCTGCACTTTATGTACACGCTCAGTAGTGACCGGGGCTGCACTTTATGTACACGTTCAGTAGTGACCAGTGCCGCACTTTATGTACACGCTCAGCAGTGACCAGTGCTGCACTTTATGTAAACGCTCAGTAGTGACCAGTGCTGCACTTTATGTACACGCTCAGTAGTGACCAGTGCTGCACTTTATGTACACGCTCAGTAGTGAACGGGGCTGCACTTTATGTACACGCTCAGTAGTGACCGGGGCGGCACTTTATGTACACGCTCAGTAGTGACCGGGGCTGCACTTTATGTACACGCTCAGTAGTGACCAGTGCTGCACTTTATGTACACGCTCAGTAGTGACCGGGGCTGCACTTTATGTACATGCTCAGTAGTGACCAGTGCTGCACTTTATGTACATGCTCAGTAGTGACCAATGCTGCACTTTATGTTCACGCTCAGCATTGACCAGTGCTGCACTCTATGTACATGCTCAGTAGTGACCGGGGCTGCACTTTATGTACACGCTCAGTAGTGACCGGGGCTGCACTTTATGTACACGCTCAGTAGTGACCAGTGCTGCACTTTATGTACACGCTCAGTAGTGACCAGTGCTGCACTTTATGTACACGCTCAGTAGACCCAATGCTGCACTTTATGTTCACGCTCAGCAGTGACCAGTGCTGCACTCTATGTACATGCTCAGTAGTCACCGGGGCTGCACTTTATGTACACGCTCAGTAGTGACCGGGGCTGCACTTTATGTACACGCTCAGTAGTGACCAGTGCTGCACTTTATGTACACGCTCAGTAGTGACCAATGCTGCACTTTATGTACACGCTCAGTAGTGACCGGGGCTGCACTTTATGTACACGCTCAGTAGTGACCGGGGCTGTACTTTATGTACACGCTCAGTAGTGACCAGTGCTGCACTTTATGTACACGCTCAGTAGTGACCAATGCTGCACTTTATGTACACGCTCAGCAGTGACCAGTGCTGCACTTTATGTACACGCTCAGTAGTGACCAGTGCTGCACTTTATGTACACGCTCAGTAGTGACCAGTGCTGCACTTTATGTACACGCTCAGTAGTGACCAGTGCTGCACTTTATGTACACGCTCAGTAGTGACCAGTGCTGCACTTTATGTACACGCTCAGTAGTAACCAGTGCTGCACTTTATATACATGCTCAGTAGTGACCAGTGCTGCACTTTATGTACACGCTCAGTAGTGACCAGTGCTGCACTTTATGTACACGCTCAGTAGTGACCAGTGCTGCACTTTATGTACACGCTCAGTAGTGACCCGGGCTGCACTTTATGTACACTCTAAGTAGTGACCAGTGCTGCACTTTATGTACACGCTCAGTAGTGACCCGGGCTGCACTTTATGTACACGCTCAGCAGTGACCAGTGCTGCACTTTATGTACACGCTCAGTAGTGACCCATGCTGCACTTTATGTACACGCTCAGTAGTGACCCGGGCTGCACTTTATGTACACGCTCAGTAGTGACCAGAGCTGCACTTTATATACATGCTCAGTAGTGACCCGGGCTGCACTTTATGTACACGCTCAGTAGTGACCAGTGCTGCACTTTATGTACACGCTCAGTAGTGACCAATGCTGCACTTTATGTACACGCTCAGTAGTGACCAGTGCTGCACTTTATGTACATGCTCAGTAGTGACCAGTGCTGCACTTTATGTACACGCTCAGTAGTGACCAGTGCTGCACTTTATGTACACGCTCAGCAGTGACCAGTGCTGCACTTTATGTACACGCTCAGTAGTGACTAGTGCTGCACTTTATGTACACGCTCAGTAGTGACCGGGGCTGCACTTTATGTACACGCTCAGTAGTGACCAGTGCCGCACTTTATGTACACGCTCAGTAGTGACCAGTGCCGCACTTTATGTACATTCTCAGTAGTGACCGGGGCTGCACTTTATGTACATGCTCAGCAGTGACCAGTGCTGCACTTTGACCAGTGCCGCACTTTATGTACACGCTCAGCAGTGACCAGTGCTGCACTTTATGTACACGCTCAGTAGTGACCGGGGCTGCACTTTATGTACACGCTCAGTAGTGACCAGTGCTGCACTTTATGTACACGCTCAGCAGTGACCAGTGCTGCACTTTATGTACACGCTCAGTAGTGACCAGTGCTGCACTTTATGTACATGCTCAGCAGTGACCAGTGCTGCACTTTATGTACACGCTCAGTAGTGACCAGTGCTGCACTTTATGTACATGCTCAGCAGTGACCAGAGCTGCACTTTATGTACACGCTCAGTAGTGACCAGTGCTGCACTTTATGTACATGCTCAGCAGTGACCAGAGCTGCACTTTATGTACACGCTCAGTAGTGACCAGTGCTGCACTCTATGTACACGCTCAGTAGTGACCAGTGCTGCACTTTATGTACACACTCAGTAGTGACCAGTGCTGTACTTTATGTACACGCTCAGTAGTGACCAGTGCCGCACTTTATGTACACGCTCAGTAGTGACCAGTGCTGCACTTTATGTACACGCTCAGTAGTGACCAGTGCTGCACTTTATGTACACGCTCAGTAGTGACCAGTGCTGCACTTTATGTACACGATCAGTAGTGACCAGTGCTGCACTTTATGTACACGCTCAGTAGTGACCAGTGCTGCACTTTATGTACACGCTCAGTAGTGACCAGTGCTGCACTTTATGTACACACTCAGTAGTGACCAGTGCTGTACTTTATGTACACGCTCAATAGTGACCAATGCTGCACTCTATGTACACGCTCAGTAGTGACCGGGGCTGCACTTTATGTACACTCTCAGTAGTAACCAGTGCTGCACTTTATGTACACGCTCAGTAGTGACCAGCGCTGCACTTTATGTACACGCTCAGTAGTGACCGGGGCTGCACTTTATGTACACGTTCAGTAGTGACCAGTGCCGCACTTTATGTACACGCTCAGCAGTGACCAGTGCTGCACTTTATGTAAACGCTCAGTAGTGACCAGTGCTGCACTTTATGTACACGCTCAGTAGTGACCAGTGCTGCACTTTATGTACACGCTCAGTAGTGAACGGGGCTGCACTTTATGTACACGCTCAGTAGTGACCGGGGCGGCACTTTATGTACACGCTCAGTAGTGACCGGGGCTGCACTTTATGTACACGCTCAGTAGTGACCAGTGCTGCACTTTATGTACACGCTCAGTAGTGACCGGGGCTGCACTTTATGTACATGCTCAGTAGTGACCAGTGCTGCACTTTATGTACATGCTCAGTAGTGACCAATGCTGCACTTTATGTTCACGCTCAGCATTGACCAGTGCTGCACTCTATGTACATGCTCAGTAGTGACCGGGGCTGCACTTTATGTACACGCTCAGTAGTGACCGGGGCTGCACTTTATGTACACGCTCAGTAGTGACCAGTGCTGCACTTTATGTACACGCTCAGTAGTGACCAGTGCTGCACTTTATGTACACGCTCAGTAGACCCAATGCTGCACTTTATGTTCACGCTCAGCAGTGACCAGTGCTGCACTCTATGTACATGCTCAGTAGTCACCGGGGCTGCACTTTATGTACACGCTCAGTAGTGACCGGGGCTGCACTTTATGTACACGCTCAGTAGTGACCAGTGCTGCACTTTATGTACACGCTCAGTAGTGACCAATGCTGCACTTTATGTACACGCTCAGTAGTGACCGGGGCTGCACTTTATGTACACGCTCAGTAGTGACCGGGGCTGTACTTTATGTACACGCTCAGTAGTGACCAGTGCTGCACTTTATGTACACGCTCAGTAGTGACCAATGCTGCACTTTATGTACACGCTCAGCAGTGACCAGTGCTGCACTTTATGTACACGCTCAGTAGTGACCAGTGCTGCACTTTATGTACACGCTCAGTAGTGACCAGTGCTGCACTTTATGTACACGCTCAGTAGTGACCAGTGCTGCACTTTATGTACACGCTCAGTAGTGACCAGTGCTGCACTTTATGTACACGCTCAGTAGTAACCAGTGCTGCACTTTATATACATGCTCAGTAGTGACCAGTGCTGCACTTTATGTACACGCTCAGTAGTGACCAGTGCTGCACTTTATGTACACGCTCAGTAGTGACCAGTGCTGCACTTTATGTACACGCTCAGTAGTGACCCGGGCTGCACTTTATGTACACTCTAAGTAGTGACCAGTGCTGCACTTTATGTACACGCTCAGTAGTGACCCGGGCTGCACTTTATGTACACGCTCAGCAGTGACCAGTGCTGCACTTTATGTACACGCTCAGTAGTGACCCATGCTGCACTTTATGTACACGCTCAGTAGTGACCCGGGCTGCACTTTATGTACACGCTCAGTAGTGACCAGAGCTGCACTTTATATACATGCTCAGTAGTGACCCGGGCTGCACTTTATGTACACGCTCAGTAGTGACCAGTGCTGCACTTTATGTACACGCTCAGTAGTGACCAATGCTGCACTTTATGTACACGCTCAGTAGTGACCAGTGCTGCACTTTATGTACATGCTCAGTAGTGACCAGTGCTGCACTTTATGTACACGCTCAGTAGTGACCAGTGCTGCACTTTATGTACACGCTCAGCAGTGACCAGTGCTGCACTTTATGTACACGCTCAGTAGTGACTAGTGCTGCACTTTATGTACACGCTCAGTAGTGACCGGGGCTGCACTTTATGTACACGCTCAGTAGTGACCAGTGCCGCACTTTATGTACACGCTCAGTAGTGACCAGTGCCGCACTTTATGTACACGCTCAGCAATGACCAGTGCTCCACTTTATGTACACGCTCAGTAGTGACCAGTGCTGCACTTTATGTACACGCTCAGTAGTGACCAGTGCTGCACTTTATGTACACGCTCAGTAGTGACCCAGGCTGCACTTTATGTACACGCTCAGTAGTGACCAGTGCTGCACTTTATGTACATGCTCAGTAGTGACCAGTGCTGCACTTTATGTACACGCTCAGTAGTGACCAGTGCCTCACTTTATGTACATGCTCATTAGTGACCAGTGCTGCACTTTATGTACACGCTCAGTAGTGACCAGTGCTGCACTTTATGTACATTCTCAGTAGTGACCGGGGCTGCACTTTATGTACATGCTCAGTAGTGACCAGTGCTGCACTTTATGTACATTCTCAGTAGTGACCCAGGCTGCACTTTATGTACACGCTCAGTAGTGACCGGGGCTGCACTTTATGTACATGCTCAGTAGTGACCGGGGCTGCACTTTATGTACACGCTCAGTAGTGACCCAGGCTGCACTTTATGTACACGCTCAGTAGTGACCCAGGCTGCACTTTATGTACACGCTCAGTAGTGACCGGGGCTGCACTTTATGTACATGCTCAGTAGTGACCGGGGCTGCACTTTATGTACATGCTCAGTAGTGACCGGGGCTGCACTTTATGTACATGCTCAGTAGTGACCCAGGCTGCACTTTATGTACACGCTCAGTAGTGACCCAGGCTGCACTTTATGTACACGCTCAGTAGTGACCAGAGCTGCACTTTATATACATGCTCAGTAGTGACCCGGGCTGCACTTTATGTACACACTCAGTAGTGACCAGTGCTGCACTTTATGTACACGCTCAGTAGTGACCAATGCTGCACTTTATGTACACGCTCAGTAGTGACCAGTGCTGCACTTTATGTACATGCTCAGTAGTGACCAGTGCTGCACTTTATGTACACGCTCAGTAGTGACCAGTGCTGCACTTTATGTACACGCTCAGTAGTGACCAGTGCTGCACTTTATGTACACGCTCAGCAGTGACCAGTGCTGCACTTTATGTACACGCTCAGTAGTGACTAGTGCTGCACTTTATGTACACGCTCAGTAGTGACCGGGGCTGCACTTTATGTACACGCTCAGTAGTGACCAGTGCCGCACTTTATGTACACGCTCAGTAGTGACCAGTGCCGCACTTTATGTACACGCTCAGCAGTGACCAGTGCTCCACTTTATGTACACGCTCAGTAGTGACCAGTGCTGCACTTTATGTACACGCTCAGTAGTGACCAGTGCTGCACTTTATGTACACGCTCAGTAGTGACCCGGGCTGCACTTTATGTACACGCTCAGTAGTGACCAGTGCTGCACTTTATGTACATGCTCAGTAGTGACCAGTGCTGCACTTTATGTACACGCTCAGTAGTGACCAGTGCCTCACTTTATGTACATGCTCATTAGTGACCAGTGCTGCACTTTATGTACACGCTCAGTAGTGACCAGTGCTGCACTTTATGTACATTCTCAGTAGTGACCGGGGCTGCACTTTATGTACATGCTCAGTAGTGACCAGTGCTGCACTTTATGTACATTCTCAGTAGTGACCCAGGCTGCACTTTATGTACACGCTCAGTAGTGACCGGGGCTGCACTTTATGTACATGCTCAGTAGTGACCGGGGCTGCACTTTATGTACACGCTCAGTAGTGACCCAGGCTGCACTTTATGTACACGCTCAGTAGTGACCCAGGCTCCACTTTATGTACACGCTCAGTAGTGACCGGGGCTGCACTTTATGTACATGCTCAGTAGTGACCGGGGCTGCACTTTATGTACATGCTCAGTAGTGACCGGGGCTGCACTTTATGTACACGCTCAGTAGTGACCCAGGCTGCACTTTATGTACACGCTCAGTAGTGACCCGGGCTGCACTTTATGTACACGCTCAGTAGTGACCAGAGCTGCACTTTATATACATGCTCAGTAGTGACCCGGGCTGCACTTTATGTACACGCTCAGTAGTGACCAGTGCTGCACTTTATGTACACGCTCAGTAGTGACCAATGCTGCACTTTATGTACACGCTCAGTAGTGACCAGTGCTGCACTTTATGTACATGCTCAGTAGTGACCAGTGCTGCACTTTATGTACATGCTCAGTAGTGACCAGTGCTGCACTTTATGTACACGCTCAGCAGTGACCAGTGCTGCACTTTATGTACACACTCAGTAGTGACCAGTGCTGCACTTTATGTACACGCTCAGTAGTGACTAGTGCTGCACTTTATGTACACGCTCAGTAGTGACCGGGGCTGCACTTTATGTACACGCTCAGTAGTGACCAGTGCCGCACTTTATGTACACGCTCAGTAGCGACCAGTGCCGCACTTTATGTACACGCTCAGCAGTGACCAGTGCTGCACTTTATGTACACGCTCAGTAGTGACCAGTGCTGCACTTTATGTACACGCTCAGTAGTGACCAGTGCTGCACTTTATGTACACGCTCAGTAGTGACCCGGGCTGCACTTTATGTACACGCTCAGTAGTGACCAGTGCTGCACTTTATGTACATGCTCAGTAGTGACCAGTGCTGCACTTTATGTACACGCTCAGTAGTGACCAGTGCCTCACTTTATGTACATGCTCAGTAGTGTCCAGTGCTGCACTTTATGTACACGCTCAGTAGTGACCAGTGCTGCACTTTATGTACACGCTCAGCAGTGACCAGTGCTGCACTTTATGTACACGCTCAGTAGTGACCAGTGCTGCACTTTAGGTACATGCTCAGTAGTGACCAGTGCTGCACTTTATGTACACACTCAGCAGTGACCAGTGCTGCACTTTATGTACACGCTCAGTAGTGACCAGTACTGCACTTTATATACACGCTTAGTAGTGACCAGTGCTGCACTTTATGTACATGCTCAGTAGTGACCAGTGCTGCACTTAATGTACACGCTCAGCAGTGACCAGTGCTGCACTTTATGTACACGCTCAGTAGTGACCAGTGCTGCACTTTATGTACACGCTCAGTAGTGACTAGTGCTGCACTTTATGTACATGCTCAGTAGTGACCGGGGCTGCACTTTATGTACACGCTCAGTAGTGACCAGTGCTGCACTTTATGTGCCTGCTCAGCAGTGACCAGTGCTGCACTTTATGTACACGCTCAGTAGTGACCAGTGCTGCACTTTATGTACACGCTGAGCAGTGACCAGTGCTGCAATTTATGTACACGCTCAGTAGTGACCAGTGCTGCACTTTATGTACACGCTCAGTAGTGACCAGTGCTGCACTTTATCTACATGCTCAGTAGTGACCAGTGCTGCACTTTATGTACACGCTCAGTAGTGACCAGTGCTGCACTTTATGTATATGCTCAGTAGTGACCGGGGCTGCACTTTATGTACATGCTCAGTAGTGACCAGTGCTGCACTTTATGTACACGCTCAGCAGTGACCAGTGCTGCACTTTATGTACACGCTCAGTAGTGACCAGTGCTGCACTTTATGTACACGCTCAGCAGTGACCAGTGCTGCACTTTATGTACACGCTCAGCAGTGACCAGGGCTGCACTTTATGTACACGCTCAGTAGTGACCAGTGCTGCACTTTATGTACACGCTCAGTAGTGACCAGTGCTGCACTTTATGTACACGCTCAGCAGTGACCAGTGCTGCACTTTATGTACACGCTCAGTAGTGACCAGTGCTGCACTTTATGTACACGCTCAGCAGTGACCAGTGCTGCACTTTATGTACACACTCAGTAGTGACCAGTGCTGTACTTTATGTACACGCTCAGCAGTGACCAGTGCTGCACTTTATGTACACACTCAGTAGTGACCAGTGCTGCACTTTATGTACACTCTCAGTAGTGACCAGTGCCGCACTTTATGTACACGCTCAGTAGTGACCGGTGCTGCACTTTATGTACACGCTCAGTAGTGACCAGTGCTGCACTTTATGTACACGCTCAGTAGTGACCAGTGCTGCACTTTATGTACACGCTCAGTAGTGACCAGTGCTGTACTTTATGTACACGCTCAGCAGTGACCAGTGCTGCACTTTATGTACACACTCAGTAGTGACCAGTGCTGCACTTTATGTACATGCTCAGTAGTGACCAGTGCTGCACTTTATGTACACGCTCATTAGTGACCAGTGCTGCACTTTATGTACACTCTCAGTAGTGACCAGTGCCGCACTTTATGTACACACTCAGTAGTGACCAGTGCCACACTTTATGTACACGCTCAGTAGTGACCAGTGCTGCACTTTATGTACACGCTCAGTAGTGACCAGTGCCGCACTTTATGTACACGCTCAGTAGTGACCAGTGCTGCACTTTATGTACATGCTCAGTAGTGACCAGTGCTGCACTTTATGTACACGCTCAGTAGTGACCAGTGCTGCACTTTATGTACACACTCAGTAGTGACCAGTGCTGCACTTTATGTACACACTCAGTAGTGACCAGTGCTGTACTTTATGTACACGCTCAGCAGTGACCAGTGCTGCACTTTATGTACACGCTCAGTAGTGACCAGTGCTGCACTCTATGTACATGCTCAGTAGTGACCAGTGCTGCACTTTATGTACATGCTCAGTAGTGACCAGTGCTGCACTTTATGTACATGCTCAGTAGTGACCAGTGTTGCACTTTATGTACACGCTCAGTAGTGACCAGTGTTGCACTTTATGTACACGCTCAGTAGTGACCAGTGTTGCACTTTATATACACGCTCAGCAGTGACCAGTGCTGCACTTTATGTACACGCTCAGTAGTGACCAGTGGTGCACTCTATGTACATGCTCAGTAGTGACCAGTGCTGCACTTTATGTACACGCTCAGTAGTGACCAGTGCTGCACTTTAGGTACATGCTCAGTAGTGACCAGTGCTGCACTTTATGTACACGCTCAGTAGTGACCAGTGCTGCACTTTATGTACATGCTCAGTAGTGACCAGTGCTGCACTTTATGTACACGCTCAGTAGTGACCAGTGCTGCACTTTATGTACACGCTCAGCAGTGACCAGTGCCGAACTTTATGTACACGCTCAGCAGTGACCAGTGCTGCACTTTATGTACACGCTCAGCAGTGACCAGTGCTGCACTTTATGTACATGCTCAGTAGTGGCCAGTGCTGCACTTTATGTACACGCTCAGTAGTGACCAGTGCTGCACTTTATGTACACGCTCAGTAGTGACCAGTGCTGCACTTTATGTACACGCTCAGTAGTGACCAGTGCTGCACTTTATGTACACGCTCAGTAGTGACCAGTGCTGCACTTTATGTACATGCTCAGTAGTGACCAGGGCTGCACTTTATGTACACGCTCAGTAGTGACCGGGGCTGCACTTTATGTACACGCTCAGTAGTGACCCAGGCTGCACTTTATGTACACGCTCAGTAGTGACCCGGGCTGCACTTTATGTACACGCTCAGTAGTGACCAGAGCTGCACTTTATATACATGCTCAGTAGTGACCCGGGCTGCACTTTATGTACACGCTCAGTAGTGACCAGTGCTGCACTTTATGTACATGCTCAGTAGTGACCAGTGCTGCACTTTATGTACACGCTCAGTAGTGACCAGTGCCTCACTTTATGTACATGCTTAGTAGTGACCAGTGCTGCACTTTATGTACACGCTCAGCAGTGACCAGTGCTGCACTTTATGTACACGCTCAGTAGTGACCAGTGCTGCACTTTAGGTACATGCTCAGTAGTGACCAGTGCTGCACTTTATGTACACACTCAGCAGTGACCAGTGCTGCACTTTATGTACACGCTCAGTAGTGACCAGTGCTGCACTTTATGTACACATTCAGTAGTGACCAGTGCTGCACTTTATGTACACGCTCAGTAGTGACCAGTGCTGCACTTTATGTACATGCTCAGTAGTGACCAGTGCTGCACTTAATGTTCACGCTCAGCAGTGACCAGTGCTGCACTTTATGTACACGCTCAGTAGTGACTAGTGCTGCACTTTATGTACACGCTCAGTAGTGACCGGGGCTGCACTTTATGTACACGCTCAGTAGTGACCAGTGCTGCACTTTATGTACCTGCTCAGCAGTGACCAGTGCTGCACTTTATGTACACGCTCAGTAGTGACCAGTGCTGCACTTTATGTACACGCTCAGCAGTGACCAGTGCTGCACTTTATGTACACGCTCAGTAGTGACCAGTGCTGCACTTTATGTGCACGCTCAGTAGTGACCAGTGCTGCACTTTATCTACATGCTCAGCAGTGACCAGTGCTGCACTTTATGTACACACTCAGTAGTGACCAGTGCTGCACTTTTTGTATATGCTCAGTAGTGACCGGGGCTGCACTTTATGTACATGCTCAGTAGTGACCAGTGCTGCACTTTATGTACACGCTCAGCAGTGACCAGTGCTGCACTTTATGTACATGCTCAGTAGTGACCAGTGCTGCACTTTATGTACACGCTCAGCAGTGACCAGTGCTGCACTTTATGTACACGCTCAGCAGTGACCAGGGCTGCACTTTATGTACACGCTCAGTAGTGGCCAGTGCTGCACTTTATGTACACGCTCAGTAGTGACCAGTGCTGCACTTTATGTACACGCTCAGCAGTGACCAGTGCTGCACTTTATGTACACCCTCAGTAGTGACCAGTGCTGCACTTTATGTACACTCTCAGTGGTGACCAGTGCCGCACTTTATGTACACGCTCAGTAGTGACCGGTGCTGCACTTTATGTACACGCTCAGTAGTGACCAGTGCTGCACTTTATGTACACGCTCAGTAGTGACCAGTGCTGCACTTTATGTATACACTCAGTAGTGACCAGTGCTGTACTTTATGTACACGCTCAGCAGTGACCAGTGCTGCACTTTATGTACACACTCAGTAGTGACCAGTGCTGCACTTTATGTACACTCTCAGTAGTGACCAGTGCCGCACTTTATGTACACACTCAGTAGTGACCAGTGCCGCACTTTATGTACATGCTCTGTAGTGACCAGTGCTGCACTTTATGTACACGCTCAGTAGTGACCAGTGCCGCACTTTATGTACACGCTCAGTAGTGACCAGTGCTGCACTTTATGTACATGCTCAGTAGTGACCAGTGCTGCACTTTATGTACACGCTCAGTAGTGACCAGTGCTGCACTTTATGTACACACTCAGTAGTGACCAGTGCTGCACTTTATGTACACACTCAGTAGTGACCAGTGCTGTACTTTATGTACACGCTCAGTAGTGACCAGTGCTGCACTTTATGTACACGCTCAATAGTGACCAGTGCTGCACTTTATGTACACACTCAGTAGTGACCAGTGCTGCACTTTATGTACACGCTCAATAGTGACCAGTGCTGCACTTTATGTACCTGCTCAGCAGTGACCAGTGCTGCACTTTATGTACACGCTCAGTAGTGACCAGTGCTGCACTCTATGTACATGCTCAGTAGTGACCAGTGCTGCACTTTATGTACATGCTCAGTAGTGACCAGTGCTGTACTTTATGTACATGCTCAGTAGTGACCAGTGTTGCACTTTATGTACACGCTCAGTAGTGACCAGTGTTGCACTTTATGTACACGCTCAGTAGTGACCAGTGTTGCACTTTATGTACACGCTCAGCAGTGACCAGTGCTGCACTTTATGTACACACTCAGTAGTGACCAGTGCTGCACTTTATGTACACGCTCAGTAGTGACCAGTGCTGCACTCTATGTACATGCTCAGTAGTGACCAGTGCTGCACTTTATGTACACGCTCAGTAGTGACCAGTGCTGCACTTTAGGTACATGCTCAGTAGTGACCAGTGCTGCACTTTATGTACACGCTCAGTAGTGACCAGTGCTGCACTTTATGTACATGCTCAGTAGTGACCAGTGCTGCACTTTATGTACACGCTCAGTAGTGACCAGTGCTGCACTTTATGTACACGCTCAGCAGTGACCAGTGCTGAACTTTATGTACACGCTCAGTAGTGACCAGTGCCGAACTTTATGTACACGCTCAGCAGTGACCAGTGCTGCACTTTATGTACACGCTCAGCAGTGACCAGTGCTGCACTTTATGTACATGCTCAGTAGTGACCAGTAATGCACTTTATGTACACGCTCAGTAGTGACCAGTGCTGCACTTTATGTACACGCTCAGTAGTGACCAGTGCTGCACTTTATGTACACGCTCAGTAGTGACCACTGCTGCACTTTATGTACACGCTCAGTAGTGACCAGTGCTGCACTTTATGTACACGCTCAGTAGTGACCAGTGCTGCACTTTATGTACACGCTCAGCAGTGACCAGTGCTGCACTTTATGTACACGCTCAGTAGTGACCAGTGCTGCACTTTATGTACACGCTCAGTAGTAACCAGTGCTGCACTTTATGTACATGCTCAGTAGTGACCAGTGCTGCACTTTATGTACACGCTCAGTAGTGACCAGTGCTGCACTTTATGTACATGCTCAGTAGTGACCAGTGCTGCACTTTATGTACACACTCAGTAGTGACCAGTGCTGCACTTTATGTACACACTCAGTAGTGACCAGTGCTGCACTTTATGTACACACTCAGTAGTGACCAGTGCTGCACTTTATGTACACGCTCAGTAGTGACCAGTGCTGCACTCTATGTACATTCTCAGTAGTGACCATTGCTGCACTTTATGTACATGCTCAGTAGTGACCAGTGCTGCACTTTATGTACATGCTCAGTAGTGACCAGTGTTGCACTTTATGTATACGCTCAGTAGTGACCAGTGTTGCACTCTATGTACACGCTCAGCAGTGACCAGTGCTGCACTTTATGTACACACTCAGTAGTGACCAGTGCTGCACTTTATGTACACGCTCAGTAGTGACCAGTGCTGCACTCTATGTACATGCTCAGTAGTGACCAGTGCTGCACTTTATGTACACGCTCAGTAGTGACCAGTGCTGCACTTTAGGTACACGCTCAGTAGTGACCAGTGCTGCACTTTATGTACACGCTCAGTAGTGACCAGTGCTGCACTTTAGGTACATGCTCAGTAGTGACCAGTGCTGCACTTTATGTACACGCTCAGTAGTGACCAGTGCTGCACTTTATGTACATGCTCAGTAGTGACCAGTGCTGCACTTTATGTACACGCTCAGTAGTGACCAGTGCTGCACTTTATGTACACGCTCAGCAGTGACCAGTGCTGCACTTCATGTACACGCTCAGTAGTGACCAGTGCCGAACTTTGTGTACACGCTCAGCAGTGACCAGTGCTGCACTTTATGTACACGCTCAGCAGTGACCACTGCTGCACTTTGTGTACATGCTCAGTAGTGACCAGTGCTGCACTTTATGTACACGCTCAGTAGTGACCAGTGCTGCACTTTATGTACACGCTCAGTAGTGACCAGTGCTGCACTTTATGTACACGCTCAGTAGTGACCAGTGCTGCACTTTATGTACACGCTCAGTAGTGACCAGTGCTGCAGTTTATGTGCACGCTCTGCAGTGACCAGTGCTGCATTTTATGTACATGCTCTGTAGTGACCAGTGCTGCACTTTATGTACAGGCTCAGTAGTGACCAGTGTTGCACTTTATGTACACGCTCAGTAGTGACCGGGGCTGCATTTTATGTACACGCTCAGCAGTGACCAGTGCTGCACTTTATGTACACGCTCAGCAGTGACCAGTGCTGCACTTTATGTACACCCTCAGTAGTGACCAGTGCTGCACTTTATGTACACGCTCAGTAGTGACCAGTGCTGCACTTTATGTACACGCTCAGCAGTGACCAGTGCTGCACTTTATGTACACGCTCAGTAGTGACCGGTGCTGCACTTTATGTGCACGCTCAGGAGTGACCGGTGCTGCACTTTATGTGCACGCTCAGGAGTGACCAGTGCTGCACTTTATGTACACACTCAGTAGTGACCAGTGCTGCACTCTATGTACACGCTCAGTAGTGACCAGTGCCGCACTTTATGTGCACGCTCAGCAGTGACCAGTGCTGCACTTTATGTACCCGCTCAGTAGTGACCAGTGCCGCACTTTATGTACACGCTCAGCAGTGACCAGTGCTGTACTTTATGTACACGCTCAGCAGTGACCAGTGCCGCACTTTATGTACACACTCAGTATTGACCAGTGCTGCACTTTATGTACACGCTCAGTAGTGACCGAGGCTGCACTCTATGTACATGCTCAGTAGTGACCGGGGCTGCACTTTATGTGCACGCTCAGTAGTGACCAGTGCTGTACTTTATGTGCACGCTCAGTTGTGACCAGTGCTGCACTTTATCTACACGCTCAGTAGTGACCAGTGCTGCACTTTATGTACACGCTCAGTAGTGACCAGTGCTGCACTCTATGTACATGCTCAGTAGTGACCGGGGCTGCACTTTATGTGCACGCTCAGTAGTGACCAGTGCTGCACTTTATGTACACGCTCAGTAGTGACCAGTGCCGCACTTTATGTACACTCTCAGTAATGACCAGTGCTGCACTTTATGTACATGCTCAGTAGTGACCAATGCTGCACTTTATGTACACGCTCAGTAGTGACCAGTGCTGCACTTTATGTACACGCTCAGTAGTGACCAATGCTGCACTTTATGTACACGCTCAGTAGTGACTAGTGCTGCACTTTATGTACATGCTCAGTAGTGACCAGTGCTGCACTTTATGTACACGCTCATTAGTGACCAGTACTGCACTTTATGTACATGCTCAGTAGTGACCAGTGCTGCACTTTATGTACACGCTCAGTAGTGACCGGGGCAGCACTTTATGTACACGCTCAGCAGTGACCGGGGCTGCACTTTCTGTACACGCTCAGCAGTGACCAGTGCTGCACTTTATGTACATGCTCAGTAGTGACCAGTGCTGCACTTTATGTACATGCTCAGTAGTGACCAGTGCTGCACTTTATGTACACGCTCAGTAGTGACCAGTGCTGCACTTTATGTACACGCTCAGTAGTGACCAATGCTGCACTTTATGTACACGCTCAGCAGTGACCAGTGCTGCACTTTATGTACACGCTCAGTAGTGACCAGTGCTGCACTTTATGTACACGCTCAGTAGTGACCAATGCTGCACTTTATGTACACGCTCAGCAGTGACCAGTGCTGCACTTTATGTACACGCTCAGTAGTGACCAGTGCAACACTTTATGTACACGCTCATTAGTGACCAGTACTGCACTTTATGTAAATGCTCCGTAGTGACCAGTGCTGCACTTTATGTACACGCTCAGTAGTGACCAGTGCTACACTTTATGTACATGCTCAGTAGTGACCAGTGCTTCACTTTATGTACATGCTCAGTAGTGACCAGTGCTGCACTTTATGTACATGCTCAGTAGTGACCAGTGCGGCACTTTATGTACACGCTCAGTAGTGACCAGTGCTGCACTTTATGTACATGCTCAGTAGTGACCAGGGCTGCACTTTATGTACATGCTCAGTAGTGACCAGTGCTGCACTCTATGTACATGCTCAGTAGTGACCAGTGCTGCACTTTATGTACACGCTCAGTAGTGACCAGTGCTGCACTTTATGTACATGCTCAGTAGTGACCAGTGCTGCACTTTATGTACATGCTCAGTAGTGACCAGTGCTGCACTTTATGTACATGCTCAGTAGTGACCAGTGCTGCACTTTATGTACACGCTCAGTAGTGACCAGTGCTGCACTTTATGTACATGCTCAGTAGTGACCAGTGCTGCACTTTATGTACATGCTCAGTAGTGACCAGTGCTGCACACAGGATAGGATTAGATTCACGGCTCAGCAGACAGTATCACACAGGATAGGATTAGATACACGGCTCAGCAGACAGTATCACACAGGATGGGATTAGATACACGGCTCAGGAGACTGTATCACACAGGACGGGATTAGATACACGGTTCCGGAGACATTATCACACAGGATGGGATTAGATACACGGCTCAGCAGACAGTATCACACAGGATGGGATTAGATACACGGCTCAGCAGACAGTATCACACAGGATGGGATTAGATACACGGCTCAGCCGACAGTATCACACAGGATAGGATTAGATACACGGCTCAGCAGACAGTATCACACAGGAGAGGATTAGATACATGGCTCAGCAGACAGTATCACACAGGATAGGATTAGATACACGGCTCAGCAGACAGTATCACACAGGAGAGGATTCGATACACAGCTCAGTAGGCAGTATCACACAGGATAGAATTAGATACACAGCTCAGTAGACAGTATCACACAGGATAGGATTAGATACACGGCTCAGCAGACAGTATCACACAGGAGAGGATTAGATACACAGCTCAGCAGACAGTATCACACAGGAGGGTTGGATACACAGCTCAGCAGGCAGTATCTCACAGGAGGGTTGGATACACAGCTCAGCAGGCAGTATCACACAGAAGAGGATTAGATACACAGCTTAGCAGACAGTATCACACATGATGGTTAGATACACAGCTCAGTAGACAGTATCACACAGGATAGAATTAGATACACAGCTCAGTAGACAGTATCACACAGGATAGGACTAGATACACAGCTCAGCAGACCTTATCACACAGGATAGGATTAGATACACAGCTCAGCAGACAGTATCACAAAGGATAGGATTAGATACACGGCTCAGCAGACAGTATCACACATGAGGGTTGGATACACGGCTCAGCAGACAGTATCACAGAGGATAGGATAGGATTAGATACACGGCTCAGCAGACAGTATCACACAGGATAGGATAGGATTAGATACACGGCTCAGCAGACAGTATCACACAGGATAGGATTAGATATATGGCTCAGCAGACATTATCACACAGGATAGGATTAGATACACGGCTCAGAAAACAGTATCACACAGGATAGGATTAGATACACAGTTTAGCAGACAGTATCACACATGAGGGTTGGATACACGGCTCAGCAGACAGTATCACACTCTCAGTAGTGACCAGTGCTGCACTTTATGTACACGCTCAGCAGTGACCAGTGCTGCACTTTATGTACACGCTCAGTAGTGACCAGTGCTGCACTTTATGTACATGCTCAGTAGTGACCAGTGCTGCACTTTATGTACACACTCAGTAGTGACCAGTGCTGCACTTTATGTACACGCTCAGTAGTGACCAGTGCTGCACTTTATGTACACACTCAGTAGTGACCAGTGCTGCACTTTATGTACACGCTCAGTAGTGACCAGTGCTGCACTTTATGTACACGCTCAGTAGTGACCAGTGCTGCACTTTATGTACATTCTCAGTAGTGACCAGTGCTGCACTTTATGTACACGCTCAGCAGTGACCAGTGCTGCACTTTATGTACATGCTCAGTAGTGACCAGTGCTGCACTTTATGTACACGCTCAGTAGTGACCAGTGCTGCACTTTATGTACACGCTCAGTAGTGACCAGTGCTGCACTTTATGTACACGCTCAGTAGTGACCAGTGCTGCACTTTATGTACACGCTCAGTAGTGACCAGTGCTGCAGTTTATGTGCACGCTCTGCAGTGACCAGTGCTGCACTTTATGTACATGCTCTGTAGTGACCAGTGCTGCACTTTATGTACAGGCTCAGTAGTGACCAGTGTTGCACTTTATGTACATGCTCAGTAGTGACCGGGGCTGCACTTTATGTACACGCTCAGTAGTGACCGGGGCTGCATTTTATGTACACGCTCAGCAGTGACCAGTGCTGCACTTTATGTACACGCTCAGCAGTGACCAGTGCTGCACTTTATGTACACCCTCAGTAGTGACCAGTGCTGCACTTTATGTACACGCTCAGCAGTGACCAGTGCTGCACTTTATGTACACCCTCAGTAGTGACCAGTGCTGCACTTTATGTACACGCTCAGTAGTGACCAGTGCTGCACTTTATGTACATGCTCAGTAGTGACCAGTGCTGCACTTTATGTACACGCTCAGTAGTGACCAGTGCTGCACTTTATGTACACGCTCAGCAGTGACCAGTGCTGCACTTTATGTACACGCTCAGCAGTGACCAGTGCCGCACTTTATGTACACGCTCAGCAGTGACCAGTGCCGCACTTTATGTACACGCTTAGTAGTGACCAGGGCTGCACTTTATGTACATGCTCAGTAGTGACCAGTGCTGCACTTTATGTACACGCTCAGTAGTGACCGGTGCTGCACTTTATGTGCACGCTCAGGAGTGACCAGTGCTGCACTTTATGTACACGCTCAGTAGTGACCAGTGCCGCACTTTATGTGCACGCTCAGCAGTGACCAGTGCTGCACTTTATGTACCCGCTCAGTAGTGACCAGTGCCGCACTTTATGTACACGCTCAGCAGTGACCAGTGCTGTACTTTATGTACACGCTCAGCAGTGACCAGTGCCGCACTTTATGTACACACTCAGTAGTGACCAGTGCTGCACTTTATGTACACGCTCAGTAGTGACCGAGGCTGCACTCTATGTACATGCTCAGTAGTGACCGGGGCTGCACTTTATGTGCACGCTCAGTAGTGACCAGTGCTGTACTTTATGTGCACGCTCAGTAGTGACCAGTGCTGCACTTTATGTACACGCTCAGTAGTGACCAGTGCTGCACTTTATGTACACGCTCAGTAGTGACCAGTGCTGCACTCTATGTACATGCTCAGTAGTGACCGGGGCTGCACTTTATGTGCACGCTCAGTAGTGACCAGTGCTGCACTTTATGTACACGCTCAGTAGTGACCAGTGCAGCACTTTATGTACACTCTCAGTAATGACCAGTGCTGCACTTTATGTACACGCTCAGTAGTGACCAATGCTGCACTTTATGTACACGCTCAGTAGTGACCAGTGCTGCACTTTATGTACACGCTCAGTAGTGACCAATGCTGCACTTTATGTACACACTCAGTAGTGACTAGTGCTGCACTTTATGTACATGCTCAGTAGTGACCAGTGCTGCACTTTATGTACACGCTCATTAGTGACCAGTACTGCACTTTATGTACATGCTCAGTAGTGACCAGTGCTGCACTTTATGTACACGCTCATTAGTGACCAGTACTGCACTTTATGTACATGCTCAGTAGTGACCAGTGCTGCACTTTATCTACACGCTCAGTAGTGACCGGGGCAGCACTTTATGTACACGCTCAGTAGTGACCAGTACTGCACTTTATGTAAACGCTCAGTAGTGACCAGTGCTGCACTTTATGTACATGCTCAGTAGTGACCAGTGCTGCACTTTATGTACACGCTCATTAGTGACCAGTACTGCATTTTATGTACACGCTCAGTAGTGACCAGTACTGCACTTTATGTAAACGCTCAGTAGTGACCAGTGCTGCACTTTATGTACATGCTCAGTAGTGACCAGTACTGCACTTTATGTAAACGCTCAGTAGTGACCAGTGCTGCACTTTATGTACATGCTCAGTAGTGACCAGTGCTGCACTTTATGTACACGCTCATTAGTGACCAGTACTGCACTTTATGTACACGCTCAGTAGTGATCAGTACTGTACTTTATGTACATGCTCAGTAGTAACCAGTGCTGCACTTTATGTACACGCTCAGTAGTGACCAGTGCTGCAATTTATGTACACGCTCAGCAGTGACCAGTGCTGCACTTTATGTACATGCTCAGTAGTGACCAGTGCTGCACTTTATGTACACGCTCAGTAGTGACCAGTGCTGCACTTTATGTACACGCTCAGTAGTGACCAATGCTGCACTTTATGTACACGCTCAGCAGTGACCAGTGCTGCACTTTATGTACACGCTCAGTAGTGACCAATGCTGCACTTTATGTACACGCTCAGCAGTGACCAGTGCTGCACTTTATGTACACGCTCAGTAGTGACCAGTGCTGCACTTTATGTACATGCTCAGTAGTGACCAGTGCAACACTTTATGTACACGCTCATTAGTGACCAGTACTGCACTTTATGTACATGCTCCGTAGTGACCAGTGCTGCACTTTATGTACACGCTCAGTAGTGACCAGTGCTGTACTTTATGTACACGCTCAGCAGTGACCAGTGCCGCACTTTATGTACACACTCAGTAGTGACCAGTGCTGCACTTTATGTACACGCTCAGTAGTGACCGAGGCTGCACTCTATGTACATGCTCAGTAGTGACCGGGGCTGCACTTTATGTGCACGCTCAGTAGTGACCAGTGCTGTACTTTATGTGCACGCTCAGTAGTGACCAGTGCTGCACTTTATGTACACGCTCAGTAGTGACCAGTGCTGCACTTTATGTACACGCTCAGTAGTGACCAGTGCTGCACTCTAGGTACATGCTCAGTAGTGACCGGGGCTGCACTTTATGTGCACGCTCAGTAGTGACCAGTGCTGCACTTTATGTACACGCTCAGTAGTGACCAGTGCAGCACTTTATGTACACTCTCAGTAATGACCAGTGCTGCACTTTATGTACACGCTCAGTAGTGACCAATGCTGCACTTTATGTACACGCTCAGTAGTGACCAGTGCTGCACTTTATGTACACGCTCAGTAGTGACCAATGCTGCACTTTATGTACACGCTCAGTAGTGACTAGTGCTGCACTTAATGTACATGCTCAGTAGTGACCAGTGCTGCACTTTATGTACACGCTCATTAGTGACCAGTACTGCACTTTATGTACATGCTCAGTAGTGACCAGTGCTGCACTTTATGTACACGCTCATTAGTGACCAGTACTGCACTTTATGTACATGCTCAGTAGTGACCAGTGCTGCACTTTATCTACACGCTCAGTAGTGACCGGGGCAGCACTTTATGTACACGCTCAGTAGTGACCAGTACTGCACTTTATGTAAACGCTCAGTAGTGACCAGTGCTGCACTTTATGTACATGCTCAGTAGTGACCAGTGCTGCACTTTATGTACACGCTCATTAGTGACCAGTACTGCATTTTATGTACATGCTCAGTAGTAACCAGTGCTGCACTTTATGTACACGCTCAGTAGTGACCAGTGCTGCAATTTATGTACACGCTCAGCAGTGACCAGTGCTTCACTTTATGTACATGCTCAGTAGTGACCAGTGCTGCACTTTATGTACACGCTCAGTAGTGACCAGTGCTGCACTTTATGTACACGCTCAGTAGTGACCAATGCTGCACTTTATGTACACGCTCAGCAGTGACCAGTGCTGCACTTTATGTACACGCTCAGTAGTGACCAATGCTGCACTTTATGTACACGCTCAGCAGTGACCAGTGCTGCACTTTATGTACACGCTCAGTAGTGACCAGTGCTGCACTTTATGTACATGCTCAGTAGTGACCAGTGCAACACTTTATGTACACGCTCATTAGTGACCAGTACTGCACTTTATGTACATGCTCCGTAGTGACCAGTGCTGCACTTTATGTACACGCTCAGTAGTGACCAGTGCTACACTTTATGTATATGCTCAGTAGTGACCAGTGCTGCACTTTATGTACATGCTCAGTAGTGACCAGTGCTGCACTTTATGTACATGCTCAGTAGTGACCAGTGCTGCACTTTATGTGCACGCTCAGTAGTGACCAGTGCTGCACTTTATGTACATGCTCAGTAGTGACCAGGGCTGCACTTTATGTACATGCTCAGTAGTGACCAGTGCTGCACTTTATGTACACGCTCAGTAGTGACCAGTGCTGCACTTTATGTACATGCTCAGTAGTGACCAGTGCTGCACTTTATGTACACGCTCAGTAGTGACCAGTGCTGCACACAGGATAGGATTAGATACACGGCTCAGCAGACAGTATCACACAGGATAGGATTAGATACACGGCTCAGCAGACAGTATCACACAGGATGGGATTAGATACACGGCTCAGGAGACAGTATCACACAGGACGGGATTAGATACACGGCTCAGCAGACATTATCACACAGGATGGGATTAGATACACGGCTCAGCAGACAGTATCACACAGGATGGGATTAGATACACGGCTCAGCAGACAGTATCACACAGGATAGGATTAGATACACGGCTCAGCAGACAGTATCACACAGGAGAGGAATAGATACACAGCTCAGTAGGCAGTATCACACAGGATAGAATTAGATACACAGCTCAGTAGACAGTATCACACAGGATAGAATTAGATACACGGCTCAGCAGACAGTATCACACAGGATAGGATTAGATACACGGCTCAGCAGACAGTATCACACAGGAGAGGATTAGATACACAGCTCAGCAGACAGTATCACACAGGAGGGTTGGATACACAGCTCAGCAGGCAGTATCACACAAAAGAGGATTAGATACACAGCTTAGCAGACAGTATCACACATGATGGTTAGATACACAGCTCAGTAGACAGTATCACACAGGAGAGGATTAGATACACGGCTCAGTAGACAGTATCACACAGGATAGGATTAGATACACAGCTCAGCAGACAGTATCACACATGAGGGTTGGATACACGGCTCAGCAGACAGTATCATAGAGGATAGGATAGGATTAGATACACGGCTCAGCAGACAGTATCACACAGGATAGGATAGGATTAGATACACGGCTCAGCAGACAGTATCACACAGGATAGGATTAGATACATGGCTCAGCAGACATTATCACACAGGATAGGATTAGATACACGGCTCAGAAAACAGTATCACACAGGATAGGATTAGATACACAGTTTAGCAGACAGTATCACACATGAGGGTTGGATACACGGCTCAGCAGACAGTATCACACTCTCAGTAGTGACCAGTGCTGCACTTTATGTACACGCTCAGCAGTGACCAGTGCTGCACTTTATGTACACGCTCAGCAGTGACCAGTGCTGCACTTTATGTACACGCTCAGTAGTGACCAGTGCTGCACTTTATGTACACGCTCAGTAGTGACCAGTGCTGCACTTTATGTACACGCTCAGTAGTGACCCGGGCTGCACTTTATGTACACGCTCAGTAGTGACCAGTGCTGCACTTTATGTACACGCTCAGTAGTGACCAGTGCTGCACTTTATGTACACGCTCAGTAGAGACCAGTGCTGCACTTTATGTACATGCTCAGTAGTGACCAGTGCTGCACTTTATGTACACGCTCAGTAGTGACCCGGGCTGCACTTTATGTACACGCTCAGTAGTGACCAGTGCTGCACTTTATGTACACGCTCAGTAGTGACCAGTGCTGCACTTTATGTACACGCTCAGTAGTGACCAGTGCTGCACTTTATGTACACGCTCAGTAGTGTCCAGTGCTGCACTCTATGTACACGCTCAGTAGTGACCAGTGCTGCACTTTATGTACATGCTCAGTAGTGACCAGTGCTGCACTTTATGTACACGCTCAGTAGCGACCAGTGCTGCACTTTATGTACATGCTCAGCAGTGACCAGTGCTGCACTTTATGTACACGCTCAGTAGTGACCAGTGCTGCACTTTATGTACACACTCAGTAGTGACCGGGGCTGCACTTTATGTACACGCTCAATAGTGACCAGTGCTGCACTTTATGTACACGCTCAGTAGTGACCAGTGCTGCACTTTATGTACACGCTCAGTAGAGACCTGTGCTGCACTTTATGTACACGCTCAGTAGTGACCAGTGCTGCACTTTATGTACACACTCAGTAGTGACCAGTGCTGCACTTTATGTACATGCTCAGTACTGACCAGTGCTGCACTTTATGTACACGCTCAGTAGTGACCGGGGCTGCACTTTATGTACACGCTCAGCAGTGACCAGTGCTGCACTTTATGTACACGCTCAGCAGTGACCAGTGCTGTACTTTATGTACATGCTCAGTAGTGACCAGTGCTGCACTTTATGTACATGCTCAGTAGTGACCAGTGCTGCACTTTATGTACATGCTCAGTAGTGACCAGTGCTGCACTTTATGTACATGCTCAGTAGTGACCAGTGCTGCACTTTATGTACACACTCAGTAGTGACCAGTGCTGCACTTTATGTACACGCTCAGCAGTGACCAGTGCCGCACTTTATGTACACGCTCAGTAGTGACCAGTGCTGCACTTTATGTACACGCTCAGTAGTGACCAGTGCTGCACTTTATGTACACACTCAGTAGTGACCAGTGCTGCACTCTATGTACACGCTCAGCAGTGACCAGTGCTGCACTTTATGTACATGCTCAGTAGTGACCGGTGCTGCACTTTGTGTACACACTCAGTAGTGACCAGTGCTGCACTTTATGTACACACTCAGTAGTGACCAGTGCTGCACTTTATGTACATGCTCAGTAGTGACCAGTGCTGCACTTTATGTACACGCTCAGTAGTGACCAGTGCTGCACTTTATGTACACACTCAATAGTGACCAGTGCTGCACTTTATGTACACGCTCAGTAGTGACCAGTGCTGCACTTTATGTACACGCTCAGTAGTGACCAGTGCTGCACTTTATGTACATGCTCAGTAGTGACCGGTGCTGCACTTTGTGTACACACTCAGTAGTGACCAGTGCTGCACTTTATGTACACACTCAGTAGTGACCAGTGCTGCACTTTATGTACATGCTCAGTAGTGACCAGTGCTGCACTTTATGTACACACTCAGTAGTGACCAGTGCTGCACTTTATGTACACGCTCAGTAGTGACCAGTGCTGCACTTTATGTACACACTCAGTAGTGACCAGTGCTGCACTTTATGTACACACTCAGTAGTGACCAGTGCTGCACTTTATGTACACGCTCAGTAGTGACCAGTGCTGCACTTTATGTACACACTCAGTAGTGACCGGGGCTGCACTTTATGTACACGCTCAATAGTGACCAGTGCTGCACTTTATGTACACGCTCAGTAGTGACCAGTGCTGCACTTTATGTACACGCTCAGTAGAGACCAGTGCTGCACTTTATGTACACACTCAGTAGTGACCAGTGCTGCACTTTATGTACATGCTCAGTACTGACCAGTGCTGCACTTTATGTACACGCTCAGTAGTGACCGGGGCTGCACTTTATGTACACGCTCAGCAGTGACCAGTGCTGCACTTTATGTACACGCTCAGCAGTGACCAGTGCTGTACTTTATGTACATGCTCAGTAGTGACCAGTGCTGCACTTTATGTACATGCTCAGTAGTGACCAGTGCTGCACTTTATGTACATGCTCAGTAGTGACCAGTGCTGCACTTTATGTACACGCTCAGTAGAGACCTGTGCTGCACTTTATGTACACGCTCAGTAGTGACCAGTGCTGCACTTTATGTACACACTCAGTAGTGACCAGTGCTGCACTTTATGTACATGCTCAGTAGTGACCAGTGCTGCACTTTATGTACATGCTCAGTAGTGACCAGTGCTGCACTTTATGTACACACTCAGTAGTGACCAGTGCTGCACTTTATGTACACGCTCAGCAGTGACCAGTGCCGCACTTTATGTACACGCTCAGTAGTGACCAGTGCTGCACTTTATGTACACGCTCAGTAGTGACCAGTGCTGCACTTTATGTACACACTCAGTAGTGACCAGTGCTGCACTCTATGTACACGCTCAGCAGTGACCAGTGCTGCACTTTATGTACATGCTCAGTAGTGACCGGTGCTGCACTTTGTGTACACACTCAGTAGTGACCAGTGCTGCACTTTATGTACACACTCAGTAGTGACCAGTGCTGCACTTTATGTACATGCTCAGTAGTGACCAGTGCTGCACTTTATGTACACACTCAATAGTGACCAGTGCTGCACTTTATGTACACGCTCAGTAGTGACCAGTGCTGCACTTTATGTACACGCTCAGTAGTGACCAGTGCTGCACTTTATGTACATGCTCAGTAGTGACCGGTGCTGCACTTTGTGTACACACTCAGTAGTGACCAGTGCTGCACTTTATGTACACACTCAGTAGTGACCAGTGCTGCACTTTATGTACATGCTCAGTAGTGACCAGTGCTGCACTTTATGTACACACTCAGTAGTGACCAGTGCTGCACTTTATGTACACGCTCAGTAGTGACCAGTGCTGCACTTTATGTACACACTCAGTAGTGACCAGTGCTGCACTTTATGTACACACTCAGTAGTGACCAGTGCTGCACTTTATGTACACACTCAGTAGTGACCATTGCTGCACTTTATGTACACACTCAGTAGTGACCAGTGCT
This sequence comes from Phyllobates terribilis, assembly GCF_046119375.1. Taxonomy (NCBI): domain Eukaryota; kingdom Metazoa; phylum Chordata; class Amphibia; order Anura; family Dendrobatidae; genus Phyllobates; species Phyllobates terribilis. The sequence continues at coordinate 174,962,637 of NW_027362769.1, forward strand.
GCACTTTATGTACACACTCAGTAGTGACCAGTGCTGCACTCTATGTACACACTCAGTAGTGACCAGTGCTGCACTTTATGTACATGCTCAGTAGTGACCAGTGCTGCACTTTATGTACATGCTCAGTAGTGACCAGTGCTGCACTTTATGTACACGCTCAGTAGTGACCAGTGCTGCACTTTATGTAGATGCTCAGTAGTGACCGGTGCTGCAGTTTATGTATATGCTCAGTAGTGACCAGTGCTGCACTTTATGTACACGCTCAGTAGTGACCAGTGCTGCACTTTATGTACACGCTCAGTAGTGACCAGTGCTGCACTTTATGTACACGCTCAGTAGTGACCAGTGCTGCACTTTATGTACACGCTCAGTAGTGACCAGTGCTGCACTTTATGTACACGCTCAGTAGTGACCAGTGCTGCAGTTTATGTATATGCTCAGTAGTGACCAGTGCTGCAGTTTATGTACATGCTCAGTAGTGACCAGTGCTGCACTTTATGTACACACTCAGTAGTGACCAGTGCTGCACTTTATGTACACACTCAGTAGTGACCAGTGCTGCACTTTATGTACACACTCAGTAGTGACCAGTGCTGCACTTTATGTACACACTCAGTAGTGACCAGTGCTGCACTTTATGTACACACTCAGTAGTGACCAGTGCTGCACTTTATGTACACACTCAGTAGTGACCAGTGCTGCACTTTATGTACACACTCAGTAGTGACCAGTGCTGCACTTTATGTACACACTCAGTAGTGACCAGTGCTGCACTTTATGTACATGCTCAGTAGTGACCAGTGCTGCACTTTATGTACATGCTCAGTAGTGACCAGTGCTGCACTTTATGTACACGCTCAGTAGTGACCAGTGCTGCACTTTATGTAGATGCTCAGTAGTGACCGGTGCTGCACTTTATGTACACGCTCAGTAGTGACCAGTGCTGTACTTTATGTACACACTCAGTAGTGACCAGTGCTGCACTTTATGTACGTGCTCAGTAGTGACCGGTGCTGCACTTTATGTACATGCTCAGTAGTGACCAGTGCTGCACTCTATGTACATGCTCAGTAGTGACCGGGGCTGCACTTTATGTACACGCTCAGTAGTGACCAGTGCTGTACTTTATGTACACACTCAGTAGTGACCAGTGCTGTACTTTATGTACACGCTCAGTAGTGACCAGTGCTGCACTTTATGTACACGCTCAGTAGTGACCAGTGCTGCACTTTATGTACACGCTCAGTAGTGACCAGTGCTGCACTTTATGTACACGCTCAGTAATGACCAGTGCTGCACTTTATGTACACACTCAGTAGTGACCAGTGCTGCACTTTGTGTACACACTCAGTAGTGACCAGTGCTGCACTTTATGTACACGCTCAGTAGTGACCAGTGCTGCACTTTATGTACACACTCAGTAGTGACCAGTGCTGCACTTTGTGTACACACTCAGTAGTGACCAGTGCTGCACTTTATGTACACGCTCAGTAGTGACCAGTGCTGCACTTTATGTACACGCTCAGTAGTGACCAGTGCTGCACTTTATGTACACTCTCAGTAGTGACCAGTGCTGCACTTTATGTACACGCTCAGTAGTGACCGGGGCTGCACTCTATATACACTCTCAGTAGTGACCAGTGCTGCACTTTATGTACACACTCAGTAGTGACCAGTGCTGCACTTTATGTACACGCTCAGTAGTGACCAGTGCTGCACTTTATGTACACGCTCAGTAGTGACCAGTGCTGCACTTTATGTACATGCTCAGTAGTGACCAGTGCTGCACTTTATCTACACGCTCAGTAGTGACCAGTGCTGCACTTTATGTACACGCTCAGTAGTGACCAGTGCTGCACTTTATGTACATGCTCAGTAGTGACCAGTGCTGCACTTTATGTACACGCTCAGTAGTGACCAGTGCTGCACTTTATGTACCTGCTCAGCAGTGACCAGTGCTGCACTTTATGTACATGCTCAGTAGTGACCAGTGCTGCACTTTATGTACACGCTCAGTAGTGACCAGTGCTGCACTTTATGTACACGCTCAGTAGTGACCAGTGCTGCACTTTATGTACACGCTCAGTAGTGACCAGTGCTGCACTTTATGTACACGCTCAGTAGTGACCAGTGCTGCACTTTATGTACACGCTCAGTAGTGACCAGTGCTGCACTTTATGTACACGCTCAGTAGTGACCAGTGCTGCACTTTATGTACACACTCAGTAGTGACCAGTGCTGCACTCTATGTACACACTCAGTAGTGACCAGTGCTGCACTTTATGTACACGCTCAGTAGTGACCAGTGCTGCACTTTATGTACACGCTCAGTAGTGACCAGTGCTGCACTTTATGTACACACTCAGTAGTGACCAGTGCTGCACTTTGTGTACACACTCAGTAGTGACCAGTGCTGCACTTTATGTACACGCTCAGTAGTGACCAGTGCTGCACTTTATGTACACTCTCAGTAGTGACCAGTGCTGCACTTTATGTACACGCTCAGTAGTGACCGGGGCTGCACTCTATATACACTCTCAGTAGTGACCAGTGCTGCACTTTATGTACACACTCAGTAGTGACCAGTGCTGCACTTTATGTACACGCTCAGTAGTGACCAGTGCTGCACTTTATGTACACGCTCAGTAGTGACCAGTGCTGCACTTTATGTACACGCTCAGTAGTGACCAGTGCTGCACTTTATGTACACGCTCAGTAGTGACCAGTGCTGCACTTTATGTACATGCTCAGTAGTGACCAGTGCTGCACTTTATCTACACGCTCAGTAGTGACTAGTGCTGCACTTTATGTACACGCTCAGTAGTGACCAGTGCTGCACTTTATGTACATGCTCAGTAGTGACCAGTGCTGCACTTTATGTACACGCTCAGTAGTGACCAGTGCTGCACTTTATGTACACGCTCAGTAGTGACCAGTGCTGCACTTTATGTACACGCTCAGTAGTGACCAGTGCTGCACTTTATGTACACGCTCAGTAGTGACCAGTGCTGCACTTTATGTACATGCTCAGTAGTGACCAGTGCTGCACTTTATGTACACGCTCAGTAGTGACCAGTGCTGCACTTTATGTACACGCTCAGTAGTGACCAGTGCTGCACTTTATGTACACGCTCAGTAGTGACCAGTGCTGCACTTTATGTACACGCTCAGTAGTGACCAGTGCTGCACTTTATGTACACGCTCAGCAGTGACCAGTGCTGCACACAGGATAGGATTAGATACACGGCTCTGCAGACAGTATCACACAGGATAGGATTAGATACATGGCTCAGCAGACAGTATCACACAGGATAGGATTAGATACACGGCTCAGCAGACAGTATCACACAGGATGGGATTAGATACACGGCTCAGCAGACAGTATCACACAGGATGGGATTAGATACACGGCTCAGGAGACAGTATCACACAGGATGGGATTAGGTACACGGCTCAGGAGACAGTATCACACAGGATGGGATTAGATACACGGCTCAGCAGACAGTATCACACAGGATGGGATTAGATACACGGCTCAGCAGACAGTATCACACATGAGGGTTGGATACACGGCTAAGCAGACAGTATCACACATGAGGGTTGGATACACGGCTCAGCTGACAGTATCACACATGAGGGTTGGATACACGGCTCAGCAGACAGTATCACACATGAGGGTTGGATACACGGCTCAGCAGACAGTATCACACATGAGCGTTGGATACACGGCTCAGCAGACAGTATCACACAGGATAGGATTAGATACATGGCTCATCAGACAGTATCACACAGGATAGGATTAGATACACAGCCCAGCAGACAGTATCACACAGGATAGGATTAGATACACGGCTCAGAAAACAGTAACACACAGGATAGGATTAGATACACAGCTTAGCAGACAGTATCACACATGAGGGTTGGATACACGACTCAGCAGACAGTATCACACATGAGAGGATTAGATACACAGCTCAGCAGACAGTATCAAACATGAGGGTTGGATATACGGCTCAGCAGACAGTATCACACATGAGGGTTGGATACACGGCTCAGCAGACAGTATCACACATGAGGGTTGGATACACTGCTCAGCAGACAGTATCACACATGAGGGTTGGATACACGGCTCAGCAGACAGTATCACACATGAGGATTAGATACACAGCTCAGCAGACAGTATCACACAGGATAGGATTAGATACATGGCTCAGCAGACAGTATCACTAATGAGGGTTGGATACACGGCTCAGCAGACAGTATCACTAATGAGGGTTGGATACACGGCTCAGCAGACAGTATCACACATGAGGGTTGGATACACGGCTCAGCAGACAGTATCACACAGGAGAGGATTAGATACACAGCTCAGCAGACAGTATCACACAGGATAGGATTAGATACACAGCTCAGCAGACAGTATCACACATGAGGGTTGGATACACGGCTCAGCAGACAGTATCACACATGAGGGTTGGATACACGGCTCAGCAGACAGTATCACACAGGAGAGGATTAGATACACAGCTCAGCAGACAGTATCACACAGGATAGGATTAGATACATGGCTCAGCAGACAGTATCACTAATGAGGGTTGGATACACGGCTCAGCAGACAGTATCACTAATGAGGGTTGGATACACGGCTCAGCAGACAGTATCACACAGGATAGGATTAGATACACAGCTCAGCAGACAGTATCACACATGAGGGTTGGATACACGGCTCAGCAGACAGTATCACACATGAGGGTTGGATACACGGCTCAGCAGACAGTATCACACAGGAGAGGATTAGATACACAGCTCAGCAGACAGTATCACACAGGATAGGATTAGATACATGGCTCAGCACACAGTATCACTAATGAGGGTTGGATACACGGCTCAGCAGACAGTATCACTAATGAGGGTTGGATACACGGCTCAGCAGACAGTATCACACAGGATAGGATTAGATACACAGCTCAGCAGACAGTATCACTAATGAGGGTTGGATACACGGCTCAGCAGACAGTATCACACATGAGGGTTGGATACACGGCTCAGCAGACAGTATCACACAGGATAGGATTAGATACATGGCTCAGCAGACAGTATCACTAATGAGGGTTGGATACACGGCTCAGCAGACAGTATCACTAATGAGGGTTGGATACACGGCTCAGCAGACAGTATCACACAGGATAGGATTAGATACACAGCTCAGCAGACAGTATCACACATGAGGGTTGGATACACGGCTCAGCAGACAGTATCACACATGAGGGTTGGATACACGGCTCAGCAGACAGTATCACACAGGATAGGATTAGATACACAGCTCAGCACAGTATCACACACGAGGGTTGGATACACAGCTCAGCAGACAGTATCACACATGAGAGGATTAGATACACGGCTCAGCAGACAGTATCAAACATGAGGGTTGGATACACAGCTCAGCAGACAGTATCACACATGAGAGGATTAGATATACGGCTCAGCAGACAGTATCACACATGAGGGTTGGATACAGGGCTCAGCAGACAGTATCACACATGAGGGTTGGATACACAGCTCAGCAGACAGTATCACACATGAGAGGATTAGATATACGGCTCAGCAGACAGTATCACACATGAGGGTTGGATACAGGGCTCAGCAGACAGTATCACACATGAGGGTTGGATACACGGCTCAGCAGACAGTATCACACATGAGGGTTGGATACACGGCTCAGCAGACAGTATCACACATGAGGGTTGGATACACGGCTCAGCAGACAGTATCACACATGAGGGTTGGATACACGGCTCAGCAGACAGTATCACACAGGATAGGATTAGCTACACAGCTCAGCAGACAGTATCACACATGAGGGTTGGATACACGGCTCAGCAGACAGTATCACACATGAGGGTTGGATACACTGCTCAGCAGACAGTATCACACAGGATAGGATTAGATACACAGCTCAGCAGACAGTATCACACATGAGGGTTGGATACACGGCTCAGCAGACAGTATCACACATGAGGGTTGGATACACTGCTCAGCAGACAGTATCACACATGAGGGTTGGATACACAGCTCAGCAGACAGTATCACACATGAGGGTTGGATACAGGGCTCAGCAGACAGTATCACACATGAGGGTTGGATACAGGGCTCAGCAGACAGTATCACACATGAGGGTTGGATACAGGGCTCAGCAGACAGTATCACTAATGAGAGTTGGATACACGGCTCAGCAGACAGTATCACACATGAGGGTTGGATACAGGGCTCAGCAGACAGTATCACACAGGATAGGATTAGATACACAGCTCAGCAGACAGTATCACACATGAGGGTTAGATACACGGCTCAGCAGACAGTATCACACATGAGGGTTGGATACACAGCTCAGCAGACAGTATCACACATGAGGATTAGATACACGGCTCAGCAGACAGTATCACACATGAGGGTTGGATACACAGCTCAGCAGACAGTATCACACATGAGGGTTGGATACAGGGCTCAGCAGACAGTATCACACAGGATAGGATTAGATACACAGCTCAGCACAGTATCACACACGAGGGTTGGATACACAGCTCAGCAGACAGTATCACACATGAGAGGATTAGATACACGGCTCAGCAGACAGTATCAAACATGAGGGTTGGATATACGGCTCAGCAGACAGTATCACACATGAGGGTTGGATACAGGGCTCAGCAGACAGTATCACACATGAGGGTTGGATACGGGGCTCAGCAGACAGTATCACACATGAGGGTTGGATACACAGCTCAGCAGACAGTATCACACATGAGGGTTGGATACACGGCTCAGCACACAGTATCACACATGAGGGTTGGATACACGGCTCAGCAGACAGTATCACACATGAGAGTTGGATACAATGCTCAGCAGACAGTATCACACATGAGGGTTGGATACAGGGCTCAGCAGACAGTATCACACATGAGGATTAGATACACGGCTCAGCAGACAGTATCACTAATGAGGGTTGGATACACGGCTCAGCAGACAGTATCACACATGAGGGTTGGATACAGGGCTCAGCAGACAGTATCACACAGGATAGGATTAGATATACGGCTCAGCAGACAGTATCACACATGAGGGTTGGATACACGGCTCAGCAGACAGTATCACACATGAGGGTTGGATACACAGCTCAGCAGACAGTATCACACAGGATAGGATTAGATACACAGCTCAGCAGACAGTATCACACATGAGGGTTGGATACACGGCTCAGCAGACAGTATCACACATGAGGGTTGGATACACTGCTCAGCAGACAGTATCACACATGAGGGTTGGATACACGGCTCAGCAGACAGTATCACACATGAGGGTTGGATACACGGCTCAGCAGACAGTATCACACATGAGGGTTGGATACACGGCTCAGCAGACAGTATCACACATGAGGGTTGGATACACAGCTCAGCAGACAGTATCACACATGAGGGTTGGATACAGGGCTCAGCAGACAGTATCACTAATGAGGGTTGGATACACGGCTCAGCAGACAGTATCACACAGGATAGGATTAGATACACAGCTCAGCAGACAGTATCACACAAGATAGGATTAGATACACAGCTCAGCAGACAGTATCACACATGAGGGTTCGATACACGGCTCAGCAGACAGTATCACACATGAGGGTTGGATACACGGCTCAGCAGACAGTATCACACATGATAGGATTAGATACACAGCTCAGCAGACAATATCACACATGAGGGTTGGATACACGGCTCAGCAGACAGTATCACACATGAGGGTTGGATACACAGCTCAGCAGACAGTATCACACAGGATGGGATTAGATACACAGCTCAGCAGACAGTATCACACATGAGGGTTGGATACACGGCTCAGCAGACAGTATCACACAGAAGAGGATTAGATACACAGCTCAGCAGACAGTATCACACATGATAGGATTAGATACACGGCTCAGCAGACAGTATCACACATGATAGGATTAGATACACGGCTCAGCACACAGTATCACACAGGATAGGATTAGATACACAGCTCAGCAGACAGTATCACACATGATAGGATTAGATACACGGCTCAGCAGACAGTATCACACAGGATAGGATTAGATACACAGCTCAGCACACAGTATCACACAGGAGAGGATTAGATACACAGCTCAGCAGACAGTATCACACATGAGGGTTGGATACACAGCTCAGCAGACAGTATCACACAGGATGGGATTAGATACACAGCTCAGCAGACAGTATCACACATGAGGGTTGGATACACGGCTCAGCAGACAGTATCACACATGAGGGTTGGATACACGGCTCAGCAGACAGTATCACACAGGATAGGATTAGATACACAGCTCAGCACACAGTATCACACAGGATAGGATTAGATACACGGCTCAGCAGACAGTATCACACAGGAGAGGATTAGATACACAGCTCAGCAGACAGTATCACACAGGAGAGGATTAGATACACGGCTCAGCAGACAGTATCACACAGGATAGGATTAGATACACGGCTCAGCAGACAGTATCACACAAGAAAGGATTAGATACACGGCTCAGCAGACAGTATCACACATGAGGGTTGGATACACGGCTCAGCAGACAGTATCACACATGAGGGTTAGATACACGGCTCAGCAGAGAGTATCACACAGGATAGGATTAGATACACGGCTCAGCAGACAGTATCACACAGGATAGGATTAGATACACGGCTCAGCAGACAGTATCACACAGGATAGGATTAGATACACAGCTCAGCAGACAGTATCACACAGGAGAGGATTAGATACACGGCTCAGCAGACAGTATCACACAGGAGAGGATTAGATACACGGCTCAGCAGACAGTATCGCACAGGATAGGATTAGATACACAGCTCAGCAGACAGTATCACACAGGAGAGGATTAGATACACGGCTCAGCAGACAGTATCACACAGGATAGGATTAGATACACGGCTCAGCAGACAGTATCACACAGGATAGGATTAGATACACGGCTCAGTAGACAGTATCACACAGGAGAGGATTAGATACACAGCTCAGCAGACAGTATCACACAGGAGAGGATTAGATACACGGCTCAGCAGACAGTATCACACAGGATAGGATTAGATACACGGCTCAGCAGACAGTATCACACAGGATAGGATTAGATACACAGCTCAGCAGACAGTATCACACAGGAGAGGATTAGATACACGGCTCAGCAGACAGTATCACACAGGATAGGATTAGATACACGGCTCAGCAGACAGTATCACACAGGAGAGGATTAGATACACGGCTCAGCAGACAGTATCACACAGGATAGGATTAGATACACGGCTCAGCAGACAGTATCACACAGGAGAGGATTAGATACACAGCTCAGCAGACAGTATCACACAGGAGAGGATTAGATACACGGCTCAGCAGACAGTATCACACAGGAGAGGATTAGATACACAGCTCAGCAGACAGTATCACACAGGAGAGGATTAGATACACGGCTCAGCAGACAGTATCACACAGGATAGGATTAGATACACGGCTCAGCAGACAGTATCACACAGGATAGGATTAGATACACGGCTCAGCAGACAGTATCACACAGGAGAGGATTAGATACATGGCTCAGCAGACAGTATCACACAGGAGAGGATTAGATACACGGCTCAGCAGACAGTATCACACAGGATAGGATTAGATACACGGCTCAGCAGACAGTATCACACAGGAGAGGATTAGATACACGGCTCAGCAGACGGTATCACACAGGATAGGATTAGATACACGGCTCAGCAGACAGTATCACACAGGAGAGGATTAGATACACGGCACAGCAGACATTATCACACAGGATAGGATTAGATACACAGCTCAGCAGACAGTATCACACAGGATAGGATTAGATACACAGCTCAGCAGACAGTATCACACAGGAGAGGATTAGATACACGGCTCAGCAGACAGTATCACACAGGATAGGATTAGATACACGGCTCAGCAGACAGTATCACACAAGAAAGGATTAGATACACGGCTCAGCAGACAGTATCACACATGAGGGTTGGATACACGGCTCAGCAGACAGTATCACACATGAGGGTTAGATACACGGCTCAGCAGAGAGTATCACACAGGATAGGATTAGATACACGGCTCAGCAGACAGTATCACACAGGATAGGATTAGATACACGGCTCAGCAGACAGTATCACACAGGATAGGATTAGATACACAGCTCAGCAGACAGTATCACACAGGAGAGGATTAGATACACGGCTCAGCAGACAGTATCACACAGGAGAGGATTAGATACACGGCTCAGCAGACAGTATCGCACAGGATAGGATTAGATACACAGCTCAGCAGACAGTATCACACAGGAGAGGATTAGATACACGGCTCAGCAGACAGTATCACACAGGATAGGATTAGATACACGGCTCAGCAGACAGTATCACACAGGATAGGATTAGATACACGGCTCAGTAGACAGTATCACACAGGAGAGGATTAGATACACAGCTCAGCAGACAGTATCACACAGGAGAGGATTAGATACACGGCTCAGCAGACAGTATCACACAGGATAGGATTAGATACACGGCTCAGCAGACAGTATCACACAGGATAGGATTAGATACACAGCTCAGCAGACAGTATCACACAGGAGAGGATTAGATACACGGCTCAGCAGACAGTATCACACAGGATAGGATTAGATACACGGCTCAGCAGACAGTATCACACAGGAGAGGATTAGATACACGGCTCAGCAGACAGTATCACACAGGATAGGATTAGATACACGGCTCAGCAGACAGTATCACACAGGAGAGGATTAGATACACAGCTCAGCAGACAGTATCACACAGGAGAGGATTAGATACACGGCTCAGCAGACAGTATCACACAGGAGAGGATTAGATACACAGCTCAGCAGACAGTATCACACAGGAGAGGATTAGATACACGGCTCAGCAGACAGTATCACACAGGATAGGATTAGATACACGGCTCAGCAGACAGTATCACACAGGATAGGATTAGATACACGGCTCAGCAGACAGTATCACACAGGAGAGGATTAGATACATGGCTCAGCAGACAGTATCACACAGGAGAGGATTAGATACACGGCTCAGCAGACAGTATCACACAGGATAGGATTAGATACACGGCTCAGCAGACAGTATCACACAGGAGAGGATTAGATACACGGCTCAGCAGACGGTATCACACAGGATAGGATTAGATACACGGCTCAGCAGACAGTATCACACAGGAGAGGATTAGATACACGGCACAGCAGACATTATCACACAGGATAGGATTAGATACACAGCTCAGCAGACAGTATCACACAGGATAGGATTAGATACACAGCTCAGCAGACAGTATCACACAGGAGAGGATTAGATACACGGCTCAGCAGACAGTATCACACAGGATAGGATTAGATACACGGCTCAGCAGACAGTATCACACAGGAGAGGATTAGATACACAGCTCAACAGACAGTATCACACAGGATAGGATTAGATACACGGCTCAGCAGACAGTATCACACATGAGGGTTGGATACACAGCTCAGCAGACAGTATCACACATGAGGGTTGGATACACAGCTCAGCAGACAGTATCACACAGGATAGGATTAGATACACGGCTCAGCAGACAGTATCACACAGGATAGGATTAGATACACAGCTCAGCAGACAGTATCACACAGGATAGGATTAGATACACGGCTCAGCAGACAGTATCACACAGGATAGGATTAGATACACGGCTCAGCAGACAGTATCACACATGAGGGTTGGATACACAGCTCAGCAGACAGTATCACACATGAGGGTTGGATACACAGCTCAGCAGACAGTATCACACAGGATAGGATTAGATACACAGCTCAGCAGATAGTATCACACAGGATAGGATTAGATACACGGCTCAGCAGACAGTATCACACAGGATAGGATTAGATACACGGCTCAGCAGACAGTATCACACATGAGGGTTGGATACAGCTGGTGAGTGGATTTCCTCTCTCTGGATGATGAGGCTTCTCCTTTCTCAGGGAGGAGGGAGCGGAGCGCAGAGATCTCAGGAGCCCCTGGATGTGTACAGACGCCGCCACACAGAGACCCCCGGAGCACAGAGACCCCCGGAGCACAGAGACCCCCGGAGCACAGAGATCCCCGGAGCACAGAGACCCCCGGAGCACAGAGACCCCCGGAGCACAGAGATCCCCGGAGCACAGAGACCTCCAGCTTGGACGGTGAGTGCGGCAGAGACCCTATAACCAGACCCCTGGGTCATACACAGCCCGATGCAGCAGAGCTGAGCTTCCACCTGAGATCTCCAGTGCTGTGTGATCGTGCAGAAGGTTTACCTGCAGTCCTATGTGAACCTGCAGTCCTATGTAAACTTGCTCCCACAGCACAGTAGGGCTCTGCTACATCTGCCTGTAGCTGCTTTGTGTTGGCACACTGCGGCTCCTCTTCCTCGATCTTCGCTTCCCTTCAGGGGAGAAGTTTCCATTTTCACATCTGGTCCCAAAAACTAAACTGTAAGGAAACTTTTCCTCCCTTTTACTTTTTTTCTGTTTTTACCAAGAAGCATAACTTTTTCTTTTTCCTGTGTCTGTGGGGGGCTTGTATTTCGGAGGATGGGATGAGATGAAGGTTTTGATGCCATTTAATTTATTGGAAAATGAAAAGAAAATTGTGCACATGTAGTGATGTGGATATTAAGCGATTCAATGCAAGTCAATGGCGGCGAAAACGCCGCGATTCCGCAAAATATTTGGTTGTGCTGCGTATTTTTCTGCAATGATAATCCGCAGCGGAAATTTCCGCAGCATGTGCACAGCACATGCAGATTATCATTGGAGAACATGGCAGACCTTCTACCATGCGTTTCTGCAGCGGAATTGCCGCTGCGGAAACGCTTAAAAAACGCATCGTGTGCACACAGCCTTAGTTAGGAATTCAAGAAAAAAATCGCAGCGATTCCACTAATGTTATTTTTGGATTTAGTTCTCAGTGTTCCCCATGCAGTAAATATGAGCCACTCTCATTATTCTGGGGGTCGGTAAGATTACAGCGACTCCTCATTTATGTGTCTGCAGAAGTTGAAAAAAAAATTAAAAGACCTGGAGATAAAGTGATTTTTTTTTTAAAACTGAAATTTTTTTCTAATTTTTGTTGAATGGAGCCAGATGCTTATTGCAATATTTTTCAGGTTGAGTTGTGCTTTTTTTTTTTTTGTACCATTTTAGTGATCATACTTTTTTTTTCTCTCTTTAGTCTTTTTTTTTAGAGGTCACTTGGCCGAAAAATAGCAATTGTTTTTTTTATGGTGTTTACTGGTCATACGTAATGTTTTGATAGATTTTGATACCAAATATGTTCATTTTTTAAAAAAATATATATATATTTTATTAGTTTACAGTTAGATACAAGAAAGAGACATATATTTTTAATTATTTTTAAACTTTTATTTTTTTTTGTTAATTTTTTGCAATACTTCTTCCCAGCATTTGGGTGTACAAAAATGGCCAACTGCTGTTTTGTATGTCTGTCTTGATGAAGAGATGCTTAGAATTTATTAAGAATCATGTGCCGGGCCTGGAGGACATTTCCGTTGGCATTTATGCCACTTTTGTGGTGTAATTTATGATGAATTTTTCAGCCATGGCACCTCCCGGAGTAGCTCTTAATCACTTCTCGAAAAGTTGTTGGAAGTGGAATATAAAACAATAAAAGATGGAGAATTCTTTCTCTACTTCTTGCACAAAAATTTTGTGAATTCCAAGCAGTTTTCCGGCAGAACTGATGAATCTGGGGCCCTTGTATTTTCGTCTCTCACCGTTTTTAAGATCTCTGCTTGTTGTCATGGACTGATAACGAATATTCCTATTTGTAACAAATCGTCCACTAAGTGAACGGAAATAAAATACAATGTATCAGTTTAGAAAATCCTCTGTGAGCTGAAAAGAGCGTGGGAGGCCCCATAGGCTGCCATTGGAGCTGGGGTCCTATTGAGGACCACCCATCGTCGCCATCTTGGTACACCTGTGATTCTTGGGAGATCTTGATTTTCAGTCTCTACTATAACTCTTAAGACAATAAACATCATCAAGAGGAAAAACATCAAAATGCCAAAATGTTTTTTCTTTTGGTGCAGCACCTCCCCACAAAATTGCAAAAAAAAAAACATGTGTTTACCAATATGGTATCATTTATAACATTAGCTCAGTGCGCAAAAACAAAATTCTTGCACATCTTCTCCATAAGTGGAAAAATAAAGTTATGGCTCAAAACTTTACAAAATTCAGATTTTTTTTTTGTACCATTAAAATATACATAAAAATGTAAACAAGTTTGGTATCAACATATTTGTAATCAATTCAGTTCATTTTTACCGTTCAAAGATCCCCAAAAAAAAAAAAAAAAAAACAAAGAAGGGAAGGAAAAAACGAAAGCGCAAAAAAAGATAAATGGGCGGAATAATGGTCTGTAAAAGTGTTTTCGATGAATGTTGTTCTTTGTATCAGACGCTTCTCACATTTCAGGGATGATTTGTATAAAAGGAGGAAGGGGTAACTATTCATCCTCACAGTGAACTTCCCCATCCAGGACCTGATATTTGCTGCATTATCAAATGTTCTGAATTATCCGACAGCCATCTAATTCCAGTCCTGACTGTTTAACCCGTTTGATGCTGTGGTCACTACTGACTGTGGCATCTAAGCAGTTCGTCAGAGGGCTTCTACCAGTGACCCCAAAATAAAGGTAACCTGCTATTTACGCTGCTCGTAAAAACAGGCAAATTTTAAACCAATGTATTCAGTTCTCAGAGAATTTTCTAACCTGGAAACATTGTAACAAACCCTCAGCTGTGAAAAGTGTTAGGTCTGTATGATAGCTGTATCCAATCTTGTACAAGAATGATTCTATTCCCATTGACCATTATTGATGACACTTCTGTTCTGTGAAACACGCAGAGGGATAATGCACACAGTGATGTCACAGTACAGGGATAATGCACACAGTGATGTCACAGTACAGGGATAATACACACAGTGATGTCACAGTACAGGGATAATACACAAAGTGATGTCACAGCACAGGGATAATGCACACAGTGATGTCACAGTACCGGGATAATACAAACAGCGATGTCACAGTACAGGGATAATGCACACAGCGATGTCACAGTACAGGGATAATGCACACAGCGATGTCACAGTACAGGGAAAATGCACACAGTGATGTCACAGTACAGGGAAAATGCACACAGTGATGTCACAGTACAGGGATAATGCACACAGTGATGTCACAGTACAGGGATAATACACTCAGTGATGTCACAGTACAGGGACAATACACACAGTGATGTCACAGTACAGAGATAATGCACACAGCGATGTCACAGTACAGAGATAATGCACACAGCGATGTCACAGTACAGGAATAATGCACACAGTGATGTCACAGTACAGGATAATACACACAGTGATGTCACAGTACAGAGATAATGCACACAGTGATGTCACAGAACAGGGATAATGCACACAGTGATGTCACAGTACAGGGATAATGCACACAGTGATGTCACAGTACAGAGATAATGCACACAGTGATCTCACAGTACAGGGATAATGCACACAGTGATGTCACAGTACAGAGATAATGCACACAGTGATGTCACAGTACAGGATAATACACACAGTGATGTCACAGCACAGAGATAATACACACAGTGATGTCACAGCACAGAGATAATACACACAGTGATGTCACAGTACAGGGAAAATACACACAGTGATGTCACAGTATAGGGATAATACACACAGTGATGTCACAGTACAGGGATAATGCACACAGTGATGTCACAGTACAGGGATAATACACACAGTGATGTCACAGTACAGGGATAATACACACAGTGTTGTCACAATACAGGGATAATGCACACAGTGATGTCACAGTACAGGGATAATACACAGAGTGATGTCACAGTGCAGAGATAATACACACAGTGTTGTCACAGTACAGGGATAATACACACAGTGATGTCACAGTACAGGGATAATGCACACAGTGATGTCACAGTACAGAGATAATGCACACAGTGATCTCACAGTACAGGGATAATGCACACAGTGATGTCACAGTACAGAGATAATGCACACAGTGATATCACAGTACAGGATAATACACACAGTGATGTCACAGCACAGAGATAATACACACAGTGATGTCACAGCACAGAGATAATACACACAGTGATGTCACAGTACAGGGAAAATGCACACAGTGATGTCACAGTACAGGGAAAATGCACACAGTGATGTCACAGTACAGGGATAATGCACACAGTGATGTCACAGTACAGGGATAATACACTCAGTGATGTCACAGTACAGGGACAATACACACAGTGATGTCACAGTACAGAGATAATGCACACAGCGATGTCACAGTACAGAGATAATGCACACAGCGATGTCACAGTACAGGAATAATGCACACAGTGATGTCACAGTACAGGATAATACACACAGTGATGTCACAGTACAGAGATAATGCACACAGTGATGTCACAGAACAGGGATAATGCACACAGTGATGTCACAGTACAGGGATAATACACACAGTGATGTCACAGTACAGAGATAATGCACACAGTGATCTCACAGTACAGGGATAATGCACACAGTGATGTCACAGTACAGAGATAATGCACACAGTGATGTCACAGTACAGGATAATACACACAGTGATGTCACAGCACAGAGATAATACACACAGTGATGTCACAGCACAGAGATAATACACACAGTGATGTCACAGTACAGGGAAAATACACACAGTGATGTCACAGTATAGGGATAATACACACAGTGATGTCACAGTACAGGGATAATGCACACAGTGATGTCACAGTACAGGGATAATACACACAGTGATGTCACAGTACAGGGATAATACACACAGTGTTGTCACAATACAGGGATAATGCACACAGTGATGTCACAGTACAGGGATAATACACAGAGTGATGTCACAGTGCAGAGATAATACACACAGTGTTGTCACAGTACAGGGATAATACACACAGTGATGTCACAGTACAGGGATAATGCACACAGTGATGTCACAGTACAGAGATAATGCACACAGTGATCTCACAGTACAGGGATAATGCACACAGTGATGTCACAGTACAGAGATAATGCACACAGTGATATCACAGTACAGGATAATACACACAGTGATGTCACAGCACAGAGATAATACACACAGTGATGTCACAGCACAGAGATAATACACACAGTGATGTCACAGTACAGGGATAATACACACAGTGATGTCACAGTATAGGGATAATACACACAGTGATGTCACAGTACAGGGATAATGCACACAGTGATGTCACAGTACAGGGATAATACACACAGTGATGTCACAGTACAGGGATAATACACACAGTGTTGTCACAATACAGGGATAATGCACACAGTGATGTCACAGTACAGGGATAATACACAGAGTGATGTCACAGTGCAGAGATAATACACACAGTGTTGTCACAGTACAGGGATAATACACTCGGTGATGTCACAGTACAGGGACAATACACACAGTGATGTCACAGTACAGGGATAATACACACAGTGATGTCACAGTACAGAGATAATACACACAGTGATGACACATTGCAGAGATAATGCACACAGTGTGGTCACAGTACAGGGATAATGCACACAGTGATGTCACAGTACAGGAATAATACACACAGTGATGTCACAGTACAGAGATAATACAGTGATGTCACAGTACAGAGATAATACACAGTGAGGTCACAGTATAGGGATAATACACAAAGTGATGTCACAGTACAGGGATAATACACACAGTGATGTCACAGTACGGGGATAATACACACAGTGATGTCACAGTACAGGGATAATACACACAGTGATGCCCCAGTACAGGGATAATACACACAGTGATGTCACAGTACAGGGATAATACACACAGTGATGTCACAGTACGGGGATAATACACACAGTGATGTCACAGTACAGAGATAATACACACAGTGATGTCACAGTACAGGGATAATACAGTGATGTCACAGTACAGGGATAATACACATAATGATGTCACAGTACAGGGATAATACAGTGATGTCACAGTACAGGGATAATACACACAGTGATGTCACAGTACAGGGATAATACACACAGTGATGTCACAGTACAGGGATAATACACACAGTGATGTCACAGTACAGGGATTATACACACAGTGATGTCACAGTACAGGGATAATGCACACAGTGATGTCACAGTACAGGGATAATACACACAGTGATGTCACAGTACAGGGATAATACACACAGTGATGTCACAGTACAGGGATAATACACACAGTGATGTCACGGTACAGAGATAATACACACAGTGATGTCACAGTACAGGGATAATACAGTGATGTCACAGTACAGGGATAATACACACAGTGATGTCACAGTACAGGGATAATACAGTGATGTCACAGTACAGGGATAATACACACAGTGATGTCACAGTACAGGGATAATACACACAGTGATATCACAGTACAGGGATTATACACAGTGATGTCACAGTACAGGGATAATGCACACAGTGATGTCACAGTACAGGGATAATACACACAGTGATGTCACAGTACAGGGATAATACACACAGTGATGTCACAGTACAGGGACAATACACACAGTGATGTCACAGTACAGGGATAATACAGTGATGTCACAGTACAGAGATAATACACAGTGAGGTCACAGTATAGGGATAATACACAAAGTGATGTCACAGTACAGGGATAATACACACAGTGATGTCACAGTACAGGGATAATACACACAGTGATGTCACAGTACAGGGATAATACACACAGTGATGTCACAGTACAGAGATAATACACACAGTGATGTCACAGTACAGGGATAATACAGTGATGTCACAGTACAGGGATAATACACACAGTGATGTCACAGTACAGGTATAATACAGTGATGTCACAGTACAGGGATAATACACACAGTGATGTCACAGTACAGGGATAATACACACAGTGATGTCACAGTACAGGGATAATACACACAGTGTTGTCACAGTACAGGGATAATACACACAGTGATGTCACAGTACAGGGATAATGCACACAGTAATGTCACAGTTCAGGGATAATGCACACAATGATGTCACAGTACAGGGATAATACACTCGGTGATGTCACAGTACAGGGACAATACACACAGTGATGTCACAGTACAGGGATAATACACACAGTGATGTCACAGTACAGAGATAATACACACAGTGATGACACATTGCAGAGATAATGCACACAGTGTGGTCACAGTACAGGGATAATGCACACAGTGATGTCACAGTACAGGAATAATACACACAGTGATGTCACAGTACAGAGATAATACAGTGATGTCACAGTACAGAGATAATACACAGTGAGGTCACAGTATAGGGATAATACACAAAGTGATGTCACAGTACAGGGATAATACACACAGTGATGTCACAGTACAGGGATAATACACACAGTGATGTCACAGTACGGGGATAATACACACAGTGATGTCACAGTACAGAGATAATACACACAGTGATGTCACAGTACAGGGATAATACAGTGATGTCACAGTACAGGGATAATACACACAATGATGTCACAGTACAGGGATAATACAGTGATGTCACAGTACAGGGATAATACACACAGTGATGTCACAGTACAGGGATAATACACACAGTGATGTCACAGTACAGGGATAATACACACAGTGATGTCACAGTACAGGGATTATACACACAGTGATGTCACAGTACAGGGATAATGCACACAGTGATGTCACAGTACAGGGATAATACACACAGTGATGTCACAGTACAGGGATAATACACACAGTGATGTCACAGTACAGGGATAATACACACAGTGATGTCACAGTACAGAGATAATACACACAGTGATGTCACAGTACAGGGATAATACAGTGATGTCACAGTACAGGGATAATACACACAGTGATGTCACAGTACAGGGATAATACAGTGATGTCACAGTACAGGGATAATACACACAGTGATGTCACAGTACAGGGATAATACACACAGTGATGTGACAGTACAGGGATTATACACAGTGATGTCACAGTACAGGGATAATGCACACAGTGATGTCACAGTACAGGGATAATACACACAGTGATGTCACAGTACAGGGATAATACACACAGTGATGTCACAGTACAGGGACAATACACACAGTGATGTCACAGTACAGGGATAATACAGTGATGTCACAGTACAGAGATAATACACAGTGAGGTCACAGTATAGGGATAATACACAAAGTGATGTCACAGTACAGGGATAATACACACAGTGATGTCACAGTACAGGGATAATACACACAGTGATGTCACAGTACAGGGATAATACACACAGTGATGTCACAGTACAGAGATAATACACACAGTGATGTCACAGTACAGGGATAATACAGTGATGTCACAGTACAGGGATAATACACACAGTGATGTCACAGTACAGGGATAATACAGTGATGTCACAGTACAGGGATAATACACACAGTGATGTCACAGTACAGGGATAATACACACAGTGATGTCACAGTACAGGGATAATACACACAGTGATGTCACAGTACAGGGATAATACACACAGTGTTGTCACAGTACAGGGATAATACACACAGTGATGTCACAGTACAGGGATAATGCACACAGTGATGTCACAGTTCAGGGATAATGCACACAATGATGTCACAGTACAGGGATAATACACTCGGTGATGTCACAGTACAGGGACAATACACACAGTGATGTCACAGTACAGGGATAATGCACACAGTGATGTCACAGTACAGGAATAATACACACAGTGATGTCACAGTACAGAGATAATACAGTGATGTCACAGTACAGAGATAATACACAGTGAGGTCACAGTATAGGGATAATACACAAAGTGATGTCACAGTACAGGGATAATACACACAGTGATGTCACAGTACAGGGATAATACACACAGTGATGTCACAGTACGGGGATAATACACACAGTGATGTCACAGTACAGGGATAATACAGTGATGTCACAGTACAGGGATAATACACACAATGATGTCACAGTACAGGGATAATACAGTGATGTCACAGTACAGGGATAATACACACAGTGATGTCACAGTACAGGGATAATACACACAGTGATGTCACAGTACAGGGATAATACACACAGTGATGTCACAGTACAGGGATTATACACACAGTGATGTCACAGTACAGGGATAATGCACACAGTGATGTCACAGTACAGGGATAATACACACAGTGATGTCACAGTACAGGGATAATACACACAGTGATGTCACAGTACAGGGATAATACACACAGTGATGTCACAGTACAGAGATAATACACACAGTGATGTCACAGTACAGGGATAATACAGTGATGTCACAGTACAGGGATAATACACACAGTGATGTCACAGTACAGGGATAATACAGTGATGTCACAGTACAGGGATAATACACACAGTGATGTCACAGTACAGGGATAATACACACAGTGATGTCACAGTACAGGGATTATACACAGTGATGTCACAGTACAGGGATAATGCACACAGTGATGTCACAGTACAGGGATAATACACACAGTGATGTCACAGTACAGGGATAATACACACAGTGATGTCACAGTACAGGGACAATACACACAGTGATGTCACAGTACAGGGATAATACAGTGATGTCACAGTACAGAGATAATACACAGTGAGGTCACAGTATAGGGATAATACACAAAGTGATGTCACAGTACAGGGATAATACACACAGTGATGTCACAGTACAGGGATAATACACACAGTGATGTCACAGTACAGGGATAATACACACAGTGATGTCACAGTACAGAGATAATACACACAGTGATGTCACAGTACAGGGATAATACAGTGATGTCACAGTACAGGGATAATACACACAGTGATGTCACAGTACAGGGATAATACAGTGATGTCACAGTACAGGGATAATACACACAGTGATGTCACAGTACAGGGATAATACACACAGTGATGTCACAGTACAGGGATAATACACACAGTGATGTCACAGTACAGGGATAATGCACACAGTGATGTTACAGTACAGGGATAATACACACAGTGATGTCACAGTACAGGGATAATACACACAGTGATGTCACAGTACAGGGATTATACACACAGTGATGTCACAGTACAGAGATAATACACACAGTGATGTCACAGTACAGGGATAATACAGTGATGTCACAGTACAGGGATAATACACACAGTGATGTCACAGTACAGGGATAATACAGTGATGTCACAGTACAGGGATAATACACACAGTGATGTCACAGTACAGGGATAATACACACAGTGATGTCACAGTACAGGGATTATACACAGTGATGTCACAGTACAGGGATAATACACACAGTGATGTCACACTACAGGGATAATACACACAGTGATGTCACAGTACAGAGATAACACACACAGTGATGCCACAGTACAGGGATAATACACACAGTGATGTCACAGTACAGGGATAATACACACAGTGATGTCACAGTACAGGGATAATGCACACAGTGATGTCACAGTACAGGGATAATACACACAGTGATGTCACAGTACAGGGATAATACACACAATGATGTCACAGTACAGGGATTATACACACAGTGATGTCACAGTACAGGGATAATGCACACAGTGATGTCACAGTACAGGGATAATACACACAGTGATGTCACAGTACAGGGATAATACACACAGTGATGTGACAGTACAGGGATTATACACACAGTGATGTCACAGTACAGGGATAATACACAGAGTGATGTCACAGTACAGGGATAATACACACAGTGATGTCACAGTACAGGGATAATACACACAGTGATGTCACAGTACAGAGATAACACACACAGTGATGTCACAGTACAGGGATAATACACACAGTGATGTCACAGTACAGGGATAATATACACAGTGATGTCACAGTACAGGGATAATACACACAGTGATGTCACAGTACAGGGATTATACACAGTGATGTCACAGTACAGGGATAATACACACAGTGATGTCACACTACAGGGATAATACACACAGTGATGTCACAGTACAGAGATAACACACACAGTGATGTCACAGTACAGGGATAATACACACAGTGATGTCACAGTACAGGGATAATACACACAGTGATGTCACAGTACAGGGATAATACACACAGTGATGTCACAGTACAGGGATTATACACAGTGATGTCACAGTACAGGGATAATACACACAGTGATGTCACAGTACAGGGATAATACACCCAGTGATGTCACAGTACAGGGATAATACACACAGTGATGTCACAGTACAGGGATTCTACACACAGTGATGTCACAGTACAGGGATAATGCACACAGTGATGTCACAGTACAGGGATTATACACAGTGATGTCACAGTACAGGGATAATGCACACAGTGATGTCACAGTACAGGGATAATACACACAGTGATGTCACAGTACAGGGATAATACACACAGTGATGTCACAGTACAGGGATTATACACACAGTGATGTCACAGTACAGGGATAATGCACACAGTGATGTCACAGTACAGGGATAATACACACAGTGATGTCACAGTACAGGGATAATACACACAGTGATGTGACAGTACAGGGATTATACACACAGTGATGTCACAGTACAGGGATAATACACACAGTGATGTCACAGTACAGGGATAATACACACAGTGATGTCACAGTACAGGGATAATACACACAGTGATGTCACAGTACAGAGATAACACACACAGTGATGTCACAGTACAGGGATAATACACACAGTGATGTCACAGTACGGGGATAATATACACAGTGATGTCACAGTACAGGGATAATACACACAGTGATGTGACAGTACAGGGATTATACACACAGTGATGTCACAGTACAGGGATAATACACACAGTGATGTCACAGTACAGGGATAATACACACAGTGATGTCACAGTACAGAGATAATACACACAGTGATGTCACAGTACAGGGATAATACACACAGTGATGTCACAGTACATGGATAATACACACAGTGATGTCACAGTACAGAGATAATACACACAGTGTTGTGACAGTACAGGGATTATACACACAGTGATGTCACAGTACAGGGATAATACACACAGTGATGTCACAGTACAGGGATAATACACACAGTGATGTGACAGTACAGGGATTATACACACAGTGATGTCACAGTACAGGGATAATACACACAGTGATGTCACAGTACAGGGATAATACACACAGTGATGTCACAGTACAGAGATAATACACACAGTGATGTCACAGTACAGGGATAATGCACACAGTGATGTCACAGTACAGAGATAATACACACAGTGATGTCACAGTACAGAGATAATACACACAGTGATGTCACACTATAGTGATCACTATCTGTACATTTTGTTAGGTATGAGATGCCCCGTCGGTTCTTGCACCCCAGATCTGCCGCTGATCCGTTCCTCTTTTGGTAGTGAGGCCTCTGATCTCCAGAGGGATCTCCCATTTTCTGGGTATTTAAGAAGCCCCTGGACCCCAATGTACAGTCTGGGCCCCTCTCCTGCCCGGTGTCATGTTTACACTTGTGGCCAAGAGTTTGACTGACACAGATTTTGTTTTTCACATTTTGCTGTTCAGTGTTTGTCTCCTAATGGGTGAAGCGACCTCTGAGGCTCCGGGATCTGGGTGAGGCCACAGCCTCCACTCCTCCTATAGTTACTTCCCCGGGGTTATTGAGATTGTCACAAACGTTACTGCGATGTCAGGGAATCGCATAAGTAGCAATTCCACAATAGGTATCAGTAAGTGAGATCTGATGATGATGGTGATAATAATCTAGGAAGCAGAGAAGTGATAAAGTCCAGAGTGCTCGCCCGGCAGATGACAATCATAAATCTTCTGACGGTGGAGCCGTACTGGCACCTCTCATACCCGCGCCTGTGAGACGCTGTATGGATCGCGCATTCACCATGAAGGAATATGACATTTCTCAGCCGGTAAGTGCTTGGGATTTCTCAGCAGTTTTTGGTTGGATCAGATGATAAGAATTCTGCAGAATACAAGCTGCCATTTCCCGGACGGAGCTGAGTCTCCAGAGCTGCGCTCACCGGCTCTGCCATCCAGAAAACCTTCTGGACTGACCTATGTTGTGGAGTTGCTATTTGGGTTATTGCCAATATAAAAAGTTCTTAGGTTATTAACCCCTTAAGGATGCAGCTAATTTTCATTTTTGTATTTGAGCTTTTTTTTTTTTTCACTATTTATTTTTCTGCCCATCGCCATTGAGGGACCGTTTTTTGCGGGACAAGTTGTAGTTTTGAAGGATATTATTCACTTTATCATATAATGTACTGAAAAATTGGAAGTAAGAACCTCCAAGTGCAGCGAAATGGTGAAAAGAAAACCTCTGCACTTTTGCCATTGATTTTTTTGGGGGGGGTTTGTGCAGGTTTTATTACTAATTTAATGATTTAAAAAAGTTCTGAAATTTGTCAGAACAAGTACTTAGGACGTGACGCCATTTTCTGTAACTTTTTTTTATTTCCCCATTGATGGATACAATTGTTTGAGGGATTGTGTCTGTGTGCGGGGAGCTGTCGTTTATTGCAGCTAATTGGGGAACAGACAACATGAAGCAATGAGCACTTTGTATTTTTGTGGGAAGTGCAGCGATCAGATAGCGCAATCCTTTTGTTTTCTCTATGGCGTTAATATCTTATGTGTTAAATAATGTTATATTTTGATAGACCGGACTCTTACGCTGTGATACCAAATTCCCTTTTTTTTAATCTCTTGATTTTTGAATGGGGAGGATTTATACTTTTTTATTTTTTAATATTTTTTAAAACCTTTTTTTACTTTATTCTTGACTCTCCCTTGGGGTTTTGAAGCTGCAATTGTTTCATCATTTGTATTTTTTTTTTAATAATTAGTCTCGGATTAAGCCCAGTCTCTTAGCCGACCCCAGCTCCATAGCAGCACATGATAGCATCCTGGAGGCAGCGATGGACGTCCGACTGAATATCCCATCAGTATCACTCACATTAATTCTGCTGTCAGAGAACAGCAGCGATCAGAGCTAGCGGATGGAGGCACCTGCCCAGTACGGAGCAGGCTCAGTATATATCTAATTACGGAGCAGGCAAGGGTTAAATTCCTGAAACTTTCTTCTATATTTTTTATTTCAATTCGTCACCATTAGTGTTGAGCGATACCTTCCGATATCGGGAAATATCGGATCGGATTGGATCGGACCGATACTGAAAAAGTATCGGATATCGCCGATTCCGATACCGGAAACCAATGCAAGTCAATGGGACAGAAATATCGGAATGAAAATAAACCCTTTCTTTCCTTGTAGGTTAATTCTACATGAAGGAAAACAACTAAGAATAATGTAGAATGTATTGGGGGAGGTGGGGGAGGCAATAAAGGCATAGAGGTTTAGCCCAATCAAATGGAATAGCAGGAATTAATATTTTTTTTTAAGACGTTCTGAGTTACGGAAATATTGACTATGTTAAGTATTTTTATATTTTGTCAGATATTTATGTTTCACTACTTCCATGCTCTTCACCTTCTTCTTCACCTTCTTGGTATTATTCTTTTTTTATACATTCTTCATATACTTCTTATTCAACTATTATTCTTCTTCATATTCTACTTCTTCATCTTCTTCATATTCTTCTTCTTCATCATATTCTTATTTGTGACAGGCATTCCTGTAGTTGTTATCTATAAAAGGTTGGACATTACACCTTTCGTTCTGCCCGTCACAAAAGATTTACAACAGGATTTGTCCGCGTTCAGTTTGGCCTGCAGCAGCAGGTCTTTTCCAGGGGCACCACGAGGAGGAACGGACTCACCCCCATACACTGCTTAGTCATCTTCTGCTTTTAATTTAGATATTATCTTTTGCTCTGATTTTTAGTCTTATGCTTAATGTTCTTCCGCTTTTTGTTCTGCAGCTTCTTGTATTTCTGCTTCTTGGTTTTCTGTCTCTTGTTCTTCTGTATCTTGGTGCTTGTCTTCTCTTCTTTGTCCTCTTGGTCAAGTTCTTCAGGGTCATCTTCTTGGTCTTCTTCGGGGTGGTCTTCAGGGTCGTCGTCTTCGGCGGTCCTCGTCTTCGGGGTCCTCGTCTTCTTTGGGTTGGTCTTCTGGGTCCTCGTCTTCGGGGTCCTCGTCTTCTTCGGGGTGGTCTTCAGGGTCCTCGTCTTCTTCAGGGTGGTCTTCAGGGTCCTCGTCTTCTTCAGGGTGGTCTTCAGGGTCCTATTCTTCAGGGTCGTCGTCTTCGGGGTCCTCGTCTTCTTCGGGTTGGTCTTCAGGGTCCTCGTCTTCAGGGTCCTCGTCATGGAGATCCAGAGTGATTACCAAGAACCATTTCAAAAAGCTTGAACTTGGAAATGTAGCAGAAGGTACAAGAAGGCTGAGGAACTACCAAGGACCAGCTGATGGTACTGGAACCCGGATGGGTAGCAGAAGGTACCCATGTAAAAAAAAGTTTCAAGGCCGCGAGCCGGCCGCAGTTACCAAAACCCACAGTCCTACAGGGGGTGCTTGTCCTATTGGCACTATGGAACCAGCCTTCATTGCCAGATCCCGCAGCCCACATAGGAGTCACCTAAACTGCAGGCACCATAGAGTCGGCTAACCCGATCGCAACACGACAGGACAACGCATTGGAGGCAAAGTGACGTTGACACTACCTGGAAACAGCTGGCGTGCTGGAACCAGGCTGGGCAGGAGGGAGTACCCGTGCCAAAGACACTGCCGAGAACCAGCTGACAGTACTGGAACCCGGATGGGTAGTAGAAGGTACTAGAGCAAATGGAACTACCGAGGACCAGCTGACGGTACTGGAACCCGGATAGGTAGCAGAAGGTACAAGAGCCAATGGAACTGCCGAAGACCAGCTGACGGTACTGGAACTCGGTTACTAAGCAGGAGGTACCTGTGCCAGAAAGCACTACCAAGGACCAGCAGACGTTGGTGGAACTTGGATACCGAGAAGGAGGCACCTAATCCAAAGGCACTGCCGAGAACCAGCTGACGGTACTGGAACCCGGATGGGTAGCAGAAGGTACCCAAGTAAAAAAAAGTTTCAAGGCCGCGAGCCGGCCGCAGTTACCAAAACCCACAGTCCTACAGGGGGTGCTTGTCCTATTGGCACTATGGAACCAGCCTTCATTGCCAGATCCCGCAGCCCACATAGGAGTCACCTAAACTGCAGGCACCATAGAGTCGGCTAACCCGATCGCAACACGACAGGACAACGCATTGGAGGCAAAGTGACGTTGACACTACCCGGAAACAGCTGGCGTGCTGGAACCAGGCTGGGCAGGAGAGAGTACCCGTGCCAAAGACACTGCGGGGAAACAGCTGGCGGTGCTGGAACCCGGGGTAAATACTAAAAACAGAGTGGAGCCAGAGGCGTAATTGGAGCAACTTTAAAATCTGTAGTAGTGTGAATGTGGACAGAGCAGGAGAATTTGCCGGACACACAGCAGGGGAACAGCTGACGTTACTGAACCCCAATAACACTGGAGCAAGCGTTGACTGTGCAGACGGCACTTCTGAGCAGCAACTAGCGGTATTGGAGCCCAAGGTAAATACTAAAAACAGAGGAGCCAGAGGTGTATTTGGAGGAGGTTTTAAATCAGTAGTACAGTGGATGTGGACAAAGCAGGAGAATTTGCCGGACACACAGCAGGGGAACAGCTGACGTTACTGAACCCCAATAACACTGGAGCAAGCGTTGATTGTGCAGACGGCACTTCTGAGCAGCAACTAGCGGTATTGGAGCCCAGGGTAAATACTAAAAACAGAGGAGCCAGAGGTGTATTTGTAGGAGGTTTTAAATCAGTAGTACAGTGGATGTGGACAAAGCAGGAGAATTTGCCGGACACACGCAGGGGAACAGCTGACGTTACTGAACCCCAATAACACGGCAGCAAGTGTTGACTGTGCAGATGGCACTTCCGAGCGCCAACTGGCGGTGTTGGAGCTCAGGAATAATACTGAAAACAGAGGAGCCAGAGGTGTAATTGGAGCAAGTTTTAAATCAGTAGTACAGTGGATGTGGACAAAGCAGGAGAAATTGCCGTCCGCACAGCAGGGGAACAGCTGACGTTACTGAACCCCAATAACACGGCAGCAAGCGTTGACTGTGTTGACGGCACTTCCGAGTGCCAACTGGCGGTGTTGGAGCTCAGGGATTACTGTTCAGGTGGTAGAAACATGAACACAACAGGAGACCTGGATACTGTTGCCAACCAATTATTTATTCTGGAAGAGGACTGGCAAATTCATGAGAGATCCAGGCCTTGTTCATTTTGAGAAAAGTCAGCCGGTCAACGTTATCGGAGGATAGTCGCATGCGACGGTCTGTTAGTACACCACCTGCGGCACTAAAGACGCGTTCCGATAATACACTAGCAGCAGGGCAAGCTAGCACCTCCAATGCATACTGGCTAAGCTCTGGCCATGTATCCAGCTTACAGACCCAAAACTTGAAGGGAGAAGAGCCGTCTGGGAGTACACTAAGAGGGCAAGACATGTAGTCTGTCACCATCTGACGGAAATGTTGCCTCCTGCTGACTGGAGCCGTCAGTGATGGTGTAGACATTTGTGGCGGCAGGGACACAAAACTTTGCCACATTTCGGCCATACTGGTCTTGCCTTGTGCTGAAGCGCTGCTTCTGCTCCCTCTTTGTGCAGAGCTTCCTCCACTGCCTCGACACACTGAGCTGCTTTGTAAAGCACTAGCAGCACTGCTCTCGGTTGGAATGGAGAACATGATGGAATGCACCAGTGCGTCTTGGTACGCCCGCATTTTACGCTCCCGGTTCAACGGTGTTATGAGGCTTTGTAAGTTGTCCCGGTAGCGAGGATCTAGGAGGGTGGACACCCAATAATCAGCCGTGTTGAGAATGTGGGCGATGCGGCGGTCGTTTCTCAGGCACTGCAGCATGAAATCAACCATGTGCTGCAGACTGCCAACTGGCCAAGAAACGCTGTCCCCTGCTTGAGGCGTGATCTCTGCCTGCTCTGCATCACCCCACCCTCGCTCTAGATACTGACTACTAGAGCATTGTGTACCTCCCTCCTCTGGACAGATGTCTTCCTCATCCATTGACTCCTCCTCATCCTCCTCACAAAGTGTCCCCTGCCTAGGCCTTTGTGAGGAACCACGTTGCGCAGGCTGTAGAGAAGCAGATGGCATTTGTGACTCCTCATCCTCCACCTCTTCCAAAACCTCGTCCCTTAGTGCTTGCAGTGCTTTTTCAAGCAGGCAGATAAGGGGGATAGTCATGCTGACTAGTGCATCATCTGCACTCGCCATCCGCGTGGAATAATCGAAGGCACGCAAAACGTGGCAAATGTCCTTCATAGAGGCCCACTCAGTGGTGGTGAAGTGTGAACGGCGCGCACTGCGACTTGTTTGCGCCTGCTGCAGCTGGTACTCCATTACTGCTGCCTGCCGCTCACACAACCTCTCCAACATATGTAACGTTGAATTCCACCTGGTGGGTAGGTCACATATGATGCGATGTTCCGGAAGACGTAATCGGCGCTGCAGAGCTGCAATGTGTGATCTTGCGTTGCTGGAACGCCGCAAGTGAGCGCACTCTATGCGGACCTTGTGAAGCAGTGCATCAAGATCCGGATAGTCCCTCAAAAAACTCTGCACGACCAAGTTGAGCACATGTGCCAGACATGGGATGTGAGTGAGGTTGCCTAGGCCCAGAGCTGCCACCAGATTTCGGCCATTGTCACACACTACCATGCCTGGGTGGAGATTCGCTGGCACATACCACACGTCGCTCTGCATTTGGTGGCATTCCATAGCTCCTGCGCTGTGTGGCTTCGATTCCCCAAAGAAATTCATTTTAATACGGCCTGTTGACGTTTGGCCACGGCTGTGCTCATATCGGTCATCATAACAGGTAACCGTTCATGGGTCGATGTGGAGGTAGACCGTGACGGCTCCTGCAGCGCTGATTCAGAGGAACTGGAGTATGAGGAGGAGTCAATGTGTACAGACTGGATTCCTGCAATCCTTGGAGTTGGCAGAACACGTACAGCGCCACTCTCAAGATCTGTACCCGGCTCCACAACATTTACCCAATGGGCAGTGAGGGAAAGGTATCGTCCCTGTCCATGCTTACTGGTCCACGCATCGGTGGTCAGGTGGACCTTGCTACTGACGGCGTTTTGTAGCGCATGTTTAATTTTTCCCTCCACATGATGTTGCAGGGCAGGGACGGCTTGCCTGCTGAAATAAAAGCGGCTGGGCACGTTGTATTGTGGGAC
Source organism: Phyllobates terribilis (assembly GCF_046119375.1). Taxonomy (NCBI): domain Eukaryota; kingdom Metazoa; phylum Chordata; class Amphibia; order Anura; family Dendrobatidae; genus Phyllobates; species Phyllobates terribilis. Next base: position 174,994,184 of record NW_027362769.1, read on the forward strand.
TGCCAATGCCATAAAGTTACGGAAGGTGTCAGTCTCCACCAGCCTGAATGATAGCATTTCAAGGGCCAGTAGTTTAGCAATGCCAGCATTCAGAGCCTGTGCTCGGGGGTGGCTTGCCGAGTATGGGCGCCTTTTCTCCCATGCCTGTGCTAACGATGGCTGTAGACTGGCCTGGGAGTGTGAGGATGACTGGGAAAGTGGTGCTATGGGTGGAATTACACTGTGTCTCTGTACAACAGTGCCAGAGATTCTTCCATGGCGATCCTGTGAGGAAGCCGAACCAGCTGTGTGTGAGCTGGAGGAAGAGGCTACAACACGAGCTGAACAGGTGGTAGGTGGCGCTGTAGGTTGGCCTAGGTCTTCAGTGTGTCTTTGTAACTCCACCACGTGCTTGGTCCGCACATGTTTCCACATATTTGTGGTATTAAGGTTGCTGACACTTTTCCCTCTTTTCACCTTCTGATTACACAGCTTGCATTTGACAAAGCAAATGTCATCTGCAACTGTGTCAAAAAAGGACCAGGCACTGCAAGTCTTGGGAGCGCCCGCTTTGGATTTTGGAAGAGCCATGCTCCTAATGGGTGCCGAAGTGGAGGCTACAGGCAACCAAGTCTGCCCCCTCCCTCTCCCTCCTTTTTGGGCTGTTTGGGGAATCTCTTCCTCAGAGCTGCTCCCACCACCTTCCTGTCCCTTACACCATGATGGGTCAAGGACCTCATCATCTACACCACCCTCTTCAAACAACTGCTTCTCCTGGGTAGTCTCGACAGCACAGTACGCACCAGAAAGTGGCACCTGAGTTTCATCATCAGATGCGTACTGAGGTGTGCTGCTGACCATAGGCACTGGCCCACCCGCCTCTTCAGATTCAGAGAGACAAAACGGTTGCGCATCACTGCATACTACCTCTTCTTCAAATTCTCGAATTCTGCTTGGCTGGCCCCCTCTTTCCAAGCCAAGAGATTCAGAGAACAGAAGTAGAGATGGCTCCTGTCCAGGGCTCTCTGACTGCTTGGGCAATTTGGCAGGTGGTGAAGAGACAGATGGGTGCTCTTCAGTGCTCAGGACCTGAGAGGATCTGGAACTAATTGAAGTCGATGCGTTAGCTGCCATCCATCCGACAACGGCTTCAATTTGGTCCTCCCGCAGCAGTGGGGTACGGCTAGCTCCTACAAAGCAGCGCATAAAGGACTGTTCCCTGGTAAAACTGGGGGATGCTGAGTCACTGGTGCCCGCAGCAGGCACAGAATCCCCACATCCTCTCCCTGCAGGCACAGAATCCTCACGTCCTCTCCCTGCAGAAACTCCACGCCCACGACCACGACCACATGCTTTACTCCCTGCCTTCTTCATCTTGGTAGACTGATAAAGATAGGCAGAAAAGTACTAAGGGCTTAGTGTGCTTATTTCTGAACAGCTGCTAACAGGTATAAGAAACACTCATTTTATAAAGTGTGGACTAGTATTTAATATGAGCTAATGTGGCCTACACAACTGTAAAGTGGAGTGTTTGGTGAACTTTATTTAGTTTTTTTTTGTCACAAAAAGACACTGGATGTGCCCAAAGATGTAATACCGATAGTATCACAAACTTTTTGTAGCTATTACAATGTAGGAAGGTAACCTACAATGCAATAGATGAGGCTACAAAAAATAGGCTAATACTAATCTGGCTGGGGCTGCAGAGCACAATGCTGCAGAAAGGCTCCTCTAACTACTCCTATATAGTGTGTTTGGAACCAATTTAGCTGAATACGGATGGAACCACCACACTAATAGGAGATATCAGGAAAAATTATGAATTGGCAAAAAAGGACAATGTATGAGGCAGTGACACACACTGAGTGCACTACAACCAGACGTGGTTGAAGCACACACTACAGGGTGAGCTGCACTCACACACAGAGACCTTGCAGAAAGCGGTGAACAGCACAGAGAACTGTGCACTAGCACTGCAAGGCACAGCGATTTATAAAGTAGCTTGGGTAAAGCAGAATAGACCAAATAGGTAGCTAAAACTGTCCCTTAGAACAACAGCGTCCTATCCCTAACTGAATTCACAGCAGAGTGAGCTCAAAATGGCGGCGGCGGCTTTTATAGGGCATCATGACATCATTTCAGCAGCCAATCACAGCCATGCCATTAGTTAAGATGCCTACATGCCTAACAGGATGTGCCCACACTTCTTAGGATCCTCATTGGCTGAATAAAATGAAAATGGCTCATTGCATTATGGGAACTTCCGATTCCGGTATACGATATTGCAAAAGTATCGGAATTAAGTATCGGAATTCCGATACCGCGAATATCGGCCGATACCCGATATTTCAGTACCGGAATGCTCAACACTAGTCACCATTTACAGGATCGCTCTTTGCTGTCATCATGTGTATTACTTTTTGCTTCCAGGCTTTCAAAATCATTCTTAGCCCGAAACTTATCACAGCTGAGGGTTTGGTCCTTTGTGATTTTAACATTCTGACCTCCAGATTGATATCGATACAATGTAGCGAACTAATAAAACAGGAGGGAGATTAGTAGTAGCTTTGGTTAACAGCAGACATCTGTATCCTGCAATCTTGAGTCCTAATTTGTTGCCATTTTCAAGACCTCTACTTACTGTCAGTGAATGGAAACCTTCCTGTATACGTCCAGTACAGTGGTCAAAAAAACATCCTGACATAATATTTTTTACAACTACGGGTTTGTTACAATTGTATCATATCTGGACAAATCCGCAGCACAAATCTTTCTCCTGTCCTGACAGTTTGTTACAATGTATCAGCGCAGGTTCTGTATATGTATCTGTCCAGTGTCCAGACTATAAGGTGCCAGGATTGTATACAAGTATAGCAGACCTTCTGCGGTAGTCTCTGTTATACATGATGTCATCATTGCTGAGGCCAGTGATTGGCAGCAGCGGTCACCTGCAGATGGTCGCCAGTTCATCCTTGCAGAACAAGGCTGAGAGGAGCAGGAGCAGCAGCTCCAGAGCTGTGAACGTGGGATTTTCCAAAATGAAATTTTTTTTTTTTAATTTTAACTTTTTTTTTGCTTTGCGCAACTTTTTTTTAAGTCCCGGCCTGCCCCTTTAACTCCCTCTGAACTTGCTGCTTTTCGCAGGCAGGCAATTATTTTCTGCGTTTTCAGTCTGGGCTGCCTTGTGACGCTGTCGCTTGTCCTCTGCAAGTAACAAATCTGTTTGTAAAGCATTTTCGTTGGGAGTCAGAATTCTCTCGGACGCCTGGAAACCGTATTTACCCTCTCGGTGAATCTGCGCCATTTTCTGCATCTTACCAGACATTGTGACATCTCGTCAAACAGCCGGACGCTGCGCCCGGAACGCTTTCTATAGAGAAGTTAAACATTAATCCGCAGATGTTCCAGCTCATTTCTCCTCTGACCCAACAGCATCACAGCGACCAAATACCGGGAAAATCCCGACATCACAGACGTTTCCAGTAACGAGGGTGGAGAATGTTAGGATGTGCGGCCGAGGCTTAGATACACTGGCACAGCACAAAGGATGAGATACACTGCTCAGCAGACAGTATCACACAGAACGTATAACCTTATACATTTTTTGTGGTGACTGTCCTGTACTGGTAAATGATGCATCGATACTTATTGGCCTCACGGAGGCCACAAAACACCTCTTGGCCTCTGATACATGAAGTCCTATGGGAACATTACATCATCTGCCGAGAAAAGCTCCTAATGTTTATTATGGTCTGAGTGTATGAGCGCAGTGTGCACGCAGCCCAAGATGCCGCGACAAGTAGCTCTCCGCCCCTGGGAATGTCTTTCTTATAAAGTGTTTCCCATAGAGAAGGAAAAGCCGCGAGGAGCGAGAATTCCTGACAAGCCGCAGATTGCTGTAATATGTGGGACCGGATACAGGCGGCATAACGGAGTCAGTAAGTGACAGGAGGGGTCGGAGGATCTTATACTGAACGCTAGATTATTGGGATGGGCTCATACGGGGAGCACTGTACCCCCTAATGAATACTGGTGACGATGCTCCCGTGATATTATTAGGACTAATATAATCAAAGGGGTCTCGGCTCATGGACCACAATGAGTAACATCCTGTATGGTAGCATTTAGGGACATGCACACCTGTCTGACCACGCTCCTCCATAGTCTCTACCTGCACACACCTGACTGACCATGTACCTCCATAGTCTTTACCTGCACGCACCTAACTGACCATGCGCCTCCATAGTCTCTACCTGCACACACCTGTCTGCCCATGCACCTCCATTGTTTCTAGCTGATTACATCTGTCTGACCTCGCTCCTTTGCCTCTACCTGCACACACCTGACTGATCATGCACCTCCACAATCTCTACCTGCGCACATTCGTCTGACCACGCACCTCCATACTCTCTACCTGCGCACAATTGTCTGACCACCAAGCAACTCCATAGTCTCTTCCTCGCACACCTGTCTGACCAATCTCCTCGATAGTCTGTACCTGTGCACACCTGTCTGACCACACACCTCCATAGTCTCTACCTGCACACCTGGCTGACCTTGGTCCTTTGCCTCTACCTGCACACACCTGTCTGACCACGCACCTCCATAGCCTCCCGGAGCACACTTGTCTGACCACGCACCTCCATAGTCTTTACCTGCGTACACTTCTCTGACCAACGAACCTCCATAGTCTCTACCTGCGCACATGTCTGACCTCGCTCCTTTGCCTCCAACTCCACACACCTGTCTGACCATACACCCTCATAGTCTCTACCTGCACACACCTGTCTGTCCATGCTCCTCCTAAGTATCTATCTGCACACACCTGTCTGACCACACACCTCCATAGTCTCTACCTGCGCACACTTGTCTGACCACGCACCTCCATAGTCTCTACCTGTGCACATGTTTGACCTCACTCCTTTGCTTCTACCTGAACACACCTGTCTGACCATGCACCTCCATAATCTCTACCTGCACACACCTGTCTGACCATGCACCTCCATAGTCTCTACCTGCGCACACCTGTCTGACCACGGACCTCCATAGTCTCTACCTACGCACACCCGACAGATCATGCACCTCCACCATCTCTACCTGCGCACATTCGTCTGACCAGGCACCTCCATATTCTCTACCTGCACACACCTGTCTGACCTCGCACCTCCATAGTCTCTACCGGCACACACCTGTCTGACCACGCTCCTCCAAAGTCTGTACCTGTGCACACCTGTCTGACCACGCACCTCCATAGTCTCTACCTGCGCACACTTGTCTGACCACGCACCTCCATAGTCTCTACCTGCGCACACTTGTCTGACTACGCACCTCCATAGTCTCTACCTGTGCACACCTAATTGACCACGCACCTCCATAGTCTCTACCTAATCACACCAGACTGATCACGCATCTCCATAGTCTCAACCTGCGCACATTCGTCTGACCATGCACCCCATAGTCTCTACCTGCACACAACTGACTGACCACGCACCTCCAAAGTATCTACCTGCACACACCTGTCTGACCACGCACCTCTATAGTCTCTACCTGTGCACACCTGTCTGACCACGCACCTCCATAGTCTCTACCTGCACACCTGGCTGACCTTGCTCCTCTGCCTCTACCTGCACACACGTGTCTGACCATGCACCTCCATAGCCTCCCTGCGCACACTTGTCTGACCACGCACCTCCATAGCCTCTACCTGTGCACACTTGTCTGACTACGCAGCTCCATAGTCTGTACCTGTGCACACCTGACTAATCACGCACCTCCATAGTCTCTACCTACTCACACCAGACTGATCACGCATCTCCATAGTCTCTACCTATTCACACCAGACTGATCACGCATTTCCATAGTCTCTACCTGCGCACGTTCGTATGATCATGCACCTCCATAGTCTCTACTTGCACATACCTGTCTGACCGCACAACTCCATAGTTTCTACCTGTGCACACTTGTCTGACCACGCACCTCCATAGTCTCTACCTGCACACAACTGACTTGACCACGCACCTCCAAAGTATCTACCTGCACACACCTGTCTGACCACGCACTTCCATAGTCTCTACTTGCACACACCTGTCTGACCACGCACCTCCATAGTCTCTACCTGCACACACCTGTCTGACCACGCACTTCCATAGTCTCTACCTGCACACACCTGTCTGACCATGCACCTCCATAGTCTCTACCTGCGCACACCTGTCTGACCACGCTCCTCTATAGTCTGTGCCTGTGCACACCTGTCTGACCATGCACTTGCCTAGTCTCTACCTGCGCACCTGGCTGACCTTGCTCCTTTGCCGCTACCTGAACACACCTGTCTGACCACGCACCTCCATAGCCTCCCTGAGCACACTTGTCTGACCACGCACCTCCATAGTTTCTACCTGTGCACACTTGTCTGACTACGCACCTCCATTGTCTGTACCTACTCACACCAGACTGATCACGCATCTCCATAGTCTCTACCTGCGCACATTCGTCTGACCATGCACCTCCATAGTCTCTACTTGCACATACCTGTCTGACCGCATACCTCCATAGTCTCTACCTGTGCATACTTGTCTGACCACGCACCTCCATAGTCTCTACCTGCACACAACTGACTGACCACGCACCTCCAAAGTACCTGCACACACCTGTCTCACCACTCACCTCCATAGTCTTTACCTGCACACACCTGTGTGACCATGCACTTCCATAGTCTCTACCTGCACACACCTGTCTGCCCACGCACCTCCATAGTCTCTACCTGCACACACCTGTCTGACCATGCACCTCCATAGTCTCTACCTGCGCACACCTGACTGACCACGCACCTCCATAGTCTCTACCTACGCACACCTGACTAATCACTCACCTTCATAGTCTCTCCCTGCGCACACCTGCCTGACCGTGATCCTCCATTGCCCCTACCTGTGTGCACACCTGGCTGACCCCGTGCCTCCATTGCCTCTACCTGTCCGTACACCTAGCTGACCGCTCACCTCCATAGTTTCTACCTGCGTACACCTGTCTGACCACGCTCCTCCATAGTCTCTACCTACGCACACCAGTCTGACTACTCTCCTCCATAGTCTGTACCTGTGCACACCTGCCTGACCTCGCTCCTCCATAGTCTCTACCTGCACACCTGGTTGACCTTGCTCCTTTGTCTCTACCTGAACACACCTGTCTGACCATGCACCTCTATAGTCTCTACCTGCACACCTGGTTGACCTTGCTCCTTTGTCTTTACCTGCACACACCTGTCTGACCATGCACCTCCATAGCCTACCTGAGCACACTTCTCTGACCACGCACCTCCATAGTCTCTCCCTGCGCACACTTGTCTGACCATTCACCTCCATAGTCTGTACCTGGGCAGACTTGTATGATCACGCACCTCCATAGTCTCTACCTGCACCCACCTGACTGATCACGCACCTCCATAATCTCTACCTGCGCACATTTGTCTGACCATGCACCTCCATTGTTTCTACCTGCACACACCTGTCTGACCACGCACCTCCATAGCCTACCTGAGCACACTTGTCTGACCATGTACCTCCATAGTCTCTACCTGCGCACACTTGTTTGACCACGCACCTTCATAGTCTGTACCAGCACACACCTGACCACGCACCTCCATAGTCCCTACCTGCGCACACCTGTCTGACCACGCTCCTCCATAGTCTGTACCTGGGCACACCTGTCTGATCACTCACCTCCATAGTCTCTACCTGTGCACACCTGACTGATCACGCACCTCCATAGTCTCTACCTGCGCACAATTGTCTGACCACGCACCTCCATAGTCTCTACCTGCACACAACTGACTGACCACGCACCTCCAAAGTACCTGCACACACCTGTCTGACCACTCACCTCCATAGTCTTTACCTGCACACACCTGTGTGACCATGCACCTCCATAGTCTCTACCTGCACACACCTGTCTGACCACGCACCTCCATAGTCTCTACCTGCATACACCTGTCTGACCATGCACCTCCATAGTCTCTACCTGCGCACACCTGACTGACCACGCACCTCCATAGTCTTTACCTACGCACACCTGACTGATCACTCACCTTCATAGTCTCTCCCTGCGCACACCTGGCTGACCGCGATCCTCCATTGCCCCTACCTGTGTGCACACCTGGCTGACCCCGTGCCTCCATTGCCTCTACCTGCGTGCACACCTGGCTGACCCCGTGCCTCCATTGCCTCTACCTGTCCGCACACCTGGCTGACCGCTCACCTCCATAGTTTCTACCTGCGTACACCTGTCTGACCACTCTCCTCCATAGTCTCTACCTACCCACACCAGTCTGACCACTCTCCTCCATAGTCTGTACCTGTGCACACCTGCCTGACCACGCTCCTCCATAGTCTCTACCTGCACACCTGGTTGACCTTGCTCCTTTGTCTCTACCTGAACACACCTGTCTGACCACGCACCTCCATAGTCTCTACCTGCGCACACCTGTCTGGCCATGCACCTCTATAGTCTCTACCTGCACACCTGGTTGACCTTGCTCTTTTGTCTTTACCTGCACACACCTGTCTGACCATGCACCTCCATAGCCTACCTGAGCACACTTCTCTGACCACGCACCTCCATAGTCTCTCCCTGCGCACACTTGTCTGACCACGCACCTCCATAGTCTCTACCTGTGCACACTTGTTTGACCTTTCACCTCCATAGTCTGTACCTGGGCAGACTTGTATGATCACGCACCTCCATAGTCTCTACCTGCACCCACCTGACTGATCACGCACCTCCATAATCTCTACCTGCGCACATTTGTCTGACCATGCACCTCCATTGTTTCTACCTGCACACACCTGTCTGACCACGCACCTCCATAGCCTACCTGAGCACACTTGTCTGACCATGTACCTCCATAGTCTCTACCTGCGCACACTTGTTTGACCATGCACCTTCATAGTCTGTACCAGCACACACCTGACCACGCACCTCCATAGTCCCTACCTGGGCACACCTGTCTGATCACTCACCTCCATAGTCTCTACCTGTGCACACTTGTCTGATCACTCACCTCCATAGTCTCTACCTGTGCACACCTGACTGATCACGCACCTCCATAGTCTCTACCTGCGCACAATTGTCTGACCATGCACCTCCATAGTCTCTACTTGCACATACCTGTCTGACCACACACCTCCATAGTCTCTACCTGCGCACACTTGTCTGACCATGCACGTCCATAGTCTCTACCTGCACACACCTGTCTGACCACGCTCCGCCATAGTCTCTATCTGCACACACCTGTCTGACCACGCACCTCCATAGTCTCTACCTTTGCACACCTGACTGATCATTCACCTCCATAGTCTCTACCTGTGCACACGTCTGACCACGCACCTCTATAGTCTCTACTTGCGCACACCTGACTGACCACGCTCCTCCATAGTCTCTACCTACGCACACCTGTCTGACCACACACCTCCATAGTCTCTACTTGCGCACACCTATCTGACCACACACCTCCATAGTCTCTACCTGTGCACACCTGATTGACCACGCACCTCCATAGTCTCTACCTGCGCACATTTGTCTGACCACGCACCTCCATAGTTTCTACCTGCGCACACCTGGCTGACGCCATGCCTCCATTTCCACTACCTGCGTGCACACCTGGCTGACCCCGTGCCTCCATTGCCTCTACCTGTGTGCACACCTGCCTGACCACGCTCCTCCATAGTCTCTACCTGCACACCTGGTTGACCTTGCTCCTTTGTCTCTACCTGAACACACCTGTCTTACCACGCACCTCCATAGTCTCTACCTGCGCACACCTGTCTGGCCATGCCCCTCTATAGTCTCTACCTGCACACCTGGTTGACCTTGCTCCTTTGTCTCTACCTGCACACACCTGTCTGACCCTGCACCTCCATAGCCTACCTGAGCACACTTCTCTGACCACGCACCTCCATAGTCTCTCCCTGCGCACACTTGTCTGACCACGCACCTCCATAGTCTCTACCTGTGCACACTTGTCTGACCATTCACCTCCATAGTCTGCACCTGGGCACACTTGTATGATCACGCACCTCCATAGTCTCTACCTGCACCCACCTGACTGATCACGCACCTCCATAATCTCTACCTGCGCACATTGGTCTGACCATGCACCTCCATTGTTTCTACCTGCACACACCTGTCTGACCACGCACCTCCATAGCCTACCTGAGCACACTTGTCTGACCATGTACCTCCATAGTCTCTACCTGCGCACACTTGTTTGACCACGCACCTTCATAGTCTGTACCTGCACACACCTGACCACGCACCTCCATAGTCCCTACCTGCGCACACCTGTCTGACCACGCTCCTCCATAGTCTGTACCTGGGCACACCTGTCTGATCACTCACCTCCATAGTCTCTACCTGTGCACACCTGACTGATCACGCACTTCCATAGTCTCTACCTGCGCACAATTGTCTGACCATACACCTCCATAGTCTCTACTTGCACATACCTGTCTGACCACACACCTCCATAGTCTCTACTTGCGCACACCTGACTGACCACGCACCTCCATAGTCTTTACCTGCGCACATTAGTCTGACTACGCTCCTCCATAGTCTCTACTTACGCACACCTATCTGACCACACACCTCCATAGTCTCTACCTGTGCACACCTGATTGACCACGCACCTCCATAGTTTCTACCTGGACACACCTGGCTGACCCCATGCCTCCATTGCCACCACCTGCGTGCACACCTGGCTGACCCCGTGCCTCTATTGCCTCTACCTGTGTGCACACCTGGCTGACCGCACTCCTCCATTGCCTCTACCTGTGTGCACACCTGGCCAACCGTGCGCCTCCATTGCCTTTACCTGCATGCACATCTGGCTGACCGCGCTCCCCCATTACCTCTACTTGCACACACCTGGCTGACCGCGCTCCTCCATTGCCTCTGCCTGCATGCACACCTGGCTGACCGCGCTCCTCCATTGCCTCTACCTGCGTGCACACCTGGCTGACTGCGCTCCACCATTGCCTCTACCCGCGTGCACACCTGGCTTACCGCTTGCCTCTATTGCCTCTACTTGCACACACCTGGCTGACCGCGCACCTCCATTGCCTTTACCTGCACAGACCTGGCTGACCGCGTGCCTCCATTGCCTCTGCCTGCATGCACACCTGGCTGACCACGCTCCTCCATTGCCTCTACCTGCGTTCACACCTGGCTCACTGCGCTCCTCCATTACCTCTATCTGCGTGCACACCTGGCTGACTGCGCTCCTCCATTGCCTCTACCTGCGTGCACACCTGGCTGACCATGCTCCTCCATTGCATCTACCTGCGTGCACACCTGGCTGACCGTGCTCCTCCAATGCCTCTACCTGCGTGCACACCTGGCTGACTGCACACCTCCATTGACTCTACCTGTGTACACACCTGGCTGACTGAACTCCTCCATTGCCTCTACCTGCACATACCTGACTGACACTGACCGCGTGCCTCCATTGCCTCTACCTGCGTGCACACCTGGCTGACCGTGCTCCTCCATTGCCTCTACCTGCGTGCACACCTGGCTGACCACGCGCCTCCATTGCCTCTACCTGCGTGCACACCTGGCTGACCGCGTGCCTCCATTACCTCTACCTGCGTGCCCACCTGGCTGACCGCGCGCCCCCATTGCCTCTACCTGCATGCACACCTGGCTGACTGCGCTCATCCATTGCCTCTACCTGCATGCACACCTGGCTTACTGTGTGCCTCTATTGCCTCTACCTGCACACACCTGTCTGACCATGCTCCTCCATTGCATCTACCTGCGTGCACACCTGGCTGACCGTGCTCCTCCAATGCCTCTACCTGCGTGCACACCTGGCTGACTGCACACCTCCATTGACTCTACCTGTGTGCACACCTGGCTGACTGTACTCCTCCATTGCCTCTACCTGCGCATACCTGACTGACACTGACCGCGTGCCTCCATTGCCTTTAACTGCATGCACACCTGGATTACCGTGCTCCTCCATTGCCTTTACCTGCATGCACTCCTGGCTGACCGCGCACCTCCATTGCCTCTACCTGCACACACCTGGCTGACCACGCACCTCCATTGCCTCTACCTGCACACACCAGGCTGACTGTGCGCCTCCATTACCTCTACCTGCGTGCACACCTGGCTTACTGCGCGCCTCCATTGCCTCTACCTGCACACACCTGGCTGACCGTGCGCCCCCATTGCCTCTACCTGCACACACCTGGCTGACCACGCACCTCCATTGCCTCTACCTGCACACACCAGGCTGACTGTGCGCCTCCATTACCTCTACCTGCGTGCACACCTGGCTTACCGTGCGCCTCCATTGCCTCTACCTGCGTGCACACCTGGCTGACCGCGCGCCCCCATTGCCTCTACCTGTGTGCACACCTGGCTGACCGCGCGCCTCCATTGCCTCTACCTGCGAGCACACCTGGCTGACCACGCGCCTCCATTGCCTCAACCTGCTCACACCTGGCTGACCGCACTCCTCCATTACCTCTACCTGCGTGCACACCTGGCTTACCGTGCGCCTCCATTGCCTCTACCTGCGTGCACACCTGGCTGACCGCGCGCCCCCATTGCCTCTACCTGTGTGCACACCTGGCTGACCGCGCGCCTCCATTGCCTCTACCTGCGAGCACACCTGGCTGACCACGCGCCTCCATTGCCTCAACCTGCTCACACCTGGCTGACCGCACTCCTCCATTACCTCTACCTGCGTGCACACCTGGCTGACCGTGCTCCTCCATTGCCTCTACCTGCGTGCACACCTGGCTGACCACGCGCCTCCATTGCCTCTACCTGCGTGCCCACCTGGCTGACCGCGCGCCCCCATTGCCTCTACCTGCGTGCACACCTGGCTGACCGCGTGCCTCCATTACCTCTACCTGCGTGCCCACCTGGCTGACCGCGCGCCCCCATTGCCTCTACCTGCGTGCACACCTGGCTGACTGCGCTCCTTCATTGCCGTTTCCGCTTACTGTTTGTTGATTATACCTGAGCTCTTCTTCACTAGCAGCAGCTATAAAAAGTCCATTCCCTGCACGGATGTTTATGCATTTCGTTTCCAACGCCCCCATAAAGAAGGGAGAATTTGGTTATTTTTTTATGGCTCTGAACTCATCCCTGACCATAAAGTGAGCGGTTGCTATAATTTTCTAGGAAAGTCATTTGTGACCAGGGGAAAACTTGTAAACTCAGTGAAGAGAAACTGATTTTTATCCCCAGCCTATATGACCACAGGTGGCGATCACCGATCATTACACGTATAATGGCTGGAAAATGATAGATTTTTTACTGCAGAGATCTGTAGACTAGAAAGAGGGGGCGTAACGAGAAATCAAGGGGTCATCATATGTATATACACAATACACACAGGTCATATAAATACACTGTGTTCCGAATTGTTATGCAAATAATATTTTCTCAGATTTTCCCGAATTACCTATATGAATTGCAATCATTGTAATTTTCCAGTCAAATAACTATTAGAGACAATTGAAAGGTTTTTGTACAAACTGCCTATGATAACAGGATATTTTTAAAAAAATACAAAACTCAAACTGCACTCACAATGCATGTTCCAAATTATTATGCACAGCAGAGTTTTCAACCTTTTCATTTTAATAAAGAACAAAAAAATGGTCATTTGTGAAATTATAAGCATTAGCAGGTTATTACACACTGAAATCAAACAGTTTACAACTCAAAACTTTATTCTAGGTGATGTTACATTTGCACATAGGACCCCTTGTTCGAAAGGAGCTTCTGAACTCTCTCGTCCATTGAATTTGTCAGGTTTTGGATGGTTTCTGCTTCAATTGTTTTGCATGAGGACAGAATACCCTCCCAGAGCTGTTGCTTAGATGTGAACTGCCTCCCCCCATCATAGACACTCCTTTTGATGATGCTCCAGAGGTTCTCAATGGGGTTGAGGTCAGGGGAGCATGGGGGCCACACCATAAGTTTGTCCCCTTTTATGCCCATAGCAGCCAGAGATGCAGATGTGTTATGTGCAGCATGAGACGGGGCATTATCATGCATGAAAATGATCTTGCTGTGAAATGCACGGTTCTTCTTCTTGAACCATGGCAGGAAGTGCTGTTTGAGAAACTCAACATACATTATGGAGTTCATCTTTACCCCTTCAGGGATCCTAAAAGGGCCGACAATCTCTCTCCCCATGATTCCAGCCAAAAACATTACTCCACCTCCTCCTTGTTAGCGCCGCAGCCATGTTTGCATGGGGTGTCCATCAACCAGCCATCCTCCACTCCATCCATCTTGACCATCGAGATCATTTCAATTAGGATTATACCATCATGTTTAATATTTGCCAAATGCCAGAATAATGAGAGAGAGAGAATGTTTTAAGGCATTTTTATTACTTGCTGCAAAGTCAAAAGTTTCCATACATTTCATTAGTATTTGGTACCATTGCCCTTAAACTGAATGACTTGGGTCAGACGTTTGGGATCTCCTTCCACAGCTTCTCACAATAGTTGGTCGGAATTTTGGCCGATTCCTTCTGACAAAACTGGTGTAACTGATCCAAGTCTGTAGGTCTCCTTGCTCGCAGCCTTTTCAGCTTTGCACATACATTTTCTATAGGATTGAGATCAGGGCTTTGTGATGGCCACTCCAAAACATTGACTTTGTTATCCTTAAGCCACTTTGTTACCATTTTGGCAGTACGCTTTGGGTCATTGTCCATTTGGAGGACACATTTCCGCCCAAGCTTTAACTTTCTGGCTGATGTCTTGAGATGTTGCTTCAGTATTGCCACATAATCTTCTTTTCTCATGATGCCATCTATTTTGTGAAGTGCACCAGTCCCTCCTGCAGCAAAACAATCCCACAACATGATGCTGCCACCCACGTGTTTCACAGTTGGGATGGTGTTCTTAAGCTTCCAAGCTTCTCCCTTTTTCCTCCAAATGTAATGATGGTCATTATGCCCAAAAAGTTCAATTTTAGTTTCATCAGACCACTGGACATGCCACCAAAAAATAAGGTCTATGTTCCTGTGTGCGTTTGCAAACATTAATCTATCTTTTTTATGTTTCTTTTGGAGTAATGGTTTCTTCCTGGCAGAGTGGTCTTTCAGCTCATGTTGATACAGTACTCGTTTCACTGTGGATATTGACACAATCTTACCAGTTCCACCATCATCTTCACAAGATCTTTGTTTTTGTCCTTGGGTTGATATGCACATGTCGGACCAAAGCGCGTTCATCTCTGGGACACAGAACCCATCTCCTTCCTGAGCGGTATGATGGCTGGACATTCCCATCTTGTTTGTACTTGCATATAATTGTTTATACAGATGAACGAGGCGCCTTCAGGTATCTTGAAATTGTACCCAAGGATGAGCCAGGCTTTTGCAAGTCCACAATTCTCTTCCTGATATCTTGGCTGATTTCTTTAGATTTTCCCATGAGGCTACACAAAGAAGCAGTGTGTTTCAGGTGTGCATTTAAATACATCCACAGGTGTGTCTCTAATTACCTCAGATGTTGCCAAAAAAACATCAGAAGCTTCCAAACACATGTCATCATCATATGGGCAGTCCAGAATTGTTTAAAGGCATAGTAATCTTAGTGTATGGAAACTTTGGACTTTGCAATAAGTAATAAAAATGAGTAAAACATTCTCTCTCTCTCATTATTCTGTCATTTGGCAAATATTAAAAATTATGGTAATCCTAATTGACCTAAAACGGGAAAGGTTTATTCTGATTTCATGTCAGATATTGAGAAAAACATGCAGATGTGTCTTTTTATATAGTGTATGGAAACTTCTGGTTTCAACTGTATTTACTAATAATACAATAGTTTCCCCCAGTACAATGTATCCATAGATATTATTCTTCGAGTATCCACCATTGCATGTTGACTAATTATTTGTTTCCTTTCTTTCAGCGCCTCCATTGGAAATCTTCATAGCTGTCATCTCCTACTTGCCCCATCAGGAGAAATGTTCTCAGACCCTCGGCTAAGGACTGGTTATTGGTGCTGACTGTACGAGAGATGGAGCTGGACGTATCTCAGAATCTGTCAGATCATCA
Source organism: Phyllobates terribilis (assembly GCF_046119375.1). NCBI lineage: Eukaryota > Metazoa > Chordata > Amphibia > Anura > Dendrobatidae > Phyllobates > Phyllobates terribilis. Next base: position 175,010,253 of record NW_027362769.1, read on the forward strand.
TAGAGACCAGGAGAAGCTCATCATCCTGCTGTCCAGCCCCCTCTCGGCCTTCATCATCCTCTCCAATCTTTTCATCATCATTGGAATCGTCTTCAACAAGAAGTTGCACAACACGGCCAATTACTTATTCCTCAGCCTGCTGTTTGCCGACTTCTTCACCGGCGTTCTCCTGCCTATTATCCCTCGGATGAAATTTAGCAAGGACCTGGGGTATGCCGGCTGTTTTCTTGCCTACATATCCCCCAATTTCTTCTTCCTTTCATTCTTGGCTAACTTGTTGATGGTGCACTACGAGAAGTACTTGTGCATCATCTATCCTTTGCACTATCGGGAAATTTGGGTGCACCGTTGTGTCCCGCTCTCCCTGTTCCTGGTGTGGACGTTTCCCCTGGTGTTCTCCTGCCTTCCATTATTGGGTTGGAATAATTGGAAAAGTAACGACACTTGTTCCTATAAACAGGTGTTCCCAAATGCCTATATATACCTGGAGACGTACGGGGTGGTCATCCCGGCCATCTTGGCCATGAGTTTCATCACCATCAAGCTCCTTTCAGTGGCCAGAAGGCAACTCAGAGAAATCAAGAAGCTGCACCGATCAGTGCAGCGGGAGGTGGTGACAGAGATTGAGCGCCAGATGGACTTGCGATTCGCCAAATGTATCGCCATCTTCTCCTTGACGTTCCTCATCTGTTGGGTTCCTTACATCGCTCTTCTCCAGGTCTCAGTGCTGGTCATAGAGAATTATGAGATCAGCTTATGGATTGTCCTGACGCTCACGTGTGTAGGAAGTGGCAGCGCCGCCGTCATCCCCGTTATTTTAGGATTAAGCCACCGGCAATACACTGAACTGTGGAGGAACCTGTGCAAAAAATACTGCCAGTCCTGCTGCAAGCCCAGAGAGAACCCAACAAGTCACCACCATGATATGAAGAGCAGGGAGGAGACGCTGGAAGATGAATTAACTGCTGCTAAATGATGACGTGACACCATAATGACGGGTCTACCGTCTGGTGCCAGACACTGAGGCTCCACTGGGGGAGCTATTCAATTCTGAGATATCCATTAACCCCAATATTAAGTTATTGTAAAGCAAATTGTAGGATTCGTAATTCACTGGTTTCTGAGCTCATTCGGGGTCTGGCACCAATGATTCAACTGGCACCTTACCCCGTATACCGAACACAGCACCATTAATTGGTTCACTGGGACAAAATGGATTATCAGGGTGTAATCAGTGAGGACTCATCCCCTACCAACCAATGGCATTTATAATGCTGGTGTCTTATAACTCGTATAACAGAGGGGGCCTTTGGTATCCGCAGGTTCCGGGGTCAGGTGCTCCCCTCCTTCTGGAAACCATTAGGAATCCCTTTTCACAGTCAGTCCTACAACCCTACATAAATGATCTTAAAAACTTATCAAAAAGTAACTAAAAGTTAAAACTGTTACTGGAAATGTTTACTGTATCCACCTTCAACACAAGATCAACCTGCATATTTAAAGGGACTCTTATTGTGACCAAGATCTTTAAGTTAGAACCCCAATATGATCCCCCCCTATAGAACTACAAGAGAATAGCCCTATAAATTGATAAACTCGGCTAAAGAAAAATCACTTCCTGTTTCTATGCAGTCACATGATGTATCACATGAGGCTTTTCACTGCTGCTGATTGGTAGAGAGAGATCATGTGATCGCTGTGCTATGCCCCAGATCCTCCACAGAAACAGGAAGTGTTTTCTTTCTTTCTTGTTTGACTATTTTAGGGGGCTTCTTAGAGGGGTCATTTTACCCAATAATAAAACTAAGTTAGGGCATTAGGCTGATGCCTTTATTAAAATAGGTCCATGATAATGATAGGGCGCCTTTAAATGGAGTTGTCTTATGATATCAATAACAGGTGTGACAGTGGTTTTTATACTTCCCGAACGTCTTATTCACATTACTAATTATTGATGGCCGGCATGTAATAATAAATGATCAGTAGCCGGAATCGCCATAATTAGCTGATCCTTGGGAAAAAAGAGTTGTTGTGACTACAGAGGACATTTCCACCGACCCAAGCTGTAGTCCTCCAGTGAGGAGGTCTATGCTGGAGGAGGCTCTGTGATTAGGAGTGGAGTCCCTATCAGGTGAGGGGACCCGATTTCCAAAACCAAACTACTCATTTAAAGGGACAGCTCACCTAGAATTATTCTTTAGTCATATCATTACATCTGGTGCCTGTATGAGGTCCAGACAATGCCGGCTCCTTGTAAATGACTTCCCCCTGCTGCATTGTCTTGCTCAAGGCTTTCTGAGAAGTTTTCCTTCCTTGATTAGTGCAGTAGATTGTAATATAACGTGCGGAGGTTCAGCATCCGCTATTCGTGCAGCCGCATTCTATCGTCTACAAGGTCTGCAAACAGCGAAGGATAAGCAGAACTTTCTGGAAGCCCAGATTTTCTCCTCCATTGTACTGTGTCACTCAGGAAGTTGTGATGTCATAGACTCATTCTCGATGTCATAGACTGATACATTCTCAAAGTGATAGATACATTGTTGATGTTCTCTGAAAGATCTGCAACCTGTGGATCTCTGGCTGCAAAGAAACTTCAACTCCCATCATGGGTTTTAGTGCATGTTGAGAGTTATAGTTTCACAACAATCAGAAAGTCTGAGGTTTCGGACCACTACCCTAGATTCGACTTTGATGTCATTGTTCCCCATTTTCTTTTTTGGATTTAATTAGAACCAAAGTTGAGGAAAAAGATTTGTAAGATCCGGGTCCAGCGGTTGCATCAGTAATCTGTGGCCGCTGGACTAGAGCCTTGCGCACCTCCAACTTCCTCCTCCACCTTCCTCATCCGTCATCCCCGGCGCCTCTTCTCGCTCGGAACGATGTCATCGTTGCAGTACGTCGCACACATTCTGTTATGCTGGGTAGGAAGAGCTCCTCAGGGCTTCGCTTCGGCAGCTGCGGACCACCAATGTGGCCACTAGACCAGGGTCCTGCAAGTGTTGTTTCTTTACTCAAATAAGAACCATTCAAATGTCTCTAAACTTTCTCGTTTGTTACATTGTTTAGAATTATTGATTTTTTTTTCTTTGTGAGATTATAATTGTTCTAAAAATCTTCTTAGAATCTGATTGTAGGACAAATCCTAATTTCTAATAAATGAAGGATTGCAGCTTTAATAATGTTTTTGTTTTTTTTTCTTTTTAATCAGTGTCCTGTCTATGTAGGCAGGTGAACATTTAGGTTAGATCTTGGCTGTAATAATGTTCTTTACCTGGGAGGAACTTTCTCCTCTACTTATTGTCACCCTGTATGAACAGACAGGAGATTGGCCTAAAAGTAGAGGTGCAATTTTTGTTACATACCTGTCCCAAGTATCCTGGGCTCTCCTTCCTTCACCTGGGTCCGCTGCCCACTGTTGTGCTCCACGTTGGTTTTTGCAGGTTCCCCGGCGTGGCTCAGTGATGTAATCATCATAATCCTATTTAAGACCCATTAGGACGCACACCTGTGTTTTAAGATTGAAATTCAAGACTTTTGTGTGCTCCACTTTCTGTGCACATTGTGTTTTAAAGTCCTTTAATCCCTGCTGGGTTTCACGTCATCCGTCCTGTTGCTCCCAAGATTCCTGAGTGTGCCAAATCCTCACTTCCCAAGTGTCTTCCTGCTTGCTGCACCAACGCCTGGGGTCTGTGTGCCCACCCAGACCTGGGACTTAGAGAATCCATGGTCTTAGGATTCTGTTTAGACTCATCTGATGAGGTGGATACTCTAAGTCTTCGGTCCTGGTGGGCAGATGAATCCCGGTTGTTGGTTCAGCAAGCAGGACGTGGGTCCTAATGGCCCTCAGATTCTGGAGATGGCGTCCCGGAGCCATGATGAGCAACCGGCAAAACCCGAAGTGGAGCACAGCAGAGGGCAGCAGACTGAGGTGAAGAAAGCAGAGTCGGGGACAGGTGTGCAACAAATTTCACTGCATATTTATCAACAATGACTATTTCTAGAAATGCTTGTTTTGAAAATAACGAAGTAGTCTAAACAGGATAAAAATCACCTAACTAAGGAGCAAATATCTGTAATTTGATCAATTTCTTTTACCCATAAAATCATCTTTCTCGGCGGCACATCGTCCTGTGTGAACAACTGCCAAATATTTACCTATCAGCTGTGCTTTAGCATTGCAAAGTTAGCTATTGAAAACACAACCGTAGTGATAACAATGTAACTGCCCCCTATGTATAAGAATATAACTACTATAATACTGCCCCTAGGTACAGGAATATAACTACTATAATACTGACCCCTATGTACAAGAATATAACTACTATAATACTGCCCCTAGGTGCAAGAATATAACGACTATAATAATGCCCCCTAAGTACAAGAATATAACTACTATAATACTGCCCTTATATACAAGAATATAACTACTATAATACTGCTCCTATATACAAGAATATAGCTACTATAATACTGCCCCTATGTACAAGAATATAACTACTATAATACTGCTCCTATGTACAAGAATATAACTACTATAATACTGCTCCTATGTACACGAATATAACTACTATAATACTTCTCCTATGTACAAGACTATAACTACTATAATACTGCTCCTATGTACAAGAATATAACTACTATAATACTGCCCCCTATGTACAAGAATATAACTACTATAATACTGCTCCTATGTACAAGAATATAACTAATATAATACTGCCTCTATGTACAAGAATATAACTACTATAATGCTGCCTCTATGTACAAGAATATAACGACTATAATAATGCCCCCTAAGTACAAGAATATAACTACTATAATACTGCTCCTATATACAAGAATATAACTACTATAATACTGCTCCTATATACAAGAATATAGCTACTATAATACTGCCCCTATGTACAAGAATATAACTACTATAATACTGCTCCTATGTACAAGAATATAACTACTATAATACTGCTCCTATGTACAAGAATATAACTACTATAATACTGCCCCCTATGTACAAGAATATAACTACTATAATACTGCTCCTATGTACAAGAATATAACTACTATAATACTGCCTCTATGTACAAGAATATAACTACTATAATGCTACCTCTATGTACAAGAATATAACGACTATAATAATGCCCCCTAAGTACAAGAATATAACTACTATAATACTGCTCCTATATACAAGAATATAGCTACTATAATACTGCCCCTATGTACAAGAATATAACTACTATAATACTGCTCCTATGTACAAGAATATAACTACTATAATACTGCCCATATGTACAAGAATATAATTACTATAATACTGCTCCTATGTACAAGAATATAACTACTATAATACAGCCTCTATGTACAAGAATATAACTACTATAATACTGCTCCTATGTACAAGAATATAACTACTATAATACTGCTCCTATATACAAGAATATAACTACTATAATACTGCTCCTATGTACAAGAATATAACTACTATAATACTGCTCCTATATACAAGAATATAACTACTATAATACTGCTCCTATGTACAAGAATATAACTACTATAATGCTGCTCCTATGTACAAGAATATAACTACTATAATACTGCTCCTATGTACAAGAATATAACTACTATAATACTTCTCCTATGTACAAGAATATAACTACTATAATACTGCTCCTATGTACAAGAATATTACTACTATAATACTGCTCCAATGTACAAGAATATAACTACTATAATACTGCCCCCTATGTAAAAGAATATAACTACTATAATACTGCCCCTATGTACAGGAATATAACTACTATAATACTGCTCCAATGTACAAGAATATAACTACTATAATACTGCTCCTATGTACAAGAATATAACTACTATAATACTGCCCCTATGTACAAGAATATAACTACTATAATACTGCCCCCTATGTACAAGAATATAACTACTATAATACTGCTCCTATGTACAAGAATATAACTACTATAATACTGCTCCTATGTACAAGAATATAACTACTATAATACTGACCCCTATGTACAAGAATATAACTACTATAATACTGCTCCTATGTACAAGAATATAACTACTATAATACTGCCCTCTATGTACAAGAATATAATTACTATAATACTGCTCCGATGTTCAAGAATATAACTACTATAATACTGCCCCCTATATACAAGAATATAACTACTATAATACTGTTCCTATGTACAAGAATATAACTACTATAATACTGCCCCCTATGTACAAGAATATAACTACTATAATACTGCCCCTATATACAAGAATATAACTACTATAATACTGCTCCTATGTACAAAAATATAACTACTATAATACTGCCCCCTATGTACAAGAATATAACTACTATAATACTGCCCCCTATGTGCAAGAATATAACTACTATAATACTGCTCCTATGTACAAGAATATAACTACTATAATACTGACCCCTATGTACAAGAATATAACTACTATAATACTGCTCCTATGTACAAGAATATAACTACTATAATACTGCCCTCTATGTACAAGAATATAATTACTATAATACTGCTCCTATGTACAAGAATATAACTACTATAATACTGCCCCTATATACAAGAATATAACTACTATAATACTGTTCCTATGTACAAGAATATAACTACTATAATACTTCCCCCTATGTACAAGAATATACTGTAACTACTATAATACTGCCCCCTATGTACAAGAATAAAACTACTATAATACTGCCTCCTATGTACAAGAATATAACTACTATAATACTGCCCCCTATGTAAAAGAATATAACTACTATAATACTGCTCCTATGTACAAGAATATAACTTCTATAATACTGCCCCTATGTACAGGAATATAACTACTATAACACTGCTCCAATGTACAAGAATATAACTACTATAATACTGCTCCTATGTACAAGAATATAACTACTATAATACTGCTCCTATGTACAAGAATATAACTACTATAATACTGCCCCCTATGTACAAGAATATAACTACTATAATACTGCTCCTATGTACAAGAATATAACTACTATAATACTGCTGCTATGTACAAGAATATAACTACTATAATACTGCTCCTATGTACAAGAATATAACTACTATAATACTGACCCCTATGTACAAGAATATAACTACTATAATACTGCTCCTATATACAAGAATATACCTACTGTAATACTGCCCCTATGTACAAGAATATAACTACTATAATACTGCTCCTATGTACAAGAATATAACTACTATAATACTGCTCCTATGTACAAGAATATAACTACTATAATACTGCTCCTATGTACAGGAATATAACTACTATAATACTGCTCCTATGTACAAGAATATAACTACTATAATACTGCCCTCTATGTACAAGAATATAATTACTATAATACTGCTCCTATGTACAAGAATATAACTACTATAATACTGCTCCTATGTACAAGAATATAACTACTATAATACTGCTCCTATGTACAAGAATATAACTACTATAATACTGCTCCTATGTACAGGAATATAACTACTATAATACTGCCCCCTTTGTACAAGAATATAACTACTATAATACTGCCCTCTATGTACAAGAATATAATTACTATAATACTGCTCCTATGTACAAGAATATAACTACTATAATACTGCCCCCTATATACAAGAATATAACTACTATAATGCTGTTCCTATGTACAAGAATATAACTACTATAATACTGCCCCCTATGTACAAGAATATACTGTAACTACTATAATACTGTTCCTATGTACAAGAATATAACTACTATAATACTGCCTCCTATGTGCAAGAATATAACTACTATAATACTGCCCCCTATGTAAAAGAATATAACTACTATAATACTGCTCCTATGTACAAGAATATAACTTCTATAATACTGCCCCTATGTACAGGAATATAACTACTATAATACTGCTCCAATGTACAAGAATATAACTACTATAATACTGCTCCTATGTACAAGAATATAACTACTATAATACTGCTCCTATGTACAAGAATATATCTACTATAATACTGCCCCCTATATACAAGAATATAACTACTATAATACTGTTCCTATGTACAAGAATATAACTACTATAATACTGCCCCCTATGTACAAGAATATATTGTAACTACTATAATACTGTTCCTATGTACAAGAATATAACTACTATAATACTGCCTCCTATGTACAAGAATATAACTACTATAATACTGCCCCCTATGTACAAGAATATAACTACTATAATACTGCCCCTATATACAAGTATATAACTACTATAATACTGCTCCTATGTACAAGAATATAACTACTATAATACTGACCCCTATGTACAAGAATATAACTACTATAATACTGCTCCTATGTACAAGAATATAACTACTATAATACTGCCCTCTATGTACAAGAATATAACTACTATAATACTGCTCCTATGTACAAGAATATAACTACTATAATACTGCTCCTATGTACAAGAATATAACTACTATAATACTGCTCCTATGTACAAGAATATATCTTCTATAATACTGCCCCCTATTTACAAGAATATATCTTCTATAATACTGCCCCTATGTACAAGAATATAACTACTATAATACTGCTCCTATGTACAAGAATATAACTACTATAATACTGCCCCCTATGTACAAGAATATAACTACTATAATACTGCCCCCTATGTACAAGAATATAACTACTATAATACTGCCCCCTATGTACAAGAATATAACTACTATAATACTGCTCCTATATACAAGAATATAACTACTATAATACTGCCCTCTATGTACAAGAATATAACTACTATAATACTGCTCCTATGTACAAGAATATAACTACTATAATACTGACCCCTATGTACAAGAATATAACTACTATAATACTGCTCCTATGTACAAGAATATAACTACTATAATACTGCCCTCTATGTACAAGAATATAACTACTTTAATACTGCTCCTATGTACAAGAATATAACTACTATAATACTGCTCCTATGTACAAGAATATAACTACTATAATACTGCTCCTATGTACAAGAATATATCTTCTATAATACTGCCCCCTATTTACAAGAATATATCTTCTATAATACTGCCCCTATGTACAAGAATATAACTACTATAATACTGCTCCTATGTACAAGAATATAACTACTATAATACTGCCCCCTATGTACAAGAATATAACTACTATAATACTGCCCCCTATGTACAAGAATATAACTACTATAATACTGCCCCCTATGTACAAGAATATAACTACTATAATACTGCTCCTATATACAAGAATATAACTACTATAATACTGCCCTCTATGTACAAGAATATAACTACTATAATACTGCTCCTATGTACAAGAATATCTACTATATAATTGTCTTATCCCGTCTGTCTGTCTGTCTGTCTGTCTGTCCTGGAAATCCCGCATCCCTCATTGGTCCGGCAGCGGCCAATTAGCGCCGCGGGATTTCTGAAAAAAGATGGCGGCCGTTAGCGGCTCATCTGGCGGACGGAGGTCAGCGGCGATGCAGCGGGGAGATGAGCGGCGCTAGCAGCACAACTACCCCGACCGGCGCCGCTGACCTCCATGCGGCTAACGTCGGAAGATCAGCGGCTTGGCCCGCTGATCTCCTGACAGCAAGTGTGAACGGAGGACCGGGGAGCGGCGCCGCTGGTCGGGATGCTTCTGCTGCGAGCAGCCGCTCATCTCCCGGCTTCTCGCAGCAGAAGGAGCCGCACAGGCAGCGCCGCTCCCCGGTCCTCGCTAATACGGAGCCGCACAAGCAGCCCCGCTCCCGGGCCCACACTAATACGACACTGATTGGTCGCGGTGGCCGGCCGCGACCAATCAGCGAGATGGGCGGCAAATTTAAACGCCGCTCTGCTGATTAATCGCGGCTGGCCACCGGGACCAATGAGCGAGATGGGCGGCAAATTTAAACGCCGCTCTGCTGATTGGTCGCGGTGGCCGGCCGCGACCAATCAGCGAGATGGGTGGAAAATTTAAACGCCCCTCTGCTAATTAATCGCGGCCGGCCACCGCGACCAATCAGCGAGATAACCGGCAAATTTAAACCCCGCTCTGCTGATTAATCGCGGCCGGCCACCGTGACCAATGAGCGAGATGGGCGGCAAATTTAAACGCCGCTCTGCTGATTGGTCGTGGTGGCCAGCCGCGACCAATCAGCGAGATGGGCGGCAAATTTAAACGCCGCTCTGCTGATTGGTCGCAGCCGGCCACCGCGACAAAATGAGCGAGATGGCAGGCAAATTTAAACGCCGCTCTGCTGGTTAATAGTGGCCGGCCACCGCGACCAATGAGCGAGATGGGCGGCAAATTTAAACGCCGCTCTGCTGGTTAATAGTGGCCGGCCACCGCGACCAATCAGCGAGATTGGCGGCAAATTTAAACGCCGCTGTGCTGATTGGTCGCGGTAGCCGGCCGCGACCAATCAGCGAGATGGGCGGCAAATTTAAACGCCGCTCTGCTGATTGGTCGCGGTGGCCGGCCGCGACCAATCAGCGAGATGGGCGGCAAATTTAAACGCCGCTCTGCTGATTGGTCGCAGCCGGTCACCGCGACCAATGAGCGAGATAGCCTGCAAATTTAAACGCCGCTCTGCTGATTAATCGCGGCCGGCCACCGCGACCAATCAGCGAGATGGGCGGCAAATTAAACGCCGCTGTGCTGATTGGTCGCGGTGGCCGGCCGCGACCAATCAGCGAGATGGCCGGCAAATTTAAACGCCGCTCTGCTGATTAATCGCGGCCGGCCACCGCGACCAATGAGCGAGATGTGCGGCAAATTTAAACGCCGCTCTGCTGATTAATCGCGGCCGGCCACCGCGACCAATCAGCGAGATGGGCGGCAAATTTAAACGCCGCTCTGCTGATTGGTCGCAGCCGGCCACCGCGACCAATGAGCGAGATGGCCGGCAAATTTAAACGCCGCTCTGCTGGTTAATCGTGGCCGGCCACCGCGACCAATGAGCGAGATGGGCGGCAAATTTAAACGCCGCTGTGCTGATTGGTCGCGGTGGCCGGCCGCGACCAATCAGCGAGATGGCCGGCAAATTTAAACGCCGCTCTGCTGATTAATCGCGGCCGGCCACCGCGACCAATGAGCGAGATGTGCGGTAAATTTAAACGCCGCTCTGCTGATTAATCGCGGCCGGCCACCGCGACCAATCAGCGAGATGGGCGGCAAATTTAAACGCCGCTCAGCTGATTGGTCGCGGTGGCCGGCCGCGACCAATCAGCGAGATGGGCGGCAAATTTAAACGCCGCTCTGCTGATTAATCGCGGCCAGCCACCGCGACCAATGAGCAAGATGGGCGGCAAATTTAAACGCCGCTGTGCTGATTGGTCGCGGCCAGCCACCGCGACCAATGAGCGAGATGGGCGGCAAATTTAAAAGCCGCTCTGCTGATTGGTCGCGGTGGCCGGCCGCGACCAATCAGCGAGATGGGCGGCAAATTTAAACGCCGCTCTGCTGATTAATCGCGGCCAGCCACCGCGACCAATGAGCAAGATGGGCGGCAAATTTAAACGCCGCTGTGCTGATTGGTCGCGGCCAGCCACCGCGACCAATGAGCGAGATGGGCGGCAAATTTAAAAGCCGCTCTGCTGATTGGTCGCGGTGGCCGGCCGCGACCAATCAGCGAGATGGGCAGCAAATTTAAACGCCGCTGTGCTGATAGGTCGCAGCCGGCCACCGCGACCAATCAGCGAGATGGCCGGCAAATTTAAACGCCGCTCTGCTGACTAATCGCTGCCGGCCACCGCTACCAATCAGCGAGATAGGCGGCAAATTTAAACGCCGCTGTGCTGATTGGTCGCGGTGGCCGGCCGCGACCAATCAGCGAGATGGGCGGCAAATTTAAACGCCGCTCGGCTGATTGGTCGCGGCCGGCCACCGCGACTAATCAGCGAGATGTCCAGCAAATTTAAACGCCGCTCTGCTGGTTAATCGCGGCCGGCCACCGCGACCAATCAGCGAGATGGGCGGCAAATTTAAACGCCGCTCTGCTGATTGGTCTCGGCCGGCCACCGCGACCAATCAGCGATATCGGCGGCAAATTTAAACGCCGCTCTGCTCATTGGTCACGGTGGCCGACCGCGACCAATCAGCAAGATTGGCGCAAAATATAAACACCGCTGTGCTGATTGGTCACGGCCGCCAGCCGTGACCAATCACCGAGACTGGCGCCAAACTTAAACAATGCTCTGCTGATTGGTCGCGGCCGCCGGCGACCGCTACCAATCAGCGATTTTGGCGCCAAATTTAAACACCGCTCTGCTCATTGGTCCCGGCCGCCGGCCGGTCGAGACCAATCAGCGAGATTGCCGCCAAATTTAAACAAGCTCTCCGGTCCTCACTAACACAGTTCGCTGATTGGTCGCGGCCGCCACCCGTGACCAATCACCGATATTGCCGCCAAATTTAAACACCATTTTGCTGATTAGTCGCGGTTGCCGGCCGCGACCAATCAGCGATTTTGGCGCCAAATTTAAACAACGTTCTGCTGATTGTGCCCGGTCGGCCACATAGATATTCTAGAATACCCGATGCGTTAGAATCGGGCCACCATCTAGTAACTACTATAATACTGCCCCTATGTACAAGAATATAACTACTATAATACTGCTCCTATATACAAGAATATAACTACTATAATACTGCTCCTATGTACAAGAATATAACTACTATAATACTGCCCCTATGTACAGGAATATAACTACTATAATACTGCTCCTATGTACAAGAATATAATTACTATAATACTGCTCCTATGTACAAGAATATAACTACTATAATACTGCCCCCTATGTACAAGAATATAACTACTATGATACTGCCCTCTATGTACAAGACTATAACTACTATAATACTGCCCCCTATGTACAAGAATATATCTGCTATAATACTGCCCCCTATGTACAAGAATATAACTACTATAATACTGCTCCTATGTACAAGAATATAACTACTATAATACTGCTCCTATGTGCAAGAATATAACTACTATAATACTGCTTCTATGTACAAGAATATAACTACTATAATACTACTACTATGTACAAGAATATAACTACTATAATACTGCTCCTATGTACAAGAATATATCTTCTATAATACTGCTCCTATGTACAAGAATATAACTACTATAATACTACTCCTATGTACAAGAATATAACTACTATAATACTGCTGCTATGTACAAGAATATAACTACTATAATACTGCTCCTATGTACAAGAATATATCTTCTATAATACTGCTCCTATGTACAAGAATATAACTACTATAATACTGCTCCTATGTACAAGAATATAACTACTATAATACTGCTGCTATGTACAAGAATATAACTACTATAATACTGCTCCTATGTACAAGAATATATCTTCTATAATACTGCTCCTATGTACAAGAATATAACTACTATAATACTGCTCCTATGTACAAGAATATAACTACTATAATACTGCTTCTATGTAGAAGAATATAACTACTATAATACTGCTCCTATGTACAAGAATATAACTACTATAATACTTTCCCCTATGTACAAGAATATAACTACTATAATACTACTCCTATGTACAAGAATATATCTACTATAATACTGCCCCCTATGTACAAGAATATAACTACTATAATACTGCTCCTATGTACAAGAATATAACTACTATAATACTGTCCCCTATGTACAAGAATATAACTACTATAATACTGCACCCTGTGTACAAGAATATAACTACTATAATACTGCTCCTATGTACAAGAATATAACTACTATAATACTGCTCCTATGTACAAGAATATAACTACTATAATACTGCTGCTATGTACAAGAATATAACTACTATAATACTGCTCCTATGTACAAGAATATATCTTCTATAATACTGCTCCTATGTACAAGAATATAACTACTATAATACTGCTCCTATGTACAAGAATATAACTACTATAATACTGCTGCTATGTACAAGAATATAACTACTATAATACTGCTCCTATGTACAAGAATATATCTTCTATAATACTGCTCCTATGTACAAGAATATAACTACTATAATACTGCTCCTATGTACAAGAATATAACTACTATAATACTGCTTCTATGTAGAAGAATATAACTACTATAATACTGCTCCTATGTACAAGAATATAACTACTATAATACTTTCCCCTATGTACAAGAATATAACTACTATAATACTACTCCTATGTACAAGAATATATCTACTATAATACTGCCCCCTATGTACAAGAATATAACTACTATAATACTGCTCCTATGTACAAGAATATAACTACTATAATACTGTCCCCTATGTACAAGAATATAACTACCATAATACTGCACCCTATGTACAAGAATATAACTACTATAATACTGCTCCCTATGTACAAGAATATAACTACTATAATACTGCCCCTATGTATAAGAATATAACTACTATAATACTGCCCCCTATGTAGAAGAATATAACTACTATAATACTGCTCCTATGTACAAGAATATAACTACTATAATACTGCCCCTATGTATAAGAATATAACTACTATAATACTGCCCCTATGTACAAGAATATAACTACTATAATACTGCCCCTATGTACAAGAATATAACTACTATAATACTACTCCTATGTACAAGAATATAACTACTATAATACTGCTCCTATGTACAAGAATATAACTTCTATAATACTGCTCCCTATGTACAAGAATATAACTACTATAATACTGCCCCCTATGTTCAAGAATATAACTACTATAATACTGCCCCTATGTACAAGAATATAACTACTATAATACTGCTCCTATGTACAAGAATATAACTACTATAATACTGCTCCTATGTACAAGAATATAACTACTATAATACTGCTCCTATGTACAAGAATATAACTACTATAATAATGCCCCTATGTACAAGAATATAACTACTATAATACTGCCCCTATGTATAAGAATATAACTACTATAATACTGCCCCCTATGTACAAGAATATAACTACTATAATAATGCCCCTATGTACAAGAATATAACTACTATAATACTGCTCCCTATGTACAAGAATATAACTACTATAATACTGCCCCTATGTACAAGAATATAACTACTATAATACTACTCCTATGTACAAGAATATAACTACTATAATAATGCCCCTATGTACAAGAATATAACTACTATAATACTGCCCCTATGTATAAGAATATAACTACTATAATACTGCCCCCTATGTACAAGAATATAACTACTATAATAATGCCCCTATGTACAAGAATATAACTACTATAATACTGCTCCCTATGTACAAAAATATAACTACTATAATACTGCCCCTATGTACAAGAATATAACTACTATAATACTGCTCCTATGTACAAGAATATAACTACTATAATACTGCCCCTATGTACAAGAATATAACTACTATAATACTGCCCCTATGTATAAGAATATAACTACTATAATACTGCCCCCTATGTACAAGAATATAACTACTATAATACTGCCCCTATGTACAAGAATATAACTACTATAATACTACTCCTATGTACAAGAATATAACTACTATAATACTGCTCCTATGTACAAGAATATAACTTCTATAATACTGCTCCCTATGTACAAGAATATAACTACTATAATACTGCCCCCTATGTACAAGAATATAACTACTATAATACTGCTCCTATATACAAGACTATAACTACTATAATACTACTCATATGTTCAAGAATATAACTACTATAATACTGCCCCTATGTACAAGAATATAACTACTATAATACTGCCCCTATGTACAAGAATATAACTACTATAATACTACTCCTATGTACAAGAATATAACTACTATAATAATGCCCCTATGTACAAGAATATAACTACTATAATACTGCCCCTATGTACAAGAATATAACTACTATAATACTGCCCCCTATGTACAAGAATATACCTACTATAATACTGCTCCCTATGTACAAGAATATAACTACTATAATACTGCTCCTATGTACAAGAATATAACTACTATAATACTGCTCCCTCTGCGAAAGTACTAGAAATCTGCTGAAAAAATGTTTCTTGTCAGTCCACACCCAGATATGAAGATGGATGTCATTTGTTGCAGGTTATGAGTTATGATTATTGTTGATGATTCCTTTCTATGAATCATGTGATGTATATGTAGCCATTGGTATGAGTTGTGCAGTGACCTGTGCTGCGGGTCGGGGCGGTGGAGGTGGTTGGTCGGTCCTGGATACGTAGAGATGAGACTCATATATGAGATTCACCTTTTTATCTTTGCAATCTTATCAATGATTGACATCTTATCTCTCCTGTGTTATCAGTGATTGCCATTAGGCTCCCTGGCTGCTGGGAACATATGGTTGTGTGCTCCGATCGTTCTCTTCCATATGTGCATTTGTCATAAGCTTTGATTCATGTCCCATTCAGTCCTCTGTGAGTCATCGTAGTGACGGGCAGTGAGCTTCAGATTTACTGTGCTCAAGACTTATCTGACCTCTTCTTCCTCTTTGGACCGGTTCTGGGTTGTAGCTATATTGTCACAGAGCCACCCAAGATACCTAGAGATGCATGGCCCCTGCGCTCCTGCCCCATCCATGGCCTCCTGCACAGTTCTACATCCAGACCTATATTTCCTATGTATTTTTGTAGCGGTTGCTGCAGATACAGGTGCTGGCTTTCTTCCTCCTGTGGGAGAACTCATTTGCACATTGTATTTTTTGCCTGACCTACAGTATGTGTCCCTATGCCAGATAGCGGCCTCTGCCAGGAGGAGTAGTCCCTCCCTTAGACCTCCTGCCGCAGACAATTTTCAATTTTGCATTTTCATTTTTTTTTTCTCCTCTTCTTTTTTTTCCCCTGTCTACATCTCTATAAGTTGCATAGAGTCAATCAGCCCCTGGCCTCTGTCATTTGGCATTTGTTGGCTTTGCTTCAGAAACAAAATTTTTGATGTCACCCCACAAGTGTCCTATCAGATTAAAGTCCGAGTATCGGGCTGGCCGCTCTACAACCTCAATTTTGTTGGACTGGAACAAAGATTTTGCTCGTTTACTGGTGTGTTTAGGGTCATTGTCTTGTTGAAACACCAATGTCAAGGGCATATCCTCTTCAACGTAAGGCAACATGACCTCTTCAAGTATTTTAATATCTGCAAACTGGTCCATGATCCTTGGTGTGCGGTAAATAGGTTCGGCACCATAGTAAGAGAAACATGCTCATATCATGATGCTTCCACCATGCTTCACTGTCTGCAGGGTGTACTGTGGCTGAATGCAGAGTTTTGGGGTCGTCTGATGAACTGTCTGCGGCCCTTGGACCCAGAAAGAACAATTTTACTTCCATCAGTCCACAAAATGTTTATCCATTTCTCTTTAGGCCAGTTGATGTGTTCTTTGACAAATTGTATCCGCTTCAGTACATGTCTTTTTTTTAACAGTGGGACTTTGCGGGGACTTCTTGCTCAGAGATTAGCTTCACACAGGCGTCTTCTCACTGTCACAGTCCTCACAGGTAACTGGAGACTGTCTGTGATCATCCTGGAGCTGATCATTGCCTGAGCGTTGCCATTCTGGCTATTCTTCCATCCATTCGAATGGTAGTCTTCTGTTTTCTTCCACGTCTCTCTGGTTTTGCTTTCCATTATAAAGCATTGGAGATCATTTTATCTGAACAGTCGATCATTGTCTGCACTTCTTTATAAGTTTTACCCTCTCCAATCAACTGTTTAATCAAAGTACTCTGTTCTTCTGAACAATGTCTGGACCGACCTATATTTCTCAGGCTTTCAAGGAGAAATGCAGGTACAACATGTGCTGGCTTCACCCTTAAATAAGGGCCTCCTGATTCACACCTGTTTCTTCACAGAATGATTGACCGCACTAATTCACCTCCACACTGCTATTATATTGAACACCCCCCTTACAATTAATTATTCACATACACAGACTCAGAAACCTGCAGATCTGTTTTTTTTTTTAGAATCTACTGCACCGACTGGTAAATTGTCTGACATGTGGTGATATAATTTATACCAAAAACAGTGATTGATCTGGTTACTTATATTGGACTGCTAGTATTTTGAACACTACTGTATAGATTTTAGTGGATAAAAAAATTCTGATTTTTTTTTAAAAATATATAAACATGTCCCCATTTTCCAAGACCTGTCATTTCCCATCGATGGAGCTGTGTATGGGTGTGCTTTTTTTTGTTTCTTTTAAAGGGGTTGTCCCCTACTTTATATTACACCCCTGCCCCCCAATGTATCCCCCCGGGGCCCCTAAGACTTTTTTAAATACCTTATGTTGCAGATAATTGAAACATTTTTTAACTACCTTTTTTTTGAACCTCGTACTCTATACTGTAAGACATTAGCATTACTGGATGAAGTGAACTTCCAGCAGCATTTAATGGGATGAACAGCCGTGATAGGAGCAGCTCAGATCGCTGCTGTTAGAGGCTGCAGGTGACTCTGTGACACTGATCACTCAGTAAAGGCTGAAATGGCTCCATACATTACATACATTACATACTTCCAAGATAGAAGTGTGAGGACCCCAGAGAAGAGCTCCACTATTCCTGCATCCTACAAGGGAATTACTGTAAGATTTTGTTTTCAGTAAAATTTCACTGGAAACCGTTTTTTTCTCTCTGTATAACTTTGTCCAAGTAAAAAGTTTTATTTTTATCTCTCTGATATGACAATGTAAGATGGAACACGGGGGGATCCACCAGAGACCATCCATAAATCAGAAGAGATCCAGCATGATGGAGGAAGAGATGAAAGGAGATAGAATCTGTCTGCTGAGCCGTGTATCTAATCCTCTCCTGTGTGATACTGTCTGCTGAGCTGTGTATCTAATCCTATCCTGTGTGATACTGTCTGCTGAGCCGTGTATCTAATCCTATCCTGTCTGATACTGTCTGCTGAGCAGTGTATCTAATCCTATCCTGTGTGATACTGTCTGCTGAGCAGTGTATCTAATCCTATCCTGTGTGATACTGTCTGCTGAGCCGTGTATCTAATCCTATCCTGTGTGATACTGTCTGCTGAGCTGTGTATCTAATCCTATCCTGTGTGATACAGTCTGCTGAGCTGTGTATCTAATCCTATCCTGTGTGATACTGTCTGCTGAGCTGTGTATCTAATCCTATCCTGTGTGATACTGTCTGCTGAGCTGTGTATCTAATCCTATCCTGTGTGATACTGTCTGCTGAGCTGTGTATCTAATCCTATCCTGTGTGATACTGTCTGCTGAGCCGTGTATCTAATCCTATCCTGTCTGATACTGTCTGCTGAGCAGTGTATCTAATCCTATCCTGTGTGATACTGTCTGCTGAGCAGTGTATCTAATCCTATCCTGTGTGATACTGTCTGCTGAGCCGTGTATCTAATCCTATCCTGTGTGATACTGTCTGCTGAGCTGTGTATCTAATCCTATCCTGTGTGATACAGTCTGCTGAGCTGTGTATCTAATCCTATCCTGTGTGATACTGTCTGCTGAGCTGTGTATCTAATCCTATCCTGTGTGATACTGTCTGCTGAGCTGTGTATCTAATCCTATCCTGTGTGATACTGTCTGCTGAGCTGTGTATCTAATCCTATCATGTGTGATACTGTCTGCTGAGCTGTGTATCTAATCCTATCCTGTGTGACACTGTCTGCTGAGCTGTGTATCTAATCCTATCCTGTGTGATACTGTCTGCTGAGCTGTGTATCTAATCCTATCCTGTGTGACACTGTCTGCTGAGCCGTGTATCTAATCCTATCCTGTGTGATACTGTCTGCTGAGCCGTGTATCTAATCCTATCCTGTGTGATACTGTCTGCTGAGCCGTGTATCTAATCCTATCCTGTGTGATACTGTCTGCTGAGCTGTGTATCTAATCCTATCCTGTGTGATACTGTCTGCTGAGCTGTGTATCTAATCCTATCCTGTGTGATACTGTCTGCTGAGCCGTGTATCTAATCCTATACTGTGTGATACTGTCTGCTGAGCCGTGTATCTAATCCTATCCTGTGTGATACTGTCTGCTGAGCTGTGTATCTAATCCTCTCCCGTGTGATACTGTCTGCTGAGCCGTGTATCTAATCCTATCCTGTGTGATACTGTCTACTGAGCCGTGTATCTAATCCTCTCCCGTGTGATACTGTCTGCTGAGCCGTGTATCTAATCCTCTCCCGTGTGATACTGTCTGCTGAGCCGTGTATCTAATCCTCTCCCGTGTGATACTGTCTGCAGAGCCGTGTATCTAATCCTATCCTGTGTGATACTGTCTGCTGAGCTGTATCTAATCCTATCCTGTGTGATACTGTCTGCTGAGCCGTGTATCTAATCCTCTCCTGTGTGATACTGTCTGCTGAGCCGTGTATCTAATCCTATCCTGTGTAACACTGTCTGCTGAGCCGTGTATCTAATCCTATCCTGTGTGATACTGTCTGCTGAGCCGTGTATCTAATCCTATCCTGTGATACTGTCTGCTGAGCCCTGTATCTAATCCTATCCTGTGTGATACCGTCTGCTGAGCTGTGTATCTAATCCTCTCCCGTGTGATACTGTCTGCAGAGCCGTGTATCTAATCCTATCCTGTGTGATACTGTCTGCTGAGCCATGTATCTAATCCTATCCTGTGTGATACTGTCTGCTGAGCTGTATCTAATCCTATCCTGTGTGATACTGTCTGCTGAGCCGTGTATCTAATCCTATCAGGTTTTCACTCTGATGTTAGCAGTTTTACATGGGACTGCCAGAATCATCCACATTATGAACCCATCCGGCTCTGCTACATCCCCGCATATACAGACACTTTTGCATCTGATCTGATCACTGTTCTGCTGATGTGAAACCAGGAACATCGGAGTCATCATCTTCATCATCGTCAGTGAAGACTTTCTGGCTCCTTCATCAGTTTCTTGGTGCCCAGAATAAAGTCTCAGACAGGAGCAGAACGCCCGGACGCCACGTACAGGAAGCACCAGGGAGGAGCAGGGCTCATCTCTGTCCCACTGTCCCGGGCCGCTTGTGTCAATGCAATTCAATAAGTGGAGCAGAGGTCTTTGGAAGAAAAAAAAGGAACTTTCATTTTTCTGCAATGGTGAAGGGGTTTGGGGTAATTGCTCTGGTAGGATATTTGGATGCCGCCCCTCAAACTCAGGAAAAGTGCCACCTTATCTTAAGCCAGAAATGCTACTCCAGTCCCCAACTGGAGTAGCATTAGTGGTGAAGTGAACCGAGGCACACGCCACTGAGAAGATGTTCTGAGTTCAATACCTATCGCACTACAGCGAGATCTTCATTAAGACTGGTGTACACAACATTATTCTTAATGAATCAGTTTAGAGCAGTGATGTGCCAGTCATACAAGAAGACCAGGGCACAGCTATGGGGGTTGTAAATGCTCCTTCTAACAAGGTCATAGTAATTGCATCCAGCCACCAGTAGGTGAAGTTTACTACATACAGATGTATATAGCCACCACTAGGGAGAGCTCACTACATACCGATCTATACAGCCACCACTAGGGGGAGCTCACTACATACAGGTCTATACAGCCACCACTAGGGAGAGCTCACTACATACCGATCTATACAGCCACCACTAGGGGGAGCTTACTACATACAGATTTATAGAGTCACCACTAGGGGGAGCTCACTGCATACAGGTCTATACAGCCACCACTAGAGAGAGCTCACTACATACAGATGTATACAGCCACCACTAGACGGAGCTCACTACATACAGATTTATACAGCCACCACTAGGGACGGCTCACTACATACAGATTTATGCAGCCACCACTAGGGGGAGCTCACGACATACCGATCTATACAGCCACCACTAGGGGGAGCTCACTACATACAGATTTATACAGCCACCACTAGGGGGAGCTCACTACATACAGGTCTATACAGCCACCACTAGGGGGAGCTCACTACATACAGATTTATAGAGTCACCACTAGGGGGAGCTCACTGCATACAGGTCTATACAGCCACCAATAGGGGGAGCTCACTACATACAGATTATACAGCCACCACTAGAGAGAGCTTACTACATACAGATGTATATAGCCACCACTAGGAGGAGCTCACTACATACAGATTTATACAGCCACCACTAGGGGGAGCTCACTACATACCGATCTATACAGCCACCACTAGGGGGAGCTCACTACATACAGATTTATACAGCCACCACTAGGGGGAGCTCACTACATACAGGTCTATACAGCCACCACTAGACGGAGCTCAATACATACAGATTTATAGAGTCACCACTAGGGGGAGCTCACTGCATACAGGTCTATACAGCCACCACTAGGGGGAGCTCACTACATACAGGTCTATACAGCCACCACTAGGGGGAGCTCACTACATACAGGTCTATACAGCCACCACTAGACGGAGCTCACTACATACAGATTTATAGAGTCACCACTAGGGGGAGCTCACTGCATACAGGTCTATGCAGCCACCACTAGAGAGAGCTCACTACATACAGATTTATACACCCACCACTAGGGAGAGCTCACTACATACCGATCTATACAGCCACCACTAGGGGGAGCTCACTACATACAGATTTATACAGCCACCACTAGGGGGAGCTCACTACATACAGGTCTATACAGCCACCACTAGACGGAGCTCACTACATACAGATTTATAGAGTCACCACTAGGGGGAGCTCACTGCATACAGGTCTATACAGCCACCAATAGGGGGAGCTCACTACATACAGATTATACAGCCACCACTAGAGAGAGCTCACTACATACAGATGTATATAGCCACCACTAGGAGGAGCTCACTACATACAGATTTATAGAGTCACCACTAGGGGGAGCTCACTGCATACAGGTCTATACAGCCACCACTAGAGAGAGCTCACCACATACAGATGTATACAGCCACCACTAGAGAGAGCTCACCACATACATATGTATACAGCCACCACTAGAGAGAGCTCACCACATACTGATCTATACAGCCACCACTAGGGGAGCTCACTACATACTGATCTATACAGCCACCACTAGGAGGAGCTCACTACATACAGATTTATACAGCCACCACTAGGGGGAGTGCACTACATACTGATCTATACAGCCATCACTAGAGGGAGCTCACTACATACTGATCTATACAGCCACCACTAGGAGGAGCTCACTACATACAGATTTATACAGCCACCACTAGGAGGAGCTCACTACATACAGGTCTATACAGCCACCACTAGGAGGAGCTCACTACATACAGGTCTATACAGCCACCACTAGAGAGAGCTCACTACATACAGGTTTATACAGCCACCACTAGAGGGAGCTCACTACATACAGATTTATACAGACACCACTAGAGAGAGCTCACCACATACAGATGTATACAGCCACCCCTAGGGAGAGCTCACTACAAACTGATCTATTCAGCCACCACTAGGGGGAGCTCACTACATAAAGGTCTATACAGCCACTAGAGGGAGCTCACTACATACAGATTTATACAGCCACTAGAGGGAGCTCACTACATACAGATTTATAGAGTCACCACTAGGGGGAGCTCACTGCATGCAGATTTTCACAGCCACCACTAGGGGGAGATCCCTACATACAGTTCTATATAGCCACCACTAGAGGGAGCTCGCTACATACAGATTTTCACAACCACGACTAGAACGAGCTCACTACATACAGATTAT
This sequence comes from Phyllobates terribilis, assembly GCF_046119375.1. NCBI lineage: Eukaryota > Metazoa > Chordata > Amphibia > Anura > Dendrobatidae > Phyllobates > Phyllobates terribilis. The sequence continues at coordinate 175,034,024 of NW_027362769.1, forward strand.
ACAGCCACCACCAGGAGGAGCTCACTACATACAGATTTATACAGCCACCGCTAGGGGGAGCTCACTACATACAGATTTATACAGCCACCGCTAGGGGGAGCTCACTACATACAGATTTATGCAGTCACCACTAGAGGGAGCTGACTACATACATATCTATACAGCCACCACTAGAGGGAGCTCACTACATACAGATTTATACAGCCACCACTAGAGGGAGCTCACTAAATACAGATTTTCACAGCCACGACTAGAACGACCTCACTACATACAGATTATACAGCCACCACTAGGAGGAGCTCACTACATACAGGTCTATAGAGCCACCACTAGAGGGAGCTCACTACAGACAGATTTATACAGCCACCGCTAGGGGGAGCTCACTACATACAGATTTATGCAGTCAGCACTAGAGGGAGCTGACTACATACATATCTATACAGCCACCACTAGAGGGAGCTCACTACATACAGATTTATACAGCCACCACTAGAGGGAGCTCACTAAATACAGATTTTCACAGCCACGACTAGAACGACCTCACTACATACAGATTATACAGCCACCACTAGGAGGAGCTCACTACATACAGGTCTATAGAGCCACCACTAGAGGGAGCTCACTACATACAGATTATACAGCCACCACTAGAGGGAGCTCACTACATACAGATTATACAGCCACCACTAGGGGGAGCGCACTACATACAGATTTATACAGCCACCACTAGAGGGAGCTCACTACATACAGATTTATACAGCCACCACTAGGGGAGCTCGCTACATACAGATTTATAGAGTCACCACTAGAGGGAGCTCACTACATACAGATTTATACAGCCACCTCTTGGGGGAGCTCACTACATAAAGATTTATATAGCCATCACTAGGGAGAGCTCACTACATACAGATTTATACAGCCACCACTAGGGGGAGCTCACTACATACAGATTTATACAGCCACCACTAGGGGGAGCTCACTACATACAGATTTATACAGCCACCACTAGAGAGAGCTCACTACATACAGATTTATACAGCCACCACTAGGGGGAGCTCACCACATACAGATTTATACAGCCACCACTAGAGGGAGCTCACTACATATAGATTTATACAGCCACCACTAGGGGGAGTTCACTACATATAGATTTATATAGCCACCACTAAGGGGAGCTCACTACATACAGATTTATACAGCCACCACTAGGAGAAGCTCACTATATACAGATTTATATAGCCACCACTAGGGGGAGTTCACTACATATAGATTTATATAGCCACCACTAAGGGGAGCTCACTACATACAGATTTATACAGCCACCACTAGGGGGAGCTCACTACATACAGATTTATATAGCCATCACTAGGGGGAGCTCACTACATACAGATTTATATAGCCACCACTAGGAGGAGCTCACTACATAGAGATTCAGGTATAGCTCCCATTGAGTTCAATCTATATGCAGTGAGCTCCACCTAGTGTTCACCAAAGGCAGCCACAATTTTATTAACTCTCTTCAGATGTGTAAAGAGAATTCAGACAGTTTTGGGGGCAATTAATTAAGTGCACTACGCCAATCTTAAAGAATGTGACTTATTTTGGTGTTTACGTCAGATTATTGGCGCCAGCACCTTAATGAATCGCCCTCTTTTAGTTTTGTAGCAGTAAGAGGCCACTATGACCCTTTACAGAAGCATCATGAAATTTCCGTTGATATTCACTGTATTTCATTTTTCGGGAAGGTTCCGCGCTTTCTGGGCTTTGTTATGGTCCATATAATCGGCTCCATTATGGAGAGTCATGGAAACACAAGACTGGCAGTAAACGTGGTCCCGGCCGGTGCACAATGAGAACTTTACGATGTTTGACTCGAGCGATGGCGTCTGCCAGCGCCGGATCTCGCCCTGTCACACCGGTGGATTAATGTGTTTGCTGTAAGGACTTATTCATACAGGTAAACAGTCACGTTAAGTAGCAGCCTGCTCACCCGTCCCTCCATTACTGGGTACAGATGTCCGGACGCGCTGAGCCCCCGCAACAAGTGCCATTAGGGCGTTAAGAGGAACCTCACCCAGAAGCCTAATAAACAGAGAAAGGAAATGCAGGTGTGAAAGGGCGAGAAAAAGGGTATGTCAACATTGTGCTCCAGCCCTGGAATCCCAATTCTGTTAGTTGTCATCACTAAAAGCAGCAAGAATGCTGGGATAGCGAGTGCAGCTCTGGAGTATAATACAGGATGAAATTCAGGATCAGTACAGGATCAGTAATGTAATGTATGTACACAGTGACTGCACCAGCAGAATAGTGAGTGCAGCTCTGGAGTATAATACAGGATGTAACTCAGGATCAGTAATGTAATGTATGTACACAGTGACTGCACCAGCAGAATAGTGAGTGTAGCTCTGGAGAATAATACAGGATGTAACTCAGGATCAGTAATGTATGTACACAGTGACTGCACCAGCAGAATAGTGAGTGCAGCTCTGGAGTATAATACAGGATGTAGCTCAGGATCAGTAATGTAATGTATGTACACAGTGACTGCACCAGCAGAATAGTGAGTGCAGCTCTGGAGTATAATACAGGATGTAGCTCAGGATCAGTAATGTAATGTATGTACACAGTGACTGCACCAGCAGAATAGTGAGTGCAGCTCCGGAGTATAATACAGGATGTAACTCAGGATCAGTAATGTAATGTATGTACACAGTGACTGCACCAGCAGAATAGTGAGTGCAGCTCTGGAGTATAATACAGGATGTAGCTCAGGATCAGTAATGTAATGTATGTGCACAGTGACTGCACCAGCAGAATAGTGAGTGCAGCTCTGGGGTATAATACAGGATCAGTACAGGATCAGTAATGTAATGTATGTACACAGTGACTGCACCAGCAGAATAGTGAGTGCAGCTCTGGAGTATAATACAGGATGTAACTCAGGATCAGTAATGTAATGTATGTACACAGTGACTGAACCAGCAGAATAGTGAGTGCAGCTCTGGAGTATAATACAGGATGTAGCTCAGGATCAGTAATGTAATGTATGTACACAGTGACTGCACCAGCAGAATAGTGAGTGCAGCTCTGGAGTATAATACAGGATGTAACTCAGGATCAGTAATGTAATGTATGTACACAGTGACTGCACCAGCAGAATAGTGAGTGCAGCTCTGGAGTATAATACAGGATGTAACTCAGGATCAGTAATGTAATGTATGTACACAGTGACTGCACCAGCAGAATAGTGAGTGCAGCTCTGGAGTATAATACAGGATGTAACTCAGGATCAGTAATGTAATGTATGTACACAGTGACTGCACCAGCAGAATAGTGAGTGCAGCTCTGGAGTATAATACAGGATGTAACTCAGGATCAGTAATGTAATGTATGTACACAGTGACTGCACCAGCAGAATAGTGAGTGCAGCTCTGGAGTATAATACAGGATGTAGCTCAGGATCAGTAATGTAATGTATGTACACAGTGACTGCACCAGCAGAATAGTGAGTGCAGCTCCGGAGTATAATACAGGATGTAACTCAGGATCAGTAATGTAATGTATGTACACAGTGACTGCACCAGCAGAATAGTGAGTGCAGCTCTGGAGTATAATACAGGATGTAACTCAGGATCAGTAATGTAATGTATGTACACAGTGACTGCACCAGCAGAATAGTGAGTGCAGCTCCGGAGTATAATACAGGATGTAACTCAGGATCAGTAATGTAATGTATGTACACAGTGACTGCACCAGCAGAATAGTGAGTGCAGCTCCAGAGTATAATACAGGATGTAACTCAGGATCAGTAATGTAATGTATGTGCACAGTGACTGCACCAGCAGAATAGTGAGTGCAGCTCTGGGGTATAATACAGGATCAGTACAGGATCAGTAATGTAATGTATGTACACAGTGACTGCACCAGCAGAATAGTGAGTGCAGCTCCGGAGTATAATACAGGATGTAACTCAGGATCAGTAATGTAATGTATGTACACAGTGACTGAACCAGCAGAATAGTGAGTGCAGCTCTGGAGTATAATACAGGATGTAGCTCAGGATCAGTAATGTAATGTATGTACACAGTGACTGCACCAGCAGAATAGTGAGTGCAGCTCTGGAGTATAATACAGGATGTAACTCAGGATCAGTAATGTAATGTATGTACACAGTGACTGCACCAGCAGAATAGTGAGTGCAGCTCTGGAGTATAATACAGGATGTAACTCAGGATCAGTAATGTAATGTATGTACACAGTGACTGCACCAGCAGAATAGTGAGTGCAGCTCTGGAGTATAATACAGGATGTAACTCAGGATCAGTAATGTAATGTATGTACACAGTGACTGCACCAGCAGAATAGTGAGTGCAGCTCTGGAGTATAATACAGGATGTAACTCAGGATCAGTAATGTAATGTATGTACACAGTGACTGCACCAGCAGAATAGTGAGTGCAGCTCTGGAGTATAATACAGGATGTAACTCAGGATCAGTACAGGGTCAGTAATGTAATGTATGTACACAGTGACTGCACCAGCAGAATAGTGAGTGCAGCTCTGGAGTATAATACAGGATGTAGCTCAGGATCAGTAATGTAATGGATGTACACAGTGAGTTGGACATGTCAGAGATCTCTCTTCTCTTCCCTGTTCTCGGCTTTTCACTATGGTGTGTATGTGTCGTCCTCTGTGTGCGGCACATTACGTAGATCTGCTCTTCTCTACAATATGGTTGCATTCCTGCCCAGCTCTGCCGTCACCCCACTTTCCTCTCCTCGCTCCCCCTCCGGCCTCTTTGTCTTTTTTTAAGCTTGTTAAGTGCTTCCTCTATTTGTTATGTTCTTATATCCAGGACAGTGTTTATATTCCTCTGGCTCGTTTCCAGCACCCGCAGTAAAACCATGAATTTCCGTGAAATGAAGACATTAGCAATGCTCCGGGGCGCGACACTGAAGACATGAGTGAAAGTCATGACACTGCAGAGGGGAAAGGTGAAAAGCGGAGGATGATCCTTCATTCACGGTTGCTCTAGCTATTTGTGCTGGAGGGGGATTCCCGGATATTGTGAAAAACCCCTGAACCATTGTTACCATTGAACTCAATTATAAACCAGTCTACAGGGAGCTCCCCCTAGTGGTGACATGCAGAATTTTACATATCACTAAGGCTCTGCAGGGGATTTGGAGCTCTCTGTCAGAAAAATGGAGTCCGATTGCCATAAAGATATTAATCAGTGCCTAAAGGGACCTAGTGCTGAAAGGTGGAGATTTCTAAAAATGCTGACAGATATTCGCTGTACATAATATTAACTATCCTATATATTATATATTAATAGTAAAATCTCATTTTTTTTCCCCCCAGAACTCTGCAGATGCAATAGAGAAAAGCAAATAAAATAGATTTTTAGGAATAATATTATGCAAAGAAGCAAAATGATATAATATAAAACAACTATAATCAAATAATAATTACATTGTTACAGTATCAGAAGCTCCAGGGCCCCCAATGCAAAATTTGCAACGGGACCCTCCAACTCTGACAGTGAGAGAGGGGCTATGCTCCTATGGACCAGAGCGGCCATTGAACCCCCACTTGCACCAGGTGCTCTATGACCACAAACTCCATCCAACCTCCCTGTAGTTGGTCTATAGCAATATAGAATGAGCCCGAAGAGATCAAAGTGTCAGGAAAGAAATAAAGAAAATAAAAATGCAGAATTCAGAAAAATAAAATGTAAAAAAACTGTAAATGTGGAGCTTCGGAGAGCACAATATGCAGATGATGGACCCCTATTCCTTGAGGTGAGCAGAAGACATCTGCTGGAGATGGAGACCGGAGACCAAAGCCCAGCAGAATCTCACAGATCTTAGACGACACAAATCAACATGTTTATCTGATTTCCCAGAACCTTCTGTACGAGAGACGAGGATACGACTGACGTTATTATTGAATTACCAGAACCATGAACATTGCGTGACTCTGATTGTTCCGTCATTTACAGATGTCGGGTTGCAACATTATAAGATGTGTTAATAATAAATAAATAATTACAACAATAATAGGGATACAGGATATAATAATGACAGCAAATAACATAAAATACATTATTATTATTTATTTATATATATAGCGCCATTGATTCCATGGCGCTGTACATAAGGGGTTACATACCAGATACAGATATCACTTATAGTAAACAAACTAACAATGATAGACTGGTACAGAGGGAGGAGGACCCTGCCCTTGGGGGGCTTACATTCTACAGGATGGGGAAGGAGACAGTAGGTTGGGGGGCTGCAGTAGCTCCGGTGGTGGTTAGGAGTTAGCGGGGTCATGGCAGGCTGTAGCTTGTTTGAAGAGATGGGTTTTCAGGTTCCGCCTGAAGGATCCAGGTGTGGTGGATAATCGGACGTGTTGAGGCACAGAATTCCAGAGGATGGGGGATATTCGGGAGAAATCTTGGAGGCGATTGCGTGAGGAACGAATAAGTGTGGAGGAGAGGAGGTCTTGGGAGGACCGGAGGTTACGTGAGGGAATGTATCGGGAGATTAGTTCAGAGATGTACGGAGGAGAGAGGTTATGGACGGCTTTGTAGGTCAGTGTTAGTAGCTTGAACTGGATACGCTGGGGGAATGGGAGCCAGTGAAGGGATTTGCAAAGGGGCTTAGCAGAGGAGTAGCGAGGCGAGAGATGGACCAGTCGCGCAGCAGAGTTGAGGATGGACTGGAGGGGTGCGAGAGTGATAGCAGGAAGGCCACAGAGGAGGATGTTGCAGTAGTCGAGGCGGGAGATGATGAGGGCATGCACAAGCAGTTTAGTAGATTGAGGGTTGAGGAAAGGACGGATTCTGGAAATATTTTTGAGCTGGAGGCGACAGGAGGTGGCGAGAGCTTGGATGTGGGGTTTGAAGGACAGGGCAGAGTCAAGGGTTACTCCGAGGCAGCGGATTGTCGGTAAAGGGGAAAGAGTGATGTCATTTATTGTGATAGAAAGATCAGGTGGGGAAGATATACAAGATGGGGGAAAGATGATGAGTTCAGTTTTGTCCACATTGACTTGAGGAAGCGGGAGGAGAAGAAGGAGGATATGACTGCTAGACATGCTGGGATTCTGGACAGCAGAGAGGTGACATCTGGGCCAGAGAGGTAGATCTGGGTGTCATCAGCGTACAGATGGTACTGGAAGCCATGGGATTTTATGAGCTGTCCCAGGCCAAGGGTATAGATTGAGAAGAGTAGGGGTCCTAGGATAGAGCCTTGAGGGACTCCAACAGAGAGGGAGCGGGGTGAGGAGGTAGTGTGGGAGTGGGAGATGCTAAATGTGCGGTTAGAAAGGTATGAGGAGATCCAGGATAGGGCAAGGTCTTTGACGCCAAAGGAAGAGAGGATCTGTAGTTGGAGGCAATGGTCAACTGTATCGAAAGCAGAGGACAGGTCAAGTAGAAGGAGTACAGAGAATTGTCTGTTAGCTGTGGCTGTAAGTCATTGGTGATTTTGGTAAGGGCAGTTTCGGTGGAATGGTGGGGGCGGAAGCCGGATTGTCGGTTGTCGAAGAGAGAGATGAGAAGTGGAAGGAAAGTTCAGTGTGAAGGTGTTGCTCAAGGAATTTGGAGGCAAATGGGAGCAGCGATATGGGGCGGTAGCTGGACAAGGCGATTGGGTCGAGGGATGGCTTTTTGAGGATGGGCGTGATTGTGTCATGTTTGAAGACAGCGGGGAAGGTACCAGAAGATAGTGATAGGTTGAAGGGATGAGTTAGGGATGGGATAAGTGTGGGGGTGAGGTTGGGGAGGAGGTGGGATGGGATCGAGTGCACATGTTGTGAGGTGTGATTTGGAGAGGAGACGAGTAAGGTTTCTTTCCGTGATGTTGGGAAGGGAGGTTATGGGGGAAGGGCAATGGTGTGAAAAACAAAGGGGTTGTGGTGGTTGGACAGTAAAGACTTGCTGTGTTTGGTCAATCTTGTTTTTGAAGTGTGTGGCAAACTCCTCGGCGGAGATGAGGGAGGTCGGAGGGGGCAGTGGAGGGTGGAGGAGAGAGTTAAAAGTGTTGAATAGCTGTTTGGGGTTGTAGGATAGGGAGGATATGAGGGTTGTGAAGTAGGCCTGTTTAGCAGAGGTGAGGGCTGATTTGAATGCGAGTGTTGCTTGTTTGAATGCAGTGAAGTCATCTTGAGTATGTGTTTTCTTCCCACGCCGCTCCACAACCCTGGACGCTTGTCGAAGCTGTTTAGTGAGGTTGTTGTGCCAGGGTTGCCTATTGACTCGTCATGCTCTGCCATGCATAAGAGGGGCGACCGAGTCAATAGCTGATGCGAGAGTGGCATTGTAGAAGGCAGTGGTGCTGTCAGTGTTATGAAGTGAAGATATGGATGTCAGTGGTAGAATAGAGTCAGAGAGTGTGTGAGTGTCTAGATGTGCAAGGTTTCTTCAGGGGGGGTGCTAGTTGCTGGATATGGGTGACAGGTGAGGAGGACAGGGAGGAGAAAGTGAGATGGTGGTCAGATAGGGGTAGGGGGGAGGTTGTGAGGTTAGATAGGGAGCAGAGTCCAGTGAAAATGAGGTCTAGTGTGTGTCCGTCTGTGTGGGTGGCTGAGGAGGACCACTGAGAAAGTCCAAAGGATGAAGTAAGCGACAGGAGTTTGGATGCTGCTGACTGGCGAGTGTCAGTGGGGATGTTGTTGAAATCACCCATGATGATTGTGGGAATGTCAGCAGAGAGAGAGTGGAAAAGCCAGGTGGATATTTGGTCAATAAAGGCAGTGACTGGGCCCAGAGGTCGGTATATGACAGCCATTTGGAGGTTAGAGGAAGAGTAGATGCGGACAGAGTGGACTTCAAAAGAAGGGAGAATAAGGGAGGGAAGAGGAGGAGTAGGGCTAAAGGTGCAGTTGGTAGAAAGGAGAAGACCCATTCCTTCACCATGTCTGTTACCAGGGCGAGGAGTGTGGGTGAAGTGGAGGCCACCGTAACACAGCGCAGCAGGGGAGGCAGTGTCGGAGGGTGTCAGCCATATCTCTGTGATGCCCAGGAAGGAGAGATGACGAGAGGTAAAGAGGTCGTGGACAAAATGGAGCTTGTTGCAGACAGAGCGGGCATTCCAGAGTGCCCAAGAGACAGGGAGCAGCGGGGAGGGCGTCAGGGGGACCGGTTTTGCGTAAGAGAGGTTGTGGTAGTTTGCAGTTGGTTTGAAGCGATAGGTGAGGGAATTGGTGGAAGGTGCAAGCGGTGGGGTTCCAGGATTGTGAGATATGTCTCCAGCAGTGAGGAGAAGCAGAGAGAGGGAGCAGGTGGGAGAAGGAGAGTGTCCGGCTTGTGTTATGTTTTGGTAGGATAGATCTGAGGTTGAGGAGCAGGTCTGTAGATGAGGTCAGGTGGGGAGGTAAGAGGGAAGGAGAGATGATGCTTTGGTTAGAGGATGCTGGAGTTTGGGGATAGTAAAGGAGAGTGAGGATTAGTGGGGCAACATACATAGAGAATTGTCCAGAATAAAATTAAAGTAAGGAAAATGGAAATTCATGAATTTAATGCAACTCAACTTAGTATAATCTGATGTACAGATACATCCCAACCCGACAATATACAACTGTTCTGATCAATTGTACTCCCTGGTAAACAGATCTGGATATCATCAAGCTTTGACTGCTATAATACTGCCCCCAAGTGGACACAAAGATAACTGCAATAATACTATGTATAAGAATATAGCTACTATAATACTGCTCATATGTACAAGAATATAACTACTATAATACTGCCCCCTATGTACAAGAATATAACTACTATAATACTGCCCCTATGTACAAGAATATAACTACTATATTACTGCCCCTATGTACAAGAATATAACTACTATAATACTGCCTCCTATGTACAAGAATATAACTACTATAATACTGCTCCTATGTACAAGAATATAACTACTATAATACTGCTCCTTATGTACAAGAATATAGCTACTATAATACTGCCCCTATGTACAAGAATATAACTACTATAATACTGCCCCTATGTACAAGAATATAACTACTATAATACTGCCTCCTATGTACAAGAATATAACTACTATAATACTGCTCCTATGTACAAGAATATAACTACTATAATACTGCTCCTTATGTACAAGAATATAGCTACTATAATACTGCCCCTATGTACAAGAATATAACTACTATATTACTGCCCCTATGTACAAGAATATAACTACTATAATACTGCCTCCTATGTACAAGAATATAACTACTATAATATTGCTCCTTATGTACAAGAATATAGCTACTATAATACTGCCCCTATGTACAAGAATATAACTACTATAATACTGCCCCTATGTACAAGAATGTAACTACTATAATACTGCTCCTTATGTACAAGAATATAGCTACTATAATACTGCCCCTATGTACAAGAATATAACTACTATAATACTGCCCCTATGTACAAGAATATAACTACTATAATACTGCCCATATGTACAAGAATATAACTACTATAATACTGCACCTATGTATAAGAATATAACTACTATAATACTGCTCCTATGTACAAGAATATAACTACTATAATACTGCCCCCTATGTACAAGAATATAACTACTATAATACTGCCTCCTATGTACAAGAATATAACTACTATAATACTGCCCACTATGTACAAGAATATAACTATTATAAAACTGCCCCCTATGTACAAGAATATAACTACTATAATACTGCCTCCTATGTACAAGAAAATAACTACTATAATACTGCCCACTATGTACAAGAATATAACTACTATAATACTGCTCCTATGTACAAGAATATAACTACTATAATACTGCCCCCTATGTACAAGAATATAACTACTATAATACTGCCTCCTATGTACAAGAATATAACTACTATAATACTGCTCCTATGTACAAGAATATAACTACTATAATACTGCCCCCTATGTACGAGAATATAACTACTATAATACTGCCCCCTATGTACAAGAATATAACTACTATAATACTGCCCTATGTACAAGAATATAACTACTATAATACTGCCCCCTATGTACAAGAATATAACTACTATAACACTGCTCCTATGTACAAGAATATAACTACTATAATACTGCCCCTATGTACAAGAATATAACTACTATAATACTGCCCCCTATGTACAAGAATATAACTACTATAATACTGCCTCCTATGTACAAGAATATAACTACTATAATACTGCCCACTATGTACAAGAATATAACTACTATAATACTGCTCCTATGTACAAGAATATAACTACTATAATACTGCTCCTATGCATAAGAATATAACTACTATAATACTGCTCCTATGTACAAGAATATAACTACTATAATACTGCCCCCTATGTACAAGAATATAACTACTATAATACTGCCCCTATGTACAAGAATATAACTACTATAATACTGCCCCTATGTACAAGAATATAACTACTATAATACTGCCCCCTATGTACAAGAATATAACTACTATAATACTGCCTCCTATGTACAAGCATATAACTACTCTAATACTGCTCCTATGTACAAGAATATAACTACTATAATACTGCCCCCTATGTACGAGAATATAACTACTATAATACTGCCCCCTATGTACAAGAATATAACTACTATAATACTGCCCTATGTACAAGAATATAACTACTATAATACTGACCCCTATGTACAAGAATATAACTACTATAATACTGCCCCCTATGTACAAGAATATAACTACTATAACACTGCTCCTATGTACAAGAATATAACTACTATAATACTGCCCCTATGTACAAGAATATAACTACTATAATACTGCCCCCTATGTACAAGAATATAACTACTATAATACTGCCTCCTATGTACAAGAATATAACTACTATAATACTGCCCACTATGTACAAGAATATAACTACTATAATACTGCTCCTATGTACAAGAATATAACTACTATAATACTGCTCCTATGTATAAGAATATAACTACTATAATACTGCTCCTATGTACAAGAATATAACTACTATAATACTGCCCCTATGTGCAAGAATATAACTACTATAATACTGCCCCTATGTACAAGAATATAACTACTATAATACTGCCCCTATGTACAAGAATATAACTACTATAATACTGCTCCTATTTACAAGAATATAACTACTATAATACTGCTCCTATGTATAAGAATATAACTACTATAATACTGCTCCTATGTACAAGAATATAACTACTATAATACTGCCCCTATGTGCAAGAATATAACTACTATAATACTGCCCCTATGTACAAGAATATAACTACTATAATACTGCCCACTATGTACAAGAATATAACTACTATAATACTGCCCACTATGTACAAGAATATAACTACTATAATACTGCCCCCTATGTACAAGAATATAACTACTATAATACTGCCTCCTATGTACAAGAATATAACTACTATAAAACTGCCCACTATGTACAAGAATATAACTACTATAATACTGCTCCTATGTATAAGAATATAACTACTATAATACTGCTCCTATGTACAAGAATATAACTACTATAATACTGCCCCTATGTGCAAGAATATAACTACTATAATACTGCCCCTATGTACAAGAATATAACTACTATAATACTGCCCCTATGTACAAGAATATAACTACTATAATACTGCTCCTATGTACAAGAATATAACTACTATAATACTGCCCCTATGTGCAAGAATATAACTACTATAATACTGCCCCTATGTACAAGAATATAACTACTATAATACTGCCCCTATGTACAAGAATATAACTACTATAATACTGCTCCTTTGTACAAGAATATAACTACTATAATACTGCCCCCTATGTACAAGAATATAACTACAATAATACTGCTCCTATATACAAGAATATAACTACTATAATACTGCCCCTATGTACAAGAATATAACTACTATAATACTGCCCCTATGTACAAGAAAATAACTACTATAATACTGCTCCTATGTACAAGAATATAACTACTATAATACTGCCCCTATGTACAGGAATATAACTACAATAATACTGCCCCTATGTACAAGAATATAACTACTATAATACTGCCCCTATGTACAAGAATATAACTACTATAATACTGCCTCCTATGTACAAGAATATAACTACTATAATACTGCCCACTATGTACAAGAATATAACTACTATAATACTGCCCCTATATACAAGAATATAACTACTATAATACTGCTCCTATGTACAAGAATATAACTACTATAATACTGCTCCTATGTACAAGAATATAACTACTATAATACTGCTCCTATGTATAAGAATATAACTACTATAATACTGCTCCTATGTACAAGAATATAACTACTATAATACTGCCCCTATGTGCAAGAATATAACTACTATAATACTGCCCCTATGTACAAGAATATAACTACTATAATACTGCTCCTATGTACAAGAATATAACTACTATAATACTGCTCCTATGTGTAAGAATATAACTACTATAATACTGCTCCTATGTACAAGAATATAACTACTATAATACTGCTCCTATGTACAAGAATATAACTACTATAATACTGCTCCTATATACAAGAATATAACTACTATAATACTGCTCCCTATGTACAAGAATATAACTACTATAATACTGCCCCTATGTACAAGAATATAACTACTATAATACTGCTCCCTATGTACAAGAATATAACTACTATAATACTGCTCCTATATACAAGAATATAACTACTATAATACTGCTCCCTATGTACAAGAATATAACTACTATAATACTGCTCCTATGTACAAGAATATAACTACTATAATACTGCTCCTATGTACAAGAATATAACTACTATAATACTGCTCCTATATACAAGAATATAACTACTATAATACTGCTCCCTATGTACAAGAATATAACTACTATAATACTGCTCCTATGTACAAGAATATAACTACTATAATACTGCCCCCTATGTACAAGAATATAACTACTATAATACTGCCGTCTATGTACATTGATATCTCTGTCAGTGTTTTTAGTTTTGTGTCTTTTATTTGCTTATTACTTTGTTGGTTTATTTCTCATTCTGATGTCAGAGACTTATTGACGTTTTTTCATATATTTTCTCACATTAATATGAACTTATAATATAAATAGCTCTTCCTGTTAATGACTTCCCTCGCTGGTATTTTGTATATTTCGGGGTCGCTCAGCAGTGGGATTTGCCCCTCTGTCCGGTGTTTGGGGCACACTATGGAGTTTGCTGTTTCTTATCACTCGCGTTCTTTCTGTTCTCAGACTTTCCGTTACTTTATATGGCAGTGAGTTTTTTCCTCGGGTCGGGGGGGGGGGGGCGCATTATTTGCCGATAAGCCGGGAATGAGCTGCCATGGCTTGGTGCTATTTATACTGATTACTAATGATGCTTTCATCTCAGTGTAAATCATATCCGGCTGACATGTCGCAGGGTCTCCCGGGAGTTCACAGCGATGTTTCTGATGGCGCGCCATTACATTGACTCATTATAGATAGAAGGATACAGAATGTGCGACCAATCACCGGCCCGTCAGCACTTTCCATAACAGACCGAGGTCTTAGCTCAGAGATCATCCTGGAGTCAAAATCTTAAAGGAAATGTTTAAGAACTGATGTGATATAGGATGAGGGGCCCCTATAAATACACTATAGGATGACAAGGTGGTAGAGAGGCTCCTTCTCATAGATGGTGGAAGGATCCGACTGTGCAGAGGAAACGGATCGAGAACGTTACTCACGAGGAGGCAACAAGCTTGATGGTCACATCCGTACAGAGGAGCCATCCAAGGCTCGGTCCATCGCACCCGCTGTGCCAGGAACAGAGACGGCACAGAACAGAGGTCTCTGCTCATCTGGGAAATGGGGACAGGTATTTTTTTTCTTTTACCTTGGCCGGTTGGAGGGGCACCACATTGGCGAGAATGGAGACGGGCAGTATCATACTCTGGGTGTGAACTGGGGTCATCATACTGTTAGGCTATGTTCACACGTTGTGTTTTTGCAGCAGCTTTTGCTGCATTTTTTTTAATGCAAATTTTCAGCTGCTTTTTACAGGACCATGAAAGTCTATGAGATTTCAGGAATCTCAGGCACACACTGTTTTGTTTTTTTGCTTTTCCTGACTGTTTTGTCAAAGAAAAACAAACAACATAATCAGAACAATAAACAGAATTATTTTTTTAAAATATTCCAAAGTCAAATTAGAAAACAGCAAAAAGGCGATTTTTCTTGACATCTTGGCTGGGGAGTACCATTGCCTTTTTGCTCTTTTCTGTTTTGTCAAAGAGCTGCGTTCCTGCAAACTGCAGCACGTCACTTCTTTCAGCGTTTTTTTTTTTAGCATTTTCACCCTTAGAAAGCAATGGGTAAGTGCCAGAGGCGTAGCTAGGGGTTATGGTTCAGGGGGAGTGAAACTTCTGAGTGGGCCCCTAACCAGGTAACCCTGATTGTGGTGGCGCACCCAGATAGTGGATGTAGGAGACCCTCAGCAGATGACCGCGCTGTTACTGAAAATAATCTCTATACAAAGACCAGCACTGATATTACCGCCATATGGTGACATATATTGATAGATGCCAGTCCTGCAGAACATATAAGAGATCACAGCACAGTTATATATAGTAACTTACAGCTGACATTCTTTCTGGTTAAATTGTTCATTTTTCCCGTCTTTTCCATCTGGCCCAGACCGTCACGACGACTTCTCCAGCCAGGACTCAGAATCTCAGGTCTGCAGAGATCACAACAAAGACACATTTGACTCCTTACATTTCAGGCCCCGTCCCCATCTATTCCCAACCTGCACAATCCCCTCATCCTGCTAATACCCCAATACTGAGCCGCTGCTGTATGTGTCCCTATTACTGCACCTACTGTGCGCCCTCTAGATGGTAAAACAAATGTCTAGAATATAATAATGCCGTGTGCAAGTGCCCTAGAAAACAGTGCCCACATTGTGCCACCTAGAAAGTAATAATGCCCTCTATGTGCCCCTCTGAGCTCCCTTATAACGATAAGTGCCCACTTAACATCTAATAATGTCCTGAGTCTCCCCCCATGTACAGCTCCCCTATACACAGTATGATGCTCTCCTATACACAGTATAATGCCCCTGACTGTATAGTACACAGTATACTGACCCCTTAGTAGCCTCCAAACTGATGGCTCCAACACTGTATGATGGCCCCCACACTGCACAAAGACCCATTATCTCCCACACTGTATGATGGCCCCCACACTGTGCAAAGACCCCACATTATCTCCCACACTGTATGATAGACCCCACACTGTGCAAAGACCCCACATTATCTCCCACACTGTATGATAGACCCCACACTGTGCAAAGACCTGACATTATCTCCTACACTGTATGATGGCCCCCACACTGTGCAAAGACCCCAGATTATCTCCCACACTGTATGATGGCCCCCACACTGTGCAAAGACCCCACATTATCTCCCACACTGTATGATGGCCCCCTACACTGCACAAAGACCTCACATTATATCCCACATTGTATGATGACCCACACACTATACAAAGACCCTCCATTATCTCCCACACCTGTATGATGGCCCCCACACTATACAAAGACCCCACATTATCTCCCACACTGTATGATGGCCCGCACACTGTGCAAAGACCCCACATTATCTCCCACACTGTATGATAGACCCCACACTGTGCAAAGACCCATTATCTCCCACACTGTATGATGGCCCCCACACTGTGCAAAGACCCCACATTATCTCCCACACTGTATGATAGACCCCACACTGTGCAAAGACCCATTATCTCCCACAATGTATGATGGCTCCCACACTGTGCAAAGACCCCACATTATCTCCCACACTGTATGATAGACCCCACTATGTGAAAAACCCCACATTATCTCCCACACCTGTATGATGGACCCCACACTATACAAAGACCCTACATTATCTCCCACACTGTATGATGGCCCCTACACTGTGCAAAGACCCCACATAATCTCCCACACTGTATGATAGACCCCACACACTGTGCAAAGACCCCACATTATCTCCCACACTGTATGATGGCCCACACACAATACAAAGACCCCACATTATCTCCCACACTGTATGATGGCCCCCACACTGTGCAAAGACCCCACATTATCTCCCACACTGTATGATGGCCCCACACTGTGCAAAGACCCATTATCTCCCACACTGTATGATGGCCCCCACACTGTGCAAAGACCCCACATTATCTCCCACACTGTATGATGGCCCCCACACTGTGCAAAGACCCCACATTATCTCCCACACTGTATGATGGCCCCTACACTGTGCAAAGACCCCACATAATCTCCCACACTGTATGATAGACCCCACACACTGTGCAAAGACCCCACATTATCTCCCACACTGTATGATGGCCCACACACAATACAAAGACCCCACATTATCTCCCACACTGTATGATGGCCCCCACACTGTGCAAAGACCCCACATTATCTCCCACACTGTATGATAGACCCCACACTGTGCAAAGACCCATTATCTCCCACACTGTATGATGGCCCCCACACTGTGCAAAGACCCCACATTATCTCCCACACTGTATGATAGACCCCACACTGTGCAAAGACCCCACATTATCTCCCACACTGTATGAGTCTGTAGCATAATCCCCCCACCCCTATAGGCAGTCTGTAGCATAATCCCCCCCATAAGAAAAAATAAATAAATAAGCACAATACTCACCTCTCTCTCCTCCTGGTTCCCCCGCTGCTCTGAGCGCCCGGCCCGCACACATCTTCAGCACAGCGGGCCGGGCGCCAAGTGACGTCAGACACAGAGGCCTATCACTGAGCTCACGGTTGCGGTGAATGGTGGGGGCTGCCCGATTCTGGCACCGGGGTCCTCCCTCCTGCTCAAGGGCCCCATAGCAGCCACCAGGCAGTGCAGGGACATCGAGTCTCCCTGCTCTGCCCGGAGTGTAACTGTAGCGGCGTGCTGCTCACGCTACTACAGTTACAATAGTGGAGCTCCGGGTGGGGCCCCTCAGAGCGCGGGGCCCTGGGCGATCGCCCCATCTGCCCCCCAGGTAGCTACGCTACTGGTAAGTGCAAAAAACGCAGCAAAAAACACAGGGTTTTTTATGCACTAAACTTTATCAGTATGCACAAGAGACAAATGAGCACTGACAAAAACGCAGTTAAAAAACGCAGCTGCTTTTTTGACGCTGCTTCTTTACTGCCAAGAGAGCAGGTTATGCCAGAGGAAAAAAACGCAGCAAAAACGCAACGTGTGAACATAGCCTTAGGGTGACGCCGAGGAATCTTAGCACGTGGATTTGCTGTGCGGCAGCAATCTGTATGTGTAAAAGAGAGATGTGGGGCCAGCAGTGCAAGTGGGGGCATCATACTGTGTGGAGGCCATGAAAGGGGTGTTAAATTATGCCAGGACACAGCGAGGCTTCGTTAGGAGCTCTATTTTTGTGTGGGTGCACAGAGAGGACTGGGTGGGCTCGGAGAGTGCAAATGATGTCCCTCTTTCTTGTCCTACCGGGTCGGGAGGTTTGAACTCCGGCAGTGTCAGACTGAGGTGTCAAGGGCCCACCTGTGACATTAGTTCGGGGGCCACTGTTCAGCGACATGACTGGACCCTTGTTCACTTGTGCCGATGCTCCTATATAATAAGATACTGGGCAGGTTGTTAAATGATTGATGAGAAGCTGCACGCTAAGTATACAGCGCTGACAGTGTTCATGTAGGTTGGTGGGAGAACCCTGGGCCGGCGTCAGCACCCGGCGCTCTAAACCAGCGGGGGGGAAACCCACTCACCGTCGGTGACCCCGACACTCTATGGGCCAATGATTCGGGGGAGCCCTGTGCCAGCGCCCACAAGAGGGCCCCCCCCCGCTTGCCCAGGACAGCGGTACTTGGAATACTTACCTCTTCCTGCAGCGCCAGCTTCTTTCGTGTCTCCTGACTGTGACGTCTCTATGTGGCACCCCAGGTCTGGTCGCCACAGTGGCAGCAATGTCATGTCTGAGAGCAGGTGGGAGGTTCCCTGGTTGGGGACAATTAGCATGCAGCACCTCCTGCCTCAGTCCAGGGAGGGGAGAAATCTGCCCTTTATAAACTGGATCTGGGGCGGGGTTAGAGAGACAAGTTCCAGAGACCAGTGAGAGACAAGCCTGAGACAAGACAGGGACAGGTCAGCAGCAGGCTGAGGAGTCCCTGTAGGCAGAGGAGGAACACGAGGCCAGGAGGGGAACTAGCAGAGTTTGTCCTGGCCAGAGACTTGTAAAGCCGGACACTGGAGTCCGAGGCTGTGAGGGTTATAAGCCCAGCAGCAGAAAACCACCACGCAGGGGACTTCAAGTCCTCTGGCCCAAGGAAGCCCGGAGGCTCAGCCACACGAGAGGGACCACTACTACCCCGGAGGGGTGAGAGGTACGGAAGGCCCGAGTCGCCAGTCATACGGGTGAGGACAACACGGTACACTCAGAGACGTGGGCTACCACCACACTACAGCGGGATAGCCAACAAAGAGTGAAGTCAGCACGGTAGGCCTACAAACTCCCCCCTGACCAGCGGGATTTCCCAGTTACTCTCAGACTGACCAGGCCTCTATTGTTATCCTGTATTCCGGACGGGTCCCTTAATACCACCGACAGTAAAGAGCCTGACTTGCATGACAGACTCCGTGTGGTTACTGCTGCTTCCGCGCACCATCACCACCAACATCCCTATTTACTGCCCTGAGGCTATACTCCTCCCGTGGGGAGTTGTACTATCCTCTGCTGCACCCACAACACCAGCCTCAGCGGTCTACCCTGCAGTGGCGGTTCACTCTGACCGCAATCCACGGGTGGCGTAGTCGGACATTCGGTATATAGCCCGCCATTTAGTTTGACCACCCTGAGCGATGGGACCGGGTCCCCGCCACGCTAGGACTACAACCCCCAGCATCCACAAAATGTCCGGTTCCGGGTATGTCCACACACACACGGCCCAGGGGGCGCATCATCTACATTGTGCCCTCTGCTATGAGTTCACAGTGTAGAGAGCGGGAAGACGGCGACGCTGAGGAGTCCGGAGCTGCAGCCAGCGAGGAACGAGGAGAGGTGAGTATTTGATTTTTTTTCCTGTATGGAGCATTATATGGAGCCCATTATTCTGTATGGAGCATTATATGGAGCCTATTATGTATGCAGCATTATATGGGGTCCATTATTCTGTATGGAGCATTATATGGGACCCATAATACTGTATGGAGCATTATATGGGGCTCATTTTACTGTATGGAGCATTATATGGGGTCCATTATTTTGTTTGGAGCATTATATGGGGCCCATTATTCTGTATGGAGCAATATATGGGGCCCATTATTCTGTATGGAGCATTATATGGGGCTCATTATACTGTATGGAGCATTATATGGGGCCCATTATTCTGTATGGAGTATTATATGGGACCCATAATACTGTATGGAGCATTATATGGGGCTCATTTTACTGTATGGAGCATTATATGGGGTCCATTATTTTGTTTGGAGCATTATATGGGGCCCATTATTCTGTATGGAGCAATATATGGGGCCCATTATTCTGTATGGAGCATTATATGGGGCTCATTATACTGTATGGAGCTTTATATGGGGCCCATTATTCTGTATGGAGTATTATATGGGACCCATAATACTGTATGGAGTATTATATGGGGCTCATTGTAACGGGTCCGGGAGGCGGAACCTCTGAGCTACTATACAAGGGGGTGGCCCTTGTAAGGGAGCGGGTGGCAGTCTCTGGGTGAACGGACAGGGAGTTACGGCAAGTGATCAGGGCAGTCTCTGGGTAAGGGGTAGGTACGACCTGTGATGGCAGAGCCTCCGGGTAGGCTAGCAGGCAGATGGTAGATGTGTGCTCCCAGGTGAGCAAGCGAGAGTCTCTGGAATAGCAGGTGGTCACGGCACGTGACGGCGGAACCTCCGGGCTGGCAGGCAGGTAGGTAACGGAGAAGCGCTCCCAGGTGAGCGGGCAAGAGTCTCTGGAATAGCTGGTGGTCACCGCACGTGACAACGGGACCTCCGGGCTGGCAAGCAGGCAGGTAACGGAGATGCGCTCCCAGGTGAGCGGGCAAGAGTCTCTGAGATAGCTGGTGGTCACAGCACGTGACAACGGAGCCTCCGGGCTGGCAAGCAGGCAGGTAGCGGAGAAGCGCTCCCAGGTGAGCGGGCAAGCTGGTCCATAGACAGACTGACCGGAGTTGTAAGGCAGACCGTCGGACCTCAGGCAAGCAGGCAGGTAGCTGATGTGCGCTCCCAGGTGAGCGGACAAGTTGGTCCTTAGACAGACTGACCGGAGTTGTAAGGCAGACCGTCGGACCTCAGGCAGGCAGGCAGGTAACAAGTATTCAGGCAGGAATCAGGCAGGTAACTAGCAGGAAACTGGCAGGAAACTGGCAGGTAACTGGCAGGTAACTGGCAACGGGACCTGAGGGCTGAAGCACAGGTGAGACACAGGTGCAAACAACATTGCTCGGGCACCTCCATTTTGGAGGAGGTGCCTTATATATGATGAAGTCCTCCGGCCATTGGCCGGGGACTCCTTAGGGCGGCGCGCGCGGCCCCTTTAAGAGGAGGGGAGCGCGCGCGCGCGCGCCCTAAGCACAGGGGCCGGGAA
This sequence comes from Phyllobates terribilis, assembly GCF_046119375.1. NCBI lineage: Eukaryota > Metazoa > Chordata > Amphibia > Anura > Dendrobatidae > Phyllobates > Phyllobates terribilis. The sequence goes on from NW_027362769.1 coordinate 175,055,716, forward strand.
GGGGCGCGCGCTGAGAGCAGAGCGGGAGGAGGACGCCGGGAAGGAGCGCGCGCTGACAGCAGAGCGGGGAGAGGACGCCGGGCACGGAGCAGAGCGGTGAGGGGAGCAGCGTCCCTGCCTAGCAGAGGGCAGGGACGCCAGCGCTACAGTACCCCCCCTTTAGGCCCCCCTTTTTTAGGCCAGACAGAAATTTAGCAAGGATGAGAGGGGCATGGATGTTCTCCCGGGGCTCCCACGTTCTCTCCTCAGGACCAAACCCCTTCCAATCTACCAGAAAAAAGGTCTTTCCTCTTACCCTTTTGGTGGCAAGAATGTTCTCTACCTCAAACTCGTCCTCAGCAGAAACCGAAGCAGGAGGCGTACCTGTAGACTTGGAAAAAGAGTTAAGTACCACAGGTTTGAGGAGAGATACATGGAAGGAGTTAGGGATCCGTAAGTTGGCCGGGAGTTTCAATTTATAGGCCACCGGGTTGATCTGACTGATGACCTCCAGTGGGCCGATGAACCGAGGCCCTAACTTATAGGAAGGGATCTTGAGCCGGACATATTTGGACGAGAGCCAGACTTTATCCCCAGGGCGGAATTGAGGAGGGTCCAGACGTTTTTTAGTCAGCGTGTCTTTTCATACGCTCGGATGACAGAAGGAGTGCGGACCGGGTACTCTCCCATATGGAGGAAAATTTGTTAACAAGAGATTCCGCAGCCGGATTGTCCGCCGAGGTGGAGACGGGAAACGGGATCCGAGGATGCTGACCGTAGACTACAAAAAACGGGGATTTGGAGGAAGACTCGCTCTCGTGATTGTTGTACGAGAATTCGGCCCATGGCAGGAGATCCACCCAGTCAGAATGGTGGGCATTAACGAAGTGCCGAAGGTAACTGGTCAGGTTCTGATTGATCCGCTCCACTTGACCATTAGACTGTGGGTGGTAAGCGGAGGAGAAGTCCAGGGTGACGTCCAGCAATTTACAAGTGGCTCTCCAGAAACGGGAAGTGAACTGTACCCCACGATCCGACACGATGTGACGGGGCAGGCCATGAAGACGGAAGATGTGGCGGATAAAGTCTTTAGCCAGCTCGGGTGCAGACGGAAGACCTGGCAGTGGAATGAAGTGAGCCATCTTGGAGAAGCGGTCAGCGACCACCCAAATGACCGTACAACCGGCAGAGACGGGCAGATCAGTAATGAAGTCCATCGCTATATGCTGCCAGGGGGCAGCAGGTACTGGCAGAGGTAGGAGGCGGCCGGCCGGCAGGTGTCTCGGAACTTTGTTGCGGGCGCAGGACACACAGGCAGAAACAAAGTCTATTACATCCTTGTGCAGGTTAGGCCACCAGTAGTGCCGGGTAATAAGCTGGAGGGTCTTTTTCTGACCGGCGTGGCCAGCTAGTTTAGACGAATGACCCCAGTGTAGGATCTTCTCCCGATCAGGTACTGGTACGAACGTCTTACCAGGAGGAAGACGATTTAGACTCACGGGAGCCACCTGCATTACTCTGGCGGGATCGATGATATGTTTCGGATCCTCCTCAAGATCAGACACCAGAAAGGATCGAGACAAGGCGTCCGCCTTGACGTTTTTGTCAGCCGGGCGAAAATGAAGGACAAAATCAAAACGAGCAAAAAACAAGGACCACCGGGCTTGGCGCGGGTTAAGTCTCTGGGCATGCTGGAGGTAAGCCAAGTTCTTGTGGTCAGTGTAAATTATTACCGGGTGAAGAGCCCCCTCGAGCAGGTAACGCCACTCCTCCAATGCCAGTTTGATGGCCAATAACTCTCGGTCTCCTATGGAATAGTTGCGCTCAGAGGAGGAGAAGAGTTTAGAGAAGAAGCCACAAGTTACCATCCTCCCGGAAGATGATTTTTGAGTAAGTACCGCTCCGGCTCCAGAGGAGGAGGCGTCAACTTCCAGGAAGAACTGCTTGTTGCCATCTGGGCGATGCAGCACCGGGGCGGAAGAGAAGGCCTGTTTAAGGGAAAGAAAGGCCTCCTCTGCTTCGGGTGGCCACTCTTTGGGATTAGTACCTTTACGGGTGAGCGCAGAAATTGGGGCCGTCCGGGAAGAGAAGTGTGGTATGAAGAGGCGGTAGTAGTTGGCGAAGCCCAGGAATCGCTGAATGGCCTTCAACCCCTCCGGTCGGGGCCATTTCTCGATGGCAGACAGTTTCTCAGGATCCATTTGTAGGCCGGTCTGAGAGATAATGTAGCCCAGAAACGGAAGCGAGGTCTGCTCAAAGAGGCACTTCTCAAATTTAGCGTAGAGATGGTTCTGCCTTAGCCTGAGCAGGACCTGACGAACGTCCCTCCGGTGAGTCTGGAGATCCGGAGAGAAGACCAAGATGTCGTCCAGGTACACCACTACGCAGGAGTAGAGAAGGTCCCGGAAGATGTCATTGACCAACTCTTGAAAGACGGCAGGAGCGTTACAGAGACCAAAGGGCATTACCAGGTATTCATAGTGGCCGTCCCGGGTGTTGAATGCCGTCTTCCATTCATCCCCCTGACGAATACGAACCAGGTTGTACGCCCCACGAAGGTCCAGTTTGGTGAAGATCCTAGCCCCCCTCAGACGATCAAATAATTCTGGAATGAGCGGAAGGGGGTACTTATTCTTCACCGTGATCAGGTTTAGGCCTCTATAGTCTATACAGGGACGGAGAGAGCCGTCCTTCTTTTTGACGAAAAAGAAGCCTGCTCCCGCCGGGGAGGTAGATTTCCGGATGAATCCTCTGGCCAGATTCTCCTCAATATATTCGGACATTGACCGGGTCTCAGCAGCGGATAAAGGATAGATACGCCCACGGGGAGGAGTAGTACCGGGTAGCAGATCGATGGGACAGTCGTATGGTCTATGTGGTGGTAATGTCTCTGCCTCCTTTTTATTAAAGACATCTGCATAAGACCAATAAGGAATCGGAAGTCCAGGTAGATTAGCTGGGGTAGGAGAGGGACGGACGGGATGGACGGGAACCAGGCAGGTTTTATGACAGTCTTGTCCCCAGCGAAGGACCTCTCCGGTTTGCCAGTCTAGCACGGGTGCATGTCTCTGGAGCCAGGGCAGACCTAGCAAGAGGGCGTGAGAGAGTCCAGGTAGAACATGAAAGGAGATACTTTCAGAATGCAGCATTCCCACCTGCAGGGTAATGGATTCGGTGATGAGTTGAATGGGGCGAGGTAAGAGGCCCCCATCCACGGCAGCGACAGACAAGGGTACAGCCAGAGGTTTGGTGGGGATGCGGTATTTCTCAACCAGGGACTGTGAAATAAGGTTCCCGGCTGCTCCAGAGTCAAGTTGGGCTAGTTCGAAATAACGGTTCTCCCCGTAGATGATCGAAACTGACAACAGCAGGGATGGAGAGGATTTATTCTTGTCTAGGTGGACCTCTCTGAGCGAACCTAGACACAGGCGTTTCCCGACCTCTCCGGGCAGGCACGGATCCGGTGCTCCTTACTGCCACAGTAGAAGCAGCTCCCCTCGGCACGGCGTGAGTCCTGACGGGTTTTGACCATCTTGGTCTGGTCGACCTGCATAGGCTCAGGAGAGTGTACCTGGGGAGAAACGGAGGGAATGACGGGTTTCTGGAAAGTAGGAGCTAAACGTGGAATCCTTCTCTCACGGGTGACCTCTTTGGCACGCTCCTGGAACCGTAGGTCAATCCGGGTGGCAAGGGTTATTAGATCATCGAGAGAGGTAGGAATGTCCCGACCAGCAAGTTCATCTTTAATACGACCGGACAGACCCTCCCAGAAGACGGATACCAGAGCGTCGTTATCCCAGGCCAGCTCCGAGGCAAGGGTGCGGAACCGTATGGCATATTGGCCCACGGTGAGACCCTCCTGACGGAGGCGTAGCAGAGAGGATGCGGATGAGGTCTTCCGTCCGGGTTCGTCGAAGACTTTCCGGAAAGCTGAGAGAAAAGCAGGCAAGTTGGACACCAGGGGGTCTCCTCTCTCCCAAAGAGGATTTAGCCAGGCCAGGGCCTCCCCGGTGAGATGGGACATGATAAAGGCAATTTTGGCCCGGTCGGAATTAAACTGATGGGACAAAAGTTCAAAGTGCAGGGTGCACTGATTTATGAAGCCCCGAGCCTGGGCGGAGTCACCTCCGAAGCGAGGAGGTGCAGACAGCCGGGGTCCGGGATAGGTTACCATGGTATTAGTGGGTAGCGGAGCTGCCGGGTTGCGAGTCATGGTACTGGCAGTGGCTGCAGGTGGTGCAGTCAGAGTGTCCAGGCGAGTATTGACATTCCGCAGGTGACCCAGGATGGACTCCTGTTGGGACCTTTGACGGGATAGTTCATGACACAGGTCCGTGAGCGAGGGAGCTTGGGTGCCACCGGGTTCCATGGCCCGAGCAAACTGTAACGGGTCCGGGAGGCGGAACCTCTGAGCTACTATACAAGGGGGTGGCCCTTGTAAGGGAGCGGGTGGCAGTCTCTGGGTGAACGGACAGGGAGTTACGGCAAGTGATCAGGGCAGTCTCTGGGTAAGGGGTAGGTACGACCTGTGATGGCAGAGCCTCCGGGTAGGCTAGCAGGCAGATGGTAGATGTGTGCTCCCAGGTGAGCAAGCGAGAGTCTCTGGAATAGCAGGTGGTCACGGCACGTGACGGCGGAACCTCCGGGCTGGCAGGCAGGTAGGTAACGGAGAAGCGCTCCCAGGTGAGCGGGCAAGAGTCTCTGGAATAGCTGGTGGTCACCGCACGTGACAACGGGACCTCCGGGCTGGCAAGCAGGCAGGTAACGGAGATGCGCTCCCAGGTGAGCGGGCAAGAGTCTCTGAGATAGCTGGTGGTCACAGCACGTGACAACGGAGCCTCCGGGCTGGCAAGCAGGCAGGTAGCGGAGAAGCGCTCCCAGGTGAGCGGGCAAGCTGGTCCATAGACAGACTGACCGGAGTTGTAAGGCAGACCGTCGGACCTCAGGCAAGCAGGCAGGTAGCTGATGTGCGCTCCCAGGTGAGCGGACAAGTTGGTCCTTAGACAGACTGACCGGAGTTGTAAGGCAGACCGTCGGACCTCAGGCAGGCAGGCAGGTAACAAGTATTCAGGCAGGAATCAGGCAGGTAACTAGCAGGAAACTGGCAGGAAACTGGCAGGTAACTGGCAGGTAACTGGCAACGGGACCTGAGGGCTGAAGCACAGGTGAGACACAGGTGCAAACAACATTGCTCGGGCACCTCCATTTTGGAGGAGGTGCCTTATATATGATGAAGTCCTCCGGCCATTGGCCGGGGACTCCTTAGGGCGGCGCGCGCGGCCCCTTTAAGAGGAGGGGAGCGCGCGCGCACGCGCCCTAAGCACAGGGGCCGGGAAGGGGCGCGCGCTGAGAGCAGAGCGGGAGGAGGACGCCGGGAAGGAGCGCGCGCTGACAGCAGAGCGGGGAGAGGACGCCGGGCACGGAGCAGAGCGGTGAGGGGAGCAGCGTCCCTGCCTAGCAGAGGGCAGGGACGCCAGCGCTACACTCATTTTACCGTATGGAGCATTATATAGGGTCCATTATTTTGAATGTAGCATTATATGGGGCTCATTATACTTTATGGAGCATTATATGGGGCCCATTATTCTGTATGCAGCATTATATGGGTCCAATATTTTATTCCGTGCATTATATGGGTCCCTTATTCTGTATGGAGCATTATATGGGGCCCATTATTCTGTATGGAGCAATATATAGGGCCCATTATTCTGTAAGGAGCATTATATGGGGCCCATAAAACTGTATGGATCAATATATGGGGCCTATTGTTCTGTATGGAGCATTATATGGGGTCCATTATTCTGTAAGGAGCATTATATGTGTAACATTCCTGGCTGCGTGCTGGCATGGCTTACCACCTCCCACCACGCAAGCCCGCCATCTTACCTATCAGTCCTGGCTGCACACTTTGCTCCAGTACATGCTGTGTGCATGTCTCTTGTCTGATTGCTTAGGGCGGCGGCGCGGTTACTGCCTGTTTCTTATAGTTACTGTGTGCACAGTCCTAATGCATCCCCAGCCTATTGCTGTGAGTCACTGGATACTTAAACCCCCTCCACCCAGTAGGAGGGGCCTGAGCAACACTTTCTTTCAGTGTGTTCTATGCAACTGAGTTGCCAGGTCCTGTCCTGTATCTTGTCTGTTTCCGCCACCCTGGGGGCTGTATAACCAGGCCTGTTACCTGTATCTGTGACTTCTAGTCTGTTTCCGCCACCCTGGGGGCTGTATACCCAGGGCTGTTACCTGTGTCTGTGACTTCTAGTCTGTTCCGCCACCCTGGGGACTGTATACCCAGGTCTGTTACCTGTATCTGTGACTTCTAGTCTGTTTCCGCCACCCTGGGGGCTGAGTTCCCAGGCTCGTTCCTGTATCTTGTTCCTGGTTCAGTTCCTGTCTGAACAGTGTCCTAGCCCGTTACTTGTTTGTCTCTATGTCCGTATCTTCCCTTTTCCTGCAGTGTCTGAACCTGCACCTAACTCCAACTCGTTGTCTCTGTACTTCTGTTTGTGAGTTTAGTGTCCACTCGCTACTTCATTGTAAGTACCTTGTGTGTATTTGCTCTGCTCTGCTTGTCTACCGCACCTGCGGGTTTTGCTCTGCTCTGCTTGTTTACCGCACCTGCGGGTTTTGCTCTGCTCTGCTTGTCTACCGCACCTGCGGGTTTCGCTCTGCTCTGCTTGTCTACCGCACCTGCGGGTTTTGCTCTGCTCTGCTTGTCTACCGCACCTGCGGGTTTTGCTCTGCTTGTCTACCGCACATGCGGGTTTTGCTCTGCTCTGCTTGTCTACCGCACCTGCGGCTCTGTTCCTGTATCCCAGTCTGTACTGGTCCCTATCCTGCCTGCGTTCCTATCTGCCAGTACCCACCTGTCTGCACACCAGCCGTGCCTGCCAGTACCCACCTGTCTGCACACCAGCCGTGCCTGCCAGTACCCACTAGTCTGCATACCAGCCATGCCTGTCAGTACCCACCTGTCTGTATGCCAGCCTAACCTACCTGTTCCTGCATTTCTCGGTGTGGGTCAACAGCTGTGACCGGGTTCTGACCTGGAGTAGCACCTGTTCCCTCTGCTCGGTTCCTCCCTGGTTCACGGAGTCGACTGAGCCGCTGTGCGACCTTGGTCGGACCGAGTTGATACTTAGTCACGCCCCTCCAGGCACTCCTCGGTTCATGGTCCAGTGGGATCACTAACCACACTCACGCCAGTCAGTCCGGGTGTGTGCGTAACAATATGGTGCCCATAATACTGTATGGAGGACTATACTGTCCGGTCTGCACTGTGAGGATTCGCCGGTTTCTGAGTTATTGTAGAATTTACAATAGATATCACTTATGTAATGTAAGAAATCTTTGGATTGTACTATACCGATATTTCTTATCTGTGCATCATGAATTGTGGTATGTGTTAAAAAGGCCCAATGAGACTATCGCCCGGGGCCCACGAAAACCTGGAGCCGGCCCTGGGAGAACCAGTCCTGCACAGGGGCCCACCAGGGGATTCTCCTGCTATCCCGTGGGCCAGTCCGAGCCTGCATTCAGGCACCATTCTACAGCCGTCTCTCGGGGGCGCTCCTCTCCACACTCCAGTCTCTTCTCCTCACCCTTCACAGCCAGGAGTGAGTCTCGCTCGTGTCCCTCTGCTGCGACAATCCTCACCCTTCTATTGGCAGTTCTTTTCTTGCTCTGATGTGATGGTCTTCTGTCTGGGACAGACCTCCCACCTCTGAAGGGCAGAACACAGTGACATCTTTTGCAGTGCGGAGTGTGACCATTTTTTTTTCTATAACTAATCCACACCCCATACAGGAATAGTGCCCCTAGTGAAGCCCCTTATTGCTCCCACCCTGTCTATAGCCACTATGCAGTATGACACCCCACAGACCAGTCTTTTCCCCCAGCAGACACGATCTCCTGTACAGAGACTCAGATGGTGCCGGTGAATGGTGCAACGGGAGCTGACGGTCTCCATTCCATCATCATATTCAATTGTATCGGCATCCTGAAGACGAAGATACAATTTAATAATGGAAATAATCCAGGACTGTCCCATTGGATGTTGGGTGGCACGGGCTCTATGTGTTTAGCCCTATTCATGTGTTATGGTGGTGCACTATAACACTGGCTGTGCAGCGTCCAGCGCCTCCTCCTCCTGTGTCCATCCGCACCATCTATGAGGCTGTAAGAAAGTGCAAACTAGGGGCGTAACTACAATAGGTGAAAGGGTTGCAATTACACCCGGGCCCTGGAGCCTAAGGGGCCCAAAAAGTCCTTTTGACCTATAGAAAAAGACACATGCTATTAAAGATTTGCAATAATTGGGGGCCCATTTGGACCTTTTGCATTGGAGCCCTTGAGCTTTAAGTTACGCCACTGGTGCAAACCTCTTGTCCACTACCAGGGGGGCAAACCCCATATTCTAGACCCCTATCCAGATGCTCTAGTATAGGTAAACAGATAGTTTCATTATTAAGAAAGACACAAAATGAGGAGCTTTAAGTTTAATGCAAATGTTATTAAAAGCTAAGAAATACAAGAAAAAAAAAAAACATCTTAATATAAGTTTATGTCATTTAAAAACAATTATTTAGCTAATGAAAAAGTTGAGGAAGATTAATGCACCATATACACAAATTTCCTAAAATGCGTTTTTTTATGTTACAGCCACGGCTCCACTATCAGTATTCGGTCAGTATTTTTTCTCAGGAGTGGGAGCCAAAACCAGGAGTGGGTGATAAATGCAGAATTGGTGACTTGTTTCTATTATACCTTTTCTCGGATTGTTCCTCACCAGGTTTTGGCTCCCACTCCTGAGAAAAAATACTGACCAAATACTGACCAAATACTGATAGTGGGGCCGCGGCCTAAGGGTTAACATAGGCTCTGGCAGTTTTGTTACGTTGTTTTTTCTGTGTTGCAGTTTTGAATTTTTCTTGCTGACAATCTGTTGTACTTCCATACAATGGCCACTAGATGGGGCCATGAAAACCCTGATTCTTTAAACAGGAAGAAATCACATGAATACATGGAAACTCTCTCTGGGACAGCAGAAAAGTGTTTCAAATTGTAGCCCCTCACACCATAATAATGCTATTGGTTAGGATTTAAGATCACATTCATTCTGTTTCATTGTAACAGGAAAAGTTCTGCAACTTTCTAACAAACGTTGGACCCAATTCATTATTGCATTCTGGCCTTTTTTTACTTTTTATATATATATTTTTTTTATTTGTGCCCTTTGATCCCCATTTTTAATTTGTCACTTTTTTTTTTAATTGTGGTATTCGTTGCAGTTTTTGGGCCAAATTCTGTAAAATGGCGCATGCGATTGATGAATTTTGCTCTCTACTAAAAAGGGTCTTAATTTTTGTCTTTAACCTTTTTCAAAAAGTCTTGCAAAATATACGCCAGGGAAACAGGGGGGAGGATATACAGACTGCAGACTTGTCCATATAAAAATCACTAGAGGAAGAAGGCTGGAATAAATTTGTGCAAAATAAGTCACAAAATGATGAATCAGCCAAAAACATCTGGAAAACTCTAAACCTCGCAGTCAATGAAAAGATGAACAAAAAGCAAAACCAGACAAAGAAGGCAGAAAAGCAACGATGTGATTGTGCTTCATTCTCTCACCAATGTCAGGATCTCTGTTTGCTGCCAGTTATTACGAACATACTTCACTTACATCCTGTACAGATCTGATACTTCTTGCAGCTGAGGGTTTGTTACATTTGTATCCCGTCTAGACTATTATATCACCATCAGAAATCTTGTATTTATGGATGTGTCAGGGCAGGTAACATTCATCAGCCTGGAGTCCTGCTCTGCGGAGTCTTTCTAGACTGGATACAACTGTGACAAATCCTCAGCTGTGAGTAATATTAGATTTATCCAGATTTTTAGCCTTTAGATGTAAACAAACTTCAGCCACAGCAAGTAGAGATATTGAAAAAGAGTGAAACAAAGGACATTAATATGTTATACACTGAACAGGACGTCAATGCTAAAAACATCACAGGAAAAAAGCAGCTGAACTCTGCAATACCTGGTGACATTACCTGTATACTGCAGCACGCAGCAGCCCTAGGATAGAGGTGCGAAATACTGATGAACAACTACTCCCATCATCCAAGAGGACAGGGTGGAAGCGGCTTGGTTTATAAATGCACATGGTAAATGATTGTATATGGAGGAATTTTCATCTTTGCAGGATGCGGTCAGCCCTGTAGTGTTGGTGGGGGATTGGGGTGTCCGTCCCTGTGGGGTGCACTAATATAGTACTGGACGGCCTCCTGATCTACTAGTATGGCATCACTAATAGGCTGTAAGCCGGTATGGTGCTCTACAAGTAACAGTGTGACCGGCGCCCTGTACAAGCCTTATCCATGTGCATTTATAATGCTAAGTACCCACTTCCCTGTGCTCAGGGATGATGGGAGTGTGAGTGGATGATAGGCGGGAGGATGGCTTCTCATCTGTATTCTGCACCTGCGCTGTCTCCACCCTTATCCTGGGCTGCGACGCGAGTCCAGCTCTGCTGCATAGTAAGAAGGTGCTGGATGCGAGTCCAGCTCTGCTGCATAGTATGAAGGTGCCGGACGCGAGGCCAGCTCTGCTGCATAGTATGAAGGTGCCGGACGCGAGGCCAGCTCTGCAGCATAGTATGAAGGTGCTGGACGCGAGGCCAGCTCTGCAGCATAGTAAGAAGGTGCTGGATGCGAGGCCAGCTCTGCAGCATAGTATGAAGGTGCCGGACGCGAGGCCAACTCTGCTGCATAGTAAGAAGGTGCTGGATGCGAGGCCAGCTCTGCTGCATAGTAAGAAGGTGCTGGACGCGAGGCCAGCTCTGCTGCACAGTATGAAGGTGCTGGACACGAGGCCAGCTCTGCTGCATAGTAAGAAGGTGCTGGACGCGAGTCCAGCTCTGCTGTATAGTAAGAAGGTGCTGGATGCGAGTCCAGCTCTGCTGCATAGTAAGAAGGTGCTGGACACGAGGCCAGCTCTGCTGCATAGTATGAAGGTGCTGGACGCGAGTCCAGCTCTGCTGCATAGTAAGAAGGTGCTGGACGCGAGGCCAGCTCTGCTGCATAGTATGAAGGTGCTGGACGCGAGTCCAGCTCTGCTGCATAGTAAGAAGGTGCCGGACGCGAGGCCAGCTCTGCTGCATAGTATGGAGGTGCTGGACGCGAGTCCAGCTCTGCTGCATAGTAAGAAGGTGCTGGATGCGAGTCCAGCTCTGCAGCATAGTAAGAAGGTGCTGGATGCGAGGCCAGCTCTGCAGCATAGTATGAAGGTGGTGGACGCGAGTCCAGCTCTGCTGCATAGTATGAAGGTGCTGGACGCGAGGCCAGCTCTGCTGCATAGTAAGAAGGTGCTGGACGCGAGGCCAGCTCTGCTGCATAGTATGAAGGTGCTGGACGCGAGGCCAGCTCTGCTGCATAGTAAGAAGGTGCTGGACGCGAGTCCAGCTCTGCTGCATAGTATGAAGGTGCCGGACACGAGGCCAGCTCTGCTGCATAGTAAGAAGGTGCTGGATGCGAGGCCAGCTCTGCTGCATAGTATGAAGGTGCTGGACGCGAGTCCAGCTCTGCTGCATAGTATGAAGGTGCCGGACACGAGGCCAGCTCTGCTGCATAGTAAGAAGGTGCTGGATGCGAGGCCAGCTCTGCAGCATAGTATGAAGGTGGTGGACGCGAGTCCAGCTCTGCTGCATAGTATGAAGGTGCTGGACGCGAGGCCAGCTCTGCTGCATAGTAAGAAGGTGCTGGACGCGAGTCCAGCTCTGCTGCATAGTATGAAGGTGCCGGACACGAGGCCAGCTCTGCTGCATAGTAAGAAGGTGCTGGATGCGAGGCCAGCTCTGCTGCATAGTAAGAAGGTGCTGGACGCGTGGCCAGCTCTGCTGCATAGTATGAAGGTGCCGGACACGAGGCCAGCTCTGCTGCATAGTAAGAAGGTGCTGGATGCGAGGCCAGCTCTGCTGCATAGTAAGAAGGTGCTGGACGCGTGGCCAGCTCTGCTGCATAGTATGAAGGTGTTGGACGCGAGTCCAGCTCTGCTGCATAGTATGAAGGTGCCGGACACGAGGCCAGCTCTGCTGCATAGTAAGAAGGTGCTGGATGCGAGGCCAGCTCTGCTGCATAGTAAGAAGGTGCTGGACGCGTGGCCAGCTCTGCTGCATAGCATGAAGGTGCTGGACGCGAGTCCAGCTCTGCTGCATAGTATGAAGGTGCCGGACACGAGGCCAGCTCTGCTGCATAGTAAGAAGGTGCTGGATGCGAGGCCAGCTCTGCAGCATAGTATGAAGGTGGTGGACGCGAGTCCAGCTCTGCTGCATAGTATGAAGGTGCTGGACGCGAGGCCAGCTCTGCTGCATAGTAAGAAGGTGCTGGACGCGAGTCCAGCTCTGCTGCATAGTATGAAGGTGCCGGACACGAGGCCAGCTCTGCTGCATAGTAAGAAGGTGCTGGATGCGAGGCCAGCTCTGCTGCATAGTAAGAAGGTGCTGGACGCGTGGCCAGCTCTGCTGCATAGTATGAAGGTGCTGGACGCGTGGCCAGCTCTGCTGCATAGTAAGAAGGTGCCGGACACGAGTCCAGCTCTGCTGCATAGTAAGAAGGTGCTGGACGCGAGGCCAGCTCTGCTGCATAGTAAGAAGGTGCTGGACGCGAGGCCAGCTCTGCTGCATAGTATGAAGGTGCTGGACGCGAGTCCAGCTCTGCTGCATAGTAAGAAGGTGCTGGATGCGAGGCCAGCTCTGCTGCATAGTAAGAAGGTGCTGGACGCGAGGCCAGCTCTGCTGCATAGTAAGAAGGTGCTGGACGCGAGGCCAGCTCTGCTGCATAGTAAGAAGGTGCCGGACACGAGGCCAGCTCTGCTGCATAGTATGAAGGTGCTGGACGCAAGTCCAGCTCTGCTGCATAGTAAGAAGGTGCTGGATGCGAGGCCAGCTCTGCTGCATAGTATGAAGGTGCTGGACGCGAGGCCAGCTCTGCTGCATAGTATGAAGGTGCTGGACACGAGGCAAGCTCTGCTGCATAGTAAGAAGGTGCTGGACGCGAGGCCAGCTCTGCTGCATAGTAAGAAGGTGCTGGATGCGAGGCCAGCTCTGCTGCATAGTAAGAAGGTGCTGGACACGAGGCAAGCTCTGCTGCATAGTAAGAAGGTGCTGGACGCGAGTCCAGCTCTGCTGCATAGTATGAAGGTGCCGGACACGAGTCCAGCTCTGCTGCATAGTATGAAGGTGCCGGACACGAGGCCAGCTCTGCTGCATAGTAAGAAGGTGCTGGATGCGAGGCCAGCTCTGCTGCATAGTATGAAGGTGCTGGACATGAGGCCAGCTCTGCTGCATAGTAAGAAGGTGCTGGATGCGAGGCCAGCTCTGCTGCATAGTATGAAGGTGCCGGACGCGAGTCCAGCTCTGCTGCATAGTATGAAGGTGCCGGACGCGAGTCCAGCTCTGCTGCATAGTATGAAGGTGCTGGACACGAGGCAAGCTCTGCTGCATCACACTTTATTATGTCAATGTGGGGGGATATCCAGGGCAGTGACAGGTGGGGGCTGCAGGGCACAGCGATGGGGCGTCCGCACAGTCGGCTCTGCTGTACACGGCTCATTCCTGGGAATAGTGATTCGCCTCCGAGACTTGTTTACCATTGGTTGTTTCAATCGTCTTCACCAGAACAACTTTCTTGGTGTTCGGGGAATTTCGTGCCAAAGAAGATGATTTCCCATCATAATTCAAGAGACCGGCTGCAGAAAGATACAATATCACACATGATAGGATTAGATACACGGCTCAGCAGACAGTATCACATACAATAGGATTAGATACACGGCTCAGCAGACAGTATCACACAGGATAGGATTAGATACACTGCTCAGCAGACAGTATCACACAGGATAGGATTAGATACACAGCTCAGCAGACAGTATCACACAGGATAGGATTAGATACACAGCTCAGCAGACAGTATCACATGATAGGATTAGATACACGGCTCAGCAGACAGTATCACACAGGATAGGATTAGATACACAGCTCAGCAGACAGTATCACATGATAGGATTAGATACACGGCTCAGCAGACAGTATCACACAGGATAGGATTAGATACACAGCTCAGCAGACAGTATCACACAGGATAGGATTAGATACACAGCTCAGCAGACGGTATCACATACAATAGGATTAGATACACGGCTCAGCAGACAGTATCACATACAATAGGATTAGATACACGGCTCAGCAGACAGTATCACATGATAGGATTAGATACACGGCTCAGCAGACAGTATCACACAGGATAGGATTAGATACACGGCTCAGCAGACAGTATCACACAGGATAGGATTAGATACACTGCTCAGCAGACAGTATCACATACAATAGGATTAGATACACGGCTCAGCAGACAGTATCACATACAATAGGATTAGATACACGGCTCAGCAGACAGTATCACATCATAGGATTAGATACATGGCTCAGCAGACAGTATCACACAGGATAGGATTAGATACACGGCTCAGCAGACAGTATCACACAGGATAGGATTAGATACACTGCTCAGCAGACAGTATCACACAGGATAGGATTAGATACACGGCTCAGCAGACAGTATCACACAGGAGAGGATTAGATACACAGCTCAGCAGACAGTATCACACAGGATAGGATTAGATACACGGCTCAGCAGACAGTATCACACAGGATAGGATTAGATACACGGCTCAGCAGACAGTATCACACAGGAGAGGATTAGATACACAGCTCAGCAGACAGTGTCACATAGGATTAGATACACGGCTCAGCAGACAGTATCACATGATAGGATTAGATACATGGCTCAGCAGACAGTATCACACAGGACAGGATTAGATACACGGCTCAGCAGACGGTATCACACAGGATAGGATTAGATACACGGCTCAGCAGACAATATCACACATGATAGGATTACATACACAGCTCAGCAGACAGTATCACACAGGAGAGGATTAGATACACGGCTCAGCAGACAGTATCACACAGGATAGGATTAGATACACAGCTCAGCAGACAGTATCACATGATAGGATTAGATACACAGCTCAGCAGACAGTATCACACAGGATAGGATTAGATACACAGCTCAGCAGACAGTATCACACAGGATAGGATTAGATACACTGCTCAGCAGACAGTATCACACAGGATAGGATTAGATACACGGCTCAGCAGACAGTATCACACAGGATAGGATTAGATACACTGCTCAGCAGACAGTATCACACAGGATAGGATTAGATACACGGCTCAGCAGACAGTATCACACAGGATAGGATTAGATACACGGCTCAGCAGACAGTATCACACATGATAGGATTAGATACACAGCTCAGCAGACAGTATCACACAGGATAGGATTAGATACACGGCTCAGCAGACAGTATCACACAGGATAGGATTAGATACACAGCTCAGCAGACAGTATCACACATGATAGGATTACATACACAGCTCAGCAGACAGTATCACACAGGATAGGATTAGATACACAGCTCAGCAGACAGTATCACACAGGAGAGGATTAGATACACGGCTCAGCAGACAGTATCACAGGATAGGATTAGATACACAGCTCAGCAGACAGTATCACACAGGATAGGATTAGATACACAGCTCAGCAGACAGTATCACAGGACAGGATTAGATACACAGCTCAGCAGACAGTATCACATGATAGGATTAGATACACAGCTCAGCAGACAGTATCACACAGGATAGGATTAGATACACGGCTCAGCAGTCAGTATCACACATGATAGGATTAGATACACAGCTCAGCAGACAGTATCACACAGGAGAGGATTAGATACACAGCTCAGCAGACAGGATCACACAGGATAGGATTAGATACACGGCTCAGCAGACAGTATCACACATGATAGGATTAGATACACGGCTCAGCAGACAGTATCACACAGGAAAGGATTAGATACACGGCTCAGCAGACAGTATCAAACAGGATAGGATTACATACACAGCTCAGCAGACAGTATCACACAGGATAGGATTAGATACACAGCTCAGCAGACAGTATCACACAGGATAGGATTAGATACACAGCTCAGCAGACAGTATCACACAGGATAGGATTAGATACACAGCTCAGCAGACAGTATCACATGATAGGATTAGATACACAGCTCAGCAGACAGTATCACATGATAGGATTAGATACACGGCTCAGCAGACAGTATCACACAGGATAGGATTAGATACACAGCTCAGCAGACAGTATCACACAGGATAGGATTAGATACACAGCTCAGCAGACAGTATCACATGATAGGATTAGATACACGGCTCAGCAGACAGTATCACACATGATAGGATTAGATACACAGCTCAGCAGACAGTATCACACAGGATAGGATTAGATACACAGCTCAGCAGACAGTATCACACAGGATAGGATTAGATACACGGCTCAGCAGACAGTATCACACAGGATAGGATTAGATACACAGCTCAGCAGACAGTATCACACAGGATAGGATTAGATACACTGCTCAGCAGACAGTATCACACAGTACAGGATTAGATACACGGCTCAGCAGACAGTATCACACATGATAGGATTAGATACACGGCTCAGCAGACAGTATCACAGGATAGGATTAGATACACAGCTCAGCAGACAGTATCACACAGGAAAGGATTAGATACACGGCTCAGCAGACAGTATCACACAGTACAGGATTAGATACACGGCTCAGCAGACAGTATCACAGGATAGGATTAGATACACGGCTCAGCAGACAGTATCACACAGGATATGATTAGATACGCAGCTCAGCAGACAGTATCACACAGGATATGATTAGATACACAGCTCAGCAGACAGTATCACACAGGACAGGATTAGATACACGGCTCAGCAGACAGTATCACACAAGAAAGGATTAGATACACAGCTCAGCAGACAGTATCACACAGGACAGGATTAGATACACAGCTCAGCAGACAGTATCACACAGGACAGGATTAGATACACGGCTCAGCAGACGGTATCACACAGGATAGGATTAGATACACGGCTCAGCAGACAATATCACACAGGATGGGATTAGATACACGGCTCAGCAGACAGTATCACACAGGACAGGATTAGATACACGGCTCAGCAGACAGTATCACACAAGAAAGGATTAGATACACAGCTCAGCAGACAGTATCACACAGGACAGGATTAGATACACGGCTCAGCAGACAGTATCACACATGATAGGATTACATACACAGCTCAGCAGACAGTACCACACAGGATAGGATTAGATACACGGCTCAGCAGACAGTATCACACAGGATAGGATTAGATACACAGCTCAGCAGACAGTATCACACAGGAGAGGATTAGATACACGGCTCAGCAGACAGTATCACAGGATAGGATTAGATACACAGCTCAGCAGACAGTATCACATGATAGGATTAGATACACAGCTCAGCAGACAGTATCACACAGGATAGGATTAGATACACAGCTCAGCAGACAGTATCACATGATAGGATTAGATACACAGCTCAGCAGACAGTATCACACAGGATAGGATTAGATACACGGCTCAGCAGACAGTATCACACAGGATAGGATTAGATACACAGCTCAGCACGCAGTATCACACAGGATAGGATTAGATACACGGCTCAGCAGACAGTATCACACAGGATAGGATTAGATACACGGCTCAGCACGCAGTATCACACATGATAGGATTAGATACACAGCTCAGCAGACAGTATCACACAGGAGAGGATTAGATACACAGCTCAGCAGACAGGATCACACAGGATAGGATTAGATACACTGCTCAGCAGACAGTATCACACATGATAGGATTAGATACACGGCTCAGCAGACAGTATCACACAGGAAAGGATTAGATACACGGCTCAGCAGACAGTATCACACAGGATAGGATTAGATACACAGCTCAGCAGACAGTATCACACAGGATAGGATTAGATACACAGCTCAGCAGACAGTATCACACAGGATAGGATTAGATACACGGCTCAGCAGACAGTATCACACAGGATAGGATTAGATACACAGCTCAGCAGACAGTATCACACAGGATAGGATTAGATACACTGCTCAGCAGACAGTATCACACAGTACAGGATTAGATACACGGCTCAGCAGACAGTATCACACATGATAGGATTAGATACACGGCTCAGCAGACAGTATCACAGGATAGGATTAGATACACGGCTCAGCAGACAGTATCACACAGGATATGATTAGATACACAGCTCAGCAGACAGTATCACACAGGATATGATTAGATACACAGCTCAGCAGACAGTATCACACAGGATAGGATTAGATACACTGCTCAGCAGACAGTATCACACAGGATATGATTAGATACACAGCTCAGCAGACAGTATCACACAGGATAGGATTAGATACACTGCTCGGCAGACAGTATCACACAGGATAGGATTAGATACACGGCTCAGCAGACAGTATCACACATGATAGGATTAGATACACAGCTCAGCAGACAGTATCACACAGGAGAGGATTAGATACACAGCTCAGCAGACAGTATCACACAGGATAGGATTAGATACACAGCTCAGCAGACAGTATCACACAGGAGAGGATTAGATACACAGCTCAGCAGACAGTATCACACAGGATAGGATTAGATACACAGCTCAGCAGACAGTATCACACAGGATAGGATTAGATACACAGCTCAGCAGACAGTATCACACAGGATAGGATTAGATACACAGCTCAGCAGACAGTATCACACAGGAGAGGATTAGATACACAGCTCAGCAGACAGTATCACACAGGAGAGGATTAGATACACAGCTCAGCAGACAGTATCACACAGGATAGGATTAGATACACGGCTCAGCAGACAGTATCACACAGGATAGGATTAGATACACGGCTCAGCAGACAATATCACACAGGATGGGATTAGATACACAGCTCAGCAGACAGTATCACACAGGATAGGATTAGATACACAGCTCAGCAGACAGTATCACACAGGAGAGGATTAGATACACAGCTCAGCAGACAGTATCACACAGGACAGGATTAGATACACGGCTCAGCAGACAGTATCACACAGGATAGGATTAGATACACGGCTCAGCAGACAGTATCACACAGGATAGGATTAGATACACAGCTCAGCAGACAGTATCACATGATAGGATTAGATACACAGCTCAGCAGACAGTATCACATGATAGGATTAGATACACAGCTCAGCAGACAGTATCACACAGGATAGGATTAGATACACTGCTCAGCAGACAGTATCACACAGGATAGGATTAGATACACGGCTCAGCAGACAGTATCACACAGGATAGGATTAGATACACGGCTCAGCAGACAGTATCACACAGGATAGGATTAGATACATGGGGTCCTGGTTGATGTGACCACTTACACCTTTCATATCTTTGTTACTGGGGTCTAAATTCAGCAGTCGGACCTCATCCTTCATAAAACCCACAAATAATCGAAGTACAGAGACAGCGAGGAAAAAACAAAGAGCAAACACTCACCCAACTTATCCACAGCAGAGATCTGAGAACTCGAGGGATGATTGTTCAACCTACAGAGAAACAACATCATTAACCAAACAAAGATGGAGTATAATACAGGATGTAACTCAGGATCAGTAATGTAATGTATGTACACAGTGACTGCACCAGCAGAATAGTGAGTGCAGCTCTGGAGTATAATACAGGAGGTAACTCAGGATCAGTAATGTAATGTATGTACACAGTGACTGCACCAGCAGAATAGTGAGTGCAGCTCTGGAGTACAATACAGGAGGTAACTCAGGATCAGTAATGTAATGTAGGTACACAGTGACTGCACCAGCAGAATAGTGAGTGCAGCTCTGGAGTATAATACAGGATGTAACTCAGGATCAGTAATGTAATGTATGTACACAGTGACTGCACCAGCAGAATAGTGAGTGCAGCTCTGGAGTATAATACAGGAGGTAACTCAGGATCAGTAATGTAATGTAGGTACACAGTGACTGCACCAGCAGAATAGTGAGTGCAGCTCTGGAGTATAATACAGGATGTAACTCAGGATCAGTAATGTAATGTAGGTACACAGTGACTGCACCAGCAGAATAGTGAGTGCAGCTCTGGAGTATAATACAGGAGGTAACTCAG
Source organism: Phyllobates terribilis (assembly GCF_046119375.1). Classification (NCBI taxonomy): domain Eukaryota; kingdom Metazoa; phylum Chordata; class Amphibia; order Anura; family Dendrobatidae; genus Phyllobates; species Phyllobates terribilis. Next base: position 175,075,913 of record NW_027362769.1, read on the forward strand.
GATCAGTAATGTAATGTAGGTACACAGTGACTGCACCAGCAGAATAGTGAGTGCAGCTCTGGAGTATAATACAGGATGTAACTCAGGATCAGTAATGTAATGTATGTACACAGTGACTGCACCAGCAGAATAGTGAGTGCAGCTCTGGAGTATAATACAGGAGGTAACTCAGGATCAGTAATGTACACAGTGACTGCAGCTCTGGGGTATAATACAGGATGTAACTCAGGATCAGTAATGTAATGTATGTACACAGTGACTGCACCAGCAGAATAGTGAGTGCAGCTCTGGAGTATAATACAGGATGTAACTCAGGATCAGTAATGTAATGTATGTACACAGTGACTGCACCAGCAGAATAGTGAGTGCAGCTCTGGAGTATAATACAGGAGGTAACTCAGGATCAGTAATGTAATGTAGGTACACAGTGACTGCACCAGCAGAATAGTGAGTGCAGCGCTGGAGTATAATACAGGATGTAACTCAGGATCAGTAATGTAATGTATGTACACAGTGACTGCACCAGCAGAATAGTGAGTGCAGCTCTGGAGTATAATACAGGAGGTAACTCAGGATCAGTAATGTAATGTAGGTACACAGTGACTGCACCAGCAGAATAGTGAGTGCAGCTCTGGAGTATAATACAGGATGTAACTCAGGATCAGTAATGTAATGTATGTACACAGTGACTGCACCAGCAGAATAGTGAGTGCAGCTCTGGAGTATAATACAGGAGGTAACTCAGGATCAGTAATGTAATGTAGGTACACAGTGACTGCACCAGCAGAATAGTGAGTGCAGCTCTGGAGTATAATACTGGGGGTAACTCAGGATCAGTAATGTAATGTATGTACACAATGACTGCACCAGCAGAATAGTGAGTGCAGCTCTGGGGTATAATACAGGAGGTAACTCAGAATCAGTAATGTAATGTATGTACACAGTGACTGCACCAGCAGAATAGTGAGTGCAGCTCTGGAGTATAATACAGGATGTAGCTCAGGATCAGTAATGTAATGTATGTACACAGTGACTGCACCAGCAGAATAGTGAGTGCAGCTCTGGAGTATAATACAGGATGTAACTCAGGATCAGTAATGTAATGTATGTACACAGTGACTGCACCAGCAGAGTAGTGAGTGCAGCTCTGGAGTATAATTCAGGATGTAACGCAGGATCAGTAATGTAATGTATGTACACAGTGACTGCACCAGCAGAATAGTGAGTGCAGCTCTGGAGTATAATACAGGATGTAACTCAGGATCAGTAATGTAATGTATGTACACAGTGACTGCACCAGCAGAATAGTGAGTGCAGCTCTGGAGTATAATACAGGATGTAACTCAGGATCAGTAATGTAATGTATGTACACAGTGACTGCACCAGCAGAGTAGTGAGTGCAGCTCTGGAGTATAATACAGGAGGTAACTCAGGATCAGTAATGTAATGTATGTACACAGTGACTGCACCAGCAGAATAGTGAGTGCAGCTCTGGAGTATAATACAGGATGTAGCTCAGGATCAGTAATGTAATGCATGTACACAGTGACTGCACCAGCAGAATAGTGAGTGCAGCTCTGGAGTATAATACAGGATGTAGCTCAGGATCAGTAATGTAATGTATGTACACAGTGACTGCACCAGCAGAATAGTGAGTGCAGCTCTGGAGTATAATACAGGAGGTAATTCTGGATCAGTAATGTAATGTAGGTACACAGTGACTGCACCAGCAGAATAGTGAGTGCAGCTCTGGAGTATTATACAGGATGTAACTCAGGATCAGTAATGTAATGTATGTACACAGTGACTGCACCAGCAGAATAGTGAGTGCAGCTCTGGAGTATAATACAGGAGGTAACTCAGGATCAGTAATGTAATGTAGGTACACAGTGACTGCACCAGCAGAATAGTGAGTGCAGCTCTGGAGTATAATACAGGATGTAACTCAGGATCAGTAATGTAATGTATGTACACAGTGACTGCACCAGCAGAATAGTGAGTGCAGCTCTGGAGTATAATACAGGAGGTAACTCAGGATCAGTAATGTAATGTAGGTACACAGTGACTGCACCAGCAGAATAGTGAGTGCAGCGCTGGAGTATAATACAGGATGTAACTCAGGATCAGTAATGTAATGTATGTACACAGTGACTGCACCAGCAGAATAGTGAGTGCAGCTCTGGAGTATAATACAGGAGGTAACTCAGGATCAGTAATGTAATGTAGGTACACAGTGACTGCACCAGCAGAATAGTGAGTGCAGCTCTGGAGTATAATACAGGATGTAACTCAGGATCAGTAATGTAATGTATGTACACAGTGACTGCACCAGCAGAATAGTGAGTGCAGCTCTGGAGTATAATACAGGAGGTAACTCAGGATCAGTAATGTAATGTAGGTACACAGTGACTGCACCAGCAGAATAGTGAGTGCAGCTCTGGAGTATAATACAGGATGTAACTCAGGATCAGTAATGTAATGTATGTACACAGTGACTGCACCAGCAGAATAGTGAGTGCAGCTCTGGAGTATAATACAGGAGGTAACTCAGGATCAGTAATGTAATGTAGGTACACAGTGACTGCACCAGCAGAATAGTGAGTGCAGCTCTGGAGTATAATACAGGATGTAACTCAGGATCAGTAATGTATGTACACAGTGACTGCACCAGCAGAATAGTGAGTGCAGCTCTGGAGTATAATACAGGATGTAACTCAGGATCAGTAATGTAATGTAGGTACACAGTGACTGCACCAGCAGAATAGTGAGTGCAGCTCTGGAGTATAATACAGGAGGTAACTCAGGATCAGTAATGTAATGTATGCACACAGTGACTGCACCAACAGAATAGTGAGTGCAGCTCTGGAGTATAATACAGGATGTAACTCAGGATCAGTACAGGATCAGTAATGTAATGTATGTACACAGTGACTCCACCAGCAGAATAGCGAGTGCAGCTCTGGAGTATAATACAGGATGTAACTCAGGATCAGTAATGTAATGTATGTACACAGTGACTGCACCAGCAGATTAGTGAGTGCAGCTCTGGAGTATAATACAGGATGTAACTCAGGATCAGTAATGTAATGTATGTACACAGTGACTGCACCAGCAGAATAGTGAGTGCAGCTCTGGAGTGTAATACAGGAGGTAACTCAGGATCAGTAATGTAATGTATGTATACAGTGACTGCACCAGCAGAATAGTGAGTGCAGCTCTGGAGTATAATACAGGATGTAACTCAGGATCAGTACAGGATCAGTAATGTATGTACACAGTGACTGCACCAGCAGAATAGTGAGTGCAGCTCTGGAGTATAATACAGGAGGTAACTCAGGATCAGTAATGTAATGTATGTACACAGTGACTCCACCAGCAGAATAGTGAGTGCAGCTCTGGAGTATAATACAGGATGTAACTCAGGATCAGTAATGTAATGTATGTACACAGTGACTGCACCAGCAGAATAGTGAGTGCAGCTCTGGAGTATAATACAGGATGTAGCTCAGGATCAGTAATGTAATGTATGTACACAGTGACTGCACCAGCAGAATAGTGAGTGCAGCTCTGGAGTATAATACAGGATGTAACTCAGGATCAGTAATGTAATGTATGTACACAGTGACTGCACCAGCAGAATAGTGAGTGCAGCTCTGGAATATAATACAGAATGTAACTCAGGATCAGTAATGTAATGTATATACACAGTGACTGCACCAGCAGAATAGTGAGTGCAGCTCTGGAGTATAATACAGGAGATAACTCAGCTCAGTGTCCATAAATGCATCTCCTTCCACTCACCGGGTCTCCTCGCCCTCCAGCAGTTTCCGGTAAGTTGCGATCTCAATGTCCAGCGCCAGCTTTGTGTTCATCAGGTCCTGGTATTCTTTGGCTTTGCGTGCCATATCCTGCTTTGCCCTCCTCAGTGCGTCCTCCAGGTCCTGCGCGTGGCTCTTGGCGCTCTGGATCGCTTGTTCCCCATTCTCCTCTGTGTGGGTGATGTTGTTCTCCAGACTGGTCCTCTACAAATGAGGAAAACGGGATAAAGAATGGATCTGAAGTCTCGGGCAGGAGATCCGGCACTCGGCGGCTCCATTTATAAAGCTATGGTGCATTGTGAGCCATTACCTATAGGGGACAGTAGAGAGGACGCCCATGTCTGTCTGTCCTACTCAGAGATCCTGTGATGACATCACAGCACCTACAAAGTGATGTCATCACCTCTCCATGGCTTTGGGTGCCAGCATGGCGGCTGTACGCTCAGCTGGAGGCAATGGAGCTCCCTGGCTCTATAAAGGCAAAGTGATATGGTACATCTAGAGAAATGTGCCCAGCAGGTGCCACGTGGATGAAGGGGCTCACTGCCACCTTTAGCAGCAGCTATTATCGTATATTAGATTGTATATAGGGGCCGAGCACACGCCATATGCAGAGTTCGCCCCTGTAAGGGCCATTGTATTGTGACATTGTCGGGGTGGTTGTGGCTGGCACTGCGTGCTTGGTGTTACGGGCACCATTGGCGGCATTGTCTGTTACCACATTGTGTCCAGCACTGAAGAGGTGGCTCAGTGGGGGTCTAAGGGATCAGGGAGACTCCGGACCCCCGTACCTGATTCTTTAGGGCCTCATTGTCGCTGTTGACGCGTTGTATCATCCGGTGGAGATCCGCCATCTCATTCTTCAGAGCCTTCAGCTCATCACTCGCCCGTTTACCCTGATTCACCAGATCATCAATCTGCGGACGGAGTCATCAAGCATGAGCAGGTAGACAACAGAGGGCCCTGTATACTTGAGGGGGGGGACCCTGTATACTCGGGGGGGGGGGGGACCTGTATACTCAGGGGGGCGGGGGGCCCTGTATACTCAGGGGGGCGGGGGGCCCTGTATACCCATGGCTGGGGGGTCCTGTATACTCAGGGGGGAGGGGGGCCCTGCATACTCATGGGTGGGGGGTCCTGTATACTCAGGGGGCCCTGCATACTCATGGGGAGGGGGCCCTGTATACTCAGGGGGCCCTACATACTCATGGGTGGGGGGTCCTGTTTACTCGGGGGGCCCTGCACACTCGAGGGGGGAGGAAGCCCTGTGTACTCGGGGGGGGGGCCCTGTATACTCGGGGGGCCCTGCACACTCGAGGGGGGGAGGGGGCCCTGTATACTCATGGGGAGGGGGTCCTGTATACTCGAGGGGGGGATGGGGGGACCTGTATACACGGGGGGGGGGCCCTGTATTCTTGGGGGGGAAAGGCCCTGTATAATCGGGGGGCCCTGTATACTCGGGAGGGGTGCCTGTGTACTCGGAAGGGTCCTGGATACTCGGGGGGGTGGCCCTGTATACTCAGGGGGTGGGGCCTGTACACTTGGGTGGGTCCTATGTACTCGGGGGGGGGGGGGGATCTGTATACCCGGGGGGAGGGCCCTGTATACTCGTGGGGGGAGGGACACCTGTGCACTTGGGGGGGGGTCCTGGATACTCGGGGAGGGGCCCTGTGTAGTGAGAGGGGAGGCCCTGTATACTCAGGGGGGTCCTATGTACTCGGAGGCAGCTGTATACTCGGGGGGGGGGGGTCCTGTATACTCGGGGGGGTCCTATGTACTCAGAGGCAGCTGTATACTCGGGGGGGTGCTGTATACTCGGGGGGTGGGGCCATGTATACTCGGGGGCCCATTGATAAAATGACAATATAGTGCAGACAGACCCCCAGGACACATCAGAGGACGCCTCGCACCTTGCTCTTGTACCAGTGCTCGGCCTCCTGCCGGCTCTTCTCCGCCATGCTCTGGTACTGCGCCCGCACCTCGTCCATGATGTGCTTCATCTCCAGATCCCGGCTGTTGTCCAGCTCCACCGTCACTTTGTCGCTGTGCACCTGAGACTGCAGCTCCTGAATTTCCTGTATTTAGATAAGAAGCCCGGACATTTTTCCTGCACTAATACATTGTAACAAACCATCAGCACAGGAGAGAGAGTTGTGCTGTTGATGTGTTTAGCTCCCATAATATTGTCTGGACTAGATTCAGTTGTAACAAACTCTCAGCTGTGGACCCCACAGTCAGCTCATTACCTCCTTATACAGCTGCTTCAGAACCTCAATCTCGTCGGTCAGACTTTCCAACTTGGATTCATTGTCCACTTTATGCAGATAGGTGTCGTCCAGGTCCTGAGGGGTTAAAACCGAGCAGTATTTTATGGGAACGCTAAAGTTAGGTGTCGGTACCTTTTACCCTGAGTCCTTATTTCAGGGGTGAACTGAGGGAAGCGCAAGACTTGTAATCTAATGTTGGGGAGATTTGGGGCCGAGATTTTAATTTGGATTAGTCCAGAAATATAAAGTGCTATTTACTTATACAGAGAAGCAGAGTCACCACATAATGATTTCATATTCAGCATTTTGGGAAAATATTTTTGTTTCCATCTTATTACAATTTTGATACATTTTTTCCCCTGTGTCACCTGCAGTACCACTTTTCACCATTGCTGTGAGCCAATATTTATCATAGACATCAATGCTATAGCGCCCCCCACCACAAATAAAGCTTTATAATATGGTGAAGTAATACACTCGCACCTTCTTTGTCAGCACAAAGTCATTTTCTAATTGATTCCGTTTGTTGATTTCATCCTCGTATCTGCAGAAGCAAAACGGAAAGTGAAGTCGATTATGGAGGGGTTTGTTCCTTGGAGCCGCTGCGCTCTGTTACAAAATGATGACCTGGATATATGAACCAATGACTCCTGGGACCCCAACAAGTATGAGTGTTATTTATTATAGCATTATTGTTTGAGCACGATATAGCAGCATTATAATCATACTGAGTATAGCACTATCATGTTGGCACTATATGGCGGTATTATATGGGCACTATACCGTGATGTTATTTAGTTACACATATCACTATAATGTTACTATTGAGCACTATATAGCTGTAATATTTGGGTTCTGTAGTATGGCACTACTATTTATGCACTATATTGCAGTATTATATAGATACTATGATACTTAATTTTGTCATTGTATAGGGGCATTATTTAATGATTTATTATTACTTGAGCACAACTTAGCCATATTATCATGGCACTGTATATAGCACTATTATGTATACGATAAATGGCAGTCTTATATGGGCAATGCATGGCCCTGTATGGCGGTATTATTTAGTGATATAATATAATGTTATAGTTATTTCTTAGTGTTATTATTTGAGCACTACATAGCAGTATTATCATGGCACTATTCTACATGCACCATATGGCATTACTATATAGACACTATATGGCGGTATTTTTTATTATTATGTATTTAGATATTTATTGTATCGTTATTATTTGATCGCTACATAGCAGTATTATCATGGCACTATTCTACATGCACCATATGGCATTACTATATAGACACTATATGGCGGTATTTTTTATTATTATGTATTTAGATATTTATTGTATCATTATTATTTGATCGCTACGTAGCAGTATCATCATTGCACTGCTGTATGTCGCCATGATTGGTGCACTGTATGGCAGTGTTACAGGGGCTGTGTCGGAGGGTATACCGGCTCTTCAGCTCCTCCACCACGGCTTGCATGTTCTGGAGCTCGGCCTGCAGCTTGTCCTTCTCATGCAGGAGGCCATCGATCTGCTGCTTCAGGTGATTGCTGGAGCCCAGCGTGATCTGATCGATGTTCGACTTATACGTGTCCTTCTCCTTCAGGAGACGCAGCTGGGTCTTCAGGATCTTGTTCTGTCTCTCCAGGTCCCGGACCTGTCAGATAATGATCAGCGGAGCGTCAATCACGTGCTGTATACTAATTATATTATTATGTAACGGGTTACGCATGATTAGAGGATTTGTCTGCTACCATGGAGACACCTGACTCTGCATGGGAGCTGCATACACAAAACGGGTGAAGCAAAGTCGCTTCATTGTGTATTTATTAATACATTTGAGCAATAAAATGATTGTAAAGAAGGAAACAGACCTTATAGTAGAGGGGGAAGGTCTGAAATTATTGATGGTACTTGTAGTTCAACAGAAGACAGAGCTTTTGCAGGAGGAAGGTCTACAGTTATTGCTGGTACTTGTAGTTCAGGCTTTTGCAGGAGGAAGGTCTACAGTTATTGCTGGTACTTGTAGTTCAGGCTTTTGCAGGAGGAAGGTCTACAGTTATTGCTGGTACTTGTAGTTCAGGCTTTTGCAGGAGGAAGGTCTACAGTTATTGCTGGTACTTGTAGTTCAGGCTTTTGCAGGAGGAAGGTCTACAGTTATTGCTGGTACTTGTAGTTCAGGCTTTTGCAGGAGGAAGGTCTACAGTTATTGCTGGTACTTGTAGTTCAGGCTTTTGCAGGAGGAAGGTCTACAGTTATTGCTGGTACTTGTAGTTCAGGCTTTTGCAGGAGGAAGGTCTACAGTTATTGCTGGTACTTGTAGTTCGGGCTTTTGCAGGAGGAAGGTCTACAGTGATTTCTGGTACTTGTAGTTCGGGCTTTTGCAGGAGGAAGGTCTACAGTGATTTCTGGTACTTGTAGTTCGGGCTTTTGCAGGAGGAAGGTCTACAGTTACTGCTGGTACTTGTAGTTCAGGCTTTTGCAGGAGGAAGGTCTACAGTTATTGCTGGTACTTGTAGTTCAGGCTTTTGCAGGAGGAAGGTCTACAGTTATTGCTGGTACTTGTAGTTCAGGCTTTTGCAGGAGGAAGGTCTACAGTTATTGCTGGTACTTGTAGTTCAGGCTTTTGCAGGAGGAAGGTCTACAGTTATTGCTGGTACTTGTAGTTCAGGCTTTTGCAGGAGGAAGGTCTACAGTTATTGCTGGTACTTGTAGTTCAGGCTTTTGCAGGAGGAAGGTCTACAGTTATTGCTGGTACTTGTAGTTCAGGCTTTTGCAGGAGGAAGGTCTACAGTTATTGCTGGTACTTGTAGTTCAGGCTTTTGCAGGAGGAAGGTCTACAGTTATTGCTGGTACTTGTAGTTCAGGCTTTTGCAGGAGGAAGGTCTACAGTTATTGCTGGTACTTGTAATTCAGCAGAATTGACAGCGTTTTGTTATCTCTATTTTTTATTTTCTTATGGGGACATTTTTTTTTTTTTCAGTCCAATCGTTCATTATTGTCAAAGACGTCCACCAGAGAATTTCCCTGGACATTTTACAATTTAGAAAAACATAGAAATAGAAAAAGCAAGATTTCCAAAAACATCGGGAACTTTGTGCCGTTATCCTTTTATTTCTTTCCTTGCGCTCCTTAGTATAATTTGGTTGCACATTGAGTGATCACTGGAAAACTCCAAATCTTAAACGCTTCCTTTGGAGGAAAAACTTGTGTGGAACGATATTAAAACTCATTAGCGCATAGGAATGTTTGTAATTATTGGGATACTTGTCCCCATGTATAGAAACAATGGGATTGTGTGATAGTTCTGATCTTACCGCAACTGTCAATGTAGAACAGTAAAGTCACAGGACAGTATAATATTACAATACAAACCCCTGTAAGATTATTCACATCTGCTGCAAGATTACAAATCCACTGTGTCAACGTAAAGTCAAAATATACAAATTATTAGTGCACAATTTCAGATAAAACTTGAAATAAAAAAAATAGATACGTACCTCATATCATTCAGCCTTAAATCTGAGCAGTCATTAGAGCCAACCTTTGGCACAAGGTGACAGATTTATGCTAATCTGATAATATTTTAACAAAATACAATTTCCAATGCAGAATTGCCTCAATGTACACTGCTCAAAAGAATAAAGGGAACACTTAAACAACAGAATATAACTCCAAGTAAATCAAACTTCTGTGAAATCAAACTGTCCACTTAGGAAGCAACACTGATTGACAATCAATTTCACATGCTGTTGTGCAAATGGAATAGACAATAAATGGAAATTATTGGCAATTATCAAGACCCCCTCAATAAAGGAGTGGTTCTGCAGGTGGGGACCACAGACCACATCTCAGTACCAATGCTTTCTGGCTGATGGTTTGGTCACTTTTGAATGTTGGTTGTGCTTTCACACTCGTGGTAGCATGAGACGGACTCTACAACCCACAGAAGTTGCTCAGGTAGTGCAGCTCATCCAGGATGGCACATCTATGCGAGCTGTGGCAAGAAGGTTTGCTGTCTCTGTCAGCGTAGTGTCCAGAGGCTGGAGGCGCTACCAGGAGACAGGCCAGTACCCCAGGAGACGTGGAGGGGGCCGTAGGAGGGCAACAACCCAGCAGCAGGACCGCTACCTCCGCCTTTGTGCAAGGAGGAACAGGAGGAGCACTGCCAGAGCCCTGCAAAATGACCTCCAGCAGGCCAAAAATGTGCAAGTGTCTGCACAAATGGTTAGAAACTGACTCCATGAGGGTGGTATGAGGGCCCGACGTCCACAGATGGGGGTTGTGCTCACAGCCCAACACCGTGCAGGACGCTTGGCATTTGCCACAGAACACCAGGATTGGCAAAGTCGCCACTGGCGCCGTGTGCTCTTCACAGATGAAAGCAGGTTCACACTGAGCACATGTGACTGACGTGACAGTCTGGAGACGCTGTGGAGAGTGATCTGCTGCCTGCAACATCCTTCAGCATGGCCGGTTTGGCAGTGGGTCTGTAATGGTGTGGGGTGTCATTTCTTTGGAGGGCTGCACAGCCCTCCATGTGCTCGCCAGAGGTAGCCTGACTGCCATTAGGTACCGAGATGAGATCCTCAGACCCCTTGTGAGACCATATGCTGGTGCGGTTGGCCCCGGGTTCCTCCTAATGCTGGACAATGCCAGACCTCATGTGGCTGGAGTGTGTCAGCAGTTCCTGCAAGATGAAGGCATTGAAGCTATGGACTGGCCGCCCGTTCCCCAGACCTGAATCCGATTGAGCACATCTGGGACATCATGTCTCGCTCCATCCACCAACGTCACGTTGCACCACAGACTGTCCAGGAGTTGGCGGATGCTTTAGTCCAGGTCTGGGAGGAGATCCCACAGGAGACCATCCACAACCTCATCAGGAGCATGCCCAGGCATTGTAGGGAGGTCATACAGGCACGTGGAGGCCACACACAATACTCAGCCTCATCAGGAGCATGCCCAGGCGCTGTAGGGAGGTCATACAGGCACATGGAGGCCACACACAATACTGAGCCTCATCAGGAGCATGCCCAGGCGTTGTAGGGAGGTCATACAGGCACGTGGAGGCCACACACAATACTCAGCCTCATCAGGAGCATGCCCAGGCGCTGTAGGGAGGTCATACAGGCACATGGATGCCATACACAATACTCAGCCTCATCAGGAGCATGCCCAGGCGTTGTAGGGAGGTCATACAGGCACCTGGAGGCCACACACAATACTCAGCCTCATCAGGAGCATGCCCAGGCGTTGTAGGGAGGTCATACAGGCACGTGGAGGCCACACACAATACTCAGCCTCATCAGGAGCATGCCCAGGCGCTGTAGGGAGGTCATACAGGCACATGGATGCCATACACAATACTCAGCCTCATCAGGAGCATGCCCAGGCGTTGTAGGGAGGTCATACAGGCACGTGGAGGCCACACACAATACTCAGCCTCATCAGGAGCATGCCCAGGCGTTGTAGGGAGGTCATACAGGCACGTGGAGGCCACACACAATACTCAGCCTCATCAGGAGCATGCCCAGGCGTTGTAGGGAGGTCATACAGGCACGTGGAGGCCACACACAATACTCAGCCTCATCAGGAGCATGCCCAGGCGCTGTAGGGAGGTCATACAGGCACGTGGAGGCCACACACAATACTCAGCCTCATCAGGAGCATGCCCAGGCGTTGTAGGGAGGTCATACAGGCACGTGGAGGCCACACACAATACTCAGCCTCATCAGGAGCATGCCCAGGCGTTGTAGGGAGGTCATACAGGCACGTGGAGGCCACACACAATACTCAGCCTCATCAGTAGCATGCCCAGGCGTTGTAGGGGAGGTCATACAGGCACGTTGAGGCCACACACAATACTCAGCCTCATCAGGAGCATGCCCAGGCGTTGTAGGGAGGTCATACAGGCACGTGGAGGCCACACACAATACTGAGCCTCATCAGGAGCATGCCCAGGCGTTGTAGGGGAGGTCATACAGGCACGTTGAGGCCACACACAATACTCAGCCTCATCAGGAGCATGCCCAGGCGTTGTAGGGAGGTCATACAGGCACGTGGAGGCCACACACAATACTCAGCCTCATCAGGAGCATGCCCAGGCGTTGTAGGGAGGTCATACAGGCACGTGGAGGCCACACACAATACTCAGCCTCATCAGGAGCATGCCCAGGCGTTGTAGGGAGGTCATACAGGCACATTGAGGCCACACACAATACTCAGCCTCATCAGGAGCATGCCCAGGCATTGTAGGGAGGTCATACAGGCACGTGGAGGCCACACACAATACTGAGCCTCATCAGGAGCATGCCCAGGCGTTGTAGAGAGGTCATACAGGCACGTGGAGGCCACACACAATACTCAGCCTCATCAGGAGCATGCCCAGGCGTTGTAGGGAGGTCATACAGGCACGTGGAGGCCACACACAATACTCAGCCTCATCAGGAGCATGCCCAGGTGTTGTAGGGAGGTCATACAGGCACGTGGAGGCCACACACAATACTCAGCCTCATCAGGAGCATGCCCAGGCATTGTAGGGAGGTCATACAGGCACGTGGAGGCCACACACAATACTCAGCCTCATCAGGAGCATGCCCAGGCGTTGTAGGGAGGTCATACAGGCACGTGGAGGCCACACACAATACTCAGCCTCATCAGGAGCATGCCCAGGCGTTGTAGGGAGGTCATACAGGCACGTGGAGGCCACACACAATACTCAGCCTCATCAGGAGCATGCCCAGGCATTGTAGGGAGGTCATACAGGCACATTGAGGCCACACACAATACTCAGCCTCATCAGGAGCATGCCCAGGCGTTGTAGGGAGGTCATACAGGCACGTGGAGGCCACACACAATACTGAGCCTCATCAGGAGCATGCCCAGGTGTTGTAGGGAGGTCATACAGGCACGTGGAGGCCACACACAATACTCAGCCTCATCAGGAGCATGCCCAGGCGTTGTAGGGAGGTCATACAGGCACGTGGAGGCCACACACAATACTCAGCCTCATTGTGACTTGTTTTAAGGACATTACATCAAAGTTGGATCAGCCTGTAGTGTGTTTTTCCACTTTAATTTTGGGGGTGACTCCAAATCCAGGCCTCCATTGGTTAATAAATGTGATTTCCATTGATGATTTTTGTGTGATTTTGTTGTCAGCACATTCAACTTTGTACAGAACAAAGTATTCAATGAGAATATTTCATTCAATCCGATCTAGGAGGGGTTATTTCAGTGTTCCCTTTATTTTTTGAGCAGTGTAGTTTCAACATATGTCCAGTAGATGGTGCTGTAAGAGTGAGTTAAGGACCCAATTTGCTTTTGTGTTTTTTTGTCTTGTTTTCATTTATGTTTTTTACTCCCAAATTCTTCAAAATGATGCATGTGGCTTATGAAATTAGCTGCAAATTAAAAATACTCTTTATTTTTGTTTGACCTGCTTTGCGCTTTTTTAGCACAAAAAGCTGCAAATAATGCAACATTTAAATGATGCAAAATTTGCACCAAAATAACTGGCAGACGTGAAATCACTTCTGAGGAGAACTGGAATACAGTGACGACAAATTTTGCAACTTTTGAAAAATTAAAAAAATGATGGATCAGCAGAAAATATCTGGAAACCTCAAACTCCACCCACCATGGTGAACATAAAAAATAAACAAGAGAATATAAATTAAATAGACTTTAAAACAGAAAAGAAGAATTAGGCACAAATGAAAAACAGGCAAAAAAAACCACCAAAAAGTAAATTAAAAAAAAGGTGTAAATGCAATAATAAATAATAAAAAAGCTTCAAGTACTGGACGGGAGCTATGGTTCATTTACACTGCACGACCATCGTTCCTAAGAAAAACCCATTACGATCATCTTGCCTTGTAAACAGGCAGCTAATCACCTGATGAATGAGAAAAACACTTGTTTATTGGATGAAATTATCTTTTGTGCAGCGCAAATTGGCTGTCGTTCTCGGCAGCACATTGTCCTGTGTAAACCGAGAACAATAGCAGTCTGTGCACATCTAGTACAAATTGCTCAGTGCAAAGTACCAATTCTCCAGTGCCCATGTGGGTCTCCCGGCCAATATGTAATGCCAGTGATGGATAGACATACTATTGGAGCAACCTGAGCAGCCGCACAGGGGGCGGATAAGGTATTGATTAGGGTTGAGCGAGTATGTTCTGTCCGAGTATGCTCGAGCCGAGCTCCGAGTATTTACAGCTGCTCGGTGATGAGGTTGAATCGCTCCCCTGTGCATGATTTCCAACTGTTTGACAGCTTTATTACATGTGAGGAATGTGTAAGAAATAGACATTCCTCTCATGTAATAAAGCTGTCAAACTGTTGCAAATCATGCACACGGGAGCGATTCAAGCATATCACCGAGCAGCTGTAAATACTCGGAGCTCGGCCCGAGCATACTCGGACAGAACATACTCGCTCAACCCTAATCACTACCCCAATAGCTTTCACATACACAAATATACAACTTTACCCAGAGGTTGAGAATTTGACCGCAAGAACCATTAAAACCTCTGCTCCTGTACGTAGAGTGTTGGAAAAAAGTTGTTGCACCCAGCCCCCTCTGCTAAATAGAAATCAACAGAATAGTAGCTAGATCAGCGGAGTTGGGGGGCTCTGCAGCTAACAATGCATTGGGGTCCAGGAGTTTTAAAATATATCAATCCTTGTACCCTGGCCCTGTGCCCACTTCTGTACCATGAGAACTGCGCTGAGATTATACATGACCACAAACCCCAAACACCGCGGACTGGGCACACAGGTGTGTAGTCGCCCAGGTTGGCAGCACAATGGCAGTTGGGAGGGTCCGGCCCTGCGGATTATGCAGCCGGTGTTTACAGAGGGCATTAATCACAATAACCCAGTAATGAAATAAGATCCGGCCATTATTCCTCTGATGCCAACAATCTTTTTTTCCCACCATTCTGTGAGCGTCCCCTGCCCAGGATTACAGGAGTCCTGCGGTTTGTGGATATCACATGGGATCACAGAACACGAACGTGCTCCAGACCTGAGAAATGACTGGAGGCTTCTGGCTTCACATCAATAAAGCTGAATCATTGTAGAATGAAAAGTTCCCACAATTATCATCAGCTCCAAGATCTCTGATTGATGTCAATGAAGGGAAATACACTGCTCAAAAAAATAAAGGGAACACTTACACAACAAAATATAACTCCAAGTAAATCAAACTTCTGTGAAGTCAAACTGTCCACTTAGGAAGCAACACTGATTGACAATAAATTTCACATGCTGTTGTGCAAATGGAATAGACAATAGATGGAAATTACTGGCAATTATCAAGACCCCCTCAATAAAGGAGTGGTTCTGCAGGTGGGGACCACAGACCACATCTCAGTACCAATGCTTTCTGGCTGATGGTTTGGTCACTTTTGAATGTTAGTTGTGCTTTCACACTCGTGGCAGCATGAGATGGACTCTACAACCCACAGAAGTTGCTCAGGTAGTGCAGATCATCCAGGATGGCACATCAATGCGAGCTGTGGCAAGAAGGTTTACTGTGTCTGTCAGCGTAGTGTCCAGAGGCTGGAGGCGCTACCAGGAGACAGGCCAGTACATGAGTAGACGTGGAGGGGGCCGTAGGAGGGCAACAACCCAGCAGCAGAACCGCTACCTCTGTCTTTGTGTAAGGAGGAACAGGAGGAGCACTGCCAGAGCCCTGCAAAATGACCTCCAGCAGGCCACAAATGTGCATGTGTCTGCACAAACGGTTAGATACCGACTCCATGAGGGTGGTATGAGGGCCCGACGTCCACAGATGGGGGGTTGTGCTCACAGCCCAACACCGTGCAGGACGCTTGGCATTTGCCACAGAACACCAGGATTGGCAAAGTGGCCACTGGCACCCTGTGCTCTTCACAGATGAAAGCAGGTTCACACTGAGCACATGTGACAGACGTGACAGAGTCTGGAGACGCCGTGGAGAGCGATCTGCTGCCTGCAACATCCTTCAGCATGACCAGTTTGGCAGTGGGTCAGTAATGGTGTGGGGTGGCATTTCTTTGGAGGGCCGCACAGCCCTCCATGTGCTCGCCAGAGGTAGCCTGACTGCCATTAGGTACAGAGATGAGATCCTCAGACCCCTTGTGAGACCATATGCTGGTGCGGTTGGCCCTGGGTTCCTCCTAATGCAGGACAATGCCAGACCTCATGTGGCTGGAGTGTGTCAGCAGTTCCTGCAAGATGAAGGCATTGAAGCTATGGACTGGCCGCCTGTTCCCCAGAGCTGAATCCGATTGAGCACATCTGGGACATCATGTCTTGCTCCATCCACCAACGTCACGTTGCACCACAGACTGTCCAGGAGTTGGCGGATGCTTTAGTCCAGGTCTGGGAGGAGATCCCACAGGAGACCATCCACAACCTCATCAGGAGCATGCCCAGGCGTTGTAGGGAGGTCATACAGGCACGTGGAGGCCACACACAATACTGAGCCTCATCAGGAGCATGCCCAGGCGTTGTAGGGAGGTCATACAGGCACGTGGAGGCCACACACAATACTCAGCCTCATCAGGAGCATGCCCAGGCGTTGGCGTTATAGGGAGGTCATACAGGCACGTGGAGGCCACACACAATACTCAGCCTCATCAGGAGCATGCCCAGGCGTTGTAGGGAGGTCATACAGGCACGTGGAGGCCACACACAATACTCAGCCTCATCAGGAGCATGCCCAGGTGTTGTAGGGAGGTCATACAGGCACGTGGAGGTCACACACAATACTCAGCCTCATCAGGGGCATGCCCAGGCGTTGTAGGGAGGTCATGCTGGCACGTGGAGGCCACACACAATACTCAGCCTCATCAGGAGCATGCCCAGGCGTTGTAGGGAGGTCATACAGGCACGTGGAGGCCACACACAATACTCAGCCTCATCAGGAGCATGCCCAGGCGTTGGCGTTATAGGGAGGTCATACAGGCACGTGGAGGCCACACACAATACTCAGCCTCATCAGGAGCATGCCCAGGCGTTGTAGGGAGGTCATACAGGCACGTGGAGGCCACACACAATACTCAGCCTCATCAGGAGCATGCCCAGGTGTTGTAGGGAGGTCTTACAGGCACGTGGAAGCCACACACAATACTCAGCCTCATCAGGAGCATGCCCAGGCGTTGTAGGGAGGTCATACAGGCACGTGGAGGCCACACACAATACTCAGCCTCATCAGGAGCATGCCCAGGCGTTGTATGGAGGTCATACAGGCACGTGGAGGCCACACACAATACTGAGCCTCATCAGGAGCATGCCCAGGCGTTGTAGGGAGGTCATACAGGCACGTGGAGGCCACACACAATACTCAGCCTCATCAGGAGCATGCCCAGGCGTTGTAGGGAGGTCATACAGGCACGTGGAGGCCACACACAATACTCAGCCTCATCAGGAGCATGCCCAGGCGTTGTAGGGAGGTCATACAGGCATGTGGAGGCCACACACAATACTCAGCCTCATCAGGAGCATGCCCAGGCGTTGTAGGGAGGTCATACAGGCACGTGGAGGCCGCACACAATACTCAGCCTCATCAGGAGCATGCCCAGGCGTTGTAGGGAGGTCATACAGGCACGTGGAGGCCACACACAATACTGAGCCTCATCGGGAGCATGCCCAGGCGTTGTAGGGAGGTCATACAGACACGTGGAGGCCACACACAATACTCAGCCTCATCAGGAGCAAGCCCAGGCGTTGTAGGGAGGTCATACAGACACGTGGAGGCCACACACAATACTCAGCCTCATCAGGAGCATGCCCAGGCGTTGTAGGGAGGTCATACAGGCACGTGGAGGCCACACACAATACTCAGCCTCATCAGAAGCATGCCCAGGCGTTGTAGGGAGGTCATACAGACACGTGGAGGCCACACACAATACTGAGACTCATCAGGAGCATGCCCAGGCGTTGTAGGGAGGTCATACAGACACGTGGAGGCCACACACAATACTCAGCCTCATCAGGAGCATGCCCAGGCGTTGTAGGGAGGTCATATAGGCACGTGGAGGCCACACACAATACTCAGCCTCATCAGGAGCATGCCCAGGCGTTGTAGGGAGGTCATACAGGCACGTGGAGGCCACACACAATACTCAGCCTCATCAGGAGCATGCCCAGGCATTGTAGGGAGGTCATACAGGCACGTGGAGGTCACACACAATACTGAGCCTCATCAGGAGCATGCCCAGGCGTTGTAGGGAGGTCATACAGGCACGTGGAGGCCACACACAATACTCAGCCTCATCAAGAGCATGCCCAGGCGTTGTAGGGAGGTCATACAGGCACGTGGAGGCCACACACAATACTCAGCCTCATCAGGAGCATGCCCAGGCGTTGTAGGGGGGTCATACAGGCACGTGGAGGCCACACACAATACTCAGCCTCATCAGGAGCATGCCCAGGCGTTGTAGGGAGGTCATACAGGCACGTGGAGGCCACACACAATACTGAGCCTCATCAGGAGCATGCCCAGGCATTGTAGGGAGGTCATACAGGCACGTGGAGGTCACACACAATACTGAGCCTCATCAGGAGCATGCCCAGGCGTTGTAGGGAGGTCATACAGGCACGTGGAGGCCACACACAATACTGAGCCTCATCAGGAGCATGCCCAGGCGTTGTAGGGAGGTCATACAGGCACGTGGAGGCCACACACAATACTCAGCCTCATCAGGAGCATGCCCAGGCGTTGTAGGGAGGTCATACAGGCACGTGGAGGCCACACACAATACTGAGCCTCATCAGGAGCATGCCCAGGCATTGTAGGGAGGTCATACAGGCACGTGGAGGCCACACACAATACTCAGCCTCATCAGGAGCATGCCCAGGCGTTGTAGGGAGGTCATACAGGCACGTGGAGGCCACACACAATACTGAGCCTCATCAGGAGCATGCCCAGGCATTGTAGGGAGGTCATACAGGCACGTGGAGGTCACACACAATACTGAGCCTCATCAGGAGCATGCCCAGGCGTTGTAGGGAGGTCATACAGGCACGTGGAGGCCACACACAATACTCAGCCTCATCAAGAGCATGCCCAGGCGTTGTAGGGAGGTCATAAAGGCACGTGGAGGCCACACACAATACTCAGCCTCATCAGGAGCATGCCCAGGCGTTGTAGGGAGGTCATACAGGCACGTGGAGGCCACACACAATACTCAGCCTCATCAAGAGCATGCCCAGGCGTTGTAGGGGGGTCATACAGGCACGTGGAGGTCACACACAATACTGAGCCTCATCAGGAGCATGCCCAGGCGTTGTAGGGAGGTCATACAGGCACGTGGAGGCCACACACAATACTCAGCCTCATCAAGAGCATGCCCAGGCGTTGTAGGGAGGTCATAAAGGCACGTGGAGGCCACACACAATACTCAGCCTCATCAGGAGCATGCCCAGGCGTTGTAGGGAGGTCATAAAGGCACGTGGAGGCCACACACAATACTCAGCCTCATCAGGAGCATGCCCAGGCGTTGTAGGGAGGTCATACAGGCACGTGGAGGCCACACACAATACTGAGCCTCATCAGGAGCATGCCCAGGCATTGTAGGGAGGTCATACAGGCACGTGGAGGTCACACACAATACTGAGCCTCATCAGGAGCATGCCCAGGCGTTGTAGGGAGGTCATACAGGCACGTGGAGGCCACACACAATACTGAGCCTCATCAGGAGCATGCCCAGGCATTGTAGGGAGGTCATACAGGCACGTGGAGGTCACACACAATACTGAGCCTCATCAGGAGCATGCCCAGGCGTTGTAGGGAGGTCATACAGGCACGTGGAGGCCACACACAATACTGAGCCTCATCAGGAGCATGCCCAGGCGTTGTAGGGAGGTCATACAGACACGTGGAGGCCACACACAATACTGAGCCTCATCAGGAGCATGCCCAGGCGTTGTAGGGAGGTCATACAGGCACGTGGAGGTCACACACAATACTGAGCCTCATCAGGAGCATGCCCAGGCGTTGTAGGGAGGTCATACAGGCACGTGGAGGCCACACACAATACTCAGCCTCATCAAGAGCATGCCCAGGCGTTGTAGGGAGGTCATACAGGCACGTGGAGGCCACACACAATACTCAGCCTCATCAGGAGCATGCCCAGGCGTTGTAGGGAGGTCATACAGGCACGTGGAGGCCACACACAATACTCAGCCTCATCAGGAGCATGCCCAGGCGTTGTAGGGAGGTCATACAGGCACGTGGAGGCCACACACAATACTCAGCCTCATCAGGAGCATGCCCAGGCGTTGTAGGGAGGTCATACAGGCACGTGGAGGCCAGACACAATACTCAGCCTCATCAGGAGCATGCCCAGGCGTTGTAGGGGGGTCATACAGGCACGTGGAGGCCACACACAATACTCAGCCTCATCAGGATTATGCCCAGGCGTTGTAGGGAGGTCATACAGGCACGTGGAGGCCACACACAATACTGAGCCTCATCAGGTGCATGCCCAGGCGTTGTAGGGAGGTCATACAGGCACGTGGAGGCCACACACAATACTCAGCCTCATCAGGAGCATGCCCAGGCGTTGTAGGGAGGTCATACAGGCGCGTGGAGGCCACACACAATACTCAGCCTCATCAGGAGCATGCCCAGGCATTGTAGGAAGGTCATACAGACACGTGGAGGCCACACACAATACTCAGCCTCATCAGGAGCATGCCCAGGCATTGTAGGGAGGTCATACAGGCACGTGGAGGCCACACACAATACTCAGCCTCATCAGGAGCATGCCCAGGCGTTGTAGGGAGGTCATACAGGCACGTGGAGGCCACACACAATACTGAGCCTCATCAGGAGCATGCCCAGGCGTTGTAGGGAGGTCATACAGGCACGTGGATGCCACACACAATACTCAGCCTCATCAGGAGCATGCCCAGGCGTTGTAGGGAGGTCATACAGGCACGTGGAGGCCACACACAATACTCAGCTTCAGCAGGAGCATGCCCAGGCGTTGTAGGGAGGTCATACAGGCACGTGGAGGCCACACACAATACTCAGCTTCAGCAGGAGCATGCCCAGGCGTTGTAGGGGGGTCATACAGGCACGTGGAGGCCACACACAATACTCAGCCTCATCAGGAGCATGCCCAGGCATTGTAGGGAGGTCATACAGGCACGTGGAGGCCACACACAATACTCAGCCTCATCAGGAGCATGCCC
Organism: Phyllobates terribilis; assembly: GCF_046119375.1. Lineage (NCBI taxonomy): Eukaryota > Metazoa > Chordata > Amphibia > Anura > Dendrobatidae > Phyllobates > Phyllobates terribilis. The sequence goes on from NW_027362769.1 coordinate 175,097,210, forward strand.
AGGCGTTGTAGGGAGGTCATACAGGCACTTGGAGGCCACACATAATACTCAGCCTCATCAGGAGCATGCCCAGGCGTTGTAGGGAGGTCATACAGGCACGTGGAGACCACACACAATACTGAGCCTCATCAGGAGCATGCCCAGGCATTGTAGGGAGGTCATACAGGCTCGTGGAGGCCACACACAATACTCAGCCTTATCAGGAGCATGCCCAGGCATTGTAGGGAGGTCATACAGGCACGTGGAGGCCACACACAATACTCAGCCTCATCAGGAGCATGCCCAGGCCTTGTAGGGAGGTCATACAGGCACTTGGAGGCCACACATAATACTCAGCCTTATCAGGAGCATGCCCAGGCGTTGTAGGGAGGTCATACAGGCACTTGGAGGCCACACATAATACTCAGCCTTATCAGGAGCATGCCCAGGCGTTGTAGGGAGGTCATACAGGCACGTGGAGGCCACACACAATACTCAGCCTCATCAGGAGCATGCCCAGGCGTTGTAGGGAGGTCATACAGGCACGTGGAGGCCACACACAATACTGAGCCTCATCAGGAGCATGCCCAGGCATTGTAGGGAGGTCATACAGGCACGTGGAGGCCACACACAATACTGAGCCTCATCAGGAGCATGCCCAGGCATTGTAGGGGGGTCATACAGGCACGTGGAGGCCACACACAATACTCAGCCTCATCAGGAGCATGCCCAGGCGTTGTAGGGAGGTCATACCGGCACGTGGAGGCCGCACACAATACTGAGCCTCATCAGGGGCATGCCCAGGCGTTGTAGGGAGGTCATACAGGCACGTGGAGGCAATACACAATACTGAGCCTCATCAGGAGCATGCCCAGGCATTGTAGGGAGGTCATACAGGCACGTGGAGGCCACACACAATACTGAGGCTCATCAGGAGCATGCCCAGGCGTTGTAGGGAGGTCATACAGGCACGTGGAGGCCACACACAATACTCAGCCTCATCAGGAGCATGCCCAGGCGTTGTAGGGAGGTCATACCGGCACGTGGAGGCCGCACACAATACTGAGCCTCATCAGGGGCATGCCCAGGCGTTGTAGGGAGGTCATACAGGCACGTGGAGGCAATACACAATACTGAGCCTCATCAGGAGCATGCCCAGGCGTTGTAGGGAGGTCATACAGGCACGTGGAGGCAATACACAATACTGAGCCTCATCAGGAGCATGCCCAGGCGTTGTAGGGAGGTCATACAGGCACGTGGAGGCCACACACAATACTGAGGCTCATCAGGAGCATGCCCAGGCGTTGTAGGGAGGTCATACAGGAACGTGGAGGCCACACACAATACTGAGCCTCATCAGGAGCATGCCCAGGCGTTGTAGGGAGGTCATACAGGCACGTGGAGGCCACACACAATACTGAGCCTCATCAGGAGCATGCCCAGGCGTTGTAGGGAGGTCATACAGGCACGTGGAGGCCACACACAATACTGAGGCTCATCAGGAGCATGCCCAGGCGTTGTAGGGAGGTCATACAGGAACGTGGAGGCCACACACAATACTGAGCCTCATCAGGAGCATGCCCAGGCGTTGTAGGGAGGTCATACAGGCACGTGGAGGCCACACACAATACTGAGCCTCATCAGGAGCATGCCCAGGCGTTGTAGGGAGGTCATACAGGCACGTGGAGGCCACACACAATACTCAGCCTCATCAGGAGCATGCCCAGGCGTTGTAGGGAGGTCATACAGGCACGTGGAGGCCACACACAATACTCAGCCTCATCAGGAGCATGCCCAGGCGTTGTAGGGAGGTCATACAGGCACGTGGAGGCCGCACACAATACTGAGCCTCATCAGGGGCATGCCCAGGCGTTGTAGGGAGGTCATACAGGCACGTGGAGGCCGCACACAATACTGAGCCTCATCAGGAGCATGCCCAGGCGTTGTAGGGAGGTCATACAGGCACGTGGAGGCCACACACAATACTCAGCCTCATCAGGAGCATGCCCAGGCGTTGTAGGGAGGTCATACAGGCACGTGGAGGCCACACACAATACTCAGCCTCATCAGGAGCATGCCCAGGCATTGTAGGGAGGTCATACAGGCACGTGGAGGCCACACACAATACTCAGCCTCATCAGGAGCATGCCCAGGAGTTGTAGGGAGGTCATACAGGCACGTGGAGGCCACACACAATACTCAGCCTCATCAGGAGCATGCCCAGGCGTTGTAGGGAGGTCATACAGGCACGTGGAGGCCACACACAATACTGAGCCTCATCAGGAGCATGCCCAGGCATTGTAGGGAGGTCATACAGGCACGTGGAGGCCACACACAATACTCAGCCTCATCAGGAGCATGCCCAGGCGTTGTAGGGAGGTCATACAGGCACGTGGAGGCCACACACAATACTGAGCCTCATCAGGAGCATGCCCAGGCATTGTAGGGAGGTCATACAGGCACGTGGAGGCCACACACAATACTCATTGTGACTTGTTTTAAGGACATTACATCAAAGTTGGATCAGCCTGTAGTGTGTTTTTCCACTTTAATTTTGGGGGTGACTCCAAATCCAGGCCTCCATTGGTTAATAAATTTGATTTCCATTGATTATTTTTGTGTGATTTTGTTGTCAGCACATTCAACTTTGTACAGAACCATTCAGATCTAGGAGGGGTTATTTCACTGCTCCCTTTATTTTTTTGAGCAGTGTATTTTTGCTTCTCTCCAGAGTCTAGAAATCTGTCCTACTGTGTGGTCGTTACAAATGTATCAATCTTCTGTGAGTCACACAGGCTGGACTGCAGATTGATACATTTTATATGAAAATATACATTGTAACAAAAGAGAAAATTGTACTGATGTGTTTAGTACATAGAGTTGTCCAGATACAATTGTAACAACACCTCTCTCTGCTTTGAGAAGTTTTAAAGGGTCATTCTCATATTGTCAGGCTGTGTGCCCACGATGCGTTTTTTAAGCGTTTCCGCAGCGGCAAAAACGCTGCAGAAACGCTTAAAAAACGCTTGGTAGAAGGTCTGCCATGTTCCCCAATGATAATCCGCATGTGTTGTGCACATGCTGCGGAAATTTCCTCTGCGGATTATCATTGCGGAAAAAAACGCAGCATTACCAATTATTTTGCGGAAGCGCTGCGTTTTCGTCGCCATTGACTTGCATTGAATCGCTTAATATCCGCATCACTGGATGGTACCCGGGTGTGGAGGACAGGAGACTCTCCTCCGGACCTGGGTACCATAGAACCTGTAAAGAAAGAATAAAATAAAAAAAAATATTATATTTACCTTCTGATGGCCCGCTGTGTCCTTCTCTTGCCGGCAGATCGCGGTGCACTGAAGGACCTGCGCTGACGTCATAGTCATGTGACGGGTCACGCGATGCTGACGTCGGCAGGTCCTTCAGTGTACCGCGATCTGCCGGTAAGCCAGGATGGATCGAATAAAGACTGCGGGGGCCATCAGAGGGTAAGTATAGATTTATTTTTACCACTCTCTCAGGTCACACTATATATGCCGGTTGCCGGTTGCATGGATTTATATAGTGTGACCAAGTTGTCAAGCACTTTCCAAGTGACGCTAAAATCGCTTGTCAACCCGCATGCGGAAATGCAAGTGAAGAACGCTTCACATCCGCATGTCCCTGGCAGGAAAACGCATGTACAATCCGCATGGACAATCCGCATGGACAATCCGCAGGCACAATCCGCATGTACAATCCGCATGTACAATCCGCATGCGTTTTCTCTACCAGGGAGATGCAGAAACGCTCAGGAAAAATCCGGAGCATTTCTGCATCGTGGGCACATAGGCTAACACTGCTTTTGATCAAAAATAGTATATAAGCTATCCCACCAGCGACAAGGTGAACTCGTTCGGGATAGAACCTACACTGTCTAATATTAAAAACCTTACCATGTGTCAAAGTTGACCTCAATGTGTGAATAAGGGCAGACAAAGGACCGGGTCCCAAACTGTGAACACCACCAGCCTATTAGACAGGACCATCCCGAACAGGTTCACCTTGTCGATGGTGGGATAACTTTTATACTATTTTTGATCAAAAACAGTGTTACTAAGAACCCTATTTTATTTAAATGCACTTGCTTTTTATTTATTTACAGCAGGGTTTATGTTCATTTTGCTTCTTGTAGGTTTTTCGGCTGTCAGTAGATGTCAAATGTAACCTGCATTATTCTGAGTATAGACAGAAATTATAGGGCCACAATTTATTCTGGGAGCTAAAAAATCTGTCTAGTGGAGCTCTGCTTTCCATTCAATTCTTGCTGCCTCTAGCCACCACCAGGGGAGCTCCTTGCATATGGATTTATATATTTAGTGTTAAACTCATTGGGATAGAAATCTGTATGTAGTGATATCTCATAGACTGCACATACAGTCATGGCCAAAAGTATTGAGAATGAGACAAATAGTAATTTTTCCAAAGTTTACTGCTTCATTTTTTGTAATGGCAATTTGCATATACTCCTGAATGTCAAAGAGTGATCAGCTTAACAGCAATTACTGTACTTGCAAAGTCAATATTTCCCAGAAAATGAACTTTAACCCCCAAAACACATTTCGACATCATTGCAGTCCTGCCTTAAAAGGAGCAGCTAACATCGTTTTAGTGATTGATCCATTAACACAGGTGTGGGTGTTGATGAGGACAGGGCTGGCGATCAGTCATGATTAAGTAAGAATGACATCACTGGACACTTTAAAAGGAGGCTGGTTCTTGGTATCATTGTTTCTCTTCAGTTAACCATGGTTATCTCTAAAGAAACACGTGCAGCCATCATTGCACTGCACAAAAATGGCCTAACAGGGAAGAGTATCGCAGCTACAAAGATTGCACCTCAGTCAACAATCTATCGCATCATCAAGAACTTCAAGGAGAGAGCTTCCATTGTTGTCAAAAAGGCTCCAGGGCGCCCAAGAAAGACCAGCAAGCGCCAGGACCATATCTTAAAACTGTTTCAGCTGCGGGATGGGACTACCAGCAGTGCCGAGCTTGCTCAGGAATGGCAGCAGGCTGGTGTGAGTGCTTCTGCACGCACTGTGAGGCGGAGACTCTTTGAGCAAGGGCTGGTTTCAAGGAGGGCAGCAAAGAAGCCACTTCTCTCCAGAAAAAACATCAGGGACCGAATGACATTCTGCAAAAGGTACAGGGAGTGGACTGCTGAGGACTGGGGCAAAGTCATTTTCTCTGATGAATCCCCTTTTCGATTGTTTGGGACATCTGAAAAACAGCTTATTCGGAGAAGAAGAGGTGAGCGCTACCACCAGTCTTGTCTCATGCCAACTGTAAAGCATCCTGAAACCATTCATGTGTGGGGTGGCTTCTCAGCCAAGGGAATCGGCTCACTCACAGTCTTGCCTAAAAACACAGCCTTGAATAAAGAATGGTACCAGAATGTCCTCCAAGAGCAACTTCTCCCAACCGTCCAAGAGCAGTTTGGCGCCCAACAATGCCTTTTCCAGCATGATGGAGCACCTTGCCATAAAGCAAAGGTGATAACTAAATGGCTCATGGAACAAAACATAGAGATTTTGGGTCCATGGCCTGGAAACTCCCCAGATCTTAATCCCATTGAGAACTTGTGGTCAATCATCAAGAGACGGGTGGACAAACAAAAACCAACAAATTCTGGCAAAATGCAAGCATTGATTATGCAAGAATGGACTGCTATCAGTCAGGATTTGGTCCAAAAGTTGATTGAGAGCATGTCAGGGAGAATTACAGAGGTCTTGAAGAAGAAGGGGCAACACTGCAAATATTGACTTGCTGCATTAACTCATTCTAACTGTCAATATAACCTATTGGTACTCATAATATGATTGCAATTATATTTCTGTATGTGATATAAACATCAGACAAACACTAATAAAAACCAGAGGCCAGCAGATCATGTGAAAATATAATTTTGGTGTCATTCTCAAAACTTTTGGCCATGACTGTACACACACACTGCACCCACCTCACATACACACGCTGCACCCACCTCGCATGCACACACTGCACCCACCTCGCATGCACACACTGCACCCACCTCGCATGCACACACTGCACCCACCTCGCATGCACACACTGCACCCACCTCGCATGCACACACTGCACCCACCTCAAATACACAAACACTGCTCACACCTCACATACACAAACACTGCTCACACCTCACATGCACACACTGCACACACCTCACATACACAAACACTGCTCACACCTCACATGCACACACTGCACACACCTCACATACACAAACACTGCTCACACCTCACATGCACATACACACACCTCACATACACAAACACTGCACACACCTCACACTGCACACACCTCACATGCACACACTGCACACACCTCACATACACACGCTGCACCCACCTCGCATACACACACTGCACACACCTCACATACACACGCTGCACCCACCTCACATACACACGCTGCACCCACCTCGCATGCACACACTGCACCCACCTCGCATGCACACACTGCACCCACCTCGCATGCACACACTGCACCCACCTCGCATGCACACACTGCACCCACCTCAAATACACACGCTGCACCCACCTCGCATGCACACACTGCACCCACCTCGCATGCACACACCTCGCATGCACACGCTGCACCCACCTCGCATGCACACTGCACCCACCTCGCATGCACACTGCACACACCTCACATGCACACACTGCACACACCTCACATGCACACACTGCACACACCTCACATGCACACACTGCACACATCTCACATGCACACTGCACACATCTCACATGCACACTGCACACACCTCACATGCACACACTGCACACATCTCACATGCACACTGCACACACCTCACATGCACACACTGCACACACCTCACATGCACACACTGCACACACCTCACATACACAAACACTGCTCACACCTCACATGCACATACACACACCTCACATACACAAACACTGCACACACCTCACATACACACACTGCACACACCTCACATGCACACACTGCACCCACCTCACATGCACACACTGCACCCACCTCGCATGCACACACTGCACCCACCTCGCATGCACACACTGCACCCACCTCAAATACACACGCTGCACCCACCTCGCATGCACACACTGCACCCACCTCGCATGCACACACTGCACCCACCTCGCATGCACACACCTCGCATGCACACGCTGCACCCACCTCGCATGCACACGCTGCACCCACCTCGCATGCACACTGCACCCACCTCACATGCACACACTGCACACACCTCACATGCACACACTGCACACACCTCACATGCACACACCTCACATGCACACACTGCACACATCTCACATGCACACTGCACACACCTCACATGCACACACTGCACACACCTCACATGCACACACTGCACACACCTCACATACACAAACACTGCTCACACCTCACATGCACACACTGCACACACCTCACATACACAAACACTGCTCACACCTCACATGCACACACTGCACACACCTCACATACACAAACACTGCTCACACCTCACATGCACACACTGCACACACCTCACATACACAAACACTGCTCACACCTCACATGCACACACTGCACACACCTCACATACACAAACACTGCTCACACCTCACATGCACATACACACACCTCACATACACAAACACTGCACACACCTCACACTGCACACACCTCACATACACACACTGCACACACCTCACATGCACACACTGCACACACCTCACATACACACACTGCGCACACCTCACATGCACACACTGCACACACCTCACATGCACACACTGCACACACCTCACATGCACACTGCACACACCTCACATGCACACACTGCGCACACCTCACATGCACACACTGCGCACACCTCACATGCACACACTGCGCACACCTCACATGCACACACTGCGCACACCTCACATGCACACACTGCGCACACCTCACATGCACACACTGCGCACACCTCACATGCACACACTGCGCACACCTCACATGCACACACTGCGCACACCTCACATGCACACACTGTACACACCTCACATACACACACTGCGCACACCTCACATGCACACACTGCACACACCTCACATGCACACACTGCACACACCTCACATGCACACTGCACACACCTCACATGCACACACTGCGCACACCTCACATGCACACACTGCGCACACCTCACATGCACACACTGCGCACACCTCACATGCACACACTGCGCACACCTCACATGCACACACTGCGCACACCTCACATGCACACACTGCACACACCTCACATACACACACTGCGCACACCTCACATGCACACACTGCGCACACCTCACATGCACACACTGCACACACCTCACATACACACACTGCGCACACCTCACATGCACACACTGCACACACCTCACATGCACACACTGCGCACACCTCACATGCACACACTGCGCACACCTCACATGCACACACTGCACACACCTCACATGCACACACTGCACACACCTCACATGCACACACTGCACACACCTCACATGCACACACTGCGCACACCTCACATGCACACACTGCGCACACCTCACATGCACACACTGCGCACACCTCACATGCACACACTGCGCACACCTCACATGCACACACTGCGCACACCTCACATGCACACACTGCGCACACCTCACATGCACACACTGCGCACACCTCACATGCACACACTGCGCACACCTCACATGCACACACTGCACACACCTCACATGCACACACCTCACATACACACACTGCTTTATGCTGAAGAAAATGAAAATGTTCCTCACTATGAGCTGCAGCTTCTCCTGCTCACAGCAGCACTGTCCCAGCAGACACCTCCCTGCCCTCTCCTCTGCTGGGAGCTGACAGGAGCAGGAGGAGGCTGGCAGGAGCAGGAGGAGGCTGACAGCAGCAAGAGGAGGCTGACAGGAGCAGGAGGAGTCTGGCAGGAGCAGCACAGCACACAGGTGGACACAGGAGGACTTATCTGGCAGCTCAGCACGGTAGGTGCTGGTCTTTTGCTCCCCGTCCCTCTCAGCCCCTGTGCACTGACCAGTGAGCGCTTCTATCCCTCTGATGGGGGAGGCTCAGTGGCTGCTCCGGTCCTTCACTCCACGCTCATCTTTCAATGCAACACCTTCACCAAAGGTCCTGAAGCTCTTCAGACTGCAAGGCCTGTAGTGACATCATGGTCACATGATCGTGATGTCACTACAGGTCCTCAACCATATTCTACATCCGAAGATTCACTGATAATGCTATTGTCAGTGAAGCTCCTGCTGTAGCTGCTGGGGGCCCCCAAGGGAGTGGGGGCTCTAGGCAAATGCCTAGTCTGCCCTGCCCTAACGCCAGCCCTGACAGTAGGGCCATAAGTAACACCTGACTGCAGGATCCGACTACACATGGTCTGTAGTCTGTAACCATAGAGACACATAGGTTTGAATAGGGCCTGTGTACACAAAACGACAGACAGATTTCAATCAGGACTACACAAAATTGCTTCCTTTTTTTTACATTAGATACAATGATGAAAAAAATAAAAATCAGAGATTTACGGAGCAAATCAGAATTCTGTCTCAAATTGCACCAAAAAATGGTGTCGTGAATCAAATTTATCATGTGTTTTAGAAAGTTTTTATATTTCTTTAACATGTTGAATAGTCTGTGAATATAAGGGATGGACATGAGGAGTCAGAAAACGCACCAAAGTTATGCAAAGAGGCGCATTTCTCTGGCACTGAACGGTTACGTACTCGTGTAGCAGCGGTGACTTGTGGCTACTAAGCCGCTTATACATCCTAGGTACTAAGGATAGGTCAGCCTCATTGATTGCAAAAGTAAACACGCCCTTCAATTACTCTTGGAAATATTATTAAAATATTCTAGAGCTGCTATGCAAACATTTGCCCTGGAAATATGGTGCAAGTGACAATTCCCCAACCCAATGTTTGCTAAAATGGCAATTCCTTTAAAAATGAGAGTCCTGGATAAGTCGTCAGCCCCCAATAGCAAAGGGGATGGGACCTGCCGTAATTGGGCCCCTTTGTCCTGTAGCCCCAGAGCAGCTGCATGATGGCACTTACAGCCTTGTGCACATACAGTCCTGTACACCAGAAATCTCACACAGTTCAGGAGTACGGTCAGCGCGATACTAATAAATCTTATTATAAATGTTTCACTGCTACAACTTTCTAATTTTCTTTGTGTTTCAATTACTCACCAGTGTCAAGATCTCTGATTGTTGGCAGTGAATGGAATTTATATTGTGACCTGATCTTACACAGCGAATGACACAATGTATCAGTGCAGACAATCCCCTGTGAGAAGAGCACTCAGCAGCAGAGAACTCAGGACAGAGGCAGGAGGACAGAGACAGGAGGACAGAGACAGGACAGAGACAGGAGGACAGAGACAGGGGGACAGAGACAGGAGGACAGAGACGGGACAGAGACAGGAGGACAGAGACAGGAGGACAGAGACGGGACAGAGACAGGAGGACAGAGACAGGACAGAGACAGGAGGACAGAGACAGGAGGACAGAGACAGGACAGAGACAGGAGGACAGAGACAGGAGGACAGAGACGGGACAGAGACAGGAGGACAGAGACAGGACAGAGACAGGAGGACAGAGACAGGAGGACAGAGACGGGACAGAGACAGGAGGACAGAGACAGGAGGACAGAGACGGGACAGAGACAGGAGGACAGAGACAGGAGGACAGAGACGGGACAGAGACAGGAGGACAGAGACAGGACAGAGACAGGAGGACAGAGACAGGAGGACAGAGACAGGACAGAGACAGGAGGACAGAGACAGGAGGACAGAGACGGGACAGAGACAGGAGGACAGAGACAGGAGGACAGAGACAGGAGGACAGAGACAGGACAGAGACTGGACAGAGGCAGGAGGACAGAGACAGGAGGACAGAGACAGGAGGACAGAGGCAGGACAGAGGCAGGACAGAGGCGGGACAGAGACTGGACAGAGGCGGGACAGAGACGGGACAGAGACAGGAGGACAGAGACAGGACAGAGACTGGACAGAGGCAGGAGGACAGAGACAGGAGGACAGAGACAGGACAGAGGCAGGACAGAGACGGGACAGAGACTGGACAGAGGCAGAAGGACAGAGGCAGGAGGACAGAGGCAGGAAAGAGATTGTACTGATGGGTTCAGTGTCCACAGGATCCTCTAGAGTCCACTGGGTACAACCGTATCACAGCTCAGCGGACAGTATCACACAGGATAGGATTAGATACACAGCTCAGCAGACAGTATCACACAGGATAGGATTAGATACACAGCTCAGCAGACAGTATCACACAGGAGAGGATTAGATACACGGCTCAGCAGACAGTATCACACAGGATAGGATTAGATACACAGCTCAGCAGACAGTATCACACAGGATAGGATTAGACACACTGCTCAGCAGACAGTATCACACAGGATAGGATTAGATACACGGCTCAGCAGACAGTATCACACAGGATAGGATTAGATACACGGCTCAGCAGACAGTATGACACAGGAGAGGATTAGATACACTGCTCAGCAGACAGTATCACACAGGATAGGATTAGATACACGGCTCAGCAGACAGTATCACACAGGATAGGATTAGATACATGGCTCAGCAGACAGTATCACACAGGATAGGATTAGATACACGGCTCAGCAGACAGTATCACACAGGAGAGGATTAGATGCACTGCTCAGCAGACAGTATCACACAGGATAGGATTAGATACACTGCTCAGCAGACAGTATCACACAGGATAGGATTAGATACACGGCTCAGCAGACAGTATCACACAGGATAGGATTAGATACACGGCTCAGCAGACAGTATCACACAGGATAGGATTAGATACACAGCTCAGCAGACAGTATCACACAGGATAGGATTAGATACACAGCTCAGCAGACAGTATCACACAGGATAGGATTAGATACACGGCTCAGCAGACAGTATCACACAGGATAGGATTAGATACACGGCTCAGCAGACAGTATCACACAGGATAGGATTAGATACACAGCTCAGCAGACAGTATCACACAGGATAGGATTAGATACACGGCTCAGCAGACAGTATCACACAGGAAAGGATTAGATACACAGCTCAGCAGACAGTATCACACAGGATAGGATTAGATACACGGCTCAGCAGACAGTATCACACAGGATAGGATTAGATACACAGCTCAGCAGACAGTATCACAAAGGATAGGATTAGATACACGGCTCAGCAGACAGTATCACACAGGAGAGGATTAGATACACAGCTCAGCAGACAGTATCACACAGGATAGGATTAGATACACAGCTCAGCAGACAGTATCACACAGGAGAGGATTAGATACACAGCTCAGCAGACAGTATCACACAGGATAGGATTAGATACACAGCTCAGCAGATAGTATCACACAGGATAGGATTAGATACATGGCTCAGCAGACAGTATCACACAGGAGAGGATTAGATACACGGCTCAGCAGACAGTATCACACAGGATAGGATTAGATACACAACTCAGCAGACAGTATCACACAGGATAGGATTAGATACACAGCTCAGCAGACAGTATCACACAGGATAGGATTAGATACACAGCTCAGCAGACAGTATCACACAGGATAGGATTAGATACACGGCTCAACAGACAGTATCACACATGACAGGATTAGATACACGGCTCAGGAGACATTATTACAGATGATAGGATTAGATACACGGCTCAGCAGACAGTATCAGACAGGATAGGATTAGATACACAGCTCAGCAGACAGTATCACACAGGATAGGATTAGATACACAGCTCAGCAGACAGTATCACACAGGATAGGATTAGATACACAGCTCAGCAGACAGTATCACACAGGATAGGATTAGATACACGGCTCAGCAGACAATATTACAGATGACAGGATTAGATACACGGCTCAGCAGACAGTATCACACAGGAGAGGATTAGATACACGGCTCAGCAGACAGTATCACACAGGGTAGGATTAGATACACAGCTCAGCAGACAGTATGACACAGGATAGGATTAGATACACAGCTCAGCAGACAGTATCACACAGGATAGGATTAGATACACAGCTCAGCAGACAGTATCACACAGGATAGGATTAGATACACAGCTCAGCAGACAGTATCACACAGGATAGGATTAGATACACGGCTCAACAGACAGTATCACACATGACAGGATTAGATACACGGCTCAGGAGACATTATTACAGATGATAGGATTAGATACACGGCTCAGCAGACAGTATCAGACAGGATAGGATTAGATACACAGCTCAGCAGACAGTATCACACAGGATAGGATTAGATACACAGCTCAGCAGACAGTATCACACAGGATAGGATTAGATACACAGCTCAGCAGACAGTATCACACAGGATAGGATTAGATACACGGCTCAGCAGACAATATTACAGATGACAGGATTAGATACACGGCTCAGCAGACAGTATCACACAGGAGAGGATTAGATACACGGCTCAGCAGACAGTATCACACAGGATAGGATTAGATACACGGCTCAGCAGACATTATTACAGATGATAGGATTAGATACACGGCTCAGCAGACAGTATCGATAAGATTAGATACAGACACTGCTCATCTGATGAGATACTCGCTTTGTGCAGGATTTGTGACTGTACCTGATCTCGTCTCTCTCATTCCCGGTTGTGGTTGCATTTAGGACATTGTTCACATTGAACATTTACTTGCAGCAGCTCCTCACCGCAGGTCCGCGCCTCCGCTCACATTATTTCACGGTTCGTCCACTTCGCTGTTACTTTCTTTATACTGTGATCAGGACAGAAAATCGGCAGCGTTTCCGTCCTGTGGGGATGTCGTCCCCTTTAGTGACTGCAGGAGATTTATGCAAATCATCCATAATGAATTAGTGACCCCCGAACATGAAAGCGTCCTTATACATCACCTCCTCTACTCAAGTGGGAAATGGCTGATAACAGGGAACAATAGATTGCATCCAACAATACTGCAAATTCTTTCCACACTGACTGCCCCCATAAACGTTTACCTTGTCTATGAAGTTGACAAACTGATTGTTGAGCCCCTTGATCTGCTCCTTCTCCTCGTTCCTCATCTGGTGCAGTTTGGGGTCCACCTCCAGGTTGGGGAGAGAAGAGAGCAGGAAAGTGCTGGACCCTGGCGTCACCCGGGAGAGGTTCAGGCCGCTGGTGGCTCGCTGCATTCCAGGCTGGTAGCCGGTGCTTGCCCGGAATACGGCGGGCCGCCCCGACAGCGATCCGTGGGACCTGCTGCTGAAGCCCCGGGTGGTGGCATAGCGGTTGTTGTAGAGACTCATGGTGCCCTATGGACGGGAGGAATGGTGGACTTGGTGCAGGCAGCGAGGAGTGGAAATAACACTGAGCGGCTTCACGTGGGACCGGTTGGTTTTTCCTTCTGCTTTATTGACACATTATTAGAATGAACCTTCCTCCTCCGGAGATCAGGGCGGATCGTGGCTCCAATCCAGACCCTTCCCCAGATGTCACCACCTCATCAGCAAATACTCCTCTCCATTCCCAGCCACTGTAACCCATGGAGAACGGAGACCACCAATGACGGGCACGTGACCACTGGCGCTTTGAATGGTCCTACCACCTATCGCTGCCTGTAGGGACAAGACAGGTGGTCCCACAAGGGGGCTGCACGGTAATAATACATTATAAGGTCTGAGGAAGTGCCACGACACTTTGTCTCATACTTTTTACAAATCTGTTTAATAAATAAGCCTCAAATGTTGCAAATTGCACAAAAATTAAACTTATAAAAAAAATTGCAAAGTTGTACAAATTTTTCACTTTTTACACAGCGTTCTTCAAAAGCTGGACTAGTGAGCAATGGTTTACTTCACCAGGAGGAGGCAAAGTCCAAAAAACCCTTTAGAGGAGTAATACATTTATAATATTTTTATACATATGTTTCGTCAGCAATAAATAGTGTTCTAAAAAGACTGACTATGGTTCCCATTTACATTGATATTTTACCAAGAATTATTAACAATGGCCAGTCTCTGTCCATAAGAGTCGTGTAAAGAAATCTTTTCTATAAATTCCCTGTCATTTTATACTGTATATAGTTATAAAAATGGTAATAAAAATTATTTAAACAAAAGAAAACAAAAAAAACTTTTAGATTTCATAATCTTAATTCAGAACAGTCGCCAACTGTAAAACACGGCGGCAACTTTTAATATATTTGGGTGCACTTTGCTCAAATTATTTTCTTTTAAAGCTGCCATACAGACAAAAATAATAAATCTGCTCCTTTGATCAAAACGTTCGGCTGATCGTCGATGTTGGAGTTGATACATGAGATGGAGTTGACCGGAGTGAATATATAAAAGCGATTTCCAAAATGGTCGTCTATTAAAGAAAGACGGGAGTCCAGTCTGGTCATGCTGTGACTTGTTGTTCCCCTGCACACTCGCAGATGTTACTTAATCCTCACAATTTCAGTTTCCCCCTTTATTATGTCTTTTTGGAGATAAGGAAAAACACTAAAAAAATATTCCACCTAACAATTAAATAATGTGGGAAGGAGAAGGAAAAAGAAGAAATGAAGAAATCACCTCCTGAAGTAAAGGGGAAGAGAGGAGGCAAAACCTGACCCTTCACACATCCGGCAGGTCCTTATCAGTTTATTTTCTACCCATGATGACCCTCTTATGATGCTGGAAGATCTTTTCATTGTTCCTTATAGGCGACTTACGTATAAAAAAAAAAATCAGAAGATTTGACACAGAATTTGCAAATATTCTAGAAACCCAGGGGTGGAAGTTTAGGAAATGGGGGACAGATGGGTTCTTAAGTGAGTGGTCGCCCTGCACCAATGTGGAGCTGCATTGAGATTCCAGCACTCGGGGTGATGTCTTGTACAGTCTGCGCCTCCCCCTCATTAATATTACTGCACACATCCCGGTATATCCGCACACCCTGCCTCACCTGTGATCAGTGACAGCACGTCTCACCTGCAGCCAGTCTCCATACAATCCCAGCTCAGCTCCTTCAGCAGCCGCCGGCTCCAGAGCTCCCCAAGGCTCACCAGACCACCACTGAGCACCTGAACCCTTTAGGAGGACCCTACCTTGACTTCCCCACTCCATCTTTCTCCTACATCCTATCTCCTTCATGTCTTTCCAAATGTCTTCTGGAGCCCCAAGTTGGCGCAGCAGCTCCTCCAGCCAGATGGGCTCGGGGGATTTCAGGATCTCGCCCTCCAGGTTACAGTCATTGCGTTCCGGTTTGGATCTCCAATCGATGAAATCGGCCATGGAGTCTTCTCTTCCTTCGCTTCGCTCCGGATTGGACTCTTTGCTGCAGAACAACCATCAAGAGGCCATGCAGGAGCTGAACGAACGTCTCGCCGGTTACCTTCAACGCGTCCGGGGTCTGGAGGAAGAAAACCGAAAACTGCAAGACGAGATTGAGGACATATCTGCCAGGAAGAACCCGGCCCCTCGAGACTGGGAGACTTGCCAGGCACCTCTACAACAGCTGCGAAAGCAGGTGAGACCCCCCCCCCCCTCCATGAAATTTAGGGGGTGACAGCCGAAAGGTAGCGAATGCCAGCTAATGCCAACTGAGCGCCAGGTATCAGCAAGTGACCATAGATATGGATGTATGTACATGGACCGTAGTGCCCTCCCAATGCCCCGCGCTTCTCTCATGCTGCCCTCCAGACGCACAACACAAATGTGATTGCAACTTCCAGAAGTATTTACAGGCAAATCTGGGAGATCAGTGATCAGGGCATTGGTGCAACCTCTGCAGCCGCTCAGGGGCCCGAGAGGTCAGGGGCCACTCCTATCTCCAAAGCAGGTGGAATTAGGCATTATAAGGAGCTATCAGACTGCAAAGGGCCCAAACATTGTCCTTGCCCAGGGGCCTGTTCTGCTTGTGTCCGCTCCTGGTCCAAACTTTATCTAATATGCTAGTTTCCCAGTATTATAAGAGATAATAGTCCTCTGTAAATGCAGGAAGAGATCATCATGATACATAATAGCGATTGGTGCAATGATCGGACGCACCATCCTCTTGCCCGTGGATTTGCACTGATGGATCCGATCAGGTCCCGTCCTGTTCATCTGCTGAGCACATTTATCGCTGACTTTGCCTGTGGTCAGACATTACCGCCATTGTGCTTTGTGTGCTCACAATGTGCAGCTGTCTGTACTCTGATAGCAGAAGAAAATGCAAAATACCCCAGTAATTAGTGTAAGAGGATCAGGATCATATGAGTATCTGTCTGTGGTTCATCCAGCAGCCCCAAAATATCAGCATATTAATACAGTGCATTAATACCGCCATACAGTGCCCAAATAACATAATAACATACTGTATATGTAATATCACCAGAAACACTAGTAATACAAGGGATTAATACAGCTAAATAGTGCCCAGATAATATCACCATATGCAGGAAGTAGTAATGTAATATACACTGTGCAAATACTAATACAGTGCATTAATACCGCCATACAGTGCCCAAATAACATAATAACATACTGTATAAGTAATATCACCAGAAACACTGGTAATACAATGGATTAGATTAAACACCTGAACAAGGAATGTATAAGCGGGGCCCAATTGCAAAACTAGACAACCAACAGGAGATTAGACCCCTAAAATATAACTTTTATTCGAATATGCTAAAAAGGACTCAGTAGTCACCATAACAACAAACACAAAAACAAGACAAAATGCCAGGGAACAGGGATAAGTCACACATCAGTCAGGAAGGATTACGGGCTCTATCTGTCCCTATTTTGTCCCTAAATTCTCTCCCTTCCTGACAGCGGAGGTTGGCACCCTAATTTTTGCTCCGTGGCGCCCCCGCTCAACGTCGGTGTCCCTAATATCCCTGGTAAATCTCTATCTTTATATTTAAAAAACCACAATCGTGAATAAAAGATAGAGAAAAGTGAACGTACAGATTAAGAAGCCGACAATTCATCATAGATATGCATTTAAGGAGACCCAAGTCTGTATATTGCGACAATAATAATAGCCCTGGGAATTTTTTAGAAGGTAAAATTTGTCTCAAGATAGCTGGTTTATTACATTCATACACAAGCCAGCATATACTAAATAACCAAAGCTAATAAAGCAGGTTCTGTTATATATGAGACTAATCCCCAGAAGTAATGCCCACAGACCGGTATCACATGTGCATCCTGCTCTATGTCGTTCTAAATTGTCAGAGCCAGAATGTGATAGAGACTGTAACACATACAGCAAAACAAATGACCAATTCTAAATGCATTATAACAATCTCAATATCATTTAGTAAGGAATAGCATTTATCAATGGTAATGCATTATGTCACATCTCATAGATATCAAAGAAATAACACAAATCATTAGTGATTCCTTATATCCTATGTCAGAAAATACAGGGATTTAGCACTATTATTTAGTATATGCTGGCTTGTGTATGAATGTAATAAACCAGCTATCTTGAGACAAATTTTACCTTTTAAAAAATTCCCAGGGCTATTATTATTGTCGCAATATACAGACTTGGGTCTCCTTAAATGCATATCTATGATGAATTGTCGGCTTCTTAATCTGTACGTTCACTTTTCTCTATCTTTTATTCACGATTGTGGTTTTTTAAATATAAAGATAGAGATTTACCAGGGATATTAGGGACACCGACGTTGAGCGGGGGCGCCACGGAGCAAAAATTAGGGTGCCAACCTCCGCTGTCAGGAAGGGAGAGAATTTAGGGACAAAATAGGGACAGATAGAGCCCGTAATCCTTCCTGACTGATGTGTGACTTATCCCTGTTCCCTGGCATTTTGTCTTGTTTTTGTGTTTGTTGTTATGGTGACTACTGAGTCCTTTTTAGCATATTCGAATAAAAGTAATACAATGGATTAATATAGCTAAATAGTGCCCACATAATATCATCATATGCAGCAAGTAGTAATATAATTATACACTGTGCAAATACTAACAGTGCATTAATACCGCCATACAGTGCCCAAATAATGTAATAACATATAGTATAAGTCATATTACCATACATTGTACAACTACTAAAAATACAGTGAATTAGCACTGCCTCATAGAGAACAACATATGCACATACTGTAGAAATATTAGTCAGACAATGCATTAATACAGCTAAATAGTGCCCAAATAATATCACCATACACTGTGCATTAATACCACCACACAGTGCCCAAATAATGTCATCATGCAGATCCAAAATAACGGCATAAGCTTTATAAATGATCCCACAATATAGTGTACTAGTTATACCTTAATACCACTATACAGTGCTCACATAATAGCGCATTACAGTACCCTATAGATACCAAATGATAATGCCGTACACATAATTAATACTGCAATACAGTGAGAGAATAATATTGCCATAAAAGTCACAAGTACCATAATACAAAGCCCAAACAATGCTGTCATATTCCGGATAACTACCCCGTGCCCACATAAAACTATAATATTGTTCCACATGCTTTTGCTTAAATAATACTGCTATACAATGCCAAGGTATTCTACTATACAGTATCCAAGCGATACCTTCCTACAGCTCCGAAATATGACCATACACTACTCACAACACAATGCCATACAGTGCGGAAGTAAAAACACCCCACAGTCTCAATATACGGTAAGTGCTTTAGAAAATTGTAATAAAACACTATAGGATGAAAAAAAGTGCCAAACCGTGCACAAATAAGGTATACCGTACACAAACAATGCCACTGTAGCTCTACACAGTGCCCATGTAATGCCACCATTTAGGGGTAAAGAGCGCCAAGGTGTCAGACCCCAATAATCAGTATTTTATAGCAAGTCTTATAAGGATCATTTCCATCAATTTCCATTTTCTGGATTCTTCTTGAAGGTGGAAGATCTGAATATGGACAACGCCAAACTCCTGCTGCAGATCGACAACGCCAGGCTGGCAGCGGACGACTTCAAGGTGAAGTGAGTAATGACCGGATATGTGACATCTCCATAAGAATTAATCAAAATCTAAGGAATGATTGTAGCAAGATGTAAAACTTCTGTGATCTGTTGTTTCTAATTGTTTGCACTACACCCAGCAGCACAGAGTATTTCAGGAAAGGAGTGTGCTCACCTGGTGGGAAGTCACAGACAGTAAGTTACATATTAGTTGGTGCAGAGTCTTCAGCAATAAAGAAGTCTATGATACAAGGTTCCTGAAATGAACAAAATAACGACATTTTATACATAAAATGTAATCTTAATCTTAATATGTGTGACCGCAACACACTGCTAATAATAACGGCGTCTGCAGGCTGGAAGCAGAACAAGTCATCTGTGATGGGGTACACAAGGACACCCAGGGGCTGCGCAAGATGATAGATGACACCAACTTCCTGAGGATGAAACTCGAGTCAGAGGTAGAGAATCTGAGAGAAGAGCTGGCGCATCTACATAGGGATCACAAGGAGGTGAGTGCAAGCCGTATATACCATATAATATAACTACTATAATACTGCCATCTATGTACAAGAATATAACTACTATAATACTGCTCCCTATGTACAAGAATATAACTACTATAATACTGCTCCTATGTACAAGAATATAACTACTATAATACTGCTCCCTATGTACAAGAATATAACTACTATAATACTGCCCCCTATGTACAAGAATATAACTACTATAATACTGCTCCCTATGTACAAGAATATAACTACTATAATACTGCCCCCTATGTACAAGAATATAACTACTATAATACTGCCCCCTATGTACAAGAATATAACTACTATAATACTGCCCCTTTGTACAAGAATATAACTACTATAATACTGCCCCCTATGTACAAGAATATATCTACTATAATACTGCCCCTATGTACAATAATATAACTACTATAATACTGCCCCTATGTACAAGAATATAACTACTATAATACTGCTCCTATGTACAACAATATAACTACTATAATACTGCCCCCTATGTACAAGAATATAACTACTATAATACTGCCCCTATGTACAAGAATATAAATACTATAATACTGCCCCCTATGTACAAGAATATAACTACTATAATACTGCCCCTATGTACAAGAATATAATTACAAAAGGTCACGTTCACACCTTCAGTATTTGGTCAGTATTTCACATCAGTATTTGTGGCCAAAACCAGGAGAGGAACAATCAGAGGAAAAGTATAATAGAAACTCGTCACCACTTCTGTATTTCTCACCCACTCCTGGTTTTGTCTTACAAATACTGATGTATAATACTGACCAAATACTGAACGTGTGAACGCGGCCTAATACTTCTCTGATACTGTCTCATCATTATTATTTATCTCGGTTCAGGGTCGGAACAGTTAATGTCACTTGAAAAGAAATCCTCCCCTTCTGTAGTAGAGAGGAGCCATATTTATTTAGCGGGTGTGCTCCTCATCCGGGTTCGGCCCTGTATATGCTGTATGTTTGGTCTTCTTTCATCTGACATTATGTAGCGGTGTGGGGTTTCCTGTTCACTGCGTGTTTATGTTTACAGACAAAAGTTGAGTAACTTTATAAACACTTGGCTTCATGTACACTGCACATCTTCTCTTACACTCCAATCCCACCCAGAGCTGCATTCAGAATTCTGTTGGTTGCCGTATGGAATCTATCAACATTTTGGTTGACACTGATATTAGTTGCGCCATCTAGTGGTGGTAACATCCTCCTCAGTTTTTCTGTTTTACAGGAAGTGGCGGCCCTACAGGCTCTCATAGCCACTAATAATGTAAGGGTTGAAGTGGACGCACCGAAAAAGCCGGACCTGAACGAAAGCATCGCTCAGATCCGCAGCCAGTATGAGAAAATGGCTGAGCAGAACCGGGCGGATGCGGAAAACGCGTACAAAAACAAGGCAAGAAACAAAGAACAACATTGTCTCAGATTCACCCTGTTCTATAATAGTCGGAAACCCACAAATACTATATTGTTACAATGATTCTATCATATCACATAGATTTATTTTTCTTAAAGGGGAAGTCCACTTTTAGTTATCTCCTAATATCTCATCTTTGAGACACATGTGGGGGTCTAAGAGCTGAGACTATTCTAATATCGGGAAGTGAGGGGCTTCTAATAATTTTTTTTTTTGCTCACACAGTTCAGTGAAGTTTCTGCAAATTAACTGCAAAAGCCCAGAGTTTTTAGAGTATTCTGAGCCTTTTTAATTTGAGGTTCCCCTTTATGAACCATTAAGTTGTGATGGATTTCACCCTTTTATTGTTATTTCACCATCTAAATTGTAAAAAGAGCACTCCAGGAATAAAAGAGGGGCGATGCTCAGAGAAAGTCACACTCAGCGTAACACAATGTATCAGTTTTGTTTGGGAAGTTCCTTTAAGAAAAGATTACTTTGTAGCAGCTGCTTAGACAGGAGGGCGGAGTTCAGGGTCTCTGCAGTGCTGTGAAGCCCCGGTGACTCCGTGACTCCCTCCGCGGCTGCTGGAACGTCGTCTCATCTGGATATAACTGGACGATAAGTTTTTTTTTTTTAAATAGTTTTTCTTCTTTGCCGCAGTTCGATTCCCTTTCCCAGGAGACAAGTGTGAACACAAAGGCGCTGGAGCAAGCCAAGAACGAGGTGGCCGACCTCCGGCGCCAGCTGCAGGCTTTAGAGATGGAACGTCAGACCCTACAAAAAACGGTGAGGAGGACCCTCCGTTGTGGGATTTAGGGTGCTCTGACATGAGTGGAAATTTTTTACGTTTTCTAAGTCTGTTGTTACTTGTCGACTTTGGCATCAAATTCACATATAAATTTGCGTCATTTTGGTTTACAAGACGCCATCTGCCGCCGTGCATTTAGTGACCTCGCCTCCGTGTGGTTTCATTCACAGGTGGACTCTTTAGATCACGTCTTGAAGGACACAGAGGGTCACTACGGATCAAACCTGATGGAGCTGAATCGCCTCCTGACGCGGCTCCAGGACGAGCTGGCCGCCTGTCGTTCTGACATCGAGCGGCAAGTCCGGGACTACGACGCCCTCCTGAACCTAAAATCCAAGCTGGAGAATGAGATCCACGCCTACCGCACCCTGCTGGAAGGAGCCGCAGACAAGTAACAGCCGCCATCAGAGCTCAGAAATAAGACTCTCTTCTCTCACTTTATATAATTTATTATACACAGCAGATTTTTAGCAAAATACTCAATAAACTTTGCACAAGAACCCTGGGGATTTTTCCATTGCTTAAATTAAAGGAATAAAATCTGCGACATAAATTAACGCTCTGAGCTAAAATCTGATGCACATGCAGGAGTCTTACTGCATGCCGGATTTTATCTCCACGAAATCAGCCGCTAAAATCCACCAACATTTTGGCCCCAAGTACATTTTTGTCTATGGGGGGGAGGGGGGGAATCGATTATGGGCTTTTATTTAAAAAATAGGTATATCTTTGATTATATACAGTATATATATTTTTTTATTATATCAACTAATATTCGGATTTTGTATTTCAGGAACGGTCCCGAGTCCCCACCAAAAGGCGGTAAGTGAATATTAGGTAAGAAAAGGAAAATTTTTTAGTCTGGCTAGCAAAAAATATGGGATGATCCTTTCTCTGGTCAAGGCATATATACAGTGGGTACGGAAAGTATTCAGACCCCTTTACATTTTTCACTCTTTGTTTCATTGCAGCCATTTGGTAAATTCTAAAAAGTTCATTGTTTTTTCTCATTAAAGTTCACTCTGCACCCCATCTTGACTGAAAAAAAAACAGAAATGTAGAAATTTTTGTAAATTTATTAAAAAAGAAAAACTGAAATATCACATGGTCATAAGTATTCAGACCCTTTGCTCAGACACTCATATTTAAGTCACATGCTGTCCATTTCCTTGTGATCCTCCTTGAGATGGTTCTACTCCTTCATTGGAGTTCAGCTGTGTTTAATTAAACTGATAGGACTTGATTTGGAAAGGCACACACCTGTCTATATAAGACCTCACAGCTCACAGTGCATGTCAGACCAAATGAGAATCATGAGCTCAAAGGAACTGCCCAAGGAGCTCAGAGACAGAATTGTGGCAAGGCATAGATCTAGCCAAGATTACAAAAGAATTTCTGCATTACTCAAGGTTCCTAAGAGCACAGTGGCCTCCATAATCCTGAAA
This sequence comes from Phyllobates terribilis, assembly GCF_046119375.1. Lineage (NCBI taxonomy): Eukaryota > Metazoa > Chordata > Amphibia > Anura > Dendrobatidae > Phyllobates > Phyllobates terribilis. The sequence continues at coordinate 175,121,426 of NW_027362769.1, forward strand.
TGGAAGAAGTTTGGGACCACCAGAAGTCTTTCTAGACCTGGCCGTCCAGCCAAACTGAGCAATCGTGGGAGAAGAGCCTTGGTGAGACAGGTAAAGAAGAACCCCAAGATCACTGTGTCTGAGCTCCAGAGATGCATGAGGGAGATGGAAGAAAGTTCCACAAAGTCAACTATCACTGCAGCCCTCCACCAGTCGGGCCTTTATGGCAGAGTGGCCCGACGGAAGCCTCTCCTCAGTGCAAGACATATGAAAGCCCGCATAGAGTTTGCTCAAAAACACAATGAAGACTCCCAGACTATGAGAAATAAGATTCTCTGGTCTGATGAGACGAAGATAGAACTTTTTGGTGATAATTCTAAGCGGTATGTGTGGAGAAAACCAGGCACTGCTCATCACCTGCCCAATACAATCCCAACAGTGAAACATGGTGGTGGCAGCATCATGCTATGGGGGTGTTTTTCAGCTTCAGGGACAGGACGACTGGTTGCAATTGAAGGAAACATGAATGCGGCCAAGTACAGAGATATCCTGGATGAAATCCTCTTCCAGCGTGCTCTGGACCTCAGACTTGGCCGAAGGTTCACCTTCCAACAAGACAATGACCCCAAGCACACAGCTAAAATAACAAAGGAGTGGCTTCAGAACAACTCTGTGACCATTCTTGACTGGCCCAGCAAGAGCCCTGACCTAAACCCAATTGAGCATCTCTGGAGAGACCTGAAAATGGCTGTCCACCAACGTTCACCATCCAACCTGACGGAACTGGAGAGGATCTGCACGGAAGAATGGCAGAGGATCCCCAAATCCAGGTGTGAGAAACTTGTTGCATCATTCCCAAGAAGACTCCTGGCTGTACTAGCTCAAAAGGGGGCTTCTACTCAATACTGAGCAAAGGGTCTGAATACTGATGACCATGTGATGTTTCAGTTTTTCTTTTTAATAAATTTGCAAAAACTCCTACATTTCTGTTTTTTTCAGTGAAGATGAGGTGCAGAGTGTACTTTAATGAGAAAAAAAAATGAACTTTTTAGAATTTACCAAATGGCTGCAATGAAACAGAGTGAAAAATGTGAAGGGGTCTGAATACTTTCCGTACCCACTGTACACCCCAAAATATGTATATGTCAACGCCCCCTAATAAAAACTCCTCCTCTAGATGATGGAGTACTAGTATAGTCCTTAAAATTAACAAAACTTTCTAATAAATCGAGCTCGATTAAACATTTTGAGCCAGTTTCATTATCCTATTTGCGCCTTTTATTTTTGTTTTATTTTTGCTTGTTTTTCATTTGCACCTCACTCTTTTTAACCTACATCTTTTCTTAACATTTATTTCATATTTTAATATGTTTGCTTTTTTTTCCAATTGTGGATAGGATTTTTAAAGAGGTTGTCCAGTACTTTATATTACCCCCCCCCCCAATGTATCCCCCCACGGCCCATAAGTATATTTGTAAATACCTTGTGTTGCTCATAGCGCCACTCACAGGCATCACGTGACTCCGCGCTGACGTCATGACAAGTGAGGCGTGACTCAGCGCTGGGGTTCCCGCGGTGGCTGCTGGGTTGTGGGTGGGGCGTCACACCCGGCATCCACAGCTCACTTTCCCAATGAATGGGGAGAGGCAGAGCGCGCGGTGGATGCCGGGTGTGACGTGGGGGGGTTACCCCGCCCACAGCCTGGCATCCAGCTGAAATGCGGAAGACAAAGACCCCCGGCTGCTGCCAGCACTTGTCGTGACATCAGCGGATGTCAGAGCCGGGGTCATATGATGCCTGTGAGCGGCCACTGATAGCGCCGCCTACAGGCATTATCTGCAACATAAGGTATTTACAAAAAGTCTTAGGGGCCCCGGGGGGGATACATTAGAGGAGGAATTTATAAGGTACTGGACAACCCCTTTAAATGCTGATTCAATTGCAAAAATAGTTTGAAAATGTACATCAGCAAATTTTGCAACATTTTAGCAACCCATGTGACTTTTATGCTAAAAGTTACAAAAAAAAAAAAGGTTAAAGATAAAAATAAAGAATATTTTTTATTTTGAGGAAAATTCATGAACCATATGAGCCATTTTGAACAATTTGGAGCAAAAAATGTCAACGAATACCTTGAGAAAAAAAAAGAAGCAACTTGAACACCCCTCGGAATTGATGAATTTATGTCCTTAGCGTTAAGTTTTCTGGCGAAAATAGTCGCATCATTCAGCCCCTTAACACGATTGCAGTCCACGAGTTCAGAGAAAATGTCAGAACAAAAAAAAATTGAGGGATAATTCATGACTAGGATCTGTTGAGTTCAAAAAATGTGTTGGTTTACCAAGGATCGAGCTGTTCCAATGTTACTCATTGTCCCTTAATATTTATTAAAAATGTAGACATTTATTCTGAGTTGCAGTGAAGCCAGTTTTTCGTATTTTCTTAAGATTTTAGTCTGAGGTGCAGACAGCACAAGATGCACCAAATTATGTAAGAGTTCATCCTATAATAAGTTCATCATCTCTCACTCCAGCGGCTTCTGTTAGATGAGCATTAGAAAAAAAAATATGTTTTAGTAAATTTCCCCTCTTCGGCCTCCAAATCATCACTTTTTTTTATAATAGTGACTTTTCTTTATTTGTTTTGTGGACTTCATTGCAATGTTCTGCATCAAATTTGTCGAACTGGAGCAAGAAGGATGATTGAATTTTATGAAAAAATATGATACTTTTTTTTTGGGGGGGGGGATCTTTTTAGGGAAGAAAATGGCAATTTAGTCTTCAACTGTGCAAAAAATAAAATGACAAAGATTTCAGACTCCATTATTGGAGCGCAAAGAAAATGCACAAAAATGTTTGAGATTTCACAAAGTCACAAATGATCAATTAGGCCAAAAACATCCGCAGATAAAATAGCAAAAAAAAAAAAAAAAGACAAAACCAAGTAAAAAAAAAAAAAAACTTAAAATGTGCAAATTAAATAATGAGCAAATAAAGTCACTGTTTGCCAGGAAAAAGACGCACAGACGATGATGAATCAGGTCTCGTGTCAGTGAATTGGAACATTGTTCCAGCTGATGGTTTCTAACAATTGTATCAGGTCCGGGGAGCGGAACACAGCAGAAGCACAAACCTCTTCTGTCCTGAGACATTGTAACAAACTATCAGTCTGAGGATACAACTGTAACAAAACCCCAGCTGTGAGAAGAGATTCCCAGATCACAGGAATTTGACATTATATCCACTGATAGAAAAGATTACCGATGGATTAATTCTGCGTCTCCCCCACAGCTCCTCCAGGCATTATACAGAAGGTGACGGTGACCCAGCACGAGATCGTGGACGGAAAAGTAGTGTCTGCGTCATCTGAAGACACCATTAAATAAGAAGGCGGCAGGATGTGAACAAGATCTATTAATAAAACTAATAAGAACTAAATTATCTGTTGCTTTGTATTAATAATACGGAAACGTAACGACAATTCCCCGGTAATATAAGAATCTCCAGATCATCAGATGCCGGACTATTGGGACTTTATGCACAAATAAAGGGAAGAATTTAAATCGATGGGTTTAGGTCACTTTAATACAGAAAATAAAAGGGTATTATTTCCAACACTTCACAAGTAGAGAGAAAAGTGGGTGATGACATCACTTATACAGACATGTGATGTCATCGCTGCAGAGCCCAATATATTCCTCCTGGCCGGGGAAACTACAGTAATATAGTTATAGGAGAAGCATACAAATGTGCAGAATGTCTGCTAATCCGGCGTATGACAATTATATCCAATAGTCCGGCACTGGACTCAAACGGTCAGAGACATAGACCGGACTGACTACAGGTATTAACAAAAGGTTGGAATTTCATGCAATGCCAGATTATCGGAATTTACACATATTTAAGTCTGGAGTGTGAGAACCTCCAGTAACCAGTTTATCTGTCTGACAATGACTTATCAATGGGCTTTTCAGCTTGAGGTTACAAAAAAAATATTCAATAACATTTTTGCGAGATCTCAGCTTGCTGTCAATAAATAGGAACATAGTGGCTCCATGACATTAAGATGCACTGCAACATCGACAGTGGGGAAAATAAGTATTTGATACGCTGCCGATTTTGCAAGTTTTCCCACCTACACAGAATGGAGACGTCTGTAATTGTTATCGTAGGTCACTTCACCTGTGAGAGACAGAATCTAAAAAAATCCAGAAAATCACATTGTATGATTTTTAAATTATTAATTTGCATTTTATTGCATTTAACAGGTATTTGATACAAAAGAAAAACAGAACTTAATATTTGGTGCAGAAACCTTTGTTACAATTACAGAGGTCAGACGTTTCCTGTAGTTCTTGACCAGGCTTGCACACTCTGCAGCAGGGATTTTGGCCCCCTCCTCCATACAGGTCTTCTCCAGATCTTTCAGGTTTCGGGGCTGTCGCTGGACAACATTGAGTTTCAGCTCCCTCCAAATATTTTCTATTGGGTTCAGGTCTGGAGACTGGCTAGGCCACTCCAGGACCTTGAAATGCTTCTTACAGAGCCACTCCTTAGTTGCCCTGGCTGTGTGTTTCAGGTCATTGTCATGTTGGAAGACCCAGCCACAACCCATCTTCAATGCTCTTACTGAGGGAAGGAGGTTGTTGTGCCAAAATCTCACGATACATGACCCCATCCATCCTCCCTTCAATACGTGCAGTTGTCCTGTCACCTTTGCAGAAAAGCACCCCCAAAGTATGATGTTTCCCCCACCATGCTTCATGGTTGGGATGGTTTTTGAGGTTGTACTCATCCTTCTTCCTCCAAACACAGCAAGTGGAGTTGACAGCAAAAAGTTCTATCTTGGTCTCATCTGACCACACGACCTTCTCCCATGCCTACTCTGGATCATTCAGATGGTCACTGGCAAACTTCAAACAGGCCTGGACATGTGCTGGCGTAAGCAGCGGGACCTTGCGTGCCCTGCAGGATTTGAATCCCTGACGGCATAGTGTGTTACTAATGGTAAAGTTTGAGACTGTGGTCCCAGCTCTCTTCAGGTCATTCACCAGGTCCTCCCATGTAGTTCTGGGCTGATTCCTGACCTTTCTCAGAATCATCTTTACCCCACGAGGCGAGATCTTGCATGGAGCCCCAGACCGAGGATGATTGACAGTCATCTTGTGTTTCTTCGATTTTCTAATAATTGTGCCAACAGTTGTTGCCTTCTCACCAAGCTGCTTGCCTATTGTCATGTAGCCCGCCTCAGCCTTGTGTAGGTCTACAATTTTGTCCCTGGTGTTCTTAGACAGCTGTTTGGTCTTGGCCATGGTGGAGAGGTTGGAGTGTGATTGAGTGTGTGGACAGGTGTCTTTTATACAGGTAATGAGTTCAAACAGGTGCAATTAATACAGGTAAAGAACAACTAACAGGTCTGTGAGAGCCAGAATTCTGGCTGGTTGGTCGGTGATCAAATATTTATTTTATGCAATGAAAGGCAAATTTAATTATTTAAGAATCATACAATGTGATTTTCTGGATTCTTTTTAGATTCCGTCTCTCACAGGTGAAGTGACCTACGATAAAAAAATACAGATCTCTCCATTCTCTGTAGGTGGGAAAACTTGCAAAAATCACCAGAGAATCAAATACTTATTTTACCCATTGTCTCAGTACAAACTAGCAAGCAGAGAACAGATTAAGTTTATAGAACAAAGTAATAAAAACAATCACTACACAATAAATAACCTTCATCTGCTCCAAGGGAGATTTTCTTACTGCACCCCCCCCCCCCCCCCCAGCGATGTGCTATAATCTCACTACAGCTCCTCCGCAGGAGAAAGTAAGAATTACACATTGCCCATTTCATGTTGGGTCCTCCAGACGTTCTCTTCTGACTAAATGATGAAGATCCTCCTTTCCTAATGGAGTTTATAGACCCCGCCACATCTTCTTTAAGAGCCAAATTGTGACCAAGTTACATGAAGACACCAAGATATAGGATAGAAAGATTTATTTAAACAATTCCAAAAACATAATTTGCACAACAAATTTTCACCAGGATTCTCTCCTTTTTTTTTCTTTTGTGTGTAAGAAACGAGTACAGAAAGCAGAACATGGCGCGGGGTAGAGGGACGTGAAGAAAACAAGAGCACGTCCCGCTCCGCTGTTTTATACGATTTCTTGGCAAAGCACGGCTTCAGATAGGTTGGATTTTACTAAACTTTACCCCCGAGGGTCACACTGGAACCGTTCCGCCTGGAAATCTGACACCCGGGGTGATTGGTGCTTTTTTTTTAACGGTATTTAATTGGAGTCAGCCACGCGGTCAACGAGCGGCAAAGGTTTTGCCCCTAAAATAAAAAAAAAAAAAAAGTTTTGGTTAAATTCCTTTAATCTGGCATCTGGTAATCCAGCATATGCAAGATTATACATTTCTCCAAAGACCGGCAATAATCTGGCACCTGACGAGGCTGAATTAATGAATATGCCATCTGCTCATCCTGAGCATGTTGGGAGTTGTAGCTTCAGAGCAGAATGAAGGTCACAATAGCCCAAAACAAACCCTTTAAGAGAGGAGCGGGCGGCTCTCCAGACAGCGGGTCAGTAATCCTAACAATTCTGTGGCATCTTGTCTGACAGTATGAGGTGCCGTCCCGAAGTTATTCCTCCTGGAAATGTAGGAATAAACTGACAATTCTTCTAGTCAATACTAATAATTATCTGCATTGATTTGACAAATCAAACCCCAAGAACAAGAGGAGCGAGAGCGCCCTGCTATAACACATTTACAGGAGGAATAACCGAGGGACGACAATGCAGAACTCAAAAGAAACCGTGGAGAAAACCAGAACGCTGACAGGGCCATCCAATACAGGATCATCACCTTTCATAAAAGGGGTAAACGCATGAACATCAACTCTGTCTACAAGTGCTATTAAAAGATATGAACACATATATAATACTAGATGGTGGCCCTATTCTAACGCATCGGCTATTCTAGAATATGTATGCGGCCGACCGGGCGCAATCAGCAGAGTGTTGTTTAAATTTGGCGCCAATCTCGCTGATCGGCCGGCGGTCGCGACCAATCAGCAGAGCGGTGTTTAAATTTTGCGCCAATCTCGCTGATTAGTCGCGGCCGCCAGCCGCGACCAATCAGTGAACCATATTACTGATGCATCGCCGCTGACTTCCGTCCAGCAGATGAGCCGCTAACGGCCGCCATCTTTTTCTGAAATCCCACGTCGCTGATTGGCCACGGCCGGACCAATCAGCGACACGGGATTTCCTAGACAGACAGACGGGATAAGATGATTGATAGATAGATATATATATATCTATCTAATTTTTGCATTCGAGTTTCATGAAAAATTTTGCACCATTTGCCTTCTACAGTCTTTTATGTTAGACTGTCTAATGCTGGCAGAACACGGAGCCAAATGAGAATCAGTGAGCTCGTTCTTATGGGGTCATAAATCAGCTGAAAGGCGCATAGAAGACACACAAATGCTCCTGGCATAACCAGCTCACTGATGGATTCTCAGTTAACTTATTCTGCAGCCAGCTAAAGGCAGGGTAGCTCAGAGGCTACAGGCAGGCAATGGTGTGACATTTGTAATAAGCCCCAATCTCAAAGATACTTTGAGATAAAATATATCCATATTTATTAAAGACTCTTGATATTTATGACCCGTCTCTCTGCTGGAATCAGTATGTGGACGGCCGGCAAATAATCCATAAACGCATCGCAGAGACCATGAGGCGACATTTACGGTATGTAGCACGCGACAAACCGACGCTGCGACTTTGATGCCTTTATCATCACATAGAAAAGAGGCGCAGAAAAGTTAACAAACTACGGCAAATAGGTGAGAAACGGGTGAATTTTGGATAAATTTGCAACGTTGTCAACTGGTAAATCCAGATGTATGACTGTCGGGGAGGCTCCCTGCACTTTTATCGCTGGTCGTACCTTTGGGCCTGGTTCACACGCTGCGTACATGGTGTAGAGTTCAAAGTGAATGTCGGCAGAAAACAACCTATAGTTAACATCAGGTTTTCTGCTACATGTATTTTTTTCCTTCATTATTTGCCACATCTGTATTTTTTTTTTTTTAAATCACAATTTTATTGTTTTTTTTTTTTTTAATAAAGAAAACTTTCAATTTTCACACTGGCCGCCGGGATTTTTTGGTGGTGGGGCGGAGGGGGGGTGCGTTTCAGTTTTCAGTGAACAGTTTCTATATCAGCAGAGGCAGGATTACAAATAACAGGTAACACCTCCATACACCGGAAGCATTGGAGGATGTCACAGCTCACCTCCTCCCTCCCCCTTCCTTCACAATGACCTTTGCACATGCTCATTAGATGCCACAAAGTAACAGGAGAGGAGTCTATAATAATAACCCCCACAACCAGTGTGAAAACTGCAAGAATTCACATTTTTAATAAAGATTGTAATATGGGGAATAAAGATGGTAAAAAAATGCCAAGCATTTTTAAAAAATACATTCAACACAAAAACCCAATTTAAACACCAAGTCATTTTCCGATGACACAATCCCTTTACACCGGGATTATATGCACGTACACAGCACCAGCAAAGCGGATGAGTCGTAACAATCTCATCCACGTTGCATTTTTTGATGTGGAATCTGCACAGAAATTGCCTTTTATTGCGTTTTTTAAATCAGCAATTTCTTTTGCTACGGATGTAAAGTGCAGGCCAGGCATTGTTTTGTTGCATATTCTGAACAGATAAAAAAAAAGCTAAGACAATAGTCAGATTTTTACACGCAGAAACGCTGAGGATTTCAGCTTAGAAAACTGCACAAAATCCAAACCCACAAGGAGCGATCCCATCCCTGGAGGACTCAGAGTCCTGATTCATCTCCAGTGTAAGATCATACGTTGCACATTTGGTGCAGATGTTTCAGTAAAGTATCTGCGGAACAAAGCGCTTTTGTTACAGATTTTGGTGCTGATTTCACCCGTAACATTGCAGCGGTTGGCGCGCCGCACTGATTCTATAAGAATTTGACACTGCAGATTATGGCAGCACGGCTCAATATCTGCGCCGAAATTTTCAGCCAAGTGTAGGTGAGATTTGTTGAACTCGCATATACTTAGCTGGTGCTATGTTGTACTGTGGATTTTCTACCAGCAAAATCATGGAAAATTTGCACCAAATAAGCAACGTGTGAACTTACCCTTACTATGTAATCCTAACAGAGAAGCAAACATAGAACAGCCCCGGGAGGAGATGGGAACATCTGATAATGAATGTTATCTCGGCATCACCCGGGGCTTATAAATACCACCGGCCACAGGTATGTGCAGATATCAGCGCCGCCATCACACAAACCTGGCACCGTCCTTGCAGGCGAGAATTTAATTTTTATTAGTGTAGAACAAGGAAGAAACATAAAACATTGTGCAGTTTATTCATTGTGTAACGTCACGTTCTGCATCTCCATTTCCATAGACTTTCTACTTGCTGTTAGTGAATGGAAACATTTTCTTACCATGAGCAAGTTAAAAGCCAATTCAGCTTCCACAGCTGATGAGCTTGTTACAATGTATCAGTGCAGGTAGAAAGTGTGACAAGTCTCTGACCTCCCAAAATGTTAAGGAAGATTTTAAATTTACCCCCCCTACATCCTAATACTTCTCACAGCTGGGACTTTGCTGCAATTTAGTCTACATCGCTCTGTGTGACGTACATACAACCGGAGCACAAATTTCTGTTTTTTGTTTTTTTTTTCTTCCCCTTACATAGTATATTGGTGCAAGTAAAATGCATCAGCCATGAGTGAATTATATAGACTGGATACAAGTGAAGCAAACCCTGAGCTGTGAAAAAAATACTTGCTCTAAACTACTTTTCATTCTCTAGATATAAACAAGGATGTCCCTGTTCACTGACAATAAGCAAAGATCTTGAAAACGACAAGGAAACAAAAGTTTGTAAGAAAGTTGAAAAACTTTTTATTCTGTAATGACTAAAAGAGTATGCTGGTTAGAAGACAATTTCCACAGGAGAGGTGATAACTGCTTGAGTGGTGGGGCTCCAACCGGTAAAATGGGGGACATCGGTCCTGTTTGATTAAAGGGATGTCTGAGCAGGAGCCCCGCTGCACCATTACTTCTCCTATAAGACTGTCGGAGATCACCGACCACTGTGCACAGGATCGCCAGAGAGAATGAATGGATAAAAGAGCAAATATGCTTGACCACCGCAGTATACAAATAGGTGAGAAGTACCCCCATCTAGTGATCGATGGGGGTCTCAGCACCACCAATCAAGACGTTATCACCTGTCCTCCTTAATAGAATACCCCTTCAACTCCTGCCCATGATCACATCAACTCACGATATAGTCTTCATCTCCTTCCTCTCTGCGTCAGGACGAGCTCTGTTCAGGACCTTGAGGAAGTCTGAGGTTTTTGCTCTCATGCGAGTATGGATGTAAGCCTTTTAAAGAAAAGGACAAATAAGGGCATTAATAAGAAAAAAAAACACTACATTTTTTGATTGTCAGTAACGACCATAATATATAGAGGGGGACCAAGGAGTGGGGATGTGCGGAGGATCGAGGAGCGGGATGTGCGGAGGACCCACCTTGGAGCACTTGATGTGGTAGTGCAGGTAGTCCCGGAATGTGTGGATGAGATTGATGGTGTTGTCCCGTGCGTTGGCGTTGGTGTGACGGGGGAAGAGCACTAGGAGAGAAAAGCAGACGTTAGCCGAAATAAGCAGCTTCCAAAAACAGCAATGCTCCCGTGCACGGGCCGTGTGGAGCATCGCTGCTCAGCCCTTTCAGGAAATCCACATGTAAATGATCTGCTGTGTATGAAGGCACGATCTGTGACTGTAATCCAGTGCGCGCTCACCAAATGTGATGTACCCAATGTTATCCCCCACTGCAGCGTCCGTGTCCTTCAGCTCCAGCGGAGGCTCCCGATGGCTGAAAAGAACCTGAGGTGCGGTGTGACTGGCGCGGCGTCCCTCCTTAAACTCCTGCAAATAAAGACTGGGTGAAAGATGCTCCCCCAACACTCAAGCTGGGCGGAAAGACAGCGTCAGCCCCGAGAACTGCACTCTACTGACACAGTGACATTACTATACAGCGGTCAGATACTAACCTGCATGAACACCTTCCCTATAACCACATCATCATCGTCCTTAAATACTGTGCTGAACACCACCGTCACCCGGTCCTTCTTAGCTTCCACATACCTAAAAGTAATAAAAGTAAACTGATTAAAATAACAGAAGCAAAAACAACAATATGGAAATAACCGGAAATACAACACAGCAGTATTATAGTAGTTATATTCTTGTACATAGGAGCAGTATTATAGCAGTTATATTCTTGTACATAGGGGGCAGTATTATAGTAGTTATATTCTTGTACATAGGAACAGTATTATAGCAGTTATATTCTTGTACATAGGGGGCAGTATTATAGTAGTTATATTCTTGTACATAGGAGCAGTATTATAGTAGTTGTATTCTTGTATATAGGGGCAGTATTATAGTAGTTATATTCTTGTACATAGGGGGCAGTATTATAGTAGTTATATTCTTGTACATAGGGGGCAGTATTATAGTAGTTATATTCTTGTACATAGGGGGCAGTATTATAGTAGTTATATTCTTGTACATAGGAACAGTATTATAGTAGTTATATTCTTGTACATAGGGGGCAGTATTATAGTAGTTATATTCTTGTACATAGGGGGCAGTATTATAGTAGTTATATTCTTGTACATAGGGGGCAGTATTATAGTAGTTATATTCTTGTACATAGGGGGCAGTATTATAGTAGTTATATTCTTGTACATAGGAACAGTATTATAGTAGTTATATTCTTGTACATAGGGGGCAGTATTATAGTAGTTATATTCTTGTACATAGGGGGCAGTAATATAGTAGTTATATTCTTGTACATAGGGGGCAGTATTATAGTAGTTATATTCTTGTACATAGGGGGCAGTAATATAGTAGTTATATTCTTGTACATAGGGGGCAGTATTATAGTAGTTATATTCTTGATATAGGGGCAGTATTATAGTAGTTATATTCTTGTACATAGGAGCAGTATTATAGTAGTTATATTCTTGTACATAGGAACAGTATTATAGCAGTTATATTCTTGTACATAGGGGGCAGTATTATAGTAGTTATATTCTTGTACATAGGGGGCAGTATTATAGTAGTTATATTGTTGTACATAGGAGCAGTATTATAGTAGTTATATTGTTGTACATAGGAGCAGTATTATAGTAGCTATATTGTTGTACATAGGAGCAGTATTATAGTAGCTATATTCTTGATATAGGAGCAGTATTATAGTAGTTATATTCTTGATATAGGAGCAGTATTATAGTAGTTATATTCTTGTACATAGGAGCAGTAATATTGTAGTTATATTCTAGTACATAGGGGGCAGTATTATAGTAGTTATATTCTTGTACATAGGGGGCAGTATTATAGTAATTATATTCTTGTACATAGGGGGCAGTATCATAGTAATTATATTCTTGTACATAGGGGGCAGAATTATAGTAGTTATATTCTTGTACATAGAGAGCAGTATTATAGTAGTTATATTCTTGTACATAGGGGCAGTATTATAGTAGTTATATTCGTGTACATAGGAGCAGTATTATAGTAGTTATATTCTTGTACATAGGGGCAGTATTATAGTAATTATATTCTTGTACATAGGGGGCAGTATTATAGTAGTTATATTCTTGTATATAGGGGGCAGTATTATAGTAGTTATATTCTTGTACATAGGGGGCAGTATTATAGTAGTTATATTCTTGTACATAGGGGGCAGTATTATAGTAGTTATATTCTTGTACATAGGGGGCAGTATTATAGTAGTTATATTCTTGTACATAGGGGGCAGTATTATAGTAGTTATATTCTTGTACATAGGGGGCAGTATTATAGTAGTTATATTCTTGTACATAGGGGGCAGTATTATAGTAGTTATATTCTTGTACATAGGGGGCAGTATTATAGTAGTTATATTCTTGTACATAGAGAGCAGTATTATAGTAATTATATTCTTGTACATAGGAGCAGTATTATAGTAATTATATTCTTGTACATAGGGGGCAGTATTATAGTAGTTATATTTTTATACGTAGAAGGACATTTTATAGTAATTATTTGCACCTGGAGAAAATATCCATAAGAGAAAGCTGCTGTTATCTTTCGGCATTTTATCTGGACTGTACTCATTATATATCGGCCCGGTTATAGTTCAGGGCTCGTTGTGATGGACTCACATGGTCTCGTCCTCCCGGTAGTGGATTACGGCTCTCCTCTCGCCATCTTTTCCTTCTTCCTGGAACCTGAAGTACTTCTCGAACACTGAGGCGAAGCAGTTCCTCTTCAGCATGCCGGCCTGGTGGATCATGGAGTCGCGGTTGGAAGGAAGATTCTCCAGGTCAAAAAGCAAAGATACATTGTAACCTGAGGAAGAGAAAGAAATCCATCACATTGTGGCACCAGAATATGTTTTATCAGCGCTTTCCAAAAATCACAATGCAAAGTGCAAAACGGCTGCATTATATACGGGTATGGCGGCACTATATCTCCAAACCATGAGAGAAAAGCCACTTCACGAGCTGTAATATGGCGCGGTGACGAAGAGGCCGATGTGCAAACAGGAATCCACAGAAATGTATCAGAGAAAACCTTACCGGGCTCAGGAGAAGTGAGGAAACTCCCATAGATGTTCTTCAGCACCTGAGAAAGAAGGAAAAAAGATCAGATTTCAGAAAGATTAAAGTAGTAACTGTGCAAGAAAGCAGCCGTGCACTCGCCGGGGTCTGTACGCGGCGTAACCATCTGCAGCCGTGCACTCGCCGGGGTCTGTACGCGGCGTAACCATCTGCAGCCCTGCACTCGCCGGGGTCTGTACGCGGCGTAACCATCTGCAGCCCTGCACTCGCCGGGGTCTGTACGCGGCGTAACCATCTGCAGCCCTGCACTCGCCGGGGTCTGTACGCGGCGTAACCATCTGCAGCCCTGCACTCGCCGGGGTCTGTACGCGGCGTAACCATCTGCAGCCCTGCACTCGCCGGGGTCTGTACGCGGCGTAACCATCTGCAGCCCTGCACTCGCCGGGGTCTGTACGCGGCGTAACCATCTGCAGCCCTGCACTCGCCGGGGTCTGTACGCGGCATAACCATCTGCAGCCCTGCACTCGCCGGGGTCTGTACGCGGCGTAACCATCTGCAGCCCTGCACTCGCCGGGGTCTGTACGCGGCGTAACCATCTGCAGCCCTGCACTCGCCGGGGTCTGTACGCGGCGTAACCATCTGCAGCCGTGCACTCGCCGGGGTCTGTACGCGGCGTAACCATCTGCAGCCGTGCACTCGCCGGGGTCTGTACGCGGCGTAACCATCTGCAGCCCTGCACTCGCCGGGGTCTGTACGCGGCGTAACCATCTGCAGCCCTGCACTCGCCGGGGTCTGTACGCGGCGTAACCATCTGCAGCCGTGCACTCGCCGGGGTCTGTACGCGGCGTAACCATCAGCAGCCGTGCACTCGCCGAGGTCTGTACGCGGCGTAACCATCAGCAGCCGTGCACTCGCCGGGGTCTGTACGCGGCGTAACCATCTGCAGCCGTGCACTCGCCGGGGTCTGTACGCGGCGTAACCATCTGCAGCCGTGCACTCGCCGAGGTCTGTACGCGGCGTAACCATCAGCAGCCGTGATATCGCCGGGGTCTGTACGCGGCGTAACCATCTGCAGCCGTGCACTCGCCAGGGTCTGTACGCGGCGTAACCATCTGCAGCCCTGCACTCGCCAGGGTCTGTACGCGGCGTAACCATCTGCAGCCCTGCACTCGCCAGGGTCTGTACGCGGCGTAACCATCTGCAGCCCTGCACTCGCCAGGGTCTGTACGCGGCGTAACCATCTGCAGCCCTGCACTCGCCGGGGTCTGTACGCGGCGTAACCATCTGCAGCCCTGCACTCGCCGGGGTCTGTACGCGGCGTAACCATCTGCAGCCCTGCACTCGCCGGGGTCTGTACGCGGCGTAACCATCAGCAGCCCTGCACTCGCCGGGGTCTGTACGCGGCGTAACCATCAGCAGCCCTGCACTCGCCGGGGTCTGTACGCGGCGTAACCATCTGCAGCCCTGCACTCGCCGGGGTCTGTACGCGGCGTAACCATCTGCAGCCCTGCACTCGCCGGGGTCTGTACGCAGCGTAACCATCTGCAGCCGTGCACTCACCGAGGTCTGTATGCGGCGTAACCATCTGCAGCCATACACTCGCCGGAGTCACTATACGGCGTAACTATCCGCAGCCATACACTTGACGGAGTCAGTATACGGTGTAACCATCAGCAGCCCTGCACTCGCCGGGGTCTGTACGCGGCGTAACCATCTGCAGCCGTGCACTCGCCGGGGTCTGTACGCGGCGTAACCATCTGCAGCCGTGCACTCGCCGGGGTCTGTACGCGGCGTAACCATCTGCAGCCGTGCACTCGCCGGGGTCTGTACGCGGCGTAACCATCTGCAGCCGTGCACTCGATGGGGTCAGTATACGGCGTAACCATCTGCAGCCCTACACTCGCCGGGGTCAGTATACGGCGTAACCATCTGCAGCCGTATGCCATGTAATATCATTACGCTGCAGTACTGGGATCACTGCACACGTCGGGCTGTGGACACGGCTTATACCAGTGATGTAGCTGAGCCGAGCGACTCAGGAAGTGACACATTTCCTGCCCCGACCGCACATCACATAAGACGTCCTTTCTGCCATAAAAGGTTCTCTGCTCATCACTGCACGAACAGACGGGAGAACAGGAGGGCGAACGCACGGAGGGAAACCAGCGGCATCAGTGCCCCCGGGAGAAGAAACACCTGTAAAAAAGGCTGAACTGCAAGATGTGGGTGCAGAGCGCGGGCAAGGTGCAGACGGCTCAGACAAAACGTTGTTCTATTCTGCTTTTCTGAGATCTAATTAGGACAAACTAAGGGGTTAAAAACGATTAGCGCTTCAATTGTGTGGAAATCAGAGGCCGATCCCTGCCGCCTCCTCATTACACCAGCGGCCGGGTACACAGCACTCAGCGAGTGCCCACTCACCCCGCAGGGACCCTGAACTCTGTGCGGCCCTCGTAATGCACGACGCCATCGATAGTCCAGGCCACAATAGGGGCCGTCCCCCCATCCCATGTTCTCTGCATGTTACAGGGTCTTTCCAGAAGACAACCATCTGAGCCTGAATGTGAAGCCGGCGACCAGATGGAGCGGCGGAGACACCGCGCCTGGTATAAATATATTCACTGGTTTCTTAGGGTGGCAATGAGGGGTTAATAAAGAGGATCCACTTGTCAGGGACCCTACTCTCCTGTTGTTGTATAAGTGGCCAGCAGGACGCTGCTCCATAGTCACACATGGCGCTCAGTGAGGGGTCTCTACTGCCGGCCCGCCAGCATCCTCTTCAGAGATCAACTCACAGACCCCCACCTCCCCAGACAGGTTTTCTGCAGATGTCAGCAGCAAAATAAATCCAGAAGAACTTTTCCTTTTTTTGTGCAGTACAGGAAAAAAAATTCAGCAGCAGGAACCACAGAAATCCCCCTCATCGGACACCACGGGGTCAATGTACTACACATAATGTAATCCCCCCTCCCCCACGCAGGAGGTCGCCCCACTGTGCATGAGATGTATGGAGGACTGTAGGGGAAGGTGAATGTGACTGCCCGGGGGTCTGCCTGTGTGGAGGGGCCGGCGCTGTCGCCTCCATTCACCTCCCTGCACTTTATAACAAACGTCGTTACTTCTTCAAATTAAACATCTCCGCTTGCTCTTAATTTCTGTCCAAACACAGAGGTTGAAAACTCAACTTGACTTGGTCCTGGTATCACTGCTGAAGTTTGTTACCATGTATCAGTATTCGATTGAGCAGCTGGGACTCCGGAAAGCAGTCAGAAAAAAATATTAAGGCTATGTTGAGGAACGGAGAGGAGAGGAACGGAGAGGAGAGGAGAGGAGAGGAGAGGAAAGGAACGGAGAGGAGAGGAAAGGAACGGAGAGGAGAGGAGAGGAACGGAGAGGAGAGGAGAGGAACGGAGAGGAGAGGAGAGGAACGGAGAGGAGAGGAGAGGAACGGAGAGGAGAGGAGAGGAACGGAGAGGAGAGGAGAGGAACGGAGAGGAGAGGAGAGGAACGGAGAGGAGAGGAACGGAGAGGAGAGGAGAGGAACGGAGAGGAGAGGAGAGGAACGGAGAGGAGAGGAGAGGAACGGAGAGGAGAGGAGAGGAACGGAGAGGAGAGGAGAGGAACGGAGAGGAGAGGAGAGGAACGGAGAGGAGAGGAGAGGAACGGAGAGGAGAGGAGAGGAACGGAGAGGAGAGGAGAGGAACGGAGAGGAGAGGAGAGGAACGGAGAGGAGAGGAGAGGAACGGAGAGGAGAGGAGAGGAACGGAGAGGAGAGGAGAGGAACGGAGAGGAGAGGAGAGGAACGGAGAGGAGAGAGAGGAACGGAGAGGAGAGGAGAGGAACGGAGAGGAGAGGAGAGGAACGGAGAGGAGAGGAGAGGAACGGAGAGGAGAGGAGAGGAACGGAGAGGAGAGGAGAGGAACGGAGAGGAGAGGAGAGGAACGGAGAGGAGAGGAGAGGAACGGAGAGGAGAGAGAGGAACGGAGAGGAGAGGAGAGGAACGGAGAGGAGAGGAGAGGAACGGAGAGGAGAGGAGAGGAACGGAGAGGAGAGGAGAGGAACGGAGAGGAGAGGAGAGGAACGGAGAGGAGAGGAGAGGAACGGAGAGGAGAGGAGAGGAACGGAGAGGAGAGGAGAGGAACGGAGAGGAGAGGAGAGGAGAGGAACGGAGAGGAGAGGAGAGGAACGGAGAGGAGAGGAGAGGAACGGAGAGGAGAGGAGAGGAACGGAGAGGAGAGGAGAGGAACGGAGAGGAGAGGAGAGGAACGGAGAGGAGAGGAGAGGAACGGAGAGGAGAGGAGAGGAACGGAGAGGAGAGGAGAGGAACGGAGAGGAGAGGAGAGGAACGGAGAGGAGAGGAGAGGAACGGAGAGGAGAGGAGAGGAACGGAGAGGAGAGGAGAGGAACGGAGAGGAGAGGAGAGGAACGGAGAGGAGAGGAGAGGAACGGAGAGGAGAGGAGAGGAACGGAGAGGAGAGGAGAGGAGAGGAACGGAGAGGAGAGGAGAGGAACGGAGAGGAGAGGAGAGGAACGGAGAGGAACGGAGAGGAGAGGAGAGGAACGGAGAGGAGAGGAGAGGAACGGAGAGGAGAGGAGAGGAACGGAGAGGAGAGGAGAGGAACGGAGAGGAGAGGAACGGAGAGGAGAGGAACGGAGAGGAGAGGAACGGAGAGGAGAGGAACGGAGAGGAGAGGAACGGAGAGGAGAGGAACGGAGAGGAGAGAACGGAGAGGAGAGGAACGGAGAGGAGAGGAACGGAGAGGAGAGGAAAGGAACGGAGAGGAGAGGAACGGAGAGGAGAGGAAAGGAACGGAGAGGAGAGGAAAGGAACGGAGAGGAGAGGAAAGGAACGGAGAGGAGAGGAAAGGAACGGAGAGGAAAGGAACGGAGAGGAGAGGAAAGGAACGGAGAGGAGAGGAAAGGAACGGAGAGGAGAGGAAAGGAACGGAGAGGAGAGGAAGGAACGGAGAGGAGAGGAAAGGAACGGAGAGGAGAGGAAAGGAACGGAGAGGAGAGGAAAGGAACGGAGAGGAGAGGAAAGGAACGGAGAGGAGAGGAAAGGAACGGAGAGGAGAGGAAAGGAACGGAGAGGAGAGGAAAGGAACGGAGAGGAGAGGAAAGGAACGGAGAGGAGAGGAAAGGAACGGAGAGGAGAGGAAAGGAACGGAGAGGAGAGGAAAGGAACGGAGAGGAGAGGAAAGGAACGGAGAGGAGAGGAAAGGAACGGAGAGGAAAGGAGAGGAGAGGAAAGGAACGGAGAGGAGAGGAAAGGAACGGAGAGGAGAGGAGAGGAGAGGAACGGAGAGGAGAGGAACGGAGAGGAAAGGAACGGAGAGGAGAGGAAAGGAACGGAGAGGAGAGGAAAGGAACGGAGAGGAGAGGAAAGGAACGGAGAGGAGAGGAAAGGAACGGAGAGGAGAGGAAAGGAAAGGAACGGAGAGGAGAGGAAAGGAACAGAGAGGAGAGGAGAGGAAAGGAACAGAGAGAGGAGGAAGGAAAGGAACAGAGAGGAGAGGAGAGGAGAGGAACGGAGAGGAGAGGAACGGAGGAGGAGAGGAAGGAGAGGAGAGAACGGAGAGGAGAGGAGAGGAAGGAGAGGAGAGGAGAGGAGAGGAAAGGAACGGAGAGGAGAGGAAAGGAACGGAGAGGAGAGGAAAGGAACGGAGAGGAGAGGAAAGGAACGGAGAGGAGAGGAAAGGAACGGAGAGGAGAGGAAAGGAGAGGAGAGGAAAGGAACGGAGAGGAGAGGAAAGGAACGGAGAGGAGAGGAAAGGAACGGAGAGGAGAGGAAAGGAACGGAGAGGAGAGGAAAGGAACGGAGAGGAGAGGAAAGGAACGGAGAGGAGAGGAAAGGAACGGAGAGGAGAGGAAAGGAACGGAGAGGAGAGGAAAGGAACGGAGAGGAGAGGAAAGGAACGGAGAGGAGAGGAAAGGAACGGAGAGGAGAGGAACGGAGAGGAGAGGAAAGGAACGGAGAGGAGAGGAAAGGAACGGAGAGGAAAGGAAAGGAGAGGAAAGGAACGGAGAGGAAAGGAACGGAGAGGAACGGAGAGGAGAGGAACGGAGAGGAGAGGAACGGAGAGGAGAGGAACGGAGAGGAGAGGAACGGAGAGGAGAGGAACGGAGAGGAGAGGAACGGAGAGGAGAGGAGAGGAACGGAGAGGAACGGAGAGGAAAGGAACGGAGAGGAAAGGAACGGAACAGAGAGGAGAGGAGAGGAAAGGAACAGAGAGGAGAGGAGAGGAAAGGAACAGAGAGGAGAGGAGAGGAAAGGAACGGAGAGGAGAGGAACGGAGAGGAGAGGAACGGAGAGGAGAGGAACGGAGAGGAGAGGAACGGAGAGGAGAGGAGAGGAAAGGAGAGGAGAGGAGAGGAGAGGAAAGGAACGGAGAGGAGAGGAAAGGAACGGAGAGGAGAGGAAAGGAACGGAGAGGAGAGGAAAGGAACGGAGAGGAGAGGAAAGGAACGGAGAGGAGAGGAAAGGAACGAGAGGAGAGGAAAGGGAACGGAGAGGAGAGGAAAGGAACGGAGAGGAGAGGAAAGGAGAGGAGAGGAAAGGAACGGAGAGGAGAGGAAAGGAACGGAGAGGAGAGGAAAGGAACGGAGAGGAGAGGAAAGGAACGGAGAGGAGAGGAAGGAACGGAGAGGAGAGGAAAGGAACGGAGAGGAGAGGAAAGGAACGGAGAGGAGAGGAAAGGAACGGAGAGGAGAGGAAAGGAACGGAGAGGAGAGGAAAGAAGGAGAGGAGAGGAAAGGAACGGAGAGGAGAGGAAAGGAACGGAGAGGAGAGGAACGGAGAGGAGAGGAAAGGAACGGAGAGGAGAGGAAAGGAACGGAGAGGAGAGGAACGGAGAGGAGAGGAAAGGAACGGAGAGGAGAGGAGAGGAACGGAGAGGAGAGGAACGGAGAGGAGAGGAGAGGAACGGAGAGGAGAGGAACGGAGAGGAGAGGAACGGAGAGGAGAGGAACGGAGAGGAGAGGAACGGAGAGGAGAGGAACGGAGAGGAGAGGAACGGAGAGGAGAGGAGAGGAAAGGAACGGAGAGGAGAGGAAAGGAACGGAGAGGAGAGGAAAGGAACGGAGAGGAGAGGAAAGGAACGGAGAGGAGAGGAGAGGAAAGGAACGGAGAGGAGAGGAGAGGAACGGAGAGGAGAGGAACGGAGAGGAGAGGAACGGAGAGGAGAGGAACGGAGAGGAGAGGAACGGAGAGGAGAGGAACGGAGAGGAGAGGAAAGGAACGGAGAGGAGAGGAAAGGAACGGAGAGGAGAGGAAAGGAACGGAGAGGAGAGGAAAGGAACGGAGAGGAAAGGAACGGAGAGGAGAGGAACGGAGAGGAGAGGAGCGGAGAGGAGAGGAGCGGAGAGGAGAGGAACGGAGAGGAGAGGAACGGAGAGGAGAGGAACGGAGCGGAGAGGAACGGAGCGGAGAGGAACGGAGAGGAGAGGAACGGAGAGGAGAGGAACGGAGAGGAGAGGAACGGAGAGGAGAGGAACGGAGAGGAGAGGAACGGAGAGGAGAGGAACGGAGAGGAGAGGAACGGAGAGGAGAGGAACGGAGAGGAGAGGAACGGAGAGGAGAGGAACGGAGAGGAGAGGAACGGAGAGGAGAGGAACGGAGAGGAGAGGAACGGAGAGGAGAGGAACGGAGAGGAGAGGAACGGAGAGGAGAGGAACGGAGAGGAGAGGAACGGAGAGGAGAGGAACGGA